>NC_092872.1:421402785-422602785 GCF_028372415.1 Notamacropus eugenii | reverse complement strand
AGACTGAATATCATTTCAGACTCTTTTAATCTGTTGGTTAATATGACTGATCTTTTTCTTCCTTTAAAAAAAAACTCCAGGGATAGCTGTGTGAGAGGAGGAAGTAAAGGAATGTACACTGAGAAATGCAAGTGATGTCAAAACAAAAATTATTGATACATTTTTTATTTTAAAAGAAAAACAATTTGGAATTTCAAGTAGCTTTATCTCCAACAAAAGTAAATTCCAGGTTCCCCTTGGTGTGGCCTTAGATTTTACACTCTCCCAAACCCTCTTCCATTTCTGCTGCTTGCCTCTGACAGTACAAAGGGCACACCTTTGGAGAAGGGACTTGAACCCAAGTTCATGTTTTCCTAACTTCAAGGCCGGCCTTTTGTCTGCCACACCATACTCCCTCCCTGTTTTTCAAATACAAAATGGATTTGTTCATATCTGAATGACTTAACTTGCAAGATTTTTGCAAACCTTCAAGTGCTAGGGAAGCATGAGTTACTAGGTTGCGGAGCAGGACTCTAGGTAATGCATTGGAGGGAGCATTAGGATTGAACTCAGGAAGACTTGAGTTCAAATCTGGCCTCAGACATTAGCTGTATGACCCTGGCCATTCCATTTAACCTTGTCTGCCCCAGTTCTTCATCTGTAAAATGAGCTGGAGAAAGAAATGGCAAGTCAGTCGAGTATCTTTGCCCCAAATGAGGTCTTGAAGAGGCAGACATTCCTGAAATACCTGGGCAACAACAAAACAAAGCAGTGGGATTGGACCTTCGAGGACACTGGTTTCAACCTCATCCTCTCACTTTAAAGTTGTAGAAACTGAGCCTCAGAGAAGTGAAATGACATCTGAAGTCATTTAAATGTTAAAGAGGCAGGCAGAGATTGAAACTCAAGTCATCTAATTGCATAGCCAGTTCTCCTTTCATTATCCTAGACTTATTATTTTCCTGTTGCCTATTCTGATCCATAATGAATTTTCTTAAAACTGGCTCAAAAGGGCAGGATCCTAGTAAGTCTCCAAGTGGATTGTAGCATAAGGACATTATTCTCCTGAATACATTTCCTGATGGTTAAGGGGTGGGACTAAAAACTCCCTCAGTTAGGGTCAGCATTGAATTTCATGTTTCAGACCCCTAACCTGGGTGACCCTAAGGCAGATTTTGAGAGACCAAGGAGGGTTGATGTGTTCACATTTATGGGAATAGCATGGGGATAAGTTGAGGTGCTCAGCCTGGTCTTGCCTGGGAATGGGTGGGAGAAGCCTAGAGTGAAGACAAAGTAGTGATGGATAAGATGACCTCTCACCTTGTACTTCCCTGGCAATACTGATGGGAAAAGCTGGCGCATGGCCAAGGGCTCCAAGCATTCTCACACCAATGGAGGCAAAGCAAGACCATTTTGTTCTCTCAGAAGTCAGTCTGAATTCTGCTCTCACAGCACTTTATCTACTCTACAATGTAATTATGTGTCCCTTCCAGGACTTTTTAATTTTGCCATGAAAATTAGAGGTCAAGGGAGTGTGATGCTTTATCATCACCTTCTCACTGATCTGGAGAAGTCTACTTAGCTGACATCCCATCATTCATGGTACAAAAAGGCTCCAGAGAAAAAGCATTTTCTTAAGCTGAACTCATCTTGGGGACGTTTTTCCTGTTTGGACTCCAGACCCCCTGAGTTTTCATCACATCTACTTCTACTGTACGCCCCTTGTTGGCATTAAATAGACTTGGTTTACTCTGATTAATAGCTAGGTATTGTCTCTACTGCTGTAACTAATCAGTGATTCGCCATATGTTGCTACTGGGAAGTTAATGAATGCAGTCTTCATGGAGAGTTACTGAAATCTTTGGATGAAGAGGCATAACAGGCTACATCATAAATTAGTAGTTCACATTTTTAACACCCTAGGATTAGAGAATCATAACTCTAGAGCTCAGAGGACGTTGGATCTCATCTATTCCAATACACTCATTTTATAGCTGAGGAAACTGAGGCCCAGAGAGGTCACGACTTGCCCAAGATCATGTAGGTAATAAGTGGCAGAGCTGGGATTTGGACCCAAGACCTCTTCTTAATTCAGTATGCTTTATTCTGTACCACTCTCCCTTGAGTTACTTTGGAAAAAATAATCTGTCAGTGTGTACCAGATGGAACAGAGAAGGGAGACAAGAGGGGCTAGCTAGGACATTACCTAGGAGAATACTGAATCTGACTAGTTGAAAGGTAACAAGACCTGCACTATGAGAAGTAGTAGTGGGAACCGAGAAGAGGGTATGGATCGAAGAGATATTGGAAAGACAAATGGGATTTCCCCCAGAGCTAAGTTTCTTCTTGGAAGTGAGTGAGACACTTTGGGAAACTGTATTTCTTTCTGGTTTGCCAACAGGGCAGTGCTTTCCCACTTATGTGCTACTGTTCATAGGTGAAGTTTACCACTGGTGGAAACCTTGCTTTGAGGTATCCCAGGGATGGATCAGTCATATTCTCTTGCCCTCTTGGTGAGAGGTAAGATGAGGCTCACCTCATGCTGATCCACTGAGCTATGTTTGTGGGACCCAGCCCCAGGGTTCTTTCAGTAAATTATAATAGGAAACACATATAGCATTTCAGAGTCTGCAAACCACTTGGCAAGTATTTTCATGTGACCTTCACAACAATCCTGGAAAGTAAGTGCTATTTTTTTATCCCTAAATTACAGATGAGGAAACTGAGGCACAGAGGGGTTAGGTGACTGGCCCAGGGTCTTCCATACTGGATCTGAGCCTGGATTTGAACTCTTCCTGAGTCTCTCTATCCATTATTTCACCTGGTTGCCCCAGTAGAAGATTAGTCACACCTCATTAAGCTTCCCTAGATGAGTGGGTTTCTAACCTTTCTATGCCACTTGTAGGTGGTGCAGTAGATAGAGCACTAGCGCAGGAGTCAGGAGGACCTGAGTTCAAATCTCACCTCAGACACTTGACACTCACTAGCTGTGTGATCTTAGGTAAGTCACTTAACCCCAATTGCCTCACCCTGGGTCATCTCCAGTCATCCTGATGAATATCTGGTCACTGGATTCAGATGGATCTGGAGGAGAAGTGAGGCTGGTGACCTGCATAGCCCTCCCTCACTTAAAAAAACAAAGTCAAGTGCAAGTCATGTCATCATTTCTCTGATGCCATGGTCTTCTTTGGCAACAAAGGATGAACACACACACCACTTGGAAAGCTCATTTTCAGAAACAAAAACTGAGGCTCAGAAAGGTAAATGGCTTGTACAAGAACACACCATGCATGAGTAACAGAGGTGGAACGAGCTCCTGCATCTCCTGATGCTCAGTTCTGGCTACAACAGGCTGCCTGCTCCCAGTGAGTTCCTCTCTGCAATGAGTTCAGAAAGAGTTTTCCACTTTTTGGAAGAAACATTTCTGCAATGTTGATTTTACTCCATTCTGGGAATTTCTTGGCCAGAGACTAAGAATGGACTATAAATTTAGATTTTTTTCATCTCCAGGAGGGGCCACTTACCTCTGTTTGCACTAGATTGACCCTTTGGGATCGGAGCTCTCGCACACAATTGAATATGTCCACCACGCCTTCATTTTCTGCCATGTCAAGCATGATATCAATGGCGATGAAACAACCTGTCCTCCCTGCTCCAGCGCTGGAAGAAAAGATTATTTGGCATTACTAGACTTCATAGAACATAAGCTCCTTGAGGACAGGATCACCTGAATCTTCCTATCTCTCTAGTGCCTAGAACAGTGTCTGGGCTTGGAGGCATTTAGTAAATGCTCATTGATGAATTAATTAATTGCACACTGAGCCTTCTGGGTTACAATAGCACAAGTATGGACCTACTTATATGGTATTCAGGTAGGAGAAAAATATAGAGAATGATGGAAAGAGGGGAGAAAGAATGAGGGAGGGATATGGACAGAGAAGGATGAAACAAAAACCTGTCATGTTTGATGGTGAAAGGGAATGTCATCTAGAGGAAGGGATACCATGGTAGCCAGGCTTTGGCCCTCATCCCTTCCTTTGTTTGTCAGTGACCTTGAAAAAGTACTTTTCATTTTCTATCAGCAAAATGTGAATGCTAAGTGGTCAGAGGCTCTTAACCAAGATGCTTAGCCAGAAACAGGATAAACTTAATCTAGTCTTTTTGACACTAGATATAATAATGCCAAATGAGTGCTGAACGCAAAATTAGAGTCTAAGAGAGACCCTACTGCCCACACTAGGGACTTCTTAGACCTAAGTGTGATTTTAAAGATAATTATGTGGATGAGTTAACTGTACTGAACCATAGATACAGGGAGCCCATTTCCCACAAATGAATGTGGTTGTAAACATGAAAGGCATCTGGACAGCAGGGGAGAAGATTAAGTATATTTCATGTTAGTGAAATTTTGGTCCACATATCACTTGCTTCTCTTAGGGAAACAGCTGGTGTCTACAGTGTCAAAATGAAATAAACACAGAAAGGATAGGTAAAGAAAAGAGAAGAAATATAAGTTGGTCATAAAGCCAAGGATCATAAAAATCCAGAAATATTGCCTAATGGGAACATTTCAATGATCTTGAATCAATAGAATTTTGTCAAAAGCCAGCATACAGAAAATATATTTTTCATTTGCTGTGAAATTTCACTGTTGCAAATGAGTTGGATTGGGCCTGGATCTTCTGCAATATGGGAAACTCACCTTCCCATGGGGGCTCACTGAGTTGTAGCTTACCTACCAGGGAGGAAGAACCATCTGGTTCTTCCTATAAGTCTCCTCAAAACACTCTACAACTGTTTACTTAGACCTGAAAAATATGGTGTAGTGGCTGAGGTAACATCTTCAAAGCTACATGAAGGGGGATGTTAGTATTACTATCCATGTCTTTTAAAAAGGCAGAAGGAAAAATTCTATCTCAAAGTCTTCATTAATGGCACATGTAGCAAATAGTCTCCATTACACATGTATAGATTGTGAGAGAAGAGAAAAAACCCCAAAACAAACAAAAACAAAACAAACTAGACATCCAGCCTTGGTTGAGTCAACAAGTACAAGTGATAGAGGTGTTTACAAATAACTCATATTTATGTGACAATTTAAGATTTGCAAAGGGATTCTTCTTCACCTGAGAGGTGAAGAAACTAATGTTCAGAGAATGTAAGGATTTATCCAAGTTCACACAGCTTGGAAGTTCCATAGCCAGCATTCAAGACTCAGGTCTTCTGTCAAGGTCCAGCATGTGTTGCACACATACACTGCTTCTCTAGGATACTGAGATCAAGAAAAGTTGAATACATATACACATATTTGGAAATAGTTGCATGTCTCCAAGTGTGCCTTTCCTCTTAAAGTCAATCAAAATGACCTACAAAAATCAATTGGGAAGTTCTCCCTGGTGCTGGTGATCTCATCGTGATCTGTCCTTTTCCAGTAGCATCTTTGCTAGGATAAATCAGTCAAGTTGTACAAATTTGTTAATGGATGCTCTTGCCTGCATCATTCTGGGAAAACTGTCATTTATTAATCTTTTATCAGTCTGATTACCTTCCATGAAAGCCCTGGTAGGTTTAATCTAGGGTGTCCTGGAAAACGTTTAACACCAGCTCTCTGAAAACCATATATCCATGACATGCTTTTGAGTCTAATTTACATTATCCACATTTTCTCCACTACTTTCTTAAGTCTAGACAATCAACAAAATGCTAATTTAACCTCTTATTCATAGCATTTGCTAATTTCTGAGGTGTAAAAGCTTACATTGAAAGGTTAACAATCAGCTTGAGAGCTGGTATAAGGTGGTCCCAGCACACCTCTGGCTTAGTGCCTGAGATGTGAACATGGGAGGATAGAGACCACTGAGTGAGATAATTTAAGTGTCTCTATTTAGCTATGAGAAACAAGAAGGATCAGGGAATCCAACCTAACCTGGTTAGGTTGTTTAAAGAAGCAGTTGAGTATGAATCAAGAGCCTTTAGATTAGGGGCCTAAGCATGCGTTCTTAAAGTTCTCTCTGTGCCCCTTTCCAAGAAACTACACCAAGGGAAGGAAATGCTTATGTTAGGTACTATTCTAATTTATCTGATCTGGCTTTCTCCAAAAAGAAGGTATGGTATAGTTGGAAGAACACTGGGTCAGGACTCTGGGATTCTAGTCCTGGTTCTACCACTAACTTGGTGTGTGACTAGGGAAAGATTTGAGCTTCACCTCTCTGGGCCTCAACTTCCTTACCTGTAAAACAAGGTGACTTGACTAATTGATGTCTAAAGTAGCTTTGAGCTCAGATATTCTATGTCTACAACTTTGGTTTTGTCTAATAACTCTTCTTCTCTTTGCTTGACTGCTGTGGACATAACTTGAAAAATGCTGAGATATTTTAGTCTGTGGTTTTCAGATCTAAACCAGATCATTCTGGAGCACAGTCAACACCATCTATTAAATACCTACTATGTGCCAGGCAATTAGTAAATTATGGGAATATGAAGAAAGGCAAAAGAGAATCCTTAGTTCCAGGAGTTCCAGGTATAATCGGGGAGACAATATGTAAACAACTATGTACAACCAAGAAATATACAGGATAAATTGAGAGAAAACATTAAGATTAAGGAAGACCTGGCAAAACTTTTGCACAATGTAGAACTTTATCTGAGATTTACAATGAGCTAGGAAACAGAAGCAAGGAAGGACAGAGGCATTAGGGACAACCACGGAGAATGAGGGGAGATGGAATCTGCTGTGTGAGGAACAGCAAGGAGGCTGGTGTCACTAGATTGCAGAGTACAGTGGGATGAAGTAAGAAGTGAAATCAGGAAATTAAAACTGAGGAGTCTGTGCTTTAGGTTTAAATTCTGACCCACCAGAGATCAAATAACCCAACACATATCAGGCTAAGAATATGCCAAGAAAACAGCACTTACATCTCCAAAGACTGACTCAAGGTAGGGGATCAGTCATGGACCCCTTTGACAGTCTGGTCAAATTATGGACTCCTCAGAATTTTTTTGGAGGAAATAAGGGTTAAGTAATTTGCCCAATGCCCAGAGACAGATTTGAACTCAGGTCCTACTGACTCCAGGGCCAGTGCTCTATCTAATGTGCCACCTAGTTGCCTCTCAGAATAGAGTTTTTAAATGTATAAAAGGAAATGTAAAGGATTACAAAAGAAATCCAAAGCTAGTAAAATAAAGATGTCATTTTTCCCTTTCAAATTCCTGGACTTCCTGAAATCCTTCAGTGGACCCTCGGGGGTCTGCGGAACCCATGTTACCAACCTCTTTCTGAAGGGAAGGCTTCGTATGTTTTTTTTATGTGATCTCCTTGGAAGGAGAACAGAAGGAAGGTTGTGTATGCCATAGCATTATAGTGCTTGAGAGTTAGAAGGAGCCTGGTTTCCATAGTCTGATCCCTATGCAGAAGAGCTTGTGGAAAGTTAGTGTTGAAACGACATTATTACATGTAGACCATCTAGTCCAGGGATGGGGAACCTGTGGCCTTAAAGTCACACATGGCCCTCTAGGTCCTAAAGAGTGTTGTGTTCATCCTTCGTTTTTGAAGAAGACCATGACATCAGAGAAATGATGACATGATTTGCACTTGACTTTGTTTTTAGTGAGGAAGGGCTGTGCAAGGTCACCAGCCTCACTTCTCCTCCTCCTCCTCCTCAAGTGTTCCCCTTTGACTGAATCCAAACTTCACCAAACAAATCCCCTTAGCAAAAGGATTTCTTCTGTAAAACTTGGACTTGGTCAAAAGGTTGCACCCAAGGACCTAGAAGGTCACATGTGGCCTCAAGGTCTCAGGTTCCCCACCTTTGATCTAGTGCAATCCCCTCATTTATAGAGAGGAAACTGGAGCCTAGAAAGAGGAGATGACTTGCTCAAAGTCACAGAGCTAGGTACAAGCAGGGCTGGTACTTCTGACACACAGTTCAGTCAGTATTCTCAGAAGACAAAAGGAAAGGAGGGAAGGAAACAAGCATTTATTAAGAGCCTACGATGTGCTAGGTATTGTGCTAAGCACTTTACAGATATTATCTTGTTTGATCCTCACAACAACCCAGGGAAGTAGGTGCTACTATTATTCCCCATTTAACAGATGAGGAAACTAAGGCAGGCTAACAGACTTCCCTAGGATCACAGTGCCAGAAAGAACCTGAGGCCAGATTGGATTTTGGGTTGATTTCAGTAGCATCCACCATACTACCCAGCTGCCTCTTAAACAGTGGAAAAGGGGACAAAGAAGGCATGGGGGGAACAAGTGAGCTGCCTGAGCACATACCTGCAGTGGACCACAATGGGCCCTGCCTCGGGAGGGTTGAGGAATTTCACCTGCCGGACAAAGCCCAGTAGGCCTGTGGCATAGCACGGAACCCCATGGTCAGGCCAGCTGGTGAAATGGAACAGCCGGATTTCACGGATCTCATGGTAGCCTTTCTGAGGAGAAAACACAACCTGTGTCTTCTTTCATTCACCACAAGACACATCATTGCTCCCTCCCTTCCCCCTTTAGCTGCTCCTGCCAAGAGATTATGATGGAGAATCCACCGATCGGGTCAGAGCTGATTCTAGAAAATGGCATAACAACAACAATGATGACAAAACGATGAACATTTATATAGCAGTATGTGTCGGGCACTGTGCGAAGCACTTTACAATTATTTCATTTGATCCTCACAACAATCCTGGGAGGGAGGTGCTATTAGTAAGTACCCCCATTTGACATATGGGGAAACTGAGGCATATAGAAGTTAAGTGACTTGCCCAGGATCGCACAGTTAGTAAGTATATGAAGGCAGACTCAAATACGGGCCTCCCTGACACTATGCACTGTACCTCCCAGCTGTCTCACTTCAAGTTTTATTAGGGAATGTCTTCAGAAGCTGTAATACTAATTGTTATTATAGTTGCCCATATTTATACAGAACTTTATGGTTTACAAAATGCTTCCTTTACTACAACCTTGCTAAATGGACAGTTTTGTACATAGCCACTACTATCCCTAATTTATAAAGGATAAAACTGAGGCAGAATGAAAGGTTAAGTGACTTGTCCAAGAATATAAAAGTAGTTAACATAATAGAATATAAAAGGCAGAATTCAAGTTCAGATCGCTTAATTCCAAAATCTGGCATTCTCTAATCTATCCACTCATCTATCCATCCCATAAGCAAGTAAGTGTCTATTTTTGTCGGGTACTATTCTAGGAGCTTACCTTCTACTGGGGAAAAATGTGCTCACAGATTAATAAATATTCAAACATATATAAAGTCTACACAAAGAGAAATAATATATACACACACGCACATACATGTCTATTTTTGGATAATGAAGGAATTTGTTTTGCTTGACCATATATATTTGCAATGGGTTTTGTTTTTCTTATTTTTTACAATGGGGAAGGGAAAATGGGAGAGAAAGAACTAGTGCTGAAAATAAAATGGAATGGAAAAAAGAAAAGTAAAATAAACATCAAAATCATTAAAAAAACAATAAAAAAAATAACAAGATTCGAAAGATCTAATGATTTTTCTCAGACCCACAAACAACATAGCACCAGCAAGGAGGGATTTTGACACCCTCTGTCATCTTCCTGAGTCTTGCAATCACCCTCAGAATGGGGATTTTCAGCCCCAGCTCAACTCCCAGAAACTTCAAGTTTGGAAAGGACTTTAAAAGTCATCAATTCCCATACTTACTCAGAGTGAGAATCTCCTCAATGGCTTCCTTGACATGTGTTTGTCTGACCTGCCATGAAAGACCTCCAGTGATGGAGAACTCACCGCTCCCAGGGCAGTCCATGCTGCTGCTGGACAGCTCTTATGGTTATAAAGATGTTCCTTCCACTGAGTCAAAATCTTCCTTTCTGCAGCTTCTACCCAGTGCTCCTAGTTCTGCTCTCTGGCACCAAGCATACGTGATTGCTCTTTGTTTATAGCAATTAGGTTCCCTCCCTCTATTCTTTTCCAGGCTAAGCATTTCTATTTTCTTCAAATGATCCTGCTTTCACACGGTTTCCACTCCTCTCCCTCCTGGTCACCCTTATCTGGATGTGTCTTAGTTTGTCAGTGCTATTTCTCCAATATGGGGCCCAGGACTGAATATGATAATCCAGACTGGGCCTGATGAGGGCAGAGAATAGCTGGCTCTGTCATTCTCCTTATGCTAGCCCAGGGCTTCCTAACCTTTGTGTGTGTGTGTGCCATGGACTGACCCCTTTGGCGGTGGTGAAACTATGGACGCCTCTCTGAAAAATGTCGTTAAATGCATAAATGAAATAAACAGGATTACAAAGGAACACAATTATAATAAATAGATATACATAATAATATATATTTATCATATATTATAACAAATACATATTATATATAAATATGTATTATGACAAAAATATAAATTATCAAATTATTAAAAAAAAAAGTTCATGAGTCCCAGGTTAACAGCTCTGCTATATGGGTCTCATAGATCTCATGCAGCCCAAGGTAACATGTTATTCAGTTTTTTCAGACTATTCATGACCCCATTTCTTGGCAGAGATACTGCATTGGTTTGCCATTTCCTTCTCCAACTCATTTTACAGATGAGGAAATTGAGGCAAACAGGGTCAAGTGACTTAGCCAGGATCACACAGATAGTAAGTATCTGAGGCTGGATTTGAACTCATATCTTCCTGACTCCAGGCTCAGGGAGCTATCTACTCTGCCACCTAGCTGCCCCCCCAAGATAATAATTTTTTGCAATCATGTCATGGGTCACTGGTGCTGAGCTCACAATCTACTCAGCAGCTGGTGGCTAGTTCCCACAGACAATCTGCTACTCAGGGATTCTGCCATATGTCCTGATGCTGCACCTCACTGCCCCCTCTTCCATTTCCTCCCAGGGACAGCACTTTCTACACAACACCTCTAGGAACTGACTTTCAGTGATCATCCCCTGCCTGCAGCTCCTTACTGGAGTCAATCCACTTTGCTTTGGAACTCTGCATCCTGGTGCCGAGCTGTTCTGACTGAGCAGGCAAGGCAAACTGACGTGCAGTATAGCTAGCCAGGCATAGACATTTTCATCCATCCATACCAGATATCTTGCCATCTGCTCTCCTACAGGAGGACAGCTTCTCCCAGTTCTATCTCTTACTCTAAGAAGAGTAAACAAAAAGGTCAGCTGCTCTATTGTTCCACTCAGCATTTCTCTGATTCTCAGAAGTCAAAGCTTTCTTCCGGTAACTACATATAAGGATGTATATTATTTCTCTCACTGGAATGTTAGCTACTGGAGGGCAGGAATTGCCTTGTTTTTGTATTCTCAGCCACTAGCACAGTGCTCCGCATATAAGAAGTACTTAAAAATGTTTTTTCATTCATTCCTTTGTCCATCTTTCCATTCCCTCCTCTTTGATCCTGCCCTTGTCTTTCTGTCCATCTGAAATGCTCTCCCTTCTCAGGAGAGAGACCTCCTTTTTCCCAATCATCACTGTCTTGTTCACAGTTTATATTGGCCCATTCTCTAACCCAGGCAAGATAAATTTTCAAGTCCAAATGCTAAAGCCAGTCAGTGTAGATGAAGCTTAGTGCAAAAATAAAATGAAGTTATATAGAGCTATATCCACACACACATACAGCAAAATCTATACATATCAGCGAACTGGTCGTCCTCAGATGCATGTAGAGGAGTAAAAAAAAATAGATGGGGAGGTAGGAGGTGGTGGTCAAGTTTGTCTCCGTAGCTAAAAATCATACATTTCTCCCTGTTCCTATCTTATATTTAGGCAAGTTCTCTCATTTCCCAAATAAAGTTTCATAATTAACATCCAAAGGATTGGCTTACCTTTTGAACAGTAAATGTGCGTATGACATACTCAGCCAGTGGCTCTGTTTCAATTAATGTGACTTTAATATCTCCATAAACTTCTGTGTCATCTGGCCAATACCTAACACACTTCACCTGCAGCAAAAGAAGAGGGAAAAGAAAATAGGAAGGGTAAAACTCAGTCTGTGGAGAGGAGAACCAACCTTGCCATGAACTTCCACTTTTAATAAACACAAGTGGGCCTTAATCCTACCCAAGTGGGATTTCAAGCTAAATGTACCTGGCTGACCTGGGTCAGTGGGTGACTGCCATGATTTGTGTGTCAGAAATGGTGTGTGTGTGTGTGTGTGTGTGTGTGTGTGTGTGTGTTCGTCCTTCATTGTGGAAGAAGACCATGCCATCAGAGAAATAATGACATGACTTGCACTTGACTTTGTTTTGAGTGAGGGAGGGCTGTGCAGGTCACCAGCCTCACTTCTCCTCCAGAGGCATCTGAATCCAGTGACCAGATATTCATCAGGATGACTGGAGATGACCCAGGATGAGGCAATTGGAGTTAAGTGACTTGCCCAAGGTCACACAGCTAGTGAGATAGTGAGGTGAGATTTGAACAAAAATGGTGTAACATAGATTTAAATACATGAAAGGCTGAAAAAGGAGGCAGAGAATGAAGGATAACACGCAGACAGCCTGAGGGCTTCAGGAATACCTGGATTAGGGTAAAAGCGCCAGAAGAAGGCCTTCAACATGGGAGGATAGCGAGATAATGGATAGATTCCAATATAGGAGGATGTCATTGCCTTAGTTGGGCAGCTACCATGCAGGGTATGGTTAAGTCAACTCTGGTGCCTAGAGGCAATAGAGCAGTGTGAAGCTCCAGTCAACTTAAGCAAGGTGAGTGCCACCACAGTAGTACTAAAGAAGTTAAGAGTGGGAAGTGGAGGAAAATGGTTATAAGGATAAAAAGATAAAATATTGGGGTGAAGAAGGCAAAGGTCTGGAGGGATGAGCTAGAGTTGAACATTAGGGCCTGGGAGGAGAAGGAATATCAGACCCTAAAAGGTGAGCGTCCTTGGGTTCCGATGGTACCCGGAGGATGCTTCACATCTGATGTAGGTATATTTTCCATAGGACCCATTTTTTATGATGTCTCTCTAAGGGCAGCTAACTCTTCATGAAGAGGACAGAGACCAAGAATGGAGTTTTACTTTGGCTGTGGCCACTGGAGAAATCATTATCTGAACACCTTACCCTCCCCACTTCCACAAGATTTGTCACCATCACGACACTGGCTGAATTCTCTTGCCAAATCATCCTCCAAAAGTCCTTGACAGTTTCTTGCATTGGACCTACCAAGGAAGAAAAAAAAAACCATTAGAGCCTTAAGATCTCCAGGTACAAGGCAGCAGTTGGCCCCTAGTTCACACTGTCTTAAGGTAGGACAGGGGACCAACGGCTATTGGAAAAGCCTGGCAAACAAAGATGATAATGAAGTTCAGGGTCTGTGTGCCCAAGTATGAGGGTTGGATGCCTGACTGGGCTTGACTGATAACTTATAAGGATAGACTGAAAAAGTCATTGGAGATTCAATGCTCATTTTGTGTATCCATTAGAGGAGAGGGTAAGGCATCCAGTTCCAAAGTTACAGTTGGAGTTTTTCCTATAGTACAATGAATTGTCTTTTTATTCATTCAGTGAACATTTGTCAATATGTACCAAACACTTTCCTAGGCACAGAGGTTACAAAAACACAAATCAAAAGTAGTCCCAGCCTTCAAGAAGCTTACATTCTAAGGTATGGGGATCAATGTGGGGCAGGAAAACAGCATTTACACAGACCATAAAATCATTGATTTTGAGCTGCAAGGGACCTTCCAGGCCATTGAGTCTAATTCCCTTTTCTTTCAGATGAGGAAAATAAGGTCTAGAGAGGTCAAGAGATTTGTTCGAGATCACAGAGTCAGTAGGTGTCTGAGAAAAGATTCAAATTCAAGTCTTCCTGACTCCAAATCCAGTAGTCTATCTGCTCCAGTACAGAGCTACCTCAACATCTCCATTCTGTCTTGAGTAGTGATTGAGGGAGACATCAGATGAGGAAGAAAATAGTTCTGGGTTACTGAAGCTAAAAGAGGATTCAAGTTTCTTATACATACAGATAGACCATCCATGATTTATAGTCAAGAAGGAGTTGTTTTGAATTCTACCTTAAACACTCTTTGGCCCTGAACAAATCACTTAACCTCTTGAAACCTCAGTTTCCCCATCTATTAAGCAGGTATAATAGTAATAATACCTCCCCCACAGTGTTGTTGCACTGATGAAACAAGATGATATATGTAAAAGGCTTTGCAAACATGTAAGTTCCATGAAAAACAAGAAGTCAGCTATTTTTATTATACACATACCTTGAGCTGTCCTTTTCTAAAAATCCCTTAGCCTTTGTCAAGGTGACTTTGACCTTCACTGTAAGCTGACCTCATAGCACACATTTCCAAAGCCATTTCTTATTTCAAAAAGAGCTCTGTGAAGTTGGTTGTGCAGTGGTGTTGTTCCTAAAAAGGTGAAGTAGCTGGAGTGGCAAGGTCACATGGCTAGGAAGTAACAGAGCTAAGATATTACCATTTGAAGTTGGAAGGGCACTGGTGCTAGAGTCAGAGGATCTGGCTTCCAACCTTACTTACGATTTTTTCTAGCTGTGCAGTAGGCAAGTCACCTACCCGCTCTGGTTCTCAGTTTTCTCATTTGTAAAATGAGGGGGGTTGCACTAGATGGACTTTTCCAGAGGTCCTTTCTGGTTCTAGGCCTATGACCTTTACTTTACAAAGAGAGTAAGTTAATAGAACCAGGATCCAAACTCTGGTCTCCTTACTGTGCTCCATAAATCTGGTAACTCTTCCCCAGGTTTCCTAACTCATTCTGCTTTATATAGCCTTGGTACAAGTATGTCATGCAGCTTCTTACTTTCTAAGGCAGGATATGTTTGTGTGCCCTTAGGGGCAGAAGGAGAAAAGCATGGCACGATTTGCCCCAAAGCCCTGGGCCACCTTAGGGATGGCCTTCCACCCAGGGGAATCTGTCAGCTCTGACATGCACAGCTGTCTTGACAACTGTGACCAGCATGGCAATCACAAATCCCAGTCCTTGTGTGCTCATGTGCAAAGCAGTCCATGAAACAATTGACTAAGATATGCTGAAGCAGCCCCTGCTTCCTGTCAGAGTATTTGGGTTTTGAACCTGATCCCCCAAAGCGCTTTGGAGAATCTTCCCTTGGGGAGCTGGGACTTATTAACATCTGCTTGCTATGTTGCTTCATTGCTATGTTGACCTTGGTTACTCCTTGACCATCACAGAGTCAAGGAATAGTGGAAAGTTGGATGTCAGGAGGCTCAGAGATCAGCTGGAGTAGCAGTCTCCAAACTTCTTTGATCAACAAAACATTTTTACCACCTCCAGTATGCATACTAAATTACGTACATGCCATAACATATCAAATTGCTTGCTTCCTCATTGTGGGCTTGGAAGGAAAAGAAGGGAAGAATTTGGGACTCAAAAACTTTAAAAAATGTCAACAATTGTTTTTACATGTAATTGGGGGAAAGTAAAATATAAATAAAAAATAAAGTTATATATATATGCACTACTATACTATAGTTACATGCATTATAAAATTCATGCAAAAAATAGAAATTTAAAAAATAAAGATGAAATAGTAATTGATTCTAGAGGCAAAGAGGAGCCACTGGAGTTTGCTGAGGATCAGAGTGACACTGGCAGCTGTGTGGAATTTATCGGAGAGGAAAGGAGCTATAGGCTTATTAGAAGGCCCTGAGATAGTCCAGGTGAGAGGGCATGAGAACCTGGCGCAGAGCAGGGGGCTGTGTGAGTGGAGAGGAGGGGACAGATGAGAGACATATGGATGTTGAAATGAGTTTGGGCAATGGAATGAACATCTGGGGTGAGGGAAAGGGAGTAGTTGAAAATAATACCACGGTTGTGAACCTGGGTTGTTGGAACAATGGTGGTGTCCTCCATAATAATAGGGAAGTTTGGGAAAGAGGTAGGTTTGGGAGGAAAGATAATACAATTTTCCTATTATTGTTGTCAATCAGATCAGAACCAGCCTCTAACCCGCAGATGGCCAGAGCCAAACAAATAACGCAGGCTAGAGACAGGACAATCAGAACACAAAGCAGAAATTTAATTAATTTCAGAATGAGGAAAATAATGTATGCATATGAATGCCACCCCCTCCCTCATCATAAGAAGGAGGGCTTAAGGCTGCTAAGGCTGGACTACTTATACAAGGCTGGGGCCACTTATATACATGAAAGGGGTTGGTCTACAACACAGTCATTCTTAGAGCTTAAGATAGTTTTCATGGTTAGCATTTCTTGAGACAATACAGATATTTTTGGATCCCATGGGAAGTGATTGTCTCTAGTCTTGGAGGTTGTGCTCACCCTGTGTGGCACAGAGCCAGAGTTGTGTGATGGGAATAGGAGTGTAGTACCTGTCAGTGACAAGAAATGGATTGCAAATATATGATGGATGGCCTTGGTAAATAAGGGGAGCTAAATCCCCCAGTGAACAGCTGGTGCTGGTAATATCATGCCAGAGGATGATATTACCCTGAGCTCAAAGGATTATTGTTATGCCAAGCTCAGGACAGAGCCTGCTTGCTGGGCCTTAGCTCTAGGAAACAGGGTATCTCCAAAATATTTTCACACTGTTGATGACACCACCATTCTTCCAGTGACCCAAAGTCACATCCCAGGCGTCATTCTCATATTCCATGTACACTACAATCCTTTAACATAGAAGCTCCCAAATTCTGTGTAATCCTTGTTGTGATTCCTTGATATTTGAATTTTTTCTTTCTAGTTGCTCACAGTATTTTCTCCTTCACCTGAGAGTTCTGGACTTTGGCTATAATATGCCTGGGAATTTTCATTTTAGAATCTCTTTCAGGAGTTGATTGGTGATATTGTTTTACCCTCCAGTTCTAGGATATCAAAACAGTTTTTCTTAATAATTTCTTGAAAAATGCTGTCCAAGTTCTTTTTTTGATCTTGGCTTTTAGGTAGTCCAATAATTCTTTAATTATCTCTCCTGGATCTATTTTCCAGGTCAGTTGTTTTTCTAATGAGACAGTTTATACTTTCTTCTATTTTTTCATTCTTTTGCTTTTGATTGATTGAGCCAGGACTGAGGGGCCTTGGTTGCTGATCTGTGTGGTGACTAAGAACCTCCTGCTGACTTGCCTGGATACAGCCTATGGTGGGCTGTGCTCCCCTTTTACACATGAGAGACAGACCTTTTTTGCAGTCCTTCTATGTTATCTTGGGATGGAAAATTGTTTCGTCCTGTCCTTTTGGGGGTTTCATCACTCTAAAATTCATTTTGAGGCATGAAATTGTGGAGAGTTCAGGCAACTTCCTATCTTTTCTCCACCATCTTGGCTCTGCCTCTGCTCTAGGTGCCATTCTCAATTTTTTATTCTCTCTCATCATCCTTACCCAATCTGTTGCCAAGTCTTGTTGATTCTACCTTTGTAATATCCTTTATATATACACACACACACACATACACACATACATATACACACACACATCTTACATATATATATATATATATATGTATATATATATATATATATATATATATATATATATATATATATGTATATTTTTTTTTTCCTTCTCTCTTAGCACACTGCTGCCACCATGGTCCAGACGCCCATCACCTCATGCCTAAACTATTTTAATAGCCTGAAGATCTGTCTTCCTATCTCAAGTCTGTCCTCATTCCAGTCTATCCTCTACTCAGTTAATTGATCTTCCTAAAGCTCATGACTGACCATATCACCTACCTGCCCCCCATGGATGAGCTCCAGTGGCTTCCTACTACCTTTAAGATCAGATACAAAGTCCTGTTTGGCATTCAAAGACCTTATTACTGAACCACATTCTACCTTTCTCGTCTTCGTACATCTTGGACTCTCTCCTGCATTCTTGGCCATCCAGTGTTACTTGCCTCTTTCTTGTTCCTCAAACAAGAGACACTCTATCTTTTGATTCTGTGCATTTTCACAGGTTGCCTTCCAAGCTTGGAATTCTCTTCTTCATTTCCATCTTCTGGACTCTTTGACTTCCTTCAAGTTTCAGTTAGAATCCCACTTTCTACAAGAAGCCTTTCCCAATCTCCCTTAAAGCTCATGCCTTCCCTCTATTGATTTTTCCAATTTATCCTATATTTATCTTGTTAATACATGGTTGTTTGCATATTGTCTCCCCTATTAGACTGAACTCCCTGAGAGTAGAGATTGATTGATTCTTCCAAAATAAAAGTAATAGGGGGAGGATTTTCCCAGTTGATTCTGTTATAGTTACTGCTGTGGCTGTGTTGGCAGAGATTTGGCCAGCTAGGTAGTGCAGTGGATAGAGCACCAGTGCAGGAGTCAGGAGGACCTGAGTTCAAATCTCACCTCAGACACTTGATACTCACTAGCTGTGTGATCTCGGTCAAGTCACTTAACCCCAATTGCCTCAGCCTGGGTCATCTCTAGTCATCCTGATGAATATCTAGTCACTGGATTCAGATGGCTCTGGAGAAGTTAGGCTGGTGACCTGCACAGCCCTCCCTCACTCAAAATAAAGTCAAGTGCAAGTCATGTCATTATTTCTCTGATGGCATGGTCTTCTTCTGCAAAGAAGGATGAACACACACTATACTACATTTACTCTGTACATAAGTTATGTGGGCCCAGTTATTGGTAGAGAATTAATCACATCTGACCTAAGCAGCTCATACTCAAAAGGGGGAAACTTGGTCATTTGTAAATCTGAGAAAGTGAGTTTACTGATATAGTGTTGAAAGTGAGGTAGATGTGGTTGTGTTGGAGACAAATTCCTTGGTTGGCCATTACAGGTTTCCCACCTTTCTGACTGTGCTATGAATTGTGTTGACCACACAATTCCTGGAATCAAGCCATAGTGGAGGACAGGAAATGCAGCCTCTACTTCAAAGACTTCTAATTTAAACAAATCTCTTCATTTTTAAAGAGGAGGGAACTCAATGAAGTCCAGAGAGGCAGCACTAGTTTGTGCCACAGGACTTGTGGCTTTCTAGTCCATGGCCTTTTTCAGCATACTACACTTTTACTTGTGCTAGTGACTTTCAGGTTTTTGTTTTTTGTTTCTCTTCTTTTCAGTGTCAGCTTCCATTTGACACTCTTAAATTGCCCAAAAAAGAGGAGTAAAAGAATCAACCAATTTAGAGAACTTGAATCCGATTCAGAGGAAGAAGAGATTTTAATGGGTATCCAGCTCAGTTGCTTCATTTTACAGATGAGAAAACTGAGGCCAAAACAAGTGAAATGATTTGACCAAGGTCATGCAAGTAGTAGTAATTGTCAGTCCAGTTTTGGTCTCACTTTCTTTGATGGAAGATGCAGGCTACTGCTATAATTTAGACATGTTTCCATGGCATTTTACTGATGGCTATCGTTCTTACCTTGGATGGGACAAGTCCTGTTTCAACACACACTAAGCCTAGGGGCTGTGGTACATCAACAACAATTATCCCTTTTCTATGCCAGACTCTTCATATTCCACTCTCTTCTTTACCCCTCATCCTTTATCTGAAATACTTCTGTCGGACTTCTCATCAGCTTCCCATTCCCCATCACCACAACAAGCTACAAAAGTCATGTTGAATTTATAGTGTGTGGGGACACTGTTGTCCAATCTCTGTCACAAAGTCAGTTCCTAGTAATTTCCCCCATCCTCTTCCACATTTACAGTTGATGTAACTCCCATATACTCTAAAAATTGATGATCATGCTCTGAATGGTTGTGAAGGTCTGCACCCCATCATGACTCAAGGATTAAGAGTTTTGGTATAAGTCTTAATGTAAGAGTTGCATAAGATAATGGTAAAATACATAGGAAGAACTATTCCCTATTTATTTTGTTTGCATTTGAGGGCATTTCTGCAACAACCTTTCCTGTGGATCACAGAAGGATCTGAGGGGCCTTAGAGATCATCTCATCTAAACTTTACATTTTGCAGTTTAGGAAACTGTAGCCCAGAGAATGAAATGATTCTCCCATGGTCACGCAATTAGTGAGCTGAAGATTTCTGATGCCTTGTTCACTGCTGTCTCCATTACACCAAGCTCTTGTGTGTCTGAACAGTAGGGTTCAGCCAAATATTCTCTGGACTGCTGTGATAGGGCCTCGATCAATCCTCATCCCAATGACCTATATACAAATGACTCCCAGATCTCCATATGCAGCTTTAGTCTCTCTCTTGAGCTCTACACCCACATCATCAATTGGTTTGGGGGCTTTTCCAAATGTATGTGCCATAGGCATCTTTCATTCCGCTTGTATAAGAGAGTCCACTATCTTTCTTCTAAAATATTCAGTGCTTCCTATGTTTCTCATTTCTATTTTTAAGGCATCCAGATTCACAACCTCACTGTCAACCTTGACTACTCATTCACTCTCATCCCCAATATCTGATAAACTTCTGAGTCTTGTATATCCAACTTCCACAATATCGCTAGCAACTGTACTGCTCTGTCTGCTCACATAGCCACTACCTTTGTCCAGGCCCTCATTGCCTCTCATCTGAGTTGTAGTAGCCATCTATTTGACTTCCCTGCCTCTGGTCTCCTATCCAAGCCATCCTTAACACAACTGCCACAGTGACCTGCTAATGATCGAGTCTGACCACATTCTCCCCTGCCCAAAAATCTGAAGGACCTCTGGGGCAAAATAGAAAATCCTCTGTTTGCATTTAAATCTCTTCACAATCTGGTTCCAGTCTATCTAGGTAGGTTTGTAATACATCACTGCCCTTCGTATGCTGTGTAGTGCAGAAAAACTGACCTACATGCTACTCCCACACATGGTGTTCCATATACAGTTGCTTTGCCTAAGGTAACCCCATGCTTGGAATGTACTCCCTCCTCCCTTACACCTCTCTGAGTCCTTGGATCCCTTCAGAGCTTACTTCAAGAGCTGACTCCTACATGAGGCCTTTCCTGAGTGATAGAAAAAAAAAGCATGACTAGGCAAAGTGGGTAGATGAGAATTTGTGATCCCCTTCCTCTTCTCCTACAGTCATTCAGATGGAGCTCTGCTCTGACAGACCTTTTGGTCCCCAAAAGAAGATGAGAAAGGAATGCACTCACCTTGAGTGGCAATGTAATGACGAGGTCGGTGGTACCCCTAAATAAGAGAAGGAGAAATAGTTAATGGATACCATATAGAGTTGGAGGAAATAGTACATTCTCTGGCTTTGAAGATCTGTCAAACTGTTCCTTCCAGGTGTGGCTGCTGGCACGGATAGCTTTAGAAGCACACATGATGGCATTCCTTTTTTTATGTGAATTATGGCCTGGCCTAAGCTGCTCAGAAGGGAAACAGGGAAGAGGTGAGGAGATGGCTGCTGCACATATGTCAAACAATAATAATATTAACTTACTTAATGCTTTAGAAAACCTTTTCTTCATGACAACCATGTGAAGAATGCTCGTAGGGTGGGTATTAACTCCATTTTACAGATGAGCAAGTTGAAGGCTAGTGAGAATCCCATATTTCAAAGTTAGAGAGGATAGTAGAGGTCATTTTACCAGAGTAGTGATCTTTCCTCCAATATCCTTGACACAAGGTCATGGAGAAGCGATAATCTCCTAAGCAATACATTCCATTTTTGGACACATCTTATTACTAGGACTTTTGTTTAGTGGTTTATAGTCATATCCAACTATTTATAACCCTACTTGGGGTTTTCTTGGCAGAGATACTGGAATGGTTTGCCATTTCCTTTGCCAGATAACTTTATAGATGAGGTAATTGAGACAAACAGGGTTA
This sequence comes from Notamacropus eugenii, assembly GCF_028372415.1. Taxonomy (NCBI): domain Eukaryota; kingdom Metazoa; phylum Chordata; class Mammalia; order Diprotodontia; family Macropodidae; genus Notamacropus; species Notamacropus eugenii. Next base: position 422,581,126 of record NC_092872.1, on the reverse strand, counting down.
AGTGACTTGCCCAGGTTCATACAGCTAAGAAGTATCTGAAGCTGGATTTGAACTCAGCTCTTCCTGACTCCAGGCAGAGTGCTCGAGGTAGAGCATTCTGTGCCACTTACTTGCCCCTTTCCCCCTTAGACTGATCTAAAATCTGCCTTTCTGCAGTACAGAGGTTAAATAACTTGCCTTGGGTCATCCACTATCATCAGAGGAGGTATTTGATCCAAGAGTCTATCACTCTTTATACTAAGTCATAATCCCCAAGTATTTTCAGAGAACCTACTATGTGGGCCAGCCTGTACCAGGCTTCATGGAAGAGAAAGAGAAGTCTAGGAGTGGAGTATTAAAATAGCCATTAATGCGTCAACATCCACTTAGAGAGAGAGCTTCCAGAAAGTGTTTCAGAGACTTGTCTTTGGCCTTTTGCTTTTCAACATTGTTGCTAATGACTTAGATGAAACATTAGATGTCATTCTTGTCAAATTTTCAAATTACATGAAGCTAGAAGAGATAATTAACAAAACAGATGAAAGAGTCAGGGTACAAAACCTGATAAAAGGATGGGCTGAATCAGATAAGATGTAACAAAAATAAATGCTAAGTTCTATATTTGGATTCAAATAAATCAACTTTCCAACTACTAAATGGTGGATGTAGGGCCAAACAATAATTCATGTATAAAATATGTGGGAATTGTTGGACATGTTGTAGAAGAAATTATTGGTAAGGTACAGTTTGGACTGGACAACCTCTGAGATCCCTTCTAGATATGAATTTCTGTGATTCTGCGATCAGTAAAATGGAGATATACAGTATCCATTTCACATCATGATTGTGGGAAAAGTGCACTGATAACTTAAAAATACTATGGAGACTGAAATTATTCTTATTAATGTAGTGGGGGGGGGGAGAGACAGAAGAATCTGACTACATTTTGAACTAGTGAATCAAAAGACAATGGTAGAGTATGACCTCATTCCTAATATCCTATGTTCTTCCCTCCCCCACCCCAGATTTATTTCACCCTGAAAAGACTTACATAAACTTATACAAAGTGAAGTGAGCTGAACCAGGAGAACATTGTACAGAATAACAGCCTTATCGTACAATGATTAACTGTGAATGACAGCTATTCTCAGCAAGTTCCAAAGGCTCATAATGGAAAATGTTATTTACATCCACAGAAAGAATTGGTGGAGTTTAAATGCACATCGAAGCACACTATTTTTCTCTTTATTTTTTTCATGTTTTTTTTTCTTTTGGTCTGTTTCTTCTTTTACAACACAACTAATATGGAAGTATATTTTACATGATATGCACAGATATAACCTATATCAAACTACCACATTAGGGAAGGGGGAGGTGAAGGAGGAAGGGTGAAAATTTGAAATTCAAAATAAAAAAATGAACATCAAAAATTGTCTTTACAACTAGGAAATTAGGAATTAATTAGGAAAATGAAATATGAGTAAAATATTTCAAAAATTGATGTCTTTGGTTTTATATCACATTCATTTCCAAACATTAGACCTTCCCTCTCCCCTGTCCATTTTGCATTCCCTTGTAACAAAGACTTCAAAGGAATAAAAAGTCCAATGAAACCAATTAATTTATTGACTATGAAAGCATATGTTTTATTTCCCACTTATATGACTTCAATTTTGTGATGACAGGAAGGAAGTTTATCTTCTCTACCCTTGTTCAGCGACAAACTTCGTCATTATAATTATTAAGCATTTAATTTTGTTAAATTATTCTTTCTATTTACATTATTGTAGTCACTATGTAAATTGTTTTCTAGGTTCTATTTAATCCACCCTGTATTGGTTCATTTAAGTGCTCTTATGCTCATCTGAATTCTTCCTATTTGCCACATCTTATGGTGCAATGATATTCTCTTGTGCAGTTAAGTGCACAGTGGATAGAGTGTTGAGCCTGGAGTCAGGATGATTCCATTTCCTGAGATCAAATCCAGCTTCAGAAACTTACGAGCTATGAGATTCTGGGCAAGTCACTTAACCTCATTTGCTTCGGTTATTCATCTGTAAAATGAACTGGAGAAAGAAATGGCAAACCACTCCAGTATCTTTGCCAAGAAAACTCCAAATGGGGTCACAAAGAGTCAGACACAACTGAAAAATGACTAAACAACAACAAATAGCAAATATTCTACTATGTTCGTGTGCCATAATTCTATTACCCTTACCCAATTGATAGACACCTACATTGTTTCTAGGTCTTGTTACCAAAAAAAAAAAAAAATGCTGCTATGAACATTTTAGCCCATGCAGAGCTTTACTTTCTCCTTTTGACCTGCTTGGGATATAAACTTAGCAGTGGGACCTCCACATCAATGGGTAGAGACAATTTTAGTGATTTTTTTTTTGTGGGCATGATTCCAAATTGCTTTCCAGAATGTTTGGCTCAATTTACAGTCCCACAAGAGTGTTTTAGCTTTCCTTTCTTCCTACAGTTCCTACTTCTCTTGACAACAAAAACATATATATTTTTCCAATAAAGGAAGATGGATTATTAACTTGGTATAAGAAAACTTCTAGCCAGAAAAGAACTTTTAATTCATTTAAATCCCACCTACACAGCACACAAATACTCTGAAAACCAGTAATAGGCCTTCCCCCATATGACTATGGGGAATGTGAAATAGGTTTGTATCCAAAATACATTTATCTCACTCTACACTCATGCATCTGTTACTTATTTGGGACCCAGATACAGTATTTATTTTTAAGCTAGTCATTTATAACAGATTCAAGTAGCCAGTGCTTTCAGTGGTATAGAAATAAAGCCAATGAACAGACGCTTCAGCCGGCAACCACAGACTCTTGAGACACAGGCATGCCTTGTAATGTCCATTCCAATTATCCAAATAGATTCATTTTAATGAAGCTTTATTATTTCTTTCCTTTTGTAGTGAATTAATGACCCATTCTTGGATGCACTGATTATATGGATAGTCAACCGGCTGTTTGGGGAGATGCTGCTTCTCCAAACAGGAATGGAAAGAGCCCTGGGCTTCAAAGACCTGTATTTGAATTAGCAGCCTACCACTTATTGGATATGTGAACTTGGACCAATCATTTCCTTTCTCCAAGACTTGTTCTTTTTATTTGAAAATTGGGGATAATAATCCCAGCCCACAGAGGTCAGAGACAACAAAATGAGAATGTGTTTGAAAGTGCTTTGTAACCCGAAAGCCCTAGGGGAAAACCTTCTCCTTACAATCCATTTTTCCTTGTACTGGGACACTTTTTTTTGAGGCAAGCAGAGTTAAGTAACTTCCCCAGGGTCACACAGCTAGTAAATGTCAAATGTCTGGGGCTGCATTTGAACTCAGGTTCCCCCAAATCCAGGGCTGCTGCTCTATCCACTGGGTCACCCAGCTGCCCCCAAGACTAATTTTTTTTTAAAACATATATCTGATAACGTCATTCCTCTGTTAAAAAAAAGAGTGCAAGGGTTCTTTCTTACCTCTAGGATAACATATAGACTCCTTTTCTGGACATTCACAGCCTTCCACAACCTACCTCTACTCTGCCTTTCCAGTCCTTTTTCATTGTCCCCCTTCCCACAATCTCAGATTCATCTAGAATAGATTAATCTTTCCAGTTCCTCCTCCCTTGAGTTCTCTTTGTCATATTATTCCTTATGCCTAGAATATTTTCTGGTTTTCTCTTTACTGTTGATCTCCTACTGACCTTTTAAAGTCCATTTCCTCCAGAAAGCCTTCCCTAAGCTCTCTTGGTTATAATGGCATTCCCATTCAGATATCACACACCACTTTGTTTGCACTTCCTCAATGCACATACCATGTACTATTGTGCACCTAAACTATAATTCATCTTGTTTTAAGACTATGAACTCCAGGAGGACAGGACCATGTCTTGGTTAAACATTGTATCATCCCCAACACTTAGTGCAGTTCTCCACACATGGGAGGTATTTAATAAATGCTTTTGGTACTATACTTATTATAAAATCCAAGATATTATTGTTATTAATCATTATTATTAATAACAATATTTATAATTAATAATCAGACTAATAAGTCGAATGACTCCCATGCCTGTCAGGGACAGGGAGAGAAAGAATGATGAACTACTCTCAAATCAAGCTAGGTTGACCCAAGTCAGAATTACCCATGGAACCTTTCTTCTCATACCCAAGCAAGTCATTTGTACTTTGCCACTTCACCTGGGAGAGCAGCTAATAGAGGGCTGGATCTGTAGTCAGGAGGACCTGAGTTCAAATCCAGCCTAGATATTTATCAGCTTATGTGACCCTGGGCAAGTCACTTAACCCTGTTTGCCTCAGTTTCCTCATCTATAAAATGAGATGGAGAAGGAAATGGCAAACCACTCCAGTCTCTTTGCCAAGACAACCCCAGATAGGGTCCAGGAGAGTTGAAAACAACTGAAGTGACTGAAAAACAACAAAAATTCCACTTGAGGGCTCTTATTAAATCCTAGCTGACTTACTGAATGTTCTAACCTCAGTTGACCCAAACCAGAAATCCTCATGAATCCTTCCTTCTTCTACCTAAGCAAAACAACATCTGCTTTGTCCCATCACCTGGGGATTCCTGTTCAATGAGAGTTGACTCATCTTATTGTCACAATCTTCAGTATGGATTATTATCCCCATTTTTCAGATGAAGAAGCTAAGACCAAGGAAGGCCTCTTTCTCTTCTATACCTGCAGTGCTTAGAGACTGAGGACACATTGGGTTATTTTTTGGTTTTGGAGATTTTGAACAGAAATATAAGTGCATGGATATGGGTTCCGAGTATGGGAATGAGAACCTAAGTTCTCAAATTCCATCACCTCAGGTCTACAGGCAATGACAGAGCTGGAGGTGAGGGAAAGGAGGTGGGTGTGTGTGAAAAAAATAGCATGCCTTGGGCAGGGAGAAGCGTGTTGTTTCTGAGCCAGAAGTTTAATGGATCTTAGGCTCCTAATATTTTTCTCATCATAGCATCTCCATGATGTAGGACACTTACATCAATGTAGTTGGCATTAATGTAGTCTGAGTGTGGGTCTCCATCCAGCATCAGCAGTCTGACTCTTGAGTGGTCATCTGAAAAGAGAAGGAGGAAGGTGAGGGAAGTTTTAGAAAAATGGACCTTCTGGAGTTAGAGTGAGAGAGGAAGGAAAATCAGACCCTGCATCTCAGGGACTGGAGTGGGGGGAATCTTTGCTAGCCTGTGGGTAGTCTCTCGTGGGTTTGGACCCAACTATTGAAATTCACTAGCCATGATTTCCCAGGCCACTCAGTTCTGGTGCCTTTATAGAAGGCCCTACAAAAGGGGGAGGGAGAGACAAAGAAAATGTGACTGAACTGCCTTCATATAGTAGGCTATCCGCAGGCTTCATTTTCATAGGATCAGAGATTTAGAACTGGAAGGGACCTTAAATGTCGTTCAATCAGCCCTCTCTTTGCCCATTTTACAGATAAGAAAACCAAGGCTCAGAGAAGTTAAGTGACTTTCCCATGATCACGTACATGATTTGAATCCAAGTCTTCCTGATTTCAAGTCTAGCACTATTCTACACTGCCTCTTTCATATTCATTTTTAAAAAATGGAGTTATTTTCTGCATTTTATCTAATTCTTTTATTTTTCCTGAATGGATCTTATAGAATTTTTTTAAAAATTCATCATGAGTTACTGTTCTTATCAATACCAAAACAACCAGGAACGAAGTCATAATAAAAATAAGTACACCAGTGACCAAAGACCATGTCAAAAGTGATCATTTCAACCAAAATGTTGGTATAAAAATAATTGCAAGCCAACTTCTTTCAAATAATACTTAATTGGGGAAAAATATCCCATCCAGTAAAAAGAAGTTGGATAGTCCCTTAGAGTTCATTATAATGGACTGTGGTTACAGCCAAAAACCCAAAGGAGAGGTTGGGGAGGGCTAGTTAGCTCCCAAACGTTCATTCTACATGAAGTTACTCCCTACTGCAACATTAGCTTTATTTTAAGGCAGTATTTCTCAAAGTGTGGTCCCAATAGTACTGGAAGACTCTTCTATGGCAAAATCCTGTATTAATTACTTTTTTGTAATATAATGAGAAGCAGTATAACAGTGGCTAGAAAACTGGTTTTAGAATCAGGAAGACCTGTTTTTGAATTCTGCCTTCCACACACACTGATTATGGCCTGGTACAATTTATTTAACTCCTCAAAGTTCTGAGCAGCCCCAGTCTAAGACTGTAGAAAACTGCAGAAAAGGTTCTGTAGAGGGAGGGCATCACCACAAGAGCTCCCTGTACTAGCGAAATCACAGACGTGTTTTAAAAAAATAAATCTCTCTCTCTCTGTATGTATATGTATATATATATATGTATATATATATATACATATACATATATATACATACACACACACACAAACATGCACATACACATATAATTTATATCAGAAAAACTTGGATTCAGATCCTGACCTTGATATTTGTTAGCTGTGTGATCTGGGACAAATCCCTGAACCTCTCTGTACTTCAAAGAATTCCTTAGGGTTTATCTGCTAAATTAAAAGTAGGCTACAATAACTGGTGCAGATCCAAGGCGTTCCCTATTATGAATAAATCAAACATCCTTTCTATATTCATGTTTTCATATTATGATAATGTTAGAACTCTGTTCCTGGCCTGAATATCTGATTGATTTGAAGACTAGGTCAAATCCAGATTGCAACCTTGGTATTTCATCCAAAGTGAGCTGTGTTTATTTCCCCATCCTTCTAGCAAGAGTTTTTCATTGAGGGCAACTGAGAGTGAATGACAGCAGGGAATGCTACAGAAGGGTTTGCCCCAATGAGATGATTCTTGGTTAAAAAAAATGTTCCAAACTCATTTTGGTCATAGCACAGTAGTAGTCTTTGCTGGGGACACAATGAAGGAAAATAAGGAAATGTGGACATGTGCACATAATTGCCATATATAAGTTACATCCAATTCATGGTGCACCCTTTTAGAACCACTGCTCTAAGGCACATAGTTAGATGTGCAACCTGAGATTCTCAGAGCTCCTTTAATTCTGTGTTGTCTGCGGATGGTGACAGTCAGAGCAATTTGAATACTTGGGATGGGGACACAGGCCAAGTATGTTATAAGGTTAAGCAAAGGACCCAAATCCAGGTTCATGCACTTCTAACATAGGTTAGATGTGAGGAAACAGATTGGTGATGAGAAGCTGTGACACCCAGATCATCAGTTACTGGGTGAGAATAAGAACCTCAGAGTTCCCTTGCTGACCTTATAACACATCAAATACAAATTCCTCCAACAATAGACCCACAGAGAGATTGTGAGCTTTCATTAAAGGACAGAATCCAATTTGAAATCCCCATTCTAGGATTTTATAAAGGGAAGGGTAGCATTATCTTCATAGTTTATTTATTACTTATGGGAGATGCTCATATTGTTTCTGTCCCTTATTTTTCTAACTTTATATAATTAGGTGGATGAAAAATTATGTTTACACACATACACATGGAGAAAGATAGGGAAGTCGACAACATGGAGGAGTTTATACGAGGCAATTTACAAAGAGCTCCAGAATGCTCATTACACGCTATCTACATTCTGCAAGCTTGAAAAGAAACTAATTTGGTGTCCCTCATTTGATATTCAAGACAAGAAGGGAAGTTGGAGAGGATCATGTGGAAGCAAAAGGCTCTCTAACATTCAGGCAACAGGAAAACAGACTGTATAAACTTGAACACTGCACTGAGAGAATGGCACATCATAGTGTGTCGCACACAGTAGGAACTTAATAAATGCCTGCTGAGAGAATGGATGAATAAGAGTTCTTCTTAGTAGAATCATGATGGCAAAGCCAGGAAAGGTCTGGTTTATTACTAGCATATCAATAGGTTGGAATTCTGCCTTTGCTGTCTATGGTCTCTGTGACCTTGGGCAAGACATTTCAACTTGAAGACCAATTTCAATTTCTTCTTCTATAAAATAACTGGTCTAGATTGGGTACACTCAAAGATTCTTTCCAGTTTATGATCCTACAAAAGCAACTGTGGAGCTGCCAGGGAAGGGGAGGCCTGAAGAGTTATTGACAGACGGCATCTCTTGGGAGAGGAATAGTTACAAGTCATACCTAGAAGAGCAAGAAGGGAATGTATTTGAGAAGATGATCATTGAGGCATGTAGATGACACGCCTGAGTAAAAGTGGCAGAACTCCTGGAGAACAGGCCTCTTCCTATGACAAATCTATTCTCCCATAACCATAGTAGATCATGTTTTTACTGTGCTTTTAAGGTTTAAAAAGCTCTTTCCTCACAACAGTCCTATTGAAGAAGTAGTAAAAGTGTTAGACTTATTTTGCGAATGAGGGAATTGAGACTCAGGGAGATTAAGCAACTTTCCCAGGGTTTTTACAGCTAGGAAGTGTCAGAGCCAGAGATTAAACCCAGAGGTTCTGTCTCTTGATTCCATTGCTTTCCACTTTCAACACTTCCAGTAGGCATTTGATATATATTCTGTGTAAATGAAATTATTTATAAATGTGACTCCCTGCAAGAGAAAATGAGGGGAGTTGGACTCACTAAGGTTCATTCTCCAAAGTCCCTCCCAGTTTTCCTAAGTCTATGGCTGTCACTCTTGGCTCAGAGAAATTCAGATCACTAAGCTCTTTTACAACTTAGTTCAAAGGAGCTGACATTGCCAGAAAAGGAGGGAAAAGTGTGAGAAAAAGTGAGCTCTGTCTGTTCCAGGCAGCCACTAGCAAGATTTACATGATATGAAGAACAAAGATTAGATCCAGACACATGGGATGTAGGAGGATATTGTTGGCAGAGCCCAGCAGAACAGGAGGGAGGAGGGATTGGAATGGGAGATGCCCAAGTCCATGAGTTGTATTGAGGAAAACACTTTGAAAACTAAGGGAAGGAGAAATGGGAACTATCTATCTTTCTCTGTCATCAAACCCATGCTGGAGGAAAGGCCTTAGAATAGATCATCAATTTATAGACAAACATAGAGTGGCTAGTTTTCTGGGGAGCGTGGAACAAATGCTCAGACTATGCTAGTGAAAAGAACATTGGATTTGGAACATTAGTCCCAGCTCAGACATGGACTAGCTGTGTGACTGTTCTGTAAATTGGGTAGATAGCTGCAAATTGAATCCTGTCCATTGTTGCCTGTACATTTCTCAGACCTGTCTCTTTCCCTCTACTCATACTGTTACCAACCTGGTTGAGACTTGTCACTTTTTACCTCAATTATAGTGATCACTTCTTACTGGTCTTCCTACCTCTGGTCTCTCTCCTGTGCAGCCCAGCTTTCACAAAGTTATCAAAATAATCTTCTTCATGCATAGGCCTAACCATGTCACATTCTTGCTCAAAAACTTTCACTGACTCCCTATTGTCCAAAGAATAAAATAGAAACTCCTCCATCTGGCGTTTCAGATCTTCCACAACTGGATTCTGATTATTCCCCTTCATACACTCTATTTTAGATACCATAGACTACTAGCTCATCCTTGAGCTCAACATATTATCTCCCAATCTCATGTATTCATAGAGTCTGTATGACATGCTTAGAATATATCCCTTTCTTGTCTCTGACTGACCAAAAATCCTTTTTTCTTCAATAGTTTATGTCAATCCAATTAAAACAAATTGTTAAGCATCTTTTATATGATGGTTACCGCAGCTTGATGCCGAAGGTACAAATTAAAGCACAGTGTCTTTCTTCAAGGAACTTACATTTTACTAAGGAAATACAAAATAAACATAGATAAGTAATTGTAAAATTTTTGTTATTGCTGTTCATTCATTTTAGTCATGTCTGACTCTCTGTAACCCCCATTTGGGATTTTCTTGGCAAATATACTGTCATGGTGTGCCATTTCTTTCTCCAGAATATTTTACAGATGAGGAAACTGAGGCAAACAGGGTTAAGTGACTTGCCCAGGGTGACATAGCTAGAAAGTGTCTAAAGCCAGATTTGAATTCAGGAAGATGAGTCTTCCTGACTCCAGGGCTAGCATTCTATGTACTGTGCCATCTAGCTGCTGACTAAAAAACCATTTATGAAATAAATCCAAAGACATTTTACTAATTAGTGGGGGAATCAAGAAAGGTCTCTTGCAGGAGATGGTAACTGAGCTGAGCTTTGAAAGGATATTAGGGTTCTAAAGATGGCAGAGAGGAGAGAAAGGGTATTCTAGACACGTAGAACAGTCTATGAAAAGGCATGTGGGTGAGAGTCAGAATGTTGTGTTTGGGGAACAGGAATATAGAATCTGTAAGGAGGAATGGGTGCAGTCAACAGGGAAAGATAAAAGAAGAGTAAGTATGTTATGCTAGAGGAAATAAAGACTCATTGGAGCTTTTTGAGCCAAGGAATGATCTATGCTTTAGGAATATCAGCTTGACAGCTGTGTGAAGAGGAAATATAGACTGAATTCAGGGAAAACAATTAGAAGGTATCACTATTCCATCTATTCCAAGATCAGCTTGGGCTGCCTCCTCCATGGAGCCTTCTATGACTGATTCCCTCAGCTAAGATTTATTCTCTTTCCCTTCTCAAATTTCTTACGATTATTTTCTGTCTGTATCTCTCTTCTGTTCCCATCAATACTGTACCTTCTATTGTAGTTATTTGTATACAAGTTGTTTGCTGTATCCCCTCCCCCAGCAGAATGTAAGCTCTTTGAAGTCAGAGAATGAGTCAGTAGTCATCTTTGTATTTCTAGGGCCTTAAGCAGGGAAGGGACTTAACAAAAGATGGTATAGTTGAGTTGAATTGTAGAGCATCAGTTTTGGGCTTTATGCAAGGAATGACTTATTTTTAAAAATTAATTTTATTTTTTCACTTACCAAAAGTTTATTTTCTCTTCCACTCATATTGAAAATAAAAAAAGAACAAACAAAACACCCTTGGGACTAATATATACAGTCAGGCAAAACAATTTTCCACGTTGTTCATCTCTGAAAATCTATGTCTCATTTTGCACCCTGCATCTATCACCTCTTTGTTAAGAGATGGGCAAAGGAATCATTTCATATCATTTACTGTCCCAAAGTAGAATGGTTTGCCTCAGAAGATAGTGAATTTCTTGGTCAGTGGGAATTTTCAAACAGAAATTAGATGAGCATCTGCTAGGCATAGGATAGAAGGGATGTCTCTTTCAACAGGAGTTGGAACAGGTGGAATAGGTCCAGAGCCTCTGTACTTCCATAGTTATGTCAGGAAAGCATTTTTAAGCCATAAATCACAATGATTTCCCCTTTCCATAAAACACTTTCCTTTCCTATTCAACCCCCAACTTTGCTGCAAATAAAAGTTTACATAATAAATCAGCCACTCAAACATCCCTAAAGAGGGAAACACATATGAGAGAGGAACTTTAGAAGGAATAGTATTTGAACAAGATATTTGATCAGTTCCATCTTTCTGTCCGTTGGGCAATAAGGAAGATAGTATTTCTCAGAGAAAAGAGATTTGGTTCATCACAATGAATTGTGTAGCTGAAAAATCATTTCCTAGAAGTATTAGAAATGTTAATGCTCTCATCATGCAGGAACGAATTGAAAGAAGGCAAGTGATTCTATAGAGACTGCTTAGATACCTAGTGGAAGGTAAAGGTCCACACAATACCATAAATGTGAATACCACTATCATCACTATCAATCTTCCTCTTCTTCTTCCTCCTCCTCTTCTTTGTGCTTCTAAGGATAATCCAGAGAGTAACTTATAAATGTCTCTATATCATAAGATGCTTTTCATTTGTAGGCAATCACTATTGTTACATTCTATATCTTTATGTCTTATAGAAGGGATTATCAGTCATTGCCATTGACGGTGGTTTCTTTTAGAATGACTTCTCCCCAACGGAATGGGCCAGGATTCACTAGAGAGTCAAGACCTTGTCTCATTTTCTTTTTCTTTAAGATCCTGGGTGTCATGACCTAATTGTCTCCTACCAGGAAATCTGCCCTTGGAAATAAAACCTTGTGGAGAATGACCCATCATCTATCCTTAGTCCACAGAACAACTTAAAATACAATGTGACCCCAGAGTCATGGATTGGATTTGACATAGCGGGCTTTCCTCTAGGGGCAATGACTTTAGAGACCAACTTGGATTACTTCCTGAATCCTTTAGGTACTGCTCAAAACCTGTGCAGACCCCTTTCCGCCTCTTTCTCTATAGCCCCTGGCTTGGTTATCTCATCCCCTGTCTCTCATCTTTCTCTTGAGCTCCAATCTTTTATCATTACCTATTCCTTGGATATTTCCAACTGGAAGTACCATAGGCATCTCAAATTCAGGGTGTCCAAAATGGAACTCATTCTCCATTTCTTCAAAACTACCCAAATTTCCTACGTTCCTTCCTAATATTCCTAAATATCTACTATCTATAGAAGGCAGCACCATCCTCCAGTCAGCCAGGATCACAACCTAGGCAGGCATCAACCTTTGTTTTTCTTGCTACCTTACCCCTCATATCTAATCAATCAACAAATCATATCTATTCTGCCTCCACCAAAACCATGGCATCTCTTATTTCCTTTTCACTCTGATGGCTGCTATCCTAACTTAGGCCCTCATCACCTCTCACCTGCACTACAATAGAATATTATCAAAAGTGATCTCTTGTCTCCAGACTTTCCCCATTCTAACCCATCTTCTACAAAGCTTCTAAAATTATATCCCTAAAGCACAAGTCTGTAATGTTAGTTATGTTAATAAGAGTTAAAGACCTTTCCCACCCATTAATGGGCATGTTCATTAAGGGAAACTTGATTAAGGGAGATTTATTTCGTAGGAAGGTCCACACCTTTTGTTAACTTCTAATGAGACACTGGTTCTCAGGGGTCATGATGCCTCTGGCTCTGAAAAGTGTATAAATATGCTGAGGTTTTGTTTTGTTTTGGGGCTTACTCATTGGAAGTGTTTGGCTAGACAAGACTCTGGGTAGCCACTAAGGAGCCCCCTCCCCCTCCTTTGAAAACCCTGATGTTGGTGCTTCTCTCTCTGGTAGCTATGTATATATGTAATGGTCAGACAGTTGAATCTGTCTGTTGATTTGTGATGTATGTATCGTTTATGGTCAGACAGTTGGAAGCCCTATCTGTTGGTCTTTATTTCCTATGTTTGTATTTTCTCTGAAGTTCAGATTCTAGCATAACCAGCCATGTAGATTACATATGACATGCCCTCATACACTCTATATACCAGTTAAACTGGATTACTTTTTATTCTTTGCACATACCATTTGATTGTTGTTTCCATGCCTTTACACAGGCTGCCCTAATTCTTAGAATTCATTTCCTCTTCGCCACATTTTATAATTGCTAGCTTCCCTCACAGCTCAGCTTCCTCTTCCCCTAGAGGTCTCTCCTCACCCTTTTAATCATTAGCACCTTCCCTCAATATTTCTCTGCATACTTCATAGCTACCTATCAATGTACATATTGTACAACCAAATAGAATATTAGCTTCTTGAGGGCAGGGACTGTTGTGTTATTTTTTTTTAGCTCCAACACATTACATAGTATTTAGTACACAGCAAGTGCTTAATCAATGCTTGTTAAATAAACAAATCAATGATGAAATGTGGATTTTCCTTGGAGTAGGGAGAAGAGGGGAAGAGAAAGAGAAAGAGAGAGAGAGAAGAAAAGGAGAAAGAGAGAGAAAGAGAGAGAGAGAGAGAGAGAGAGAGAGAGAGAGAGAGAGAGAGAGAGAGAGCAGAATTTTTATAAACCTTGCAAATGCTTTGCCTGATTTTCCAGCTCACAAAAACTAGACTCCCACTCCCTTGACTAGGAAGCTACTCCTCAAGTTTATCCCAGACAGAACAGGTCCAGTTCATCTTCTCTTAGGGCCTGTGAAGTCTTATACACTCCTGTGCTGTGGGAATTAAGAGTCTAGTGGTAGCAGATTCTGTAAATCATCACTAAAAGCTGCCCTACAGCATCAGAGGCCCCTGGATGGAGGAATGTTTGCGAGAAGACATTCTCCAGAGATAATGTAGGGCACATGTTATCCAGCAGAGCCTAGGGCCAGATCTTGTCACATCAGATTTTTATTGGCCCACACAACTATGAAATTCTTGCTTCTTAAATCATATAAGCATAAAACCCTCTTCCTTTTTCTTCTGTCCCTTCTCTCTAAGTTCTGCTCATCTCATACTAGTTCTCTCCCCTTACCCCCCAACTCAGCTCTTTGATCACACTGCTAACAGCCATCATGTTGAGTCTATGGGAAGTGGAGTCATTTATCGTAGAGAATTTAAATATTTTACAGGTATGCAGTATATTCAATTCAGATTGTATTTCCAGAGAGCTCTTGTAATAGCTCAACAAAAACCAGTGGTCCTCTCCCTAGAAATCTCCTCTCTCCCAGATAATATGCAATCAAGATTTACTCTGAATACCATGAAAAGAGACCCATAAGAGTTATACTAAATCACAAAAGAAAAGGTGATAATGGAACATGAACCTCATGCCATTATGAAGGTAGAAGTCAACTGGAATCTTCGACTTTGGCCCAATGTCACCTATGAAATGCATCAATGCTGCATTGTCTTCTGGATGTCCCAGAACCATTTGGCCAGTCACCAGAGCCAGAAAAATCCTTACATAAACTACTTTCAATTCTTTCATTGAGGCAGCCATTCCTTACAGCACAGATTATTGAGCTGTATACTTCTCACACCTGCCTATTGGCTACTTGGGGTGTGTGGTTCCTTCGATCTCCCTTAGATTCTATTTGTCTGATCATACTGATAGGAATTACTCCTCTACCCTCAATAAAAGGGTGCTTTGGGCTCAGGAAGGGAGCACAGAAATGGGGCAGAGCAAAACTCTCTCCTCTCAGAGGTTGGGGAGTGGGTGTCCTGGTGCAAAAGGAGAAATGATAAATGAATTCCCTCTGTCCTTAGGTTTCCAGACACATCAATTACTTTATCACCTACATGACTCGCTTCATGATTTCTACACTTTTCTTTCTCTTGAATTTCCTGTTTGTTGAGAGAATCTGCCCCAGGCCGTGTTATAAACACCAAGGCAAGGAATTCATTGGTTGTTCTTTTCAATCTCTTTGTCGGTTGCTTTCCTTTCCTTCCTCTAGAAGGCCCATCATTTCCTTTTCTAAGTGCTAAATATACATCCAAAAGAAATTAGTTATTTAGTTAAAGTTTTTCTATCTTTTCATTTTTAAAGAAAAAAATGTTGCTTTCCTCCCTCTTTTTTTCTTTCCACTTATTCTTTTCTACCTTTCTTAATCTTTTCTGACCTCACCTGGACTTGATGTTGTGTCCCTGACTTCTTATTCTCACTCGCTTTCTCTGTTGCCTGAGGATTTTAATCATATTGGTTCTTTCCGACTCCTAATGTGTTTGTATTTATCACACCCAGGCAGGCTTCAGCTTTGGGGCAGAAAAATACAAGGTTTTGAACACTTTCCATTGCTCTGTTCAATTCCCTCCTCCCCCTTTATCCTGTTTAATTTCCATTCCAATACTTTTCTATTACTTTTCTTTGTCTCTTGCATTCATTCTTTACTGAACTAGGGGCCACTCTCAGTTCTTCTCCTTCTTGATGCAGAATGTAAATTCAACAGCCAAATCCTGCTGGGGCCGACCCCTAGTTTCTCCCCAAATTAGTGACTTTTTGTTTTTTTCCTGAACTCTAAGAGCTTTGCTGATAAAGGTGAAGAATGGGAGAGCAGAGATTATGTGCAAGGTAATGGTGAGGCTAGATTAGAGGGCCTGTCTGAAGCGAGATGAATGGTGTAAAGTGAAAACCCTATTTTAAACACTGCTACGGTGAGGAAATCCGGAACCTGGGAGAGATGCAGCTGAGCAGTAACAAAGGCATGATTGGGAGGAGAAACAGTAGGTGTTTAAGGCATGATCACTCCCAACTATGGCTGAGATAGACAAGAGACAAAGATCATGAAAATTAAGGAGATTGGGGGCCCTGACAAAGTTTAGGGTGGAGGAGATAGTGAATGAAGTATTGAAATTATTGGGGAGGAAGAAGGAAGACCAGCAGGTCCAAAGATAATAGCATCAAATATATGACCAGGATGGAGTGAATTTTATTTTACTTTATTTTAATTTTTTTATTTTTAATGTTCTACAATCGCTATCATAAAACCTAGATTTCTTTTCCCCCAATCTGCCCCCTACCAGCCCCCTCCCTCCCCAAGACGGAGTGAATTTTAAATGAGGAGAGGTGGTTGCTAGATGATGGAAGCAGAGGAGGGTATAATAGTGGAAGCTGAGAATAAGGTATATGGCATGTGAGAGAAGGAGCAACCAGGCTTGGAAAAGGTACTGAGAGATATGAGGACTTGAGAAAAAACTCAAGTTGCGATGAGCACCAGAACATGGAAGAAATGTGAGAGCAATGAATCTAGGATGAAGGGGAGATCGTTGAAAACAGCGGTGGGTTTTAGAGGGCACAGTAGAAAGAGAAATGAAGAGGATAGGGACTGGGGAAGGCTAGGGCTGAGCTGAACAGGGACTGAGAATGTGAGGAGATGTAACAGAGTAAAGAGGTTTCAAAAGTAGAGGAAAGAAAGATAAATGCCAGGAAAGGTAGTAGTTAGTTGTGCATGAAATACCAGCAGGAGAGGGACTAGCCTAGCTTTTACTTCTCATCCTCTTCCCTACCCCCAGATACCATGATCCTTGGCTCTATCCTGGAGTTGCTTTTACTTCAGACCCTTGCTATAGGCAGGCAGGGGTTCAGAATGTGTTGGGATGGTCATCTCTGGACTGCTGTAGAAATGAAGTGATGTGTTCTTACCAGAGGAAGAAACAGCACCCACATTGGTACCTAAAGTGAAGCACACACTATATGACTGTGCTCAAGAAGTACCTCTCTCATGCTCCACATTTTAGCCATCAGGAGTTTTTAAGAGTTAGCATTTTCTTCTCTGAAAACACAAATGCCCCTCTTATTCATACCTTAGTATGGATTATTTTGATTAGATGATAAGATCAATGAGTAAATGGGACAGCAGCACTGGAATGGTTAATATGACTGAGGAAGGGAGAAATAAGAATATGATGCAAGTTTTGTTAGGGTGGGAAACTCTGGGCATAGGGAAGGCAGCATGAGGACACTAAGCATCTAGGAAGCAGGGAGAGTAGGCACCATGTCAAGAAACGCCTTCAGGTGGTTAATCGGATGACATCTCAGACATATGTCATATCGGAGACACAGCTTTAGGTTAGGCTCTGACTCATGTAATGCTAAATGACTCACCCCTAGCCAATGGGAGGTAAGCATCTACAACACATGTGATACCCAGGGGGAGGGGAAAATGGATCCACACTGGGTTCCTTTGGTTATATTTTTATAGGCTAGAGTTCTGGGGTTAAGGAAGACTGGCATCTTCCTATCAGGAAAGTCTCCTAGGTATCCTAGCAACATAGTCATGCCCCTTCCTAACCTCCCAAAGGCTTAGAAACTCAAACTTGTGTTTGAGTCAACTTCCAAAGACAAATGAAACTGAGAAAGGTCCACATTAGTAGCAATCTATAACTACTTGTGACACCATCCATTCTCTCCATTACATGCCACACCTGCACGAGCTTAATAGTGGTGCAATGCAGCTTAGCTGCAAGTGATTTAGCTTTGTCTCTTTCAAAGTACTCACTCAACACGCAGTTCTCAAACTTTGCTTAGTCCCTTCGTGGAGTGCTCAGAGGAGGCCAGTCATGGGAGGAATCAGAAAAGTCAGGAAAGTGACATAATCTTCCTCCTTCCAGCTTTCACCCCTATACACTTAGCAATTTTGAGTATGGTGCCATTGGCAACCAGCATGTCTGAACTAAGAGATCAGGACTGCCTTGGACATCTGCGAACCTCAGGATCCTTCTTTTCCATTCAATCTCTCTATCCCTGTCTCATTTCTCCAGCTCATTCCTGGGGCCTCCCAAAATAATTCTGCTTTGCTCCTTTCCTAAGATACATAGGAAGGATAAGTGAAGGGAGTAGGTAGAGGTGACATGTCCATGTAGCTCCCCAACTTGCCACTTTCTCCTTTTATTATCAGTGATATTTGCTAGATTATCCAGTTGACCAGCCTTGAGAATATCAGCTCCTTCAGTGCCCAGTTTGCTGCACCAGTCCTGTGTTTCAAATATGGGTTTCAAGAGATTCCCTTTACGATGCCTTCCAACTTTCAGGTTCTATGGATCTTTAATTCAGCATTTGCTGACATTCAATATGAACATCTTTACCCATGTAGTTGTGTCCTGCATGTACCTCCTTTGTGACTGTCCCTACTATAGTCCAGGCTGCACACCCATTAGATTTTTGCTACTTCTCAACATATCAATAGGCCAGTTTCCTAGGCTCCTCTTTATAATTATGGAGCTGCTAATTCAACATCTCTTGAATTTTTGATTCCTGCCTCAAAAATCAGACACACAAGAAGATATATATTGGATTAAGGTGCACACTGCAGACTTAGCACAATATGCTGGGTTGAAAATCATCCTGATGAAGGCTGAAGTTATAGATCAGCTCGTATTATATATAACTTGCCATAAAGCCCCACCAACTGTAGTTGAAAGTTGAATACTGTGAAATGATGCACTAATTGACTTAGGACTGCCCAGCTAGGGAAACGAATCCAATTTTTCTCTTGAAAGATTGATGGCATTTTACAACTAAGCATCACATCTCAAACCCAAACCTTGCAAAATAAAGTAGCAATAAGGTTGTAAAAAGTTCCAGAAGCAAGAGTCCGTTGGATGTTCTGGTTCAAGGTGATCATAGACAAATTTACTTGACTGTGGTCAGTCCCCTTACATAAAATGGGGATAATCATACAAGGGTATCATGCAGTTGAAATAAAATAGAGTTGAAAGGAACAGTGGAGATTATCTACTTAACTCCCTCATTTTAGAGAAGAGAAAATTAAGGCCAAGACAGAAAGAAAGTGACTTTTATCAAGGGTTTCTTAAGATTGTCTTATTTTTAATTATCATTTTACCTGTTGCATTACTCAGTAGAGTATAAGCTATTTAATTTTTGTCTATATATCCCCAGGACCTTAGTGTAGTATCTACCTAGCACATAGTAGGTGCTTAATAAATGTTTGCTAAATTGAATAATAAGAGGCAGAGTTGATAATCAAACCAAGTTCTCCTAACTGGAATGGAACAAAATAGCTACTTATAAAACACCTATTATGAACCAGGCACTTTGCTAAGAGCTTTGCAAACATAATTTGTTCCTCACAATGACTCTGGGAGGTAGGTGCTATTACTAACCCCATTTTACAGTTGAGGAAACTGAGATAGACAGATGTTAAGTGACTTGACTAGAGTCATACCACCAGGGATAATTTAAGGCCAGGTTTGAACTTAAGTCTTCCTGAATCCATGGCTAGAATTTTATCCACTCTGTCACCTAGCTGCCTCTCCATGCTATCTAGGGATCTTTCCGCTCTACCATGTTTAGTGCAATAGGCTTCACACAATGGATCATTATTTTTCTGTCTTTGACAGGTCAACGGCTTGAGAAGAATGGACTGTGCCAAGACATCAAAGCCAGACAAAGTGAAGGTCAGGGAACAGGAATGTTTTCAAGAGTCTGTGAGACAGCTACACATAACATGCTATCAACTTCACTGCACAGGAAGTGACAGCCAACGAAGGCCAACTCTACTGATGTGTGGCAGTCACAGATCAAATGATTTACCTTGAACAAAATGGTCATGCTGAGCAAGTGGTTTGGAAAGTAAGCATCCACTAATGATGAGGGAGCCCTGTGGGGATTTTATTAAAGGAGAATGATCTTTAATCTGTATCCAAAGGAGATGGGTTAATTCAGTGGAAAATGCGACGTCTGGGGTTTGGTCCCAGATTTACCCCTAATACACTGTATGCATAAAGTTCTCCCCATCTCTGAACCTCAGTATCCTCACCTATGAAGTGAAAAGATCTTGTTTAATAGAGTGTTAGATCTGGAGTAAGAGGACATTAATTAAAACCTGTACTCTGCAATTTACTCTCTATGTAGCTTTGGGCAAATCCATTAATCAACATGGCCTTCGTTTCTCATATGTGAAATGAGAGGTGGATTAGATGATCCCTTAAAGCTCCAAGTCTATGATCCTTGATTGGGACAATCTCTTGCTAATAACTGACATTATATAGTGATTTAAAAGGGCAGCTAGCTGGAGTGGGGAGTCTTATCTTCCCGAGTTCAAATCCAGCCTCAAACACTAACTAGTTGTGTGACCCTGAGCAAGTCATTCAACTCTGTTTGTCTCAATTTCCTCATCTGTAAAATGAGCTGGAGAAGGAAATGGCAAACCATTCCAGCATTTTTGCCAAGAAAATGGGTCATGAAGAGTTGGACGCAATTAAACAACAACAATGGCAATGACAGTAACAACAAAATCAGGGTGCTTTAAATGTGCTAGCTCATTGAAATCTCACAACTGTGGTAGGTGTGTCTGTGCATGCACGTATGTGCATGCATGTATGTGTGTGTGTGTGCCACTGATATTATTGTCCTCATTTTACAGGCGAGGAAACTGAGGCTCAGCAAAGTGAAATGATTTGCCCCCAGTTACACAGATTACAAGTATTAGTGATGGGATATAAACCCAGGTCTTTCAGATTCTAAATCCAGCACATTGTTCATCACATGATTCTGCCTTTCCCCACCAACTCTTATAGTTTGACACTGGATCATTCCACAAGGTTCTTCATTCAGTAATAATATGATATATTTTCTCACAGGATAACTTCAGGAGCCAGTAATAATGCCTTCAAGATGCTGAGCGAAGTATGTATGAACTGAGTCAATGATGGAGAGAGAGCTTATGGCTGGCCATTGCGATCAGAGAAAGCTTGGGGGAAACAAGCGACCATCAGACTCTACCATAGAAATGCACATTCGCAATCCTATTCCATGGAACCAGTGCCTACCACAGTGCAATGGAAAGGAACCGCAGACCCTCTTGGCCACACTGCTTCCTCAAATCAGCCAACTGTGCTGAAGCACAGAGAATGCTGCTGCCAGGATTGCCCTAGAAACTCCTACATTCAGGGGTGATGCTGCACAGCCTTGAGATAATCCTTATCAGGCCCATGAAGTCCCTAGTGTCAAAAGAGAAACTCAAAAAGAATTATGAATCCAGTGACCACAACGCTTCTGGCACTATGTGTAACCTGGCTTCTTGTCCTACCTCTTAATAATGCCTTTGCACAAAAAAGGCAAGAGACTGAGTAGAATGTTTACTGAAAACATCATTTTTCATTCTGGGTGGATGCCTCATGAATTAATGTAGAAGGGGATGATGGCCTTGGCTTCCTATTTTCATCTGTTCTAGAAGTCACATGCTCCACTTCTTTTTTTGAGGTTCCAGTCAATCAGTCCACAAGCACTGACTAAATGCCTACCATGTGTGAGGAATGGGCTAGAATCTAGCCACTAGATGCTCAGTATATAAAGATCAAAGTGAAACAAGATGATGCAAGGAAGGTCCCTATCTCAGTGGATGGGCCCCTCTGTAATAAGCTCATCATGTGGATCATAGTGGATAGGCTGCAAAGTGTAACATTGGTGTGAACACCCACACTGATAAAGTGCCAGATACACTGAATTATTGTGCTCATAAGTAATTAGGCTACTTACATAATACACATCAATGGCAGCAATGATCACCTTTTGAGACTGGGAATACCTATATATTATATCGGAATAAGGTTTATGTGTATGAAACTTTCCAGTTCTTTTCTACCTTGCAAGATGCTTCTACTCCATTCTACATTTCAAGTTCTTTCTAAGGTACCATCTAGACATTAAATAAACTCTACTGTGCTAAAGTTAATTTGGCATTTAGGACAGTCTTTGTTCCAGTACATCATTGAGTCAGATGAATGGCAGAGTGCACGCTCAATAAGTGAGTTGGTCAAAAATCCTGAATTGATCACACCACAGGCCATTGAACCAGAACATAAATCCTTGGTTTCAGTTATGTCGAAGCCTGTCTAATAAATCTGAATTTATCTTCTCTGTTATTTAACAACTCAACGAACATTTATCATGGCCTACTGTAAGTAAGACTCTATGTGACTCCTTGAGGAGGAAGGAAAGATAAATGAAGCATAGCTCCTGCCCTCAGTGAAGATTTAATTTAATCAAGGAGATGAGGCATATACATAAATAACTATGTTAAAAGCAGGATGCAATAAATGTATTAGAGAGATACAAAGTACAGTGGGAGTTCAGAGGAAGATGATAGTAGAGCTGCCCAGGAGGACCAGAGAAGCCATCTAGGAAGAGGCAGCATATCAGTTCAGCCTTGAAGGGAGGATGGGATTTCAAGAGGCAGAAATGAGGATGGGAGGGTGTGGGAATTTTCCAGGAACAAAGAAAGACATGAGCATAATGGAAGTGGAAAAATTCAGGACACGTTTGGAAGGAATGATGACCAGTCCAGTTTGGCTGGAGAGAAAGAACAGAATGAAATAAAGTTGGAAAGACACACTGGAGTCAAACTGTCTCAGGAAGGCTTTGAGGTACCACTGCTTCTCATCCAAGTATTTGGATTTTGAATCTATATGCTCAAAGTCCTTTGTAATATTCTCTGGGGGAAAGGGGACTTGGGACTTAACACCATTTGCCTGCTATGTGAATAAGCCAGTTCTACTGCTTCCTGACCATCTCAGAAGTATAGGACCCTGGGAGGCAGTGTGGTGTAATAGATAGTGCTGTGGACATGGAAGTTGGATACCTGGTTTTGTTTTGATGTTCAGTTGTTTTGGTGGTGTCTGACTCTTTGCTATCCCACTTGGAGTTTTTTTTTTTGGTAAAAATACTGGAGTGATTTGTCATTTCCTTGCCCAGTTAATTTTATAGATGAGGAAACTGAGGCAAACATAGTTAAGTGACTTGTCTAGGGTCACCCAGCTAGTGAGGCCACATCCAAACTCAGGTCTTACTGACTCTAGGCTCCATTCTATCTACTGCACCACCTAGCTGCCCCGTCTTCAATCCCTTTCTGGTTGTATAACCTTGGGCAGGTCACTGAACTTCTTTCATTCTCAGTCTCCTCAATTGTAAAATGAAGATAATTATAGCACCTGCCTCTCATACTGAATGAGGAGGATCAAATAAGACACTGTACATAAAGCACTTTGCAAACTTCAAAATGCTATATAAATGTTAGTTCTTAATGTGGATTCTAGGAAGGTCCTTAAAGATCATCCATCCAATCTTCTAATTTTATATTAATTTATACATACATATGTTTATTTATATATAATTCCAATTTTATATACATGAAAACTAAGGCCAAGAAAGAAATGGTTTGTCCCAAATTATCACTGGTTAGAGTACAATCTGGGACTGGAACCCAGGTTTCATACCTCCTACTCTAATGCCCTTTGTACCATACCTCAATCCCTCAAAATTTCTTTCTTTTCTATCGCTTATTTCTGTTACTAAGAAATTGACACATTCCCTGAGGATCTCCTGTGGACATATCATTCTATGACTTTTCTGTGTGTTTAAGAGTTTTTTTTTTGTTTTTACAATTACCTTCCCTCTCCTTCTAGCAGATGTTCTCTATTAATGCCACTGATTCCAGGGAAGTCATTTCCACCACTGCCCATAGGGTTAGGGTGATTATTTTCTACAAAGGAGGCTGGGAAAATTTCTATGGTGTCAGTACATGAGGGTAAGATTCCAAAATAAGAGACCAATACATTATTCACCTCTGTATCTCTCTTCTCTTGAGCTACACGAAGAGTCATATGACCCAAAGGCCTTGGGCAAGTCCTAGGTTGGCACATCAAAGACACTAAGGAACGACCATCCCATGACAAATTAATCACAAAGGGTGTGTATTATAAACATCAAGATCCTTATGGCAAAATGTGGGATGAAGGAAAGATCAAAACATGCAATTTGCTTGCTGATAGCAAGTAGAGATTCTACACTTAATGGGCATCTGAAAATGAACTTGTTCTGAGTTGTGAGATATTATTGTGATGGAATATTACTGCACTATAAGAAATGATGAGTAGGAAGATTTCATAAAAACCTGGAAAGATGTACATGAACTGATGCAAAGTGAAGTGAGCAGAACCAGGACAACATTGTGTACAATAACAACAAAATTGTAAAATGATCAACTATGAATGACTTAGCTGTTCTAAGAAATATAATGATCCAAGACAATGCCAAGGGACTTGAGGTGGGAGATGCTATCCACCTCCAGCGGAAGAACTGATGAAGTTTAAATGCAGATTGAAGTATACTATTTTTCACTTTCTGTATTTGTGTGTATTTTTCCTTTGGGTCTATCTCTTCTTTCACAAGATGACTAATATGATAATATGTTTTGCATGATTGAACATGTATAACCCATATCAAATTGCTTACCATCTCAAGGAGGGGAGAGGTGAAGGAGGGAGAAAGAAGATTTGGAACTCAAAAAAATTTTTAAATGAATGTTAAAATTGTCTTTACATGTAACTGAAGAAAACTAAAATATTATTTAAAATAAAATACCTGTAGATAAAAAATGATGAACTTGTTTAGAAGGAAAAACAATAGGGATATGTTTTCAGAATCAGGATTCCTTCAACCGATCTTCAGGTGCAATAACCCCAAGCAAGGCCCTTTACATCACAAGATTATAGACAAAGATCTGGAAAGAGTTCAGAAGTCATCTAATCAAACCCATTACTTGACAAATGAGAAAACTGAGGCTAAGTGACTTGTCTAAAGTCATGCATGTCATATCAGAGGCAGGATTGAATGTAGGTCCTCTGACTCCTGAGCCAATGCTTTTGCCACCATAGCAAGGTAAACCACATCAGGCACAAAGGTACAGGCCACCAGAGAAAATGTACTCCTAAACCCAGAGAGAAGCATCCACCTTTGCACCTACAGGAGATGATGTTCCCATATCGATTCTTATTGCGGTTTTCATCTTCCTTGGCTGTATCCCAAGATGCCGTCTGCCCCTCAGGTAATGCCTAGAAAGCAACAGGAGAGAAAGTTAGAAGAAGAAAGAGAGACGTGTAGGAAAAAATATTTCCTCCAGGTGAAACAACCTTAACAGGCTGAGATAAGGATTCTGGGGAACTTGGCATAATAATTCAATCCAAGTAATATCCTGCTTTTAGGATAGGCGCCTTGGGAAAAAGAAATATAAACATCCCTGGCTCAGACAGTGCTAGCAATTTAGACCTGGAAACAACCTTAGAGAAGATTTCATCCAATCCCTCCCTCATCTTACAATGGGGAAACTGGGGCTCAGAGAGGAGAACAGATTTGCTCAAATAAGTTAGTGGGAGACCCAAGACTAGAATTCATGTCTTTTGATGACCAGTCTAGGATTTTCCCCAATATATCAACTGCATAAAGAGACTATAAGAATCCCAAGTTCTTGTGGAGCATCATTCTTTAAGGTCATTTGGGATTCAGAAGGCAGGTGACTGGGAATAGGAAAGACATTTCTGCTGCTGCTTTCCTTGATGCTGGGATCATCCTGATGAGCCAAGAATGAAGCAATAGCTTCTTGAAGGCAAGAACTGCATTTCTTTTTTTCTTTCTTTCTTTCTTTTTTTTTTTTTTTTGTGTGTGAGGTGTTTGCTCTTCCCAGAGCTTAGCAGAGTGCCTAGCATATGAGACACTTAATAAGTGCTAGATTAATGAATGAATAAATAATTTGGTCTTTGATGTTTATCCCTCAGGAAGTCCTTTTTCCTTTATAGGCCTCAGTTTCCCCATCTGAAAATGAAAAATTTGTACTGGATCTCAAGTTTCATTCCTTTTCTAAACTGTATGCTTTTCCCTTCAGATGGTTAAACATAAGGGTATGCAAGATACTGAAGTGATAGGGTTTTCTCTATTTGTAGTTTAATCACCATCTGCCTCAAGTCTGCTGTAATCACAACTGACCCAACTGTGACTGCACATTTAAATGGACTCCTCAATTCTAACCTCCCATCCCTACTTCATACCCCAAGGCCCAGACAAAGATGGTACAAACCAAGACTTCCTTGGAGCGTATCCTCCACAGAGCTCTACCGAGATGACTACTTTCCTGGTAAGCTTGGAAAGAAGTGTCTGGAGAAACTGGCCTCAGATGGACAGCACCGAGACCTAGGACTTTCAGAACCAGGGTTTGCTAGACCTAATTTGGAACGGCTTTTGGAAGCTGATTGTTAAATTTTCAGTGTGAGCATTTACACCTTGGAAATTGGCAAACACTACAAATCAGGGCTTTGATTTATTGTTCTGTTGATTGTCTAGGCTTAAGAAGGGATGAAGAAAATGTTAATAATGCAAATTAAACTTGAAGTGCGTCATACATACATTTTTTTCTGAGAGTCATTTATCAAACATTTACCAGCACACCCCTGACTGAAACTCATGTCTTTTGACCATCAGTCTGGGACTTTTCCCAATATGCCCTACAAAGAGACTAAATCTTTCAGGTGTATGGAAAATGTCATCTGAGATACCATATTGTCCTCATTTTTCTCATCCCCCTTTCATGGAAACCTTAGAGTCTGTCTTGGAACCACCCATGCCTGCCTCTGATCTGTGACCTTTCACCTTATATTTCCTTGCTTTCCAAATCCCCTTTAGGTACTGTCTAACCCCAATAGACTGTAAAGGCTTTACCAGGGCAGGGAACACTTTGCTTGTCTGTATCTGCATGTGAAGCACTTAGCACAGTGACTAGCACAGAGTTTCACTTAATAAATATTTAATAATAATAGCAATATTAATAATAAAAATTAATAATAAAATAATAATATTTACTTAGTAAATGTTTTATTATTCATTCCTTCATAAGGTCCATCTTAAATCTGTAGCTGTAGACAGTACTGTACCCATACTACACCATGTCCTGGAGATCATCTAATCTCACTCCCTTCTTTTTCAGATGAGCAACTGAGGCTCAAAGAAGTTGAATAACCTGCTCAAGGTCAAACAGTATTTCACAGCGTCAGGATTTGAACCCGTGTCCTGTTACACCACTTTCCAACGTAGCGTATCTTTCTCCTCCAGCCAGAATATTTGCTCTCAGTCAAATTTTAAGGAAGATGTCTTCAAACTCAACCAGACTTTCAGAAAGAAGTTGAAAAATCAGATTCATCTAGAGCCTTACATAGAATTACCTAGAATTTCATTTTCTCCTCTGCTAACTAAAGACAGCTTTGGGTTACAGTTTGGTTTTTAAACAGAAACAGTTTTTACAAACAGAGAACAAAGAGCCAGGGCTACCAGGATGTAGCAATAAAGGAAATACGTTTAGGTTCAAATGAGATATTAAATGTACAGCATTTTGTAAACTTTTAAGAGCTATAAAACTGCTAGCTATTATCATTGCTATAATAATTATCATCATTATTATTACAACTATTTTCTCTCTTCAGGCCTCAAGGATTCTGTCTGGGGTATATATCGTATAGGTCATATCAACATTGCCTTTTTCTATCTCAGCAGATAAAATATATTTTATAATCTGCTGTCAAAAAGATGTAGAGGAAAAAAGCAAAGCCCAGTTTCAGATTATTGGATAATTCAGTTCTTACTCTGTTTCTTCCTCTCTCAGTTTTCCACCTGCCCCCAACTCCTGTCTCCATCTAATCTAACCATTGCGAACAGTGGCTCCCAACTGCAGAGGGCATCGTTCACAGTTTATCACGTGTTAATGACAAAAGACCTGAAGCCCAACTGAAATCCACTTAGTGCTTTGAGACATGGGATGGCTATTGCCACCTGACAGTCTTCCAATTACAGCTGGTTGTTTCCCTGAAAGGCCATTGGCTGTCGAGGCTTTCTGAATGAGAAGCAAACGTGTAAGGAGCATGTGATCAGAGCTCTGGGTTTCTGAACTCTTCTGTGTTGGAAGGGACAGGAATATTGAGTATGGCGGGTAACTACTAAGCATAACTGGTGGAATCTAGAAACTGAGCCCCATGGTGGATCCTTGGCTTTCTCTCTGCAAAGGTAATAAAAATTGAGGGCAATGGGGCATTCTGGATAGAATGTTAGACTTGGAACAAAGGAAGACCCGAACTCAAATCCTACCTTAGAAACTTAATAGTTGTGCAACACTGAGCAAGTCATCTACTGTCTCTGAGCTTTAATTTCCTCATCTATATAAAGGGGTCACCTACCTCTTAGGGAAATTAAAACGAACACATGGGATAATATAGGTAAATTACTTCACAAACCTTAATGCATTCTATAAATATAAGCTATTTATTACTATAATGGCTACTTTTTGAGGTGCAAGGATGGAATGGAGATAGAG
This sequence comes from Notamacropus eugenii, assembly GCF_028372415.1. Classification (NCBI taxonomy): domain Eukaryota; kingdom Metazoa; phylum Chordata; class Mammalia; order Diprotodontia; family Macropodidae; genus Notamacropus; species Notamacropus eugenii. The sequence goes on along the minus strand of NC_092872.1, from coordinate 422,552,818 downwards.
TTGGGATAGAGTAGACATTAAGCCACTTTTTTTTTTCTGGGACAACCTCATGAGGTCTCTTGGTAAAAAGAAAAGGAAACTATCTCCCCTCATCCAAACTGATGTCTGCGTGTGAGTGTCATAGCAAAACAGCCTGGAGCTCTTACGCTGAATTACATCCTCCCTTTCACAGGAGTGATGGCTTTCACTCTCTATTTCCCAAATGATTAAAGTATATGTGTTCTCTAGGTACTACAGTAGAAAATCAATAGGAAGACCTATGTTTTCATTTAATGAGATGATGTAAAGGGTTTTTTCTAGTTAGTAACTGGACTTGTGGGTCAAACTCCAAGAGCGAGGACAGAGTTAGGTGCTCTGCTTTTACATCCTTAGCTGGACCCAAGGAGGACTAGTTTCGGCTTGAGACAGGATCACGGGGTTCATTCATTCATTCATTTACTCACTCTTTCAATACACATTTATTAGGCTTCTATTATACCTATTCTAGGGATACAAATATGAATCAATCAAATAATAAGCATTTATTAAGCACCCACTATGTGTCAAGCATTGTTAAAAAAGGCAAGTCTGGCCCCCCCAAAAGCTATCAGAGTTTATTGGAAGGGAGGGGGAATTCTCTTAAGATATACACAGATAAGTATAAAGTAGAATGTGAGAAGGGCAAAGGATAATGGGATTTAGAGCCAGAAGGGACCTTAGAGATCTTCTAATTCAAAGTTCTCATTTTATTTTTTTAATTTTTAATTTTTTAGTTTTATTTATTTATTTTTAGATTTTGACATTCATTTCCACAAAATTTTGATTTCCAATTTTTCTCCCCATCTCTCCCCTCTCCCCCACTCCATAATACCCTGCATTCTGATAGACCCTTCCCTCAACATGCCCTCCCTTCTATCACACCCCACCCTTTCCTTATCCCCATCTTCTCTCATTTCTTGTAGGGCAAGATAAATTTCTATACCCCATTACCTGTATTTCTTATTTCCCATTTATATGCAATCATAATTCCAAAGTCCTCATTTTAAAGATGAGGAAAGTAAGCCTGGGTGTAGGGGGTGGGGTGGGATTTTGAAGTAATAGAGGTAAAAAGAGACTGTGTGAAAATTCAAACCCATACCCTCTGACTCCAAATCCACAGCTCTATACAACATGATAGTTTGCCTTCAGAATAAGTCATAGGTCTTATCATCATCAGACTCTCTCCTACTGGATCCTTAAGCCTGCTCTGCTCTCTTAAACCCTGCCTAGAAGCAATGCCCTTCTTTCCTCTACTGAGAGTAAAGGCAGATGAATGGTTGCTATAATCTCTCTGGCAATGTAGCAGATCTTTGGATTGTCAAATTACCATTGGCAGAACCAGTTAAAAACACTGGAAACACTGATGGTAGAACATATGCTCCCAACATTCCACTTGACCTTTCCCTATGGTAGTCATTCAGCTCTATGGGTCTCTCTTTTCTTAAAACAAACCCCTAGAAAACAACCCACATTTAAAGAAATATTCACCCACCAATGCACACAGAAATGTCCTTGGAATTTTTAGGAAGACTTTGATGCAACGCTGAATAGTTTATGGATCTACAAAACATACCTTGTACATACCCTGTGCATGAAAGGGTCTTCAGGGTTACTGACTGTGAGACAATGATTGCAGAGTGAGCGAAAGATCATATAATCTCAAGGTTAGGTGGGGCCTTGGGGATCATCCAGAAGAGGTGTAAAGAGGAACCCACAGTGGGTTCACAATTAGCCAGGGGGATATGACAGGGACAGATGACATGCTTTACTTATCACCACCCCCAGATCTTCCTGACAATATCATCCTACCACTGCTGATACCATGCTCAAAATCCTACTTCTGGCTGATGAGAAGCCATAATATCTAGCTGGCCCCAAATTCCTAACCTAATTCACCTTGGTCATCTTTCATACATGCCCTCTCCCCAAATCACTCTCCCCAAAACTCACTAGAACCCAGTGATATTCTTTAGCCATCACTCCCCTCTATGTGTTGTTTCCCCCATTGAAATGTTTCCTTAAGTTAGGGACTTTTAGCTTAGATCCCAGAACTAAGTGCTTAATAAATGTTTGCTTCATTCACTCATTCACAGATAAGTATAATCTGCAGTATAATGTGAAGGGCAAAGGATCACAAGATTTAGAACTTGAAAGAGCTTTAGATACGACCTAGCCTTCTCATTTTGCAGATGGAGAAAGCAAGACCCACAAATGTGAAATCAGAGGTGGTCATTCAGTGTGTACATGGATATTTCCAGTGACAGGACACTCAATGCCTTTTAGCTGATTTCTTTCTTACTCAGCTTCAGTTGGTAGAAAGTTCTTCATACTGAGAGGAAATCTATCTCTCTGGAACTACTATTCACCTTAGAGAATACATAACAAACCTACTCCACATAACAAGTCCCCTGACATTTTGAATTCAGTGAATAAGTCATTTCTTCCTAAACATCTCAGGTCCTTTAATCATTCTTCACATGCCATGGCTTCACATCCTTCTCCTGCTCAGAGCCCTTCCTAAAATATGGCATTAGGAACATAGCCCCCCAGATGGGGAGATACAACAAGTAGGACATATCCACCAGACATCATAACAAGCAATGCCATTCCCACTCAGAGAGATGGGTATCTTGCTCTAATAGGATCCAGCAGAAACAGTGTCAGGCTCTCCTGCAAACATTGTTGACAAAGGCAGACTTGTGGAGTCCTAATTCAAACGTCCAGGAGGGAGATGTAATAATGAAATAATTGCCAGACTTTGATCACATATCCATTCCCCTTTCCAGAGAGCTACTATCTAATATAAGATAATCTCTTGAGTCGAAAACAAATGAAGGGGTGAAAGTATGAAAGGGATGCTCATTTCCATCTTCAGAGTGAGAGGGAAGAGGGGCATTATTTTTGCATTAGTGTCTGGTTACAGTAGATTGACCAGAGAATGGTGACAGTCATTAGGAATCTAATCATACTCTTTTGAAACCAAAATTGCCATCTCATTATATTAATCCATTATCAATCTCTCTCTCCTTTTTCATTCTCTTACCCTTTGTGTGTTGAGTTCTATTTTTATATTTGTCTTTACGCTTGGAAAGATTTCCTACTATACAACAGCTTTTTATTGTTTGTTGTTTATTTTTTTTAAGGATGTGTCTTTTACTCCTGGAGGGGTCATTGTGGAAGTCTTGGCCAACTAGGCTCTCATCTTGTCCTTAGGAAAAAGAGCTGAGACCAAGAATTCACAGACTCAGACTTCTGGAATGTTAGAGCCAGAAGGGTCCTTAGAGATTAAAACCTTTTACTTTACAGAAGAAACTAAGGGACAGGGAGGGGAAGTGACTTGCCTATAGTAACACAGTGAATTAGAATCTAGGTTTCCTGACTCCTGGTTGCCAGTGCCCTCTCTCTCTTCAAATTACCTTACATTATTATCTTCTTGAAGAAGCTGTGCAGGGTAGTGGATGGAGTGCTAGATGTAGCTTCAGGAAGATCTGGGTTCAATCTCCACGTCTGACACACAAGTGGATGTGAGATCTGGGTAAAATCCCTTACCTTCTCTATGTCTCAGGCAACTCACTAAGACTGATCACACACAGGTCACAAACAGGCTGCAATTCAATTCACTGGAAAGATTTCCCACATAGGAGCTGCTCATACTAACAAAATCCTAAATTTTTCAAAACAACTTTGAAAGACATGTAGAACTCTGATCAATGCAATGACCAATCAACCATGATCCCAGAGGACTGGTGATGAGTCATGCTACTCATCTCCTGACAGAGAGGTAATGGAAGGAAGGTGCAGAATGATGCAAAAACATTTTTGGACATGGACAATGCAGGAATTTGTTTAGCTTGACTATAGATACTTGTTACAAGGTCTTCATTTTTATTTTTCAGTGGGAAGAGGGCGAAGGGGATGGAAAAAATAGATGTTTGTTGTCCAAATAAAACAAAGTATAAATTTAAAAATTATAAGTCCTTTGAGAATTTGTATATACTTATCTATGTAAATGCTTGTATCCATCTAGTAGAATGTCAGCTCTTTGAGGATAGGGATTATCCTATCTTTGTCTTTTATCCCCAATTCCTAGGATTGCTTAATATATGTTTAGTGAATTGAACTGAACCTCTATTGCACTTGTGGTTGGGAGGCCTCAGTCATTTTCCATGGATCTAAAGCCCTGGATGAGATAATAAGAATGGCAGTCACAAAAGAAGGCTTCTGACAATTGGCAGGTAAATTCCAGAGCAGGGCACTCCACTGCACTCATTCTCTTTGCAAGTATTAACCAAGGCTGTTGATCTCTACTACAGTATTTCCCAACTTGGAATCCTTAAAGTCCTTGATTAAAGTCCCTCCCTCCCTCCTTCTCTCCCTCCCTCCCTCCTTCCCTCCCTCCCTCTCTCCTTCTTTCTTTGTACAGCAACTCACAAAGATCACCTACCAAGGTATAAAGGGGTTATAAATAGTGAAGGAAGGAACCAAACCGATGAAATTTCAGCTTTTCTCAGATAGGCTCTATTTCCTGATACTTCCCTATAAAGTTTCCAAGCTTTTTGATAGTAAAAAGTATTTATAAATGCTTTCCTATTCTCCCCTCTTCCAGTCTGGCACAAGGGAAAGTGCTATAATGATTATAAATGAGTAGTCTGAGGAAAGAAAAGTAATCCTATTGAATCATTTTAAAAGGAATCTGTGGCGCAGTTATAACTGAACTTGAACTCCAGAGATTTGGATTCAAATCCAGACTTTGCTACTTACCAGCTGCACTGAGTAAATCAGTTAATCTCTTGGGACCTCATTTTCTTTATCTATAAAATGATACCAAGGTCCCCTCAAGCTCCCAAGTCTGTTCTAGCTTCTTGAGTAAAAGTGAGAAGACAGGCCTTATCTCTATCATATCTGGAAGCAAACTTTCCATGAATAAATAGCCCAAGGCCTAATATATTTGGTGAGAAAGGGAGATCACCTGTAGGCCTGAGGGTGACATCTGCAAAGCAACTGCAGAACTAAACTAGGGGTTGGAGCTGCCTCCCCAGGACTATTACTGTGGGTGGGGGAGAGAACTACCTCTGAACAAAGGCTCAAGAATTGCAGTTTCCAAGAGTTATTGTGCTGTTTCAGTATCATCAGCACTTAGGCTTGTAGGAGAACATATTAATTAGCTATTTGCAAGGGAGACTTTTTTACCATTTATAGAATTTATGCAGAGATGTTATGAGACTCAAATGAAAAATGGATTTAACTTTTGCTGTTTCATTCATGTCTAACTCTTCATGATCCCATTTGGGTTTCCTTGGCAAAATTACTGGAGTGCTTTGCTATTTCCTTCTCTAGCTCATTTTACAACCGAGGAAACTGAGGCAAGCAGCATTAAATGACTGGCCTACGGTCATATAGCTAGTAAGTATCTGAGGCTAGATTTGAACTCAGGAAGATAAGTCTTCCTAACTTCAGGTCTAGTATTCTATCCACTGTGCCACCTAGTTATACCAAAGCAAAGCACTTTGCAAATCTCAAAATGCCATATAAATACCAGTTATTATTATTATTAGTAATATTAATATTATTTGATGATGATGTCTACAATCGGTACACTTCTGTCTGGAGATGACTTCACTTTTGAGCTTGCTATTGCACTCATTCCTGCTAAACTCAAGTAATGTTTATAGAGCAACAGAGAGGTGTGCTGGTAAATGTTTTAACAACTTGGATTTCTTATATACAGTATAGGCTCCTTCAAGCTCTAACAGTCTTTGAAATATTAAACTAATACTGATGAGCATCAGAAGACAACTTTGTAAGGCTGCTCCATCCCACACTGCAGGGCAGCCCAAAAGGTCAGGGTTAAAAAAGCACCCCCAGGAGCTGGCAGTGGATGGCTCAGTTCTGAGATTCATGGGGAGAGAAAACACTACTTGACATTCTGCCACTAAAGAGGACATAATTGATGAGCTTTGCTAAGTGAAGGAAAGTAGAAAATAATTCTCAAAGAGAAAAAAGCATTTGTAATAAGTTTGGCTTAAGTGTGTGTGTCTGAGTGTGGGTTGGTGTGCATGGGCACATGTCTGTATCTAGGCATGGGAACATTTCAGGAAGCCCTAATGAAAAGGCATGAGACCTCGTAAGAAAGGGTAAGGTCCTGTGGAAGAGTCCATCATACATTTCCTCAAATACTGACTATGGTGCCTGCCTACACAGGAGCAGGATCAATTGGGTCAAAATTAAGGCCATCACTAAAAATAGCTTTTGATCCTGATTGTTAGGCATGAATACTAAAAGATGTTTCTGAGGCCCCTCAGGGACTCTCTCCTACCATTACTTCTTCTCCAAGTCCTTTATCGGAGGCTAGCACCAGCCTAGCACAAAGGGGAAGGAATGTCTCACAAACTGCTTACCCTATGGGAGGTAGACATCTTTCAGGTGGTTTGCCCAGTGCCTCCTACCCTGGGAAGGAGGAATGTTTAAGTGACCACAGTAAAACTCTTCCTACACTGTGAATCTATTCTTTTTCTTCCATTGCCCTTGCCCTTGCTATGTTTGCTCATCTGGGGTCTTGTGGGAGTTGTGCTTCTGAAAAAAAAAGGAAGATTGAAAGATCTCACTCTTTTTTTCCATTGAAGTTTTATTTTAATGAATAACATTTTTTGGGTCCCTTCCTAGAGAGTGGGAGCTTGATATTTTCAACACTGCATTCCAAGCAAAATTTGAAAATGTTAGCCTCATGAGATTACTGAGCCTAATTCCCTCACTTTACAGGGGAGATGGAGCTCAGAGGCCCAGGGAGGGGAAGTTACTGGTCAAACATCACAACCCTATCAGAGGCAATGTTGGGATTGCAACCCAAGTTTCCTACTCATAAATTTTCTATTATAACACATACCTAATTGTGGAGGGTCCCTTAGAGTCATATACAACTATTTTTGGGGGGAGGGAAGGTTATAAATTTTATGAGAAAAGCAACTGATCTGGGGGCAGAATTTTCATTTGCTGGAGCAGAATTTTTAGAGAGTGGGGCCTTGGGAGCTAGATGACCTATATGCACAGGGAATTTTGCTCCATTAGGTACCAAAGGTCTTAAACTTCTAGGGACTCACCCAGCCATGAGCTAAGTGCCTGCTCTACATGCATGGTCTCTCTGTCTACTCAGGGTATCTTATCCTCTGCCATCTTGAGTTATTACCTGACAATTCAGTTCAGCACCTAGTCCACTGTTTGGATTTCAGCAAGGCACAAGGAGAAGAGCAGTGGATTGGAAGTCAGAGGTCTTTGGTTCAAATCTTGGCTCCACAACCTTGGGTATATCACCCAACCTCTCTGCGTCTCAGTGCCATCCTCTGTAAAATGGCAAGGTTGGACTAGATGACCATTAGAGACCCTTCCTGCTGTAAAAGGTTAACGATCCCAAACTTCAAGGAGACAGAAGCATTGGGAGGCCTCTGCGATTATGAGCTGATTGGATTATCTTCTTCGTGTGCCTTATCATCCTCCTCCATTTTGGGTAAGGCTTTGGAGCTGGTGAATATTCTCTCTTCTCCGGATTTTTGGGACACTACTCTCTCCTATGTGTCTTGCTCCTCAGTTTCCTCTGCTTGTCTCTCATCTATATCTTACTTACCAATGGTGTCCCCAAGACTTTGTTCTGGAACCTCTTCTCTTCTCCTTCTATACTATCTTGATTGGTGATCTAATCAGTTCCCACGAATTCAATTTGCATTTGTATGCAGATGATTCCCAGATCTATATATTCAACTATAGCCTGCTTTCTGAACTACAGTTCTGCATCATTAACTGCTTTTTGTGCATTCTGAACTGCATGAACTAGATGTCCCTTAGGCATTTTAACATGTTCAAAACAGAACTCATTATTTCTCTTCCCAATTTCTCTTATAACTTTTTATAACAATTTTATAACAATTTCTTTTACCACTTTCCTAATATTGTTGAGGATACTGTCATCCTCCCAGTCACTTAGGCTCACAATTTCAGTGTCATCTCAAATCTTCCTCATCATTCATATCCAATCCATTGCCAAATAATATTGATTCTCACTTCACACCATCTTTCATGTTGCTAGGGTAGAATGCATCCCCTTTTCTCCACTCATACAGCTACCACACCAGTTCATGATCTCATCACCCCTTATCATCCATAGCCTTCTCATTGATCTCTGCCTCAATTCTTATCCTGCTCCAATCCATCCTCCACTCATCCTTTAAAGTGGTTTTTCTAAAACCTGGGTCTTACCATGTCACTCCATCTATTGAATAAACTCCAATGCTTCCCTATGACTTTTGGGGTCAAATATAAAGTCCTTTTTGTGGTATTAAAAGCTGTTCATAACTGGGCCTCTTCTAACCTTCCCAAATTTTTACACTTTTACTCTCCTCTATATATTATACAATGTAGCTACACTGGTAGTTGCCCTTAATTATTGAAGAGGACCAATGACATTACAAGGGTGATGACTTGACTTTAAGTGCAGAGTTGTACCTCACTCTCTTGAAACAGAGGGATATGACAAACGTCAAGGTGATTGGTGATGGTCCTAGATGCAGTGGATGACATTGGCCTTTTTATAATTAAAGTCTTTCCCAGACTTCAGTTTGACTGAGACAATGTTCATTCAATGACTAATGCCTAGGTTAGAACTAAGACAAATGGGATGTAGCCAAGATGATGGAGTAGAAGAACGAATCTGCTCTAGTTCTACCATCGTAGCTCATAAAATACCTAGTAAAAAAATGACTAAATAAATTCTAGAGCAGCAGAAGACACAAAATGATAGAGTGAAAGAGATTTCCAGCCCAAGACATCATGGAAAGCTGACAGGAAAGGTCTATCACACCTGGCTCAGAGCAGAGTGCAGCCTAGACTTGGCTGCACAGCACAGCAGGCCTGGACAAGGCTTTAGAACATGGAATCATGGGTAGCAGCTGCAGTTCCCAGATTTCTCAACCCATAAACATCAGAGACAGCTTCAAAGATCAGTGAGAAAGCTCTTTCACCTGGGTGAGAAGGGAGCAGGGTGCAGCCCTAGCTCTGGGCCCAGGGCAGCAGCCACTGCAGCACAGCATCCATTTTTTGAGCCCTCAGCCTAAAGATCCTGGGGGAATCAACTGGCTGATTTTGGTCTCAGTTCTGAGTAGCGGTCCTGGGGAGAGGAAAAGCACTGGTGTGGTGGAGCTGGTGGAGGTTTTGGAGAGGGAATTCTACTCACAGATATTGGGCAGTAAAGCTTGTGGTTGCTTCCAGATCAGAGCATAGGCCAGGAGAGGAATAATCTCCTCTCCCTTGATTGTGCCACCTTGGAGGAACTGAGAACTTATAGGTCCCTAATGTATACCCTCCACTTGACAAATGACTCAAAAGTCAAGTAACAGACTGGGAATATGCCCAAAAAAGGGAAAAATAGGACTATAGAAGGTTACTTTCTTGAAGAACAGGTATTTTCTTCCATTCTTTTGGATGAGGAAGAACAAAGCACACCATCAGAGGAAGACATAAAAGTCAAGACTTCTGCATCCAAAATCTCCAAAAATATACAATGGGAAATGAAGTAAGAGAGCTGGTGGAAAATTTGGGAAGAGAAATGAGAGTGATGCAAGAAAATCACGAAAAGTGAGTCAACAGCTTGCTAAAAGAGACCCAAAAAATGCTGAAGAAAATAACACCTTTAAAAATAGATTAACCCAAATGGCAAAAGAGGTCCAAAGCCAATGAGGAGAAGAATGATTTAAAAAACCAAATTAGCCACGTGGAAAAGGAGGCTCAAAAGCTCATTGAAGAAACTAGTTCTTTAAAAATTAGAATGGAGGAGATGGAAGCTAATGACTTTATGAGAAACCAAGAAATTACAAAACATAACCAAAAGAATGAAAAAAATAAAAAACTGTGAAATATCTCATTGGAAAAAACAACTGACCTGGGAAACAGATTCAGGAGAGACAATTTAAAAATTATGGGACTACCTGAAAGTCATGATCAAAAAAATAGCCTAGATATCGTCTTTCATGAAATTATCAAGGAAAACTTCCCTGCTACTCTAGAATCAGAGGTTAAAATAAATATTGAAAGAATCCACCAACTACCTCCTGAAAGAGATCCAAAAAGAAAAACTTCTAGGAATATTGCAGCCAAATTTCAGAGTCCCCAGGTCAAGGAGAAAATATTGCAAGCAGCCAGAAAAAAACAATTCGAGTATTGTGGAAATACAGTCAGAATAACACAAGATCTAGCAGCTTCTACATTAAGGGATCAAAGGGCTTAGAATATGATATTCCAGAAGTCAGAGGAACTAGGATTAAAACCAAGAATTACCTACCCAGCAAACTGAGTATAATATCTTCAGGGGAAAAAAATGGTCGTTCTGTGAAATAGAGCACTTTTAAGCATTCTTGATGAAAAGACCAGAGATGAATAGAAAATTTGACTTTCAAACACAAGAATCAAGAGAAGCATGAAAATAGAAAAGGAAAGAGAACTCATAAGGGACTTACTAAAGTTGAACTGTTTACATTCCTACATGGAAAGATAATATTTGTAACTCTTGAGACTTTTCTCAGTATTTGGGCAATTGGAGGGATTATATACATATAAATAAAGGGCATAGGGTGAGTTGAATATGAAGGGATGATATCTAAAAAGAATAAAATTAAGACGTGAGAGAGGATTATATTGGGAGGAGAAAGTGAGAAATAGAATGGGGTAAATTACCTCTCATAAGAGAGGCAAGAGAAAACTTTTCAATGGAAGGGAAAAGGGAGGAGGTGAGAGGGAAAAAGTGAAGCTTACTCTCATCACATTTGGCTTAAGGAAGGAATAACATGCACACTCAATTTGGGATGAAAATCTATCTTACACTACAGGAAAGTAGGGGAGAAGGGGAGAAGTGAGGTGTGGGAGGATGATAGCAGGGAGGGCAAATGGGAAGAGGGAATAATTAGAAGAAAGCACTTTTGGGGATGGACAAGGTCAAAAGAGAGAATAGAATAAATGGGGGGCAGAACAGGATAGAGAGATATATAGTCAGTTTTTCATAACATGACTATTATGGAAGTCTTTTGCATAACCACACATGTATAGCCTATATTGAATTGCTTGCCTTCTCAGTGGGGATGGGTGGGGAGAGAGGAAGGGAATAAGATGGAATTCAAAGTTTTAGGAACAAACGTTGAGAATTGTTTTTGCAGGCAACTGGGAAATAAGAAAAACAGGTAATGGAGTAAAGAAATCTGTCTTGCCCCACAAGAAATGAAAGAAGGGGGGCAGAGCCAAGATGGCGAAGTGAAAGCAACGACTCACCCAAGCTCCTGGAAAAATTCCTCTGGATATCTCTGGGGGGAGAGTCTGACCAGACTTTGGAGGTATAGAATCCAGTGGGTGATGGACTTTGACGGATTCAGAGCCCAGGTTGGACTGGAGGGTCCACGAGAGGGATCTGTTCCGCGGGGGTAATAGCCCGGCGCACAGTGCAGCGCGGTTGGTGCGACAGGGCAGAGGGGACCTGAGGGGCCCGAGAGTGGCGGGTGAGACCAGCAGAGCAGGAGATAAGCCAGGCCGAGCCGATGAGAGCCGCTGAGCACTAGATATCAGCGCAGCAGCCCTTAAAACCTTCAGCCTGAAGACTGGACTTCGGTGGGTCAGCTACTTGAACTTCCAGGAGTTGGGATGGCGGAGTGATCAGTAAGTGCTCTCTCTTTCCCCCTGATGACCGTGAGGGAACCATAAAATTCCTCCCCAGATTAATCCTGGATCAGCGGGAACAGTAGAAGGGGGCGGGTGGTCTCACAACACCAGAGGCTGGAAAAGTGGCAAGGGGGGATTCTTCCTACTGTGGCGGAGGCGATCTGGAGGGACAGATGACCCAGGGCAGAGAAAATTCGCACTGAGACCCAGGCAAGCCTCAGAGCCGGGAGACAAGCCCCAGGAGGGGCGGGAACACACATTAACTTCTAGGCGTACCCCAGCCCTCCAGGGGAAAAGGGAAGACAATAGGGAAGCTGGGATCACCATCCCCTGACCTTGCCTTTGCCTCAAGTCAGCTGAGGAGATCTCCTGAGACCAGACCACCCCTCCCACACACCTAACAAGCTAACCCCAGGGTTGATCTGGGAAACAACAACAACAAAAAAAAAAAAAAAAAAAAAAGCCTGCTTTCAGCCTAGACACACAGCAGCCCAACTTAAAAGATCTGTATCTTCTGACTGAAAGAACCAAAAGCTACAACACTCAGCCAACATCATGAATCGGAAAAAGCAGACAAAAAGTGAAAAAACCATAGAATCTTTCTATGGGGATAAGGACCAAAACACAAACACCAAAGAGGTCAGAGCTGAGACTGTACTTCCATCTGAAACCTTAGATGGGACTATGAATTTCTCGCAAGCACAACTAGATTACCTGGAACGTCTGAAGAAGGATATAAAAGAAAAACTGGCCAATGATTTTAAAATTATAAAAAAAGAATTCACTGATGAGAACATCACTCTGAAAAAGAAAATTGAAGAAATACAAAAGGAAGTTCAAAAATTAACTGGAGAGAATAACTCCCTAAAAGGAAGAGCTAATCAAATGGAAAAGGAAACCCAAAACCTAATTGGGAAAATTGAACAGATGGAAAAGGAAACCCAAAACCTAACTGGGAAAATTGGTCGAATGGAAAAAGAAATACAAAAATTAAATGGAGAAAATAGCTCCTTAAAGGGAAAAATTGGTCAGATGGAAAAGGAAATGCAAAAGCTAACGGAAGAAAACAATACGATGAAGATTAGAATTGGGCAAGTAGAAACTAATGACTCAATGAGGCAACAAAAATCAGTCAAACAAAATCTAAAGAATGAAAAGATAGAAGAAAATGTAAAGTATTTAATTGGAAAAACAACTGACCTGGAAAATAGATCCAAGAGAGAAAATCTAAGAATTATTGGCCTGCCAGAAACCCACGATGAAGAAAAGAGTCTGGACAATATCTTCCAGGAAATCATCAAGGAAAACTGTCCAGAAGTACTAGACTCAGAGGGCAAAATAGTCATCGAAAGAATCCACCGTTCCCCTCCCGAAAGGGATCCCAAACTCAAAACCCCAAGAAATATAGTTGCCAAATTCCAGAGCTATCAAGCGAAGGAGAAAATACTACAAGCAGCCAGAAAGAAACAATTCAAATATCAAGGACACACAGTCAGGATCACACAGGACCTTGCAGCTTCTACATTAAAAGATCGAAAGAATTGGAACCCAATATTCCGTAAGGCAAAGGAGTTGGGACTTCAACCAAGGATCAACTACCCAGCAAAGTTCAGCATAACATTTCAGGCAAGGAGAAAGTCATTCAACGAAATAAGGGATTTCCAGAGCTTCCTGACCAAAACACCAGAACTCAATAGACAATTTGATCTTCAAATGCAGGTCTCCAGAGAATCATAAAAAGGTAAACAGAGGGGAAAAAACAAAAACAAAAACTTGCTACTCAATTAGGGCAAACTGTTTACCTCCCTATAAGGGAAGATGATACCTGTTAATCTTGAGAACTGTACAGCTATTGTGATAAAAGGGATATATGTAGAGGGAACGGGCATAAAGTAAATGATGTCATGTCAAAAATATGATTTAAGTATGAGAAGGGAATGTAATAGGAGGTGTGGAAAGGGGGAAGCAGAAAATGGCAAATTATATCACAGGAAGAAGTACAAAACTATAGTAGAGGGAAGGAGGGGAGGGAGATGAGCATTGTTTGAGAGGTACTCTCATCTGATTTGTTCAAAGGAGGGAACAATAATCTTAAGTAGATAAGCCTAACTAGCTCTATAGGTAGTAGGAGGGGAAGGGGGAAGAAAGGGGAGGGTGGCTAAAAGGGAGGAAAGAAGCAATAAGAGTAAAGGGAACTAAAAGGGAGGGGGGTCAAAAGAAGGAGGGGAAGGCTGCAGGAGGAGGGGGAGAAAAGTGAATACTATTGAGGAGGGGAAGGGAGACGGGAGAGCTAAAAGCACAAATGGTGGGAAAGAGGTTGGAGGGAAATACACAGACTGTAATCATAACTGTGAATGTGAATGGAATGAACTCTCCCATAAAACGGAGACGGATAGCAGAATGGATTAAAAGCCATAATCCAACAATATGCTGCTTACAAGAAACACATTTGAAACGGGGGGATACACATAGGATAAAGGTCAAAGGATGGAGCAGAATATATTGTGCTTCAGCTCATGTAAGAAAGGCAGGAGTAGCAATCCTAATCTCAGACAAAGCAAAAGCAGAAATAGATCTAATCAAAAGGGATAAGGATGGAAACTATATCCTGCTAAAAGGCACCATAGACAACGAAGCAATATCATTACTAAACATGTATGCTCCAAGTGGTATAGCATCCAGATTCTTAGAGGAGAGGTTGGGGGAGTTGAAGGAAGAAACTGATAGCAAAACTATACTAGTGGGGGACCTCAACCTCCCCCTCTCTGAACTCGATAAATCCAACCTCAAAATAAACAAGAAAGAGGTTAAGGAGGTAAATAAAACTCTGGATAAGGTAGATATGATAGATCTTTGGAGAAAATTAAATGGGAATAGAAAGGAATATACTTTTTTCTCAGCAGTACATGGAACATTTACAAAAATTGACCATGTACTAGGACATAAAAATCTCACAATCCAGTGCAGAAAGGTAGAGATAATCAATGCATCCTTTTCAGATCATAATGCATTAAAAATTACATGTAATAAAAGGCCATGGAAAGATAAACCAAAAATCAATTGGAAACTAAATAATCTAATTCTAAAGAAGGGTTGGGTTAAAGAAGAAATCATAGAAACAATCAACAATTTCATTCAAGAGAATGACAATAGTGAGACAACATACCAAAACTTATGGGATACTGCAAAAGCAGTTGTTAGGGGAAGTTTTATACCTTTGAATGCTTACATAAATAAAATAGAGAAAGAGGAGATCAATGACTTGGGCTAGCAGTTGAAAAAGCTAGAAAAACAACAAATTGAAAATCCCCAAGTAAATACCAAATTAGAAATAATGAAAAACAAAGGAGAGATTAATAAAATTGAAATTAAGAAAACTATTGAATTAATAAATAAAACCAATAGTTGGTTTTATGAAAAAACTAATAAAATTGATAAACCTTTGGTCAATCTGATTAAAAAAAAGAAAGAAGAAAACAAAATTACTAATATTAAAAATGAAAGGGGTGAACTCACCTCCAATGAGGAGGAAATTAAAACAATAATTAGAAACTACTTTGCCCAACTTTATGCCCACAAATTCGATAATCTAAATGAGATGGATGAATATTTTAAAAAATACAAATTGCCCAGATTAATAGAAGAGGAAGTTGAATATTTAAACAACCCCATCTCAGAAAAAGAAATTGAACAAGCCATCAATGAACTCCCTAGGAAAAAATCTCCAGGGCCAGATGGATTCACAAGTGAATTCTATCAAACATTTAAAGAACAGTTAATTCCAATACTACATACACTATTTTTGAAAATTGGGGAAGAAGGAGTCCTCCCAAATTCTTTCTATGATACAAATATGGTTTTGATACCCAAACCAGGAAGAGACAAAACAGAGAAAGAAAATTATAGACCAATTTCCCTAATGAATATAGATGCAAAAATTTTAAATAAGTTTCTAGCAAAACGAATACAGCATCTTATCACGAGATTAATACATTATGATCAGGTAGGATTCATACCAGGACTACAGGGCTGGTTCAATATTAGGAAAACTATTAGCATTATTGATCACATCAACAACAAAGCTAACAAAAACCACATGATTATCTCAATAGATGCAGAAAAAGCTTTTGACAAAATACAACATCCATTCCTACTAAAAACATTGGAGAACGTAGGAATAAAGGGAACTTTCCATAAAGTAATAAGCAGTATCTATCTAAAACCTTCAGCAAGCATTATATGCAATGGGGATAAGCTAGATGCATTCCCAATAAGATCAGGGGTGAAACAAGGTTGTCCATTATCACCACTATTATTCAATATGGTACTAGAAATGTTAGCTGTAGCAATTAGACAAGATAAAGATATTCAAGGAATAAGAATAGCCAAAGAAGAAACTAAGTTATCACTCTTTGCAGACGATATGATTATTTACCTAGAGAATCCCAGAGACTCAAGTAAAAAATTACTTGAATTAATAAACAACTTTGGCAAAGTTGCAGGTTACAAAATAAACCCACACAAATCTTCTGCGTTCCTATATATTAGCAACAAAGTCCAACAGCAAGAGATAGAAAGAGAAATCCCATTTAAAGCTAGGGTAGACAGTATAAAATACTTAGGAGTCTACCTGCCAAAACAAACCCAGGGATTATATGAACACAATTACAAGACACTTTTTGCACAAATAAAGTCAGATTTAAGTAAGTGGAAAAACATTAGTTGCTCATGGGTAGGCCGTGCTAATATAATAAAAATGACAATCCTACCCAAATTAATATACTTATTTAGTGCCATACCAATTAAACTATCAGACAATTACTTTCTAGAGCTGGATAAAATAATATCAAAATTCATTTGGAAAAACAAAAGGTCCAGAATATCAAAGGGACTAATGAAAAGAAATGCTTGGGAAGGTGGCCTAGCGCTACCAGACCTCAGACTGTACTATAAAGCAGCAATTATCAAAACCACTTGGTACTGGCTAAGAAACAGAGAGGTAGACAAGTGGAATAGACTTGGCACTCAAGATGCAGTAGGCAAGCAATATAGCAACCTTCTGTTTGATAAACCCAAGGACCCCAGCTTCTGGGATAAGAACTCATTGTTTGACAAAAATTGCTGGGAAAACTGGATAACAGTGTGGCGGAAATTAGGCATAGACCCATACCTGACACCGTACACAAGAATAAAGTCCAAATGGGTACATGATTTAGGTATAAAGATTGATACCATGAATAAACTGGAGAAGCAAGGAATAGTGTATTTATCAGATCTATGGAGAAGGGAAGAATTTTTTACTAAAGGAGAGATAGAAAGCATTATGAAATGCAAAATGGATAACTTTGATTACATTAAACTGAGAAGTTTTTGCACAACCAAACCCAATGCAACCAAAATCCGGAGGGATGTAGTAAATTGGGAAAGAATTTTTACAGCTAAGCTCGGGGATAAAGGCCTCATTTCTAGAATATATAGAGAACTGACCCATATGTATAATCATACAAGTCATTCCCCAATTGATAAATGGTCAAAGGATATGAACAGGCAATTTTCAGAAGAAGAAATTAAAGCTATCTATAATCATATGAAAAAATGCTCTAAATCACTATTGGTTAGAGAGATGCAAATCAAAACAACTCTGAGGTACCACAACACACCTATAAGATTGGCAAACATGACAGAACAAGAAAATGATAAATGCTGGAGAGGATGTGGGAGAGTTGGAACACTAATTCATTGTTGGTGGAGCTGCGAGCACATCCAGCCATTCTGGAGAGCAATTTGGAACTATGCCCAAAGGGCTACAAAAATGTGCATGCCCTTTGACCCAGCAATATCGCTACTAGGACTGTATCCCCAAGAGATCATAAAAATGGGAAAGGGTCCCACATGTACAAAAATATTTATAGCAGCACTTTTTGTAGTTGCCAAAAACTGGAAGTCAAGGGGATGTCCATCAATTGGGGAATGGCTGAATAAATTATGGTATATGAATGTAATGGAGTACTATTGTGCCATAAGAAATGATGAACAAGAAGACTTCAGAGAGGCCTGGAAGGACTTATACGACCTGATGCTGAGTGAAAGGAGCAGAACCAGGAGAACTTTATGCACAGCAACGACCACAGTGTGTGAGAGTTTTTTCTGGTAGACTTAGCTTTTTGTAATAACACAAGAACTTCTTACAAAAAAAAAAAAATCCCAATGGTGGTTCTCAAGGCAAAATGCCTTCCACACTCAGAGAGAAATATGGAAGTCACTCACATAATGTAACAGATCATGTTTGTGTATGTGTATGTGTTTGTGTATCATGTTCTGATTTGTTATACGATTTCTTTCATTTATCTTAGTCTGACTACATAGCATGAGTATAGTGAAAATATACTCAATAGGAAAGTATATGTAGAATCTATACAGAATTGTATGCAGTCGTGGGGAGGGAAGGGGGGAGTGGGGGGTAGGTGGGGGGGATAAAATCACAATTGTATGGCAGTGATTGTTAAACATTAAAAAAAAAGAAATGAAAGAAGATGGGGATATGGAAAGGGAGGGGTATGATAGAAGGGAGGGCACATTGGGGAAAGGGGTAATCAGAATGCAGAGTGTCTTGAGGTGGGGGCAGGAGAGAGATGGAAGAAAATTTGGAACTCAAAATCTTGTGGAAATGAATGTTGAAAACCAAAAATAAATAAATATAAAAGACCTAAGACAAAAAATGGCCTAATTTACCATCATAAAATTATCAATCAGGTAAGGGAAAATCTTTAAAATTTCTGACCATAACAGAAAACAATTGTTATTTATACTTATTCTAAGCTATCAAAAGCTAAACAGTAAGCCATAGAGGCTTGGGATGGGGGCTATTATTGACCTTTCAATGAAAGTCTGAGGGATTTGGGTGAACCAGTCATTGTGCTACCTAGAATACAACACTTCATCTCCCATACACATGCTTTTGCATGGCTATTCCCCATGCCTAGAAGGTTCTTCCTCCTCACTTCTACCTCTTAGGTTCCTGGCTTCTGTCAAGACTCAGCCCGAATTCCACTTTCTATAGGAGAGGTTTTCTGGTCCATCCAGGTGGTCCTTCCATCTATTCCATATGTATCTTGTATATACCTTACTATTTCATTTTCTTTCTTCCATGTGAGCTTCTTGAAGGTGTTCCTTTTTACTATCCACACTTATCACATTACTGGCTTGTGGGTAAATTCAGTAGGGACCTAGGGAATATCAACAAGTATTTGCTGACTCATATGTCTTATATGAACTCCCAGATATTTGATGTTTGGAGTGATCAGTTTCTCCTTATGCAGGTGCTTCATTTAGGCATCATAGGATCCTGAAAAGGAGCATCTCTGACCAGCTGGCTCTTCTCCCATTTTATGGGTAAAAACTCTCATATCCTGCTTTCCTTACCCCTGTGATTCAGAGTTGTCATCTGCAACACTTAATCCTTCCATCTTAAGGTATTATCAGATATCTTCCCTTCCTTTTATCATTAAACAATTAAAGTTATTGACTTAAAAAAAAAGACTATTTCACCCAGACAGGAAGCAGAAGGCTACCGCATGGGCTCAATCCTACTCTAATTAACATGGGAGTTTTGACCCGATCCATTTCTGATCTGGGCTACTACATCCTTCCTTAGGCAACATGATAGCCTTCTACTCCCAGGGACTCACAATATAAATACTAAACTTTGTGTGAACACTCAATCAACTTAACCCTCTACAGCATAGAACTCCTGAGTTCAGAAGATCTGAAAAGCTCCCTCACCCCAGTGGTAGGGATTATGGTGCCCAGCTGGGTTGTCTATTCTTGCTGATTTCCTTTCCTAACCCTAAATTACTTGTCAGTCTCTTGCAGTCAGGCTTCTAGTAGCCCCACCCTACTGAAGCTGCTCTCTCCCAATATTACCAATGACTTTTTCATTGGCATATAGTTGTCTTTTATCAGTCTCAATCCTCTCTGCTTTCTCGCTTGTCTCTGTAGCTATTAGAACTGCTCAACACACATTATAGCTGGACAAGCTCATTGATTAGCTTCCATGATCCTGTTGACTTTCCTCCTAGCTGTCTGACTCCACCTATTTTCCTTTATGTTACAACCATCCATCTTCTGCCCTCCAAACATAGGTGTACTGTAATGTTTGGTTTGAGGCTCTCTTCAATTTCTGTCCTACTCTCTTTCTTGCTGATCTTGACAGTTCTGTTAATAAAAAGGAATCTTTTCTTATTAACAGTGATTAATAAATTTATAGCTAGAAGTGACCTTAATAGACATTTAGTCCAAACTTCTCATTTTGTAGACAAGGAACCGAAGACAAGAGAAAGTACTAAGTGACTTGTCCAAGGTCATAAAGGTCAGAAGTATCTGAGTCAGGATTTGAACCAGTCTTTCTACCTCCAGGTCTAGGACTCTCTCACCTATATCATCCTGTTGCTTGGAGAGAGATTCACTCAATGGGAAGATAGTTCTCCAAAGCCTTGCCAGACAGCTTGGGAATCTGGGAATGCTAACTTAAGAACTCTTGATGTAGAGAAATGAGCAGTAGATTTAGAGTCAGGAGGACCAAGTTCCACCCCTAATTCTGCCACTAAGCAAAATATTTCCTCTAAGTTTTAGTCATCTGTAAAATGAAAAAGTAAGACTAAATTCTTTTTACTCTTGAAATTCTAGGACTCTGCTATCCACATGGAAGACAAATTGAGGAGGAGACAGAAAGGTGCATCATCCGTTGACTATGGGCCATGCAAAGGATGACTGCTTGGTGACCAAAATATTCCCACAACACAAAGTGTGGCACAGACTGGTAGCATGATCTGAGATCCAGGAGACCTCAGTTCTAGTCTCAAGGTCTTCTGCTAATTCATCATGTGGCTATGGGTTAGTCAATTTACTACTTTGGTCCTCAGTTTATCTATCTATAAAATGAGGTTGTGCTATGTGATCATGAAGAACTTTTCCAGCTCAGCTACTGAATAATTTCCATTTCTAGACAATATAGCATCATAAGTACACCAACATGCCCCTGAAGGATGATTAAGTGAGATAGCTGCCTTCATAACCTTAACCATAGAACATGCTCTTCCAGTGCTGAAAAATGAGCAAATGTTTTCCCTTCATTAAGTTACATCATATTTCTCGCAGCTGTTCCTGGCTTCTTTAAATAGTTTTAATGGAGCTGTAATAACATATTACCTTATGGCCACCCTGCCGCGCTTGTTTCATTCATTACAATTACAGACTGCCTGGAACCGAGTTCGCCTCATTACCAATTCTCACTCCCTCTTATCCCTCCATCATAAAGCCCCTTTCTCATTGCCTCCCTCACCTCTCCTTTTTTATTCCTTACTTTTCATCTCCTCTACTTTGGAGAGCCCTTGTCACCCCTCTTTCTGCTTCTTGGGCTAGAGAGGGCTAATGTTTTCCTAATGCTATTACTGTCTGGTAATAGCAGAACAGACAGGTATGCTAGCCTGGGAATCAGGAGACCTGGATTGTAGTCCTAGATCAGCTCTGTGCTCTTAGGCACCTCACTGAGTATCTAGTTGCTTCTCTGTTAAAGGAAGATGCCTTATAGCTGTGACTTTCTAGGAGTCTATGTGACTCTAGCGGTCTGCGCTTCAGAAGGCTTCCATAATTTTATAGGATCATAGAATTTTAGTGGTGTGATTAGGATTATGTAAAGTCTGGGGGGTCATGGTGGTGGTGGGAAAGAGAACTCAGGAAAGGTGCTAGGTTTCCCTGGATGGCAAAATAACTGTTTGCTACTCATTGGCCCCTATTAGCCTAGATTATAGGGCCAAGGCAAGGTATTCTGACTATCCTATCTCTACTTCTTACTACCTGTGTAGACAAATCACTATACTTCATTCACAAAATGAGGGGTTTGGATTAAGTAAACTCTAACATCCATTCCAGCCCTAGATCAATGATCCTTATATTACAGTTATTTGTATACAGGTTGCAACCCAATAGCACAATGTCAGCTCCTTGTGTGCAGTGATGGTTTAATTATTTTTCTTTGTATCCCTCTCTCATCCCCCATTCCTGACCCAGTACAATTCTTTAGGTATAATAGGGACTCAATACATGTTGAGTTGAATTTGATCGACTTTAGATTTGTAAAAGACTTTAAAGGAAGTCTAGTATGACCTCAACAAAAATTTCCTTTTGGGTTGGTGAGAATTCAGTCCATATATAAAAAGACTAAGTGTTCATCCACTCTCTACTTGAGCATTTACAGTGAAGGGGAAACACTACCCCCTCAAATAACCTATCTCACTTTTGGATAGTTCTAATAGGAAGCATTTTTGTTTTTTCTTCTTCAATCATGCTTAAATGTGTGAATTCCATTTCCATACATTAATACTACTACTAGTTCTATATTATGGGGTCTAGATTAGATTCTTCCAAAATTCAATCCCGTGAAGACTTGAACATAGTTATAATGCTCTATCTAAATTCTATATCTTCTCTGACCTGCCAT
The DNA here is from genome assembly GCF_028372415.1 of Notamacropus eugenii. NCBI lineage: Eukaryota > Metazoa > Chordata > Mammalia > Diprotodontia > Macropodidae > Notamacropus > Notamacropus eugenii. The sequence goes on along the minus strand of NC_092872.1, from coordinate 422,530,614 downwards.
ACTTAATTTTCTTCCTGTGATTCTGACTCTTAGACTCACTACCATGTCTCAACTGCCTTCTGACCCTGAAACATCCCTTCACCATACTGGCCCCCCTCTCCTATTGATGAGTTTCCTCCTGATGCCTCCATTTTGAAAACAGGCTTAGGCCAACCACATTTCATTCCCTTCACTGCTGTGCTTCTAACTCTTTTGGACTTTGACACTATGCCCATTCCAGGGTACCTTCCTCCCTTCCAGTTCTCCTCCCACACTTTTCAGCCCCTTTTCATGTGTCGTCTTCTCCAATTAGAGTGTAAGATTCTTGAGAGCAAGGACCATCTTTTTGCTTGTATTTGTACCTCAGTGCTTGGCACATAGAAAGCGCTCACTTGTTTGCTTGCTCCAGGTTAAACATCTTTAATGGTATGATCTGCTGCCTCTTCCCCATCACATTTGCTTTCCCTCAGATGATTTTCTACTTTGTAAAACATGGCACCCATTAATGTACACAGGGCTTCCTATGTGGTTCGGCCAGCATCAAACAGAATGTGACTGGCACTTTCCTAGTCTTGTTGCCTAATGCTTCATGAGCTCTTTTGACTTGTAGACCACACTTCTGACACACTGAGCTTGTATTTCTTGAAAACCTCAAGATTTTTTTGAATGAACTTTCCAGCAATTCATCTTTCACCTTGTATTTGTGAAGTTGAGTTTTTGAACCCAAGTATAAGACTTGACATTTATCCCTTTTACATTTCATCTTATTCGATTTAGGTTAGCATTCCAGCTCATTAAGACTTCTGCGGATCTGGACCCTGTCACTCAATGTGCTTATTCTTTCTACCTTTGAGCTCTTTGCAAATCTGATAAACATGCCAGCCATTGGCACCTTTATTCAAGTCACAGGTAAATATGTCAAGTAGCATAGAGTCCAACCCAGTCCGGAGGAAGAGGACTGTGCTAGAGACCTTCCATACTGACCTTCAGATGATTGATGACTATTATTTGGGTCCAGCTGTCAACAGTTTAGAATCCATCTAACTACATCTTTTCATTTTATATCTAAGAGGAGGACAGTATTGTCAAATGCTTTGCTAAAATCTAGGTAAATCACAGCTAAAGCAATGCCCTGGACTACCAGTCTGGCAAATTTGTGTCAAAAATAGAAATGAGGTTAGGCTGACATGACCAGATCTTGCTGAAATCATGTGGGCTCCTGATGATTACCATTTTCTCTCCTAGATGGTCACTGGCTATCCCTTTAATAGCATGTCCTAGAATTTGCCAGGATTGGAAGTAATACTCATTTGCCTATAGCTTGCAGATTCTACTCTCTTCCCTTCAAAGGGAGCATTTTATTTTATTTTAAAAGCTTTGTTGATGACATTTTTTAATATCCTAGTCCGTATTGGATATACTCGTCTCTCCAGCACCCCCCTTACAAGCTAGCTTTCCCTTGTAATGAAGAAAAACAATTAAGCAAAGCCAAGCACCACAGAGATGACTTCTGATGTTATTTGCAACATTTTTCACACTCATTGCTTCCCCATTTCTTTGAAGAAGAGGGGAGGAGGTGGTTTGCATATATTTATAAGGCAACTGTAATGTTAAAAAATAATGTTTACTGGAGTCATTCTACAAAGTGAACTGTGCAGCAATTCCATTCAAGGCATATTCATGCTTGTATCTGAATGCATAATATGTGTGTGATATTTACATATGAATTGAGGATGGTTGGTGACATCTGAATGCTTCTAGAAAGGAGGGACCCAATTTCTTCCAGTCAAATCTTATTAGATTAGAGTCTCAATTAACTATAATGTTTTTTTCTTGCCTTCAGTTTTTTAGGAAATTGGGATAAATGCCAACAAGTTGTTGATTTTATGGATTTTTTTCAATAGCTAACAAAAGGAGATTTACTGAGCTCTACCAGGAGAGGATACATGACAGAGACAGACTTCGAGGATAACTGGTGATCTACCCATCAAATCTCTTTCCTTCTCCATATCCTCAGGGCCATTTTGTACTCAGGCAACAAGGAAGTAATGTCAGAAGATTTTGTGGATTTTTAAAAGCAATATTCATGAAAGTACCTCCTTTTCTCCCTTCTTTGAAGAAGTGGAGGCTTCTGAGTGAGGAACATTGTATATACCACAAAACTTGTTTGATATGTTGGTTTTGCTGAATTTTCTTCCCCTGCCTCCCTCTTCTTTTTTCTGTTATAGGGAATGGCTTGCTGGGCAGGGAAACAGGTAGGTATATATTCAGAAATGGAGGCAATGGAAAAACAAAAAGATAAAAATTAGAAATTTAAAAAGCAATATTCAGGCTTTGTGCTGGGTTCAATCTAGCCTTCTGTTACTTAGCATGAGGTTGTTTGCTCTTAGAAAAACCTTTAACATCACTCAGTTTAATCTCATTTTTCCCCCAACATATGAAGCCAAGGTCCAGAGAGAGGATTTGACTTGGTTAGCAGCAGAACCAGGACCAGGACTGAGGTGGCTGCTGGCTCCCAGTCCACTTTTCTTTCATCTTTAGCTGTGCCATTCTATTTAAGTTCACAAGTCCACAGACTTAGAGCTGAAAGAGACCTTCAAGGGCATCTATGCCAACCCCCTCACTTCACAGAGGAGGCTGCAGAGAAGTAACATGACTTACCCAAAGTTACACCAGGAGCAGTGACAAAGGCAGGCTATGACCCCAGAGCCCCTGATTCCAAATTCCGTGTACTTTCCACTGCTGTCTCTAGTAAGCATTTATTTAATAAACAGGGTGAAGCAATAATTTAAAGAAAACAACACGGAAAAACATTTGAACTTTGAACAATGCTATGCCTAATTGTGACAGGGCTGATAGTGAAGCAAGTCTCCCATTTCTTTGCATAGAAGTGGTAGCCAACAGATGCACGGTGAAGTATACACCAATCTGCTGGATGGTTTTGCTTAAGTATACTTCTTGGTTACAAGGCAGGGTTCTGTTGAGTGGGGGAGTCACTGGGAAGGGAGAGATGTTTTAAAAAAGAGCATTAATAAAATATTTAAAGGCAAACAAAGAAGTCAACTCAATCTAGACTAGATTTCATTAAACTCCAGTTCCAATTGAATGATGTTTGCTTTAAGAAGTCTTCACGGTCTATATCTGGGGCAACATCCAGAATGTTGTACACATACAGTCATTGAGGTGTAACACCTCTAAAGTGAACTACCTTTTTCTTAGAATGGTGGCAGATAAATCAGCCTCCTCAGTCTGACTGACATTAAGAAAAGAAGCTTTCCTCCTCTCCCTCCCATTTCCCTCCCCTGGTTTCTCACCTCATACTCCTCCTTGAACCCATAGCCTTGACCCCGCTTCATCTGTGTGATGTGCTGCAATAGGTCTGCTACGCGGATCGCAGGTTGGAACTGGTCCCGGGGGTAAGACATTTCTACCGGCTCACAAGTCCTGTATGGATGGGTCTGGATGGTCAGGGTGGGCTGAGCCAATTCTCCACGGCTGCTGCCTGTTTCAGAGAGAGGAAGGCAAGGCAAACTGTCACCCACTAGCTGTTTCTCCCCTTTGTCCTTGACTTTTTTTCTTTTCCCATTGCTTGGGCAGCTTGGCAGAAACTGACCTTGGAAATCAACAGAGCAGTGTTACATTTTCCCGAGGCAGCCTAGGGGGATGACATATCAATGAAGTATTTCAGGGTAATCTGTCAGAGAGGCTTGGGGCAGCTGAAACAGACTGACCAATAAAGATGCAAGAATGCAAGTGGTGGACTTCGGAATGTGAAGACCCTAGGTCCTTTCTATTTGGAGGGTGTGTATGAGCATGGAGCAATATTATCTATCACACCGATTTCCTCTTCCCTCTCCTTACCGCCACCACTCTAGTAAGGGCCTTCTTCTTTTCTCACCTAGATTACACAAATAACCCTCAAATGCTTCTTTCTACCTATAGGTAAACTCTGAACTAAATTACCCTTCTAGTTAAGTAGTCTTCCTATTTAACACATCTTTCTACTCAAAAATCTTCAGTGACTCCTAATTGCTTACTGAATAAAGTACAAGTTCCTGAGAACATCTCTCTCCCCTCCCATTCCCCATGATCTGGTTCTAACCCACTTTTCAAACATTTCATACTACTTCTCTTCTGGCAGTGTATATTCGAGCAAAGGTCAACAATACTCCATTCTAGTCCTACTGTTTTCTTTCTCTAGAAGTTTGCTCATGTTATCATGTGTCTAGAATGGTCCTCTCACATCCTCTTTTTCACCTACTGATGTTTCTTTCTTCCTTTAAGGCCCAAATCAGATGTCACTCCTCCTAGCCTTATCCATTTCAAATCACTTACCTGTATCTTTGCACTTATCTCATTGTTTTCTTCCATCATAGTTATTCACGTAATAATAAAAAATAATTTTATAGTATTTTAAAGCTAGTAAACCACTCTGCATTTACTACTTGGTTTTATCCTTAAAATCACTCTGTGAAGGAGATACTACAGACACTATTCCCATTTTGCAGATGTGGAAAATGAGGCTCTAAGAGGGCAAGCAACTTACCCATCCATGGTATCATGCCTACTGAGTTTTTGAGGCAGAATCTAAACCCAGGTCTTGCTGGCTCTAAGTTAAGCACTCTATCTATAATGCTATGCTACATGTATATGTATATTTCCTCTCCCCACCACCTTAGATTTGTAAGCTCCTGGAGAGCAAGGTCTATTTTTGCATGTCCCAAAACTAGAAAAATTAAGCATGGTAGATGCTTGATAAATATTTGTTATATAGTACCAAGTGGGGTATTTTCCAAAATGACAATGATAAAATGCGAATGAGCTGCATTTTTGTTTTTATGAAACAGATGAAAACTGTCTCAAATCTGATGGGTCCCTTTTGGATCCCATCTATCAATGACACAGCATGAAAACCTGTCCATCAATATAAACTCCCTTAGGAATATTGCACACAGTCTTATGGGAAAGTGGATCAACCCCAATCTTTGCTTCTGCTAAGCCTTCAACTTGTTTCTTCCAGTTGCTTTTCAGAACTCAGGGAGCCCTTTAGCTTGTTCTCACATTGGAAAAAATCTATATGCTGATGTGCTTCAAAGTTTGGGGGAAGAGAAGGCTTGAGGATTAAGGTAGCTTGACACTGAAGAACACTGCATTCATATAAAGCATCAAGCATTTATTCTCTTTTTCTAGTATGTAAAAGATAAGCAGAAATGGGTGAGAGGGATAAGTGGGGTGGAAAAGGAGATGGGCTGATCACATAGCTAGAAGGAATGACACCACATGGAAAGCTCTACTACTGAGTAGTCATAAAATAGATCAAGAGTTACAGGCATGTGTCAAGCCTGCTGGTTAGCTCTTCTACAAAGCAATGGAGAATTTACAGAGATATAAAGTACAAATAAGAATTACATGGGAAGAGAGGGTGTTGAATGGTTGTGATCTGCACAGGTGAAGGGTGCATACTTTTCCAAGGGTATACACCATGAATAGGCTGTAGTACTTTGATTTCTTGCAATATAAATTGGATTGAGCTTCCTGATTGAAAGGATCATGAAAATAGACCACATTTACACGGAATGGAATAGAGCAAAAGTTTTTAACTTGGGGTCTATGATCTTGTTTCTAAAATTATTTTAATGACTGAATTTTGATATAATTGATTTCTTTTGTAGTTCTATGTATATTATGCAGTTGAAAACATTACTCTGAGACAGGGTCCTTAGGTTTACTAGACTGCCAAAAGGATCAATGATATAAAATATGTTAAGACCCTCTGGTACAGACTCTCTTTCTCTTGATGGTGTTAGATGGCATAGTAGACCTGGGCCTGCAGTCAGGAAGGCCTTAGTTCATATTCAGCCTCATACACTTACTAGTTGTGTCACCATGGACCAATCATTTAATTTCTGTTTGCGTCTGTTTTCTGAATAGCAAACTAGATATAATAATAGCACCTCCTCTTAGGTTGTTGTGAAGATCACATGAAATAATGTTTGCAAAGTCCTTCCTTTCTTTTAGAATTATAGGGGAAAGAGAGATAAGAACTTGTCACTGGCATAAAGAAAATATTGGATGAACTCTGGATATATTGTCCATGTCATTAACAACAATAGCAATCTGATATTTTTATGATAACTTTACAGTCCTTCCAGTCTATTATCCTACAATTCTCCTCCCTTTCATAGCCAGACTCCTAGGTGGTAAAACGTGCCTTTACTCAATGCTTTCACTTATTTACTTCTCATGCCCTTTTTAGCCTCTTGCACTCTGATTCTACCTTTGTCGCTAAACTGAAACAAATCTCTCTGAAGTCATCAGTGATCTATTAATTGCCAAATTCAAGGGTCCTTTCTCAGAGCTTATCCTTCCTGACTTACTTGTAATATCTGACACTGGTGACTCCTCCCTTTTCCCAGATACTCTCTCCTCTCTGGATTTTCATGACACTGCTCTGTCTTATTTCTCTTACTGATCCTTCTCCATCTCCTTTGCTGGATCATTATTCATGTTCTACTCCCAAAGATCAAATATAACACCAATTTCTATCTCAGAATCTCTTTTCTTCTCTCTGTGTACTGTCTCTCTCTAATGATCTATGCATAGGATTCCCAGATCTTCATTTCCAAACTTAGTTTCTTTCTTGGGCACTAGTCTTGCAAAAACAACTACCTATTAACCATTTCCAATTGCATATACTGAAAACACCTCAAGCATAGCATGTCTAAAACAGATCTGAATATCTTTTTTTGATAACTCACTCTTCTTCTTAATTTTCCCATTTCTTTCAAGGGTACCACCATTCTTCTAATTACTTAAGCTCAAATCATCCTTGACTTTTCACTCTCCCTTACCACATATATTTAATTATTATCCAAGTCTTGTGGAGGATCAAATGAGATTTTATACATATATACATACCTACCTACATACATGCATACATACACACACACAGCTTTGAAAACCTTAGAGAACTATATAAATGTAAAGTGTTATTGTTGCTGCTATAATGGCCCCTCAGAGAACATCAAGGTCAAAAGTACAACAGCCCTCACAAATGATCATCCAACTTCTTTAAGACCTCAAGGGAAGCAGAACCTACTACCTTCATCTCATTGCACTTTTGTATCAGTTTGAATGGGAGTGTTTGTCTCTCTTTAGCTTCTAATAATTGTTGGAGTCAAGCAGAAAAAAAACTGTCTCACATGACAATTCTTTAAATATTTGACAGAATGATCTTGTCCGCTCTAAATTCTTTGGGATGTAGGTTAATCCCTAGTTACATAAACAGATTCTTGTATATCATTATCTCCAGTTATTATCTTGGCCATTTTCCTGTGATGAGAAACTCATGAAGATTACTATGAAATGCTTAATGTTTCCAAAGTCAAAGTGTGAATATATCAAACACTTTCCTATATGTGGCGTAGTTGTGATGAAGACAAATTGGGAGCTGAATCCTGTACCTGACACTGATTACCCATGTGACTATGGGAAAGTCCCCTTTACTCTTTGAGCTTCCATATCCTCATCTATTCCATAGGGATGAAAACATTTGCTCTGCTTACCTCTCTGGGTTATTGGGAGATTCAAATGAACATATCCATGGAAATTACTTTGTAAACCTAAAAATGTTTTGTAAGTGCCAGCTATTATCATAGATATTCAATGTCAAAAATATCATGGTAAATGGAACAAAAACCACATTTGGAATTTTAGAGCAAAAGCTAAAAACATGTCTAATGACAATGATGCCAGCACTAATGAAGGACAGTATGAGGTTTCTGAATGAAAGGAATTTCAAGGTTGATTAATTCACCTCATTGGAGGCCTTTCTCCAATGTTTTATATTTCACCTATCCTCTTATTAACCTCCTGTAATGTAGAAAAGACACCTTTTCAATCTTGGACCATTTCCAGTAGACGCTCTATGCTTAATTTTCCACCATTAGGTTTAATGAAAACCCAATTTCACAACTCACTTCTTTCAGGAACCTACAAGTGGTGCTATGTTTTTTATCAGCCCCAATTAAAAAACGTTATGATGTCCCTATCCAAGAGGGAGTTTTAAACCTAATGTGTAGTTCTATTGCTAATTCAACAAGGGCATACGGAAAACACAGGTTGCTCATAAAATGTAGCTCAAACCAGCCAGCCTTTGGACTGTCCATTAATCACTTTTCTTGTCACCAAAATCCTTAATTTTCAGCAATGTTCAGTTTTCCTTTTATGGATAGCATCACTTTACTGAATAATAATATTTTGAATTTCTCTGACCATATAGGTCACCAAAATCTAGAGGTTCTCTTTATGTACCATAGTAGCGTATCCTTGTGGTGAGTAGGCAGAGGAGTTGGAGTAGTGGGGGGCCTCTCAGGTATGAGGCCACTCAGATTAGCCTAGGCTCAGTTTGCATCACTGGTTTTCAAACCTAATCAATTAGTCAACTCTGGACTTGGTCCTAAATCCTTTTCTACACCACAGACAGAAATCGACCAATGTGAGTCAGAAACACAAAGGAAGAAACAAACTGGACTCAGAGTAACACCTAGGATGCAAGCCTTGAAATGAATTTAGTTCTTCTGGTATGTCTCCTATCTGTTCTGATTTCACAAAGATTGCTTACAGTCACTCTGAGATAACGTCTTTCTAGTATGCAGTCTGTCTTGCACTGCTATTTGGAATCATTTTAAATGACTGGAAGTTCTCATATTATTTCCTTCTCTGGTATGAAGGTCGTTCTTCTGGCTGGGAAAGATAGAAGCAATGTAGAAACTGAAACATTCTTCCTTCTCTCTGTCAGCAGTTAAAATCATGTCATCCTCCCTAAGCACTGGGCCTGACATTGTCAGAGAAGGCAAGGATCCAATTTTAGGAATAAGTCAAGATAGATTATGTATTCGGCATCAGTTACTAGCATTTTTCCCCACAGTGATAAATGTAGGTTTTTAGAGATTTTTTAGACCTTTTTTAGAGGTTACCTTTTTACTCTGGACTGCCATCACTGCACCAAGCCTTCCCATATCCATAGCATGACTGTCTCCCTTGGAAGGGGGCACAGGGTGGACTGTCTTGGGGATGATCGAGCCACATATTCCTGCATTCACATATTCCACCCCTTTAAATTTGTCTCAGATGCTAGAATTCCCACTTATGCCTAGTTACCTTACATGTGGAACTTCTCTAAGCAGATACTCCTTATAGTACAATGGATACATTTTTTTTCCATTTGAAAACAAAGCGTTCATTACTGTGTAGCATATGAGAAATTCTTGCAAATTCTTAAATAAAAAGGTCAAAATCTGATAGCAATTATGAATTGTTACATGCTATGTGTCACAGCTAGGATTTGATTTGGGCTAATATCTGTAAACAGATAACAGCTGTTAGCAAATGCATCATGACATTCCTACTGATAATTGTTATCATTTGTATCTGTTCACTGATTTCTCCTTAGCATATTTAGTTATTACTTCTCAATCATCAGAAAAGATTCTGAGCTCAACATGTGTAAGCAATGAACATGAGTTTCAAAGGGTCATAAAGCATTAGACCTAGAAATGAATTTTGTCGAGATTGTTGAGACCAACACCACAGGGCATCTTATAGATAAGAAAAATGAATTCCATAGAGGTAAAGGTGGGAAGGAGCATAATTAAGATTGAAACCCAGACCTTGTCAATGCACATCTAATTCTCTCTCCAGCAAACAAATGGCATTTTCTACCAAGCCCAGCTTCATTCAAAAACTTCTACCCAGTAACAGTTGTCAAGAAAAGACAGGGTCCCATTTAAGCTAAAAATAATAAGATAATTCACCATAGACCTACAGACAGGATCCTAATAAATGATATTCCCTGTTCCCTGTATTGCCTCAGTTTTGGTCTTCAGACACAATACATACAAAGCATGAATTACTGGTAAGGTAATAAGCATGAACTGATGGAAATGAAAGGTAAAATCTACATGATATCACCATAAGCAGTTGAAAATTGAAAACAAATGACTCATTTGGAGCTTTTCTTGTTGAATTGATATGATAGAAAACAACTGATTTTATGGAGGTTTTTAATTGGTGGAAAAAATCAGAGAAGGAAAGAGGTGAGTTCTAACTAGAAAATTATGGTATTCTAAGGCAGAGAAGACATTAAAAAGTTTTGTAACTTTCAAAGACTATTTATGAAAAGTTTTTAGGACCAACTAAATACTAACCAAATGTTTGGCAACCAATCATTCCAAATTAGATAGTTTTGTGTATTTTGTTGTTTTTTTCCTGTACCAAGATTAGTATTGACAATATAGGTCTATAAATGTAAAATCAATATAAAGAGGGAAAGTGACTTTTACTTATGAAAAAGTCTAATAAAATTTAGGAAAACCTATGTGGATATGAATCCATTCAGATTTGCTACACAGTCTGAAAATCTGATTTAATTTTTCAGATATTTGTGCTAAAGAACCCAAGATTCTAGGGTAAACGGTATATTTATGACTTCAGCTCAACACATATTAATTAAGATCCTAGTAAGCACTGAGTACTTAGAGATTAATAATCATTTTTTGTTAAAAAACAAAACAGTCCCTACCCTCCAATTATAACATGCACAGAGATAAACATATATAAAATACGTGCAGAGCAATTGGAGGGATAGTATTTTAATAACTGGGGGAATCAGGAAAATCTGCAGGAGGCTGTATCTGAGTTATTCTTTGAAGGAAGCTAAGGATTCTCCAAATGGAAGTATTCCAGTAATGGGGAATAACCTATGCTAAGGCAGAGAGATGGGAGATGAAATGGTCTTCCCAAGGTATATCAAGCACTACAGTCAAATAAGCAGTGGCTACATGAGCAGAGATAATATGGGATCAGTATGGAAAGATAAAGTTGTAGCTGGATCATGAAGGACTTTAAATGACAGACAGAGGAGTTTGGATTTTATCCTAGACACAACAGGGAGCCATTTAACCATCTTGAGCAGGTGAGTGACATGATCGGATAACAAATATTTATTGAGTACCAACTATGTGCAAATTCTCCATGTTAAAATTAAGGGGAAGGGACAGAGTCAGATTTAAAGGGTTTAAGGAGCCAGTGATTAAGGGAGAATCAGAAAAGTTAGACAACCCTTTTGATATTAGATATGGTGATAAAAGTAAGGAAGGAGCGAATATTAGCCTACAGGGCTTATCAGGTTCAAGGGGAAAATTTTTTTCCCCAAGCCAAAGTAGACTCAAGTATGTTGAGAGGAAACAGTGGAGAGGGAAACAATGAAGATGCGCATAAGAAAAGACATGACTGAGGAAGTAAGGTCCCAGAGGAGGTAGAAGGAGATAGGGACAACACCAGGATCGAAGTATGGTCTTGGACATCTCTTCTTTTAAAACAGAAAAGGAACTAGTGAGGAAAGATGAAAATGAGATTTCATATAGAAAAGAGTCTAGAGATAAAGGGATGCTCTGGGGTAGAGATGACCATGAATGAGGGAGATAGATGCTTCTGCCTCCTAATAAATTAGATGCATGTTTTGAGGAAGAAGACCAGGAATCTGGAAGTCATCTCCCATGAAGATCAATCAAAGACATTTGGGATATTTTTTATTTGGATAAGAAAGGAATAGGAAATATATGATAGTTGTCTTCAAATAAATGAAAAGATTTTATTTAGAAGGAAGATGACATTTATTTTTCATTGCTCCAGACGGTAGTACTATGACTAATGAATAAAAGTTGCAGGGTAACAGATTTCAGCTCAGTATAAAGCAGAACTTTCTCACTACAGAAGTTTGTAATGGACAACTTTTGATGCAATCAGGTCCAAACCACTTGGAAAACTCAAGTAGAGATGGTAGCCTCCCGTCAGGAATACTATAGCAGGAATTTCTGAATGAGGTGGAAGGTTGGACTAAATATAGTGAACAGTCAGTTAGAATTGAGGATTTTAGCAATCAGTCATCTCTCTCATTTTATAGATGAGAAAATTAAGGCACAGAACAATGAAATAATTGTATCTGAAATCACTCAGGGAGTGTCAAGAGTGATTTGAACTTTATGTTACACTTTTTATGCCATGTTATGTTGCTCCCTTTCCTCTTCCTTGTCATCATAGTTAGGATTTATATCGCCTGTTAAGGCTTGTAATGTGCATTATATGCTATCGCATTATTTACATTTTACAGATGAGGAAACTGAGGCTGAGAGGTGAAGTGACTTGCCCGGAGTCACATAGCTAGTAAGTGTCTGAGGCAGGAATTGAACTCAGGTCTTCCTGACTCCAAGGCCAGAAGTCTATCCATTGTGCCACCTAGCTGCCTTTAAGATTCGGTCTAATTCCAAGATTCTATACTCACATATTTTTCCAGCCCTTTTAATTGCTAGTAAAATGAGTTGAGGAAATGCAAAGAAAAATGCATGTTGCCACCTCAAATTTAGCAGGCTAGACTATTAAGAGAAAAATGAGTAAGTACAAAATGGAGAAAACGCTACCCATTTTAGCTTCATAACTTATACCATCTGGGAAAGGTATGATAAAGAACCAGGGAGAAGACAGCTTTGTTGCTGGTCTTTCCTAATAGCTAAAGACACAAAGAGAAAGGGGAAAGTAATTTTGAAAAAAAAAACAAACTTAGGTTTGTTTTTTTTTTGTAATTAGAGGCCTCAACATAGGGGTGGGCAGGAAACCTGAGGAAGAAGAAATGATTTCTGGCAGCAAGAAAACCAAGAGTCAACCACCAAACCCAACTGCCCCCTCACTGATAAGCATGCAGAACTGTTCCTTTTCAAAGTTGTTTTTTCATGTCCCCCAATAATTTCCAGCTTTGAAATGACAGAAGCAGCATCTTTGTTTTCGAGTTTAATTCTATTAGCCTTGGCAAGTGTGTAAAGCGATAAGCTGCCTTTGCTCAGAATTCCTTGCTTCCTGAGGAGTACCGCTGATGGTTTTAATTACATCCCCATCCAATTTGTCTCTCCCTGAGTAAAGGTTGTCAGCTTCCTGTCAACTCCAAAGAGAGACTCGGGAATGCCTGAGATTGGCATTGCTCTAGTGCTCTGGGGGCTGCCATTTGCAGCATTAGCTTAGAATTTGGGTTTATAGGTGTATTACAGCACAAACTAAATAGTCTTCAACTAGATGATGTACTGTGGGAGACAGAAAAGGAATTTAAAATGTCTCATACTGATCAAGCCACTTGTATGTGCTTATATTCTCTGTCTCTGTCTTTCTCTCTGTCTCTGTTTCTGTCTCTGTCTCTGTCTCTGTCTCTGTCTCTCTCTCTCTGTCTCTCTCTCTCTCTCACACACACACACACACACACACACACACACACACACACAAACAGTCCTCCCATCTCTCTCTCTCTCTCCCTCCTTCCTCTCCTTTCTCCCTCTTTCTCCTTCTGTCTCCTTTCTTTCTTCTCTCTTTCTCTATTCCTTCATATTTCCTGTGTCAATGAACCAGCTATACTTCTGATAAATTTTGCAAAAACTGTTGCTTAACAATAAAATGAAAGAACCAAAGAGTTAGACAGAAACCCACAGGCTATCTAGCTGGTCAAACTCCCTACCTCATGTATAAATAACAACTACTATCACCTCAGCAAGTGGAAATTTAGGGTTTACTTAAATACCTTCAAGGACAGGGAACTTCTTGTTTCATAAGTCAGTCCATTCTCTTAGCAGACAGCTTGAACTGTAGGAAGCTCATTATCATGAACTAAAATCTACCTTGCAATTTTCACTTATTGTTCCTGGTCTTGCCCCCAAAGGCCAAACAGAACAAGTTTAATCCTTTTTCTACATGATAGTCATTAAAATACTTTAAGACAATGAACTTTTCCTTTCCTTCTATTCATCCTAAGTCTTCTCTTCTCCAGCCTTAATATCCCCAATTCCTTTGATCAAGTCATGGCTTCAAGCCCTTCAGCATATTGTTTGCCATCTTATAGAAATACTCCAGTCTATCAATGTCTTTTTCAACGTGTAATTCCCAAAACTGAGCATACTCCTCCAGCTGCTGCTTAATCAGAGTGAAGTATAATAGGACTATCAAAACTCCCATTATGGACACTATATTTCTATTAATGCACATCGAGATTGTGTTAACTTTTTTGGTTGCCATCTCATACTACTGTTTTATTAAACATTTCATTCACTGAAGCCTCTAGATCTTTCTCCCTTGAGCTGTTCTTTGTGGGCATGTCTCTTCTCTGATAATATAGTTTTTCAACCTAAGTTACAACTTTATGTTTATCCCCATTAAATGTTAATTGCACCAAGCAAGAGGATTTGCTATTGATGTTGAGGCTCTCCAAAGGTATTTATTTGCAGATGGCATTGTATTAATTGCATTAATTGTATTAATAACTCTATAACACTCTAAGATCCCCTTAGTGAAAGCCACACCAATACCAAAGAAATTCATTTCTCTATCAACATAGGAAAAGAAATGAAATGAACATGTATATTGTCAGGATTATGGCAAGAAGTTGGATGGGCAGCCCCTATAATTAGTCTGTTAGTGCACACATGGAAAATAAGTGGGGTCTAGAATTGAATAAGAAGGATAAGTCAGACTAGATGGCTTTTGGGGAACTTCAGTGTTTTCAATGATCCCAAATTGTTTTCTGCACAAAATATCCATCTTTTTTTTCAGCAATTCAACAATTATGCCAGTGATTCACATGACTGTGCATCATGCAATACTAAGAGCTTAGCAACATCACAAGCAACTGAAAAGACAATGAAAAGATGCAGGAAGGCCTCAGTGTGTTCCCAGTAATAGACTGCATATGAAAAGTGGTCTAAAAGATATCATCGGAGACATAAATGGTAGGTCAGTCATGCCATGGTAATGAAAGACAGCATATGGTCTGTTCAAGTGTTATAATGATTCTACTAAGACATTAAAAAACCAAAGAATGACTTTCATCTTATTGGATGGTACACAAATTGAGGATTTATGGAAAGATATGGATCACATTTGTATAGGATGAAAAAGAATGGAAAGATTTTGATTTGATCAGTATGTGTATCCACATGAAACAAATTAAAACAACATTTATTAAACACAAACTAAGCACCAATGGAGATAAAATTTAGATAAGGTATTGCTTCTAAACTGCCAAAAGAAGGATATGTCATTTGGCTTCAATTCAACATGTCAGTCTTTCAGCTTCTTTTGGAATCCTGGTTCTGTCCTTCTGTGTAGTATTTAGCCATCCCACCTTCTGTTATGTTCAAACTTGAAAACCCTATCATATATCTCTCACTGACATATAAGAAAGAAACAATGAAAAAGTTGGTTAAATGCTGTGGTTCTTTCTTAAAAAGGACCAAAATGACATCACTATGTTGGGGTCCAGGTACACCGTGTCTGATTGTGGGTGATCAGACCAATATGAACTTTGAAAGCTCTGCCCCAGGTTGGGCACAAATAGTTCATATGAACATTTGGAAAGGAGATGTTTCTAAATTGTACACTTCATATTTCTTTTGAGCTACTGAAGTTCTGCTTCACTGGTAGACCACAGTGCCTTCTTTGATGTGAGCATACCATGTTGGATGTTCCTGTGCCAGCGTCTCCTATGTCTTATAATTAATTCCAGAGTTCTTCAAAGAGACCTTGAGAGTATCCTTGCATCATTTATTGACTTAAAGCAGGGCAGCTAGGTGGTGCAGTGGATAGAGCACCAGTGCAGGAGTCAGGAGGACCTGAGTTCAAATCTCACCTCAGACACTTGACACTCACTAGCTGTGTGACCTTGGGCAAGTCACTTAATGTCAATTGCCTCATTCTGGGTCATCTCCAGTCATCCTGATGAATATCTGCTCACTGGATTCAGATGGCTCTGGAGGGAGAAGTGAGGCTGGTGACCTGTACAGCCTTCCCTCACTCAAAACAAAGTGCAAGTCATGTCATTATTTCTCTGATGGCATGGTCTTTGGCAATGAAGGACGAACATATATACACACATGCACACACACATACGAGCACTTGCCTTATGTGAATTCTCCACAAAATAGTTTTTCAGGCAAACATGTTTAGCATGAAAACAATGTAGTCAGACTATCAGAGCTACACTCTCTGCAGTAGAGTTTTAATGCTTGACAATTCAACTCTAGATAGGACCTCAATGTCTAGTACTTTATCTTGCCAGGTGATCTGCAGAATCTTCCTTAGACAATTAGCATGGAAGCAATTTAAGTTTCTGGTGTGGTGCTGGTAGACTGTCCAGGTTTCACAGGCATTCAATAATGAAGTCAACACAGTAGCTCTGTAGATCTTCAGTTTGCTAGGCAGTCTAATACCTTTTATATCTCTCCTCTTTCATGCTTTTGTTTGAAGACTCCCAAACACTGAATTGGTTCTGACAATGTGTGTGCCAACCTCATCATCTATGTGAACATCCTTGGAAAGTATGCTGCCAAAGAAAATGAACTTATCCACAACATACAAAATTTCTCTGCTTGCTGTGACTGATGTTTCCACAAACAAATGGTGTGACGCTGGCTAGTGGGGAATCTTTGTCTTCTTGGTGTTAATTGTTAGGCCAAAATTAGCACAAACAGCAGATAATTGTTCCATATTTTGTTTCGTCTCATCCTCAGAGGCTGCATTGAATACTCAATATTCTATGAACAAAAAGTCATGTGCCAACTCTCCCTCCACTTTAGTCCTGGCTTGTAGCCTTTTCAAGTTAAATAATTTGCTGTCAGTGTGGTAGCTGACCTTGATGTCACTTTCATTTTATTAAAGTTGTCTGACAACATTGCTGAAAATATGCTAAAAAGCATGTGAGTAAGCACACAGGCCTGCTTCGTGCCATTGATGACTGGGAAAGCATGAGGGCATTGTTTTCCTGGAGTTGTCAGGCAGCAAACACCATATCAACTGTTGCTTGGCTCTTTCTGAAGCCACACTGGCTCTCAGGTAGATAACCATCTCCTAGGTGAAAGATTAGCCTATTAAGGCTGACTCTTGCAAAAATTTTGCCAGCAGTGACTAAAATAACTAATAAAAATGTGCACCCTTTTGGAAGAAGTCAATTTCAATATAAGAAGAACATGTGCATGAAATGCCATTGCCATCACTTGGGGAGTGTAGAGTTCCCTTTATCACAGTCTGCTAGTTTTAAATGTGGCCAAGATACTCTGGAAAATCATTTTTAAATAACTGATTCTTTTCATCAAATGCTCACAAAAAGGCAGATAACATTCTGCATATTCCCATTGGGGGTAAATGGGAGAAGGAAGAAGTTTAGTAATTTATCCCAAAGCAAATAATCAAAGAGAAGTGACTCCTGAAGATGGCTCTCCTCTTCTGATATTTCTAAAAGCAACAACAATGAACTACAAAGACATGCAAAACTCCAGTCATTCATTGACTATGAACCCAGTACAGTTAGCTAAAGCTATTTAAATTTATGTTTGGCCCATGCAAACATTAGGATAAAGGAACAACAATGAAACCCCTCTGATAGTCTGCCAATATTAAACTCTTTCAGCAACTTGAGAATAGAAGGTTGAACTCTTAAGATTTGTCACATCCACAGAGGTCAATTTATTCCATATGTTCCAACAATTATGATGACTGGGCAACTGATCTGTAGAGCAGAATGGAAGCAGCTGTTGCTAATAACCCTGATGAGGGCACCAGCTTCTGTCAGTATCCAGATTATAAAAGTGAAATGAATCCACCCTTTTGGGATCATTTTTCTAAACTGGGTTTCTCATTGCATAACCAAATGGACTGTCAGAAGGGAAAACAAAAGAGCCCAGTGAGACTTGTTGGTGGTAAAGTAAGACAGCTCTGAAAAATGTGGTTTCACTGGTGGCTTTCCTTATGAATCTGTATTTTTATTCCTATGTAATGGTACATGACTTTGTGGAAAGTTGGTGGAGATCTTGAGGCATCACATATATAACATGACATAACATAACATAACAAGAAGCTAGACCAGTGAAAAGGTTGTGTCACAACATCTAAGAGACCTATGTCTATGACATGATTTCCTATTTGTTGGGGCCTATAGTGGTCTACACAGAACCTAGGAAAAGGAGATCTGGGTCCAAGAATATCTTTGTCTCCAACAATATCTAGAAGAGAGAGATACTGTATTTGACAGATTCAGAATTTCAATTTGATGGAAAGATATGCATGATAGCAGCACTAATTCATCAGGCTTTATAATGGCATAGATAAAACACACCTCAGAATCATCCAACTTGATCTCCAAAATTCCTTCTAGTTCTAATTCCTATGACTTCCCATTTTGTAGTTTTCAGTTCACCAAGCAATCTTCTAATTATAATTTTGGTTTCTCAGGTCCTTTGACACTGGGCAGGGGCATCATGGACATAAGACAAAACACAGTCATCATAGAAAAAGTACAGCCCTTGCTTTACATGAATACATTGGCACTCTGGGTTATAAATGAAACTATTATAATCATGGTAACTGTGCCTTGATTCACCAAGGCCTTGTTATCATTGTGCAAACTGATATGTTCTAAGCCAACAAATCTGAGAATTCCATGAATGCATGACACCCACAAGGCCAGCCTGTATTGATTGGCTGGTCCTATTAACGCAGCCAAGGCAATGCAGCTATGACTCTGAGATAAGGATCAAAAAACTTCCTCAGAGCATCCAAGATAGAAAGCCTCTGCTAATGCTGAAAGGTCAAAAATGAATGGACTTGGAATCAGAAGATCTGGATTTAAACTCACAGATCTGCTAGTTAATATATTTGTATGTTTGGCCAAGATATTTTAATGCTCTAGGTTAAGTATTTCTCCTATGTAACATGAAGGAGTTAGGTTAGACGATCTCCAAGTTCCCTTTCAGCTGTTAATCCCTAAACCTATCAAAGGAATAATTACATGTAGAATATTTTTAAAAATGGCTTTAACTGCCTTAGGATGAGAAAGGGAATTGAGAGCTATTTCCTATTCTAAAATAATTATTAATAATTAACAACATTGTTCTACTTCATAAAATATTCAGCTACTAAGGATATGAATCAGTCAGTAGTTGATCACCACTTCCAGTAATTAAATACTAATTAAATGCTTTACTAAGTAAAAAGGTGCCAAGTGATGAATTTACTAAATAACTAAGAGATCTTTATGCTAAATAGTGATGTGGAGTGGTAATTAAGTGATAGGCCTCTCTAGAGTTAGTTTAAAAGATAGTAATCTTTCAGAAACAACACAGAGGTTACTACAGCAGCCAGTTTCAGAACCAAGGACAGTTCCAAAGGATGTGCTGCTCCAAAAGATCTTGTCTAACTGGTTGTGCCTTCCATCCTAGGCAGTTCAGACCTTTGAGTGCAGTCTTGGTGGGAGGGAGAACTCTCTAGGCCTTAAAGGGTCAAGACTGGTTCATATCATATAATCATAGATTTAGAACTGGAAGGGAATCTTGAGATTATTCAGTTTCACCTCCTTATTTTACAGATAAGGAAACTGACCCAGAGAGACAAAGTATTTTGCCCAAGGTCATATGGATATTGTGATATATTTTGGATATTTGATGGACATTTTGAATAGCAAGTCCTGGAAAAATGCATTTAAAGAGGATTTAAATGAAGTACCTCCTATTGTAAATCTAGCCCTCTTTGTACCATTCTGCTTCTCTAGAAAGCCTAGTTCTATTAAGCCTGAGGGATCTTCCTCATGCAACCAGAAGTCTTTGCTATTCATGTGCAAAGGCAGAACTATATCTCCTACCTAGGTTTAGAATTGGTTCAGGGGGCTACACATTTATTCTTAACTTGGTCTCTGGGGTAGAAGATCCTACTTCAGTGAAAGAGATTCCCCTCTTTCCCTTCCCATCATTGTTAATACAGTCCTTCTCTACTTGTTTTAGGGCACTGGCCATCCTCATAAGCTAAGTGGCTGAAGTGTTGGTTAAACAATTAATTGCCTAAGTCCCAGCTCCAAAGATCTGTTATTTACTTTGTGGGGGGATGGGGTAGTGGGGCAGGACAATGCCAACTTTGGGTTCATATTCCTGTAGGGAAGTACATGCTCATTCCCTTTCAGGACACACCAAATATATAGTATTGCCTCAGTTTCATTTTGAAGAGAAAGTACTAGAGGGAATGGTTTAAAAAAGTATTATAGGGAAGGGGGAGGGGAATCTAAGGACCAAACTTATAGTCCTGTATGGCTTAACCTATCAACAAGCCATCTCTCAACTGTAATGATAACTCATTGTTTTTAACCAGCTTTCACCATGATTAACTGGATTTCTAACAGATGGTAACCAATATATCTGAGTTTTAGGGTTGTATGGTAGATGGAAAAGAAGCTGACACTGTTTTTATTTTTAGAATTTCATTTTATATCACTCTAGGCATGACTGTGAAGCCTAGCATTGACACCAGATCACTAAATCATTTCATTGTTTCCATTAATATTTTAAATGTACAAGAATTTCTTCTTTCATCCGCTCAACAATCAACATTCCTCAAAGTAAGGTCAGAAGTCAAATTGCTTTGGCTACTCTTGATGGAGTTAGCTTATCTCCCTGGCAGTGGAAATCTAGTCCTAGGATTACCTGTATAGGAAACAAGTCTTCCCTAGTCACCTTGTATGAATGCAGGCCAGAGGTAGTGTGATAGTCCAGGTTCTAGTACTGCCTCTTCTGTTTATCACTAATATTGCCACTTTGGATAAACAAATCACTTAATTGTGATCATCCTCAGTTTCTCCCACCTATGAAATCATAAGACTAGAGTAGGTGATTTCTCAAGAACCTTCTAGTTCTGAGAGGCATTTCATCTCTTTCCACTTTAGATTTTCTCATTTGGAAATGTGGGCAACTATTTGTAATTATCTACCTCACAGGGGCATTGGGAGGAAAATGTTTTGTAAATCACAAAGCATTACAGAAATGTGACATTATATTATTTCACTCCAGGTATTCCAATATATTATTTCAATCCCAGAATTCCATGCCAGACTTCTGGGGAGGTTATTATAACAGAAGGACATTGATTTTCTTTCCCCTATTCTGACAGAAGGACACCAAAGCATTAGATCTAGGGCTGTACATTGAAGAGATACTTTCTTCAGCATTTCTCTTGGATGGATATGAATAGCAGAGAGCATTGTGGACTAGGGGCAGAGGGAAAGCAGATGTAACCATCATAGGACCATAGGATTTAGATTTGTGATAGCTCTTAAAAATCATATAATCCAATTGTTACATTATATAGAGAAGAAATTGAGGTCCAGGGAGCCATCAATTATCTAATATTACACAGACGGTAAAAAGAAGAATCAATATTTGAGCACAAACGCTTAGGGACCGTGTCTTGTAGTCTTTCTACCATATCACAGTTAGGATCTGATGAGATTCCATAGTTTAACCAAGCATTTTTTTCTCTGATTTTCACTTACAAGTTTACCCACCTGGAGACTTTGTACATGTCCAGGATATCTGGGGACCATTGTTTTCATTACTGATTTGATCTAAACTACTCATATTGTCATTCAAGACTACATCTTTTCTGGTCCTCAGGGTACAGAATATCATTATCTACCACTGATCTCTTCCTCTGATGTTTCATCATTCAACACAGAGGACTCTGGGTTTTCTAAGGCAATGACAATGGGATATAGGCTCTGCCTGGTCCAACCAAGGTAGAAATGAATCAAAAAGCATTTATTAAGCAACTACTACACACCAGTCAATGCACTAAGGGCCACAGAAAGTGAGCATAGAAGGACAATAAAACAATTGCTATTGTCAAGAAGCTTTGATTCTGGGTCTACCAATGGAGTATGAATCTTTTGTCTGAGATTCTTTGTAACTCAGTATAGAAATTTGAGAAAGTGATGAGCCACTTATTCCTAAAAGAACTGACAAATGTTACTGTTGAATTATTGTCAGTGATCTCTGAAATCTTTTGGAAAGCTGCAGAGGTACCCCTGGAGAGGTACTAGCTGTGTGACCCTGAGCAGGTCACTTAACTTTGTTTGCCTCAGTTTCCTCATCTGTAAAATAAACTGGAGAAGGAAATGGCAAACCATTTCAGTATCTTTGCCAAGAAAGCCCCAACTGGGATCATGAATAGACAGACACAACTGAAATAAATGAACAACAAAACCCCCAGAATTAGAGAGGGGAAAAATGACATTCTAATTTCTAGAATAGGGAAAGAATGGAGTCTAAAAACTATAGATCACTGAACTTACTTTAATTCTTGACAAAATTCTGAGACATAGTATACATTTAGAAAAAAAACCCCGGAACATTCTAGACTTACCTCATTTCCTTTATTTTTGACAGTTGCTAAGCTAATATATCAAGAAAATACTATAAAAACAGTTTATCTATATTTTAAGAAAGGATTTAATATAATTTCTCATGCAATTCTTGTGTGGAACAGGAGAAATCTGGTCTAGAGGACTAGACAATTAGATTGATTCAGAAGACTAAATGGTCAGATCCAAAGAGTAGTCACTTGTGGTATTGTACCAAATGGGAAAGAAGTCTGAAATGGGGGATGAAATAAATTCTCTTTAGCATTGTGTTATACAAAATGTCAATAACTTGGATAAATGCAAAAAAGTATATGTTTATCAAAAGTGGAGACGGCACAAAGCCGTGTCAAAAGCTAAGATGTTGAATGACAGAGTCAGTGAAGATCATGACAGTCTAGAATGGTGATGTCAAATTCCAATAGAAATGGGAGCCAGTAATCCTTGAATAAGGTTACCTGATGGCTGCATATTGCCTTAGTATAAAAATGTGATGTTATCTATGTTTTACTGTATTTTTTCTTGTGATAAATATTTCCCAAATACATTCTGATCTGGTTCAGGCTACACTCTGGAGTGTCGTGGGCTGCATTTCACACCTCTGGGCCACCACATTATACTGAATCTAATAAGATAAAATTTAATAGGAAAAATAAAGTCTTATTCTTGGGTTCAAAAATCAATTCTGTAAGTGCAAGACTGAGGAGGAATGTCTATATAGCAGTTTATATGAACAAGAGCTAGGATCATGGATAAGAAGTTCATTAAGAATCAACGATATTATCTGAATGGCAAGAAAATTAATATAATCTTAGACTGGCCTAAGAAAGGAATAGTGCCTGAGTCTAGGGAGGCCAGATCATACCAATAAATCAATCAGTTAATCATTCAAAAACCATTTCTTAAGTGGCATAGTTTCACACACTGTCATAGAAACTAAGAATAAAACAAGAAATGGACTTCTTGTCCTTCTAGAATCAGGTGCTAATGTTACTAGTGATAAAGGAGTAGTCCTGGTGGTGGTCATAGTGGTAGTAAAAACATGCTGACATGTAAATGCACAAAATAAATTTCTACAAAAAATACAAAGTAATTGAAAGGTACTAACAACTAGAAGAATCAGGAAAGGCCTCTTGAATGAGATGGAATTGAAATGAGCCTCAAAGACACCTAAGGGCTTTTAAGAGGTAGATAGAATTAAGGAAGGAGAACAGAGGCTGGTTAGACTGGGCAGAGGCTGAAGATAGAATGTTGCATATACAGGAACCAGCAAATATGCCAATTCAGTTGCAATATAAAGTGTGTGATAGGGAATAATGTGTAATTAACCTGGGAAGACAGGCTAAGGCCACAGTGTGCAGGGCCTTAAATACTAAACAGAGAAGTTTCTCTCTTATATTAGGATCTGGACTAGGGTGATTGTGGTATGAGTGGAGAGAAGGGGCCAACTAAGTAGGAGGTAGAATCAACGAGACTCAACAACTGATTGAATGTGGGGACTAAGTAGGAAGGAATAATTAAGGATGATTCCTTGACTGATAGTTGGAGTGGCTGTGTTCAGTTTTGAGCACCACATTTTAAGAAGGACAGTGATAAGCTGGACACTGTCTAAAGAAAGTAAACCAGGGGGATGAAGAATCTCTAGTTCATGACTTTTTATGAATCAGTTGAAAGAAGTAAAAGTGCTTAGTCTGAAGTTGAGAAGATTTATGATGACTGTTTTCAAGTATTTGAAGGGCTGCTATGGAGAGTAAGGATTAAACTTGTTTGGATTAAACCACAGGGTAGTATAAGAAGTATGATGTGAAAGTTACAAAGAACTGGCTCAGTGTAATGGAACACTTCCTAAGAATTAGAGATATCTAGCAGTGGAGTGGGCTGCCTCTTCTTTTCTCTCAACATACTCTGTCAGTGATCTCACCAGCTCCTCTAACGTTAGCTCTCACAACTGTCACAAATCCACATATCCACTAATCTAATATCACCAAATTCCTGCTAAATATCACCTTGCTAGGTATCTCAAGCTAAATATGACCCAAACAGAATTCATCATCTCTCCCCTTGAATTCATCCTTCCTCCTAACTTTACATTTCTGTTGAGGGCAGCATCATTCTTGCAACCAAGGTTCACAATCTAACAGTTGTCCTTGATCCTTCACTCTTCCTCACATATTTGATATCCAATTACTTTCCAAGTTCTGTCCTTCTTACTTCTTTAATAATTCTTTCATCTTTCCTTTTCTCTTTACTCATGCAGCTAACATCCTAGTCTAGTTCCTCACTGTTCCTCATGTGTATTATTGCAAAACTTCCTAACTGATCTTCTCACATACAAATTCTCCTCCTTTCCAATCCATACTCCATGAGATCACCAATTGATACCTTTTGGGGTATTTATTATTTTATTTGTACCCAGTTACATGTAAAAACTATTTTTAACATTTGTTTTTAAAACTTTGAGTTCCAAATTCTCTCCCTTCCTCTCACCTCTCCTCCACTGAGAAGGCAAGCAATTTGATATAGGTTATATATGTGTAGTCATGCAAAACATATCCTTAACATACATGTTGTAAAAGAAAAGATAAGCAAAAACTCAAGAAAAATAAAGAAAGTTTAAAAAAGTATGCTTTAATCTGTATTAGGACTCCATCAGTTTTCTTTTCTCTGAGGATGGATGGCATTTTTTATCATCAGTCCTTCAGAGTTATCTTGGATCACTTTATTACTGTGAATAGTTGTCATTCACAGCTGATCATCTTACAATATTGCTGTTACTTTGTACACAATACATTTCACTATACATCAGCCCATGCAAGTCTTTCCAGATTTTTTGAGAACATCATGCTCATCATTTCTTATAGCACAATAGTATTCCATCATAATCACATACCACATCTTGTTCAGCTATTCCCCAGTTGATGGGCATCCCCTTAATTTCGAATTCTTTACCCCCAGAAAAGAGCTGCTATAAATATTTCTTACATATAGGTCTTTTTCCTTTTGGTTTTTTATCTTTTTTGGTATACAGATCTAGTGGTGGTATTGCTAGGGTATGCCTGGTTTTATATGCCCTTTGGGCATAGTTTCAAATTGCTCTACAGAATGGCTGAATCAGTTCACAACTCCACCAATGTCTCATTTTTCCCACATCCCCTCCAAGATTTATCCTTTAACTTTTCTGTCCTATTAGACAATCTGATAGGCATGAGGTGGTATTAAAATTTTTAATTTGCATTTCTCCAGTCAGTAGTGAGTTAGAATATTTTTCATAAGGCTATAAATAGCTTTGATTACTTCATCTAAAAACTAATTATATCTTTTGATCATTTATCAATGGGGGAATGGCTTTTATTTTTATAAATTTGACTTAGTTTTACATATATATATATGTTTGAGAAATGAGGCTTTTATCAGAGAAACTTGCTTCAAATGTTTTTTTCACAGTTGCTTATTGCTAATTTTAATTCCCTCCACTCTCACTCATTCACTCCACTGTAATTCTCCCCACTCACACTTACTCTATTCTCTCTTTCCTTTCATAGTTCCAAATTGTTCCACAGAATAGTTGAATCAGTTCACAGCTCCACCAACAGTTCATTAATGTTTAATTTTCACCACATCTTCTCCAGTGTTTGTGATCATATTCTCTCTCCTTTCACCCTGTTTCTCCTCAAAAGTGTCTCGCTTCTGACTATCCCCTTCCCCAATTTGCCTCCCTTCTGTCACTCCCACTTCTCTTATCCCCTTCCCCTCCTACTTCCCTGTAGGGTAAGATAAATTTCTCTACCCAATTGCATATCTATGTTATTCTCACTTTGATGCAATTTTGATGAGAGCAAAATTCACTCACTTCTAGTCACCTCCACCCTCTTCCCTTTCATTGTAAAATTTTTTTCTTGCCTCTTTTACATTAGATAATTTAACCCATCCTACCTCTCCTTTTTCCTTTCTCCCAGTACATTCATCTCTCACCCCTTAATTTTATTTTTAGATATCATCCTTTCATATTCAACTCACACCTCTGCCCTCTGTACATATATATTCCTTCCAACTACCCTAATAATGAGAAAGGTCTTATGAGTTACTAATATCTTCCCATGTAGGAACATAAACAACTTCACCTTATTAAATCCTCTTATAATTTCCCTTTACTGTTTACCCTTTTATGTTTCTCTTCTATTTGAAAGTCAAATTTTCTTTGCAGCTCTGATCTTTTCACCAAGAATGTCTGAAAGTCCTCTATTCCACTGAATGTCCATGTTTTCCCTGAAGGATCATACTCAGTTTTGCTGAGTATGTGATTCTTGATTGTAATCCTAGCTCCTTTGCCCTCTGGAATATCATATTCTAAGCCCTCTGATCCTCTAATGTAGAAGCTGCTAAATCTTGTGTTATCTAGGCAATGGCTTCATAATACTTAAATCGTTTCTTTCTGACTACTTGCAATATTTTTCCTTTGACCTGAGAATTCTGGAATTTGGCAGTTTTCATTTGGGGATCTCTTTCAGAGGTAATCAGTACATTCTTTCAATTTCTATTTTACTCTCTGACTGTAGAATATTAGGACAGTTTTCATTTATAATTTCTTGAAAGATGTTGTCTACACTCTTTCTTGAGAGGTCTGGAAACTGTCACTTTTGTCAGTGATTTACTGGCCCCAAGGTCTCTTCCAGATTTTCTGGGGCCTGGTCTGCACTGGAGTGGCCTGTGCTGCTGCTGGGCTGTGCTCCTCTCTTACCCTAGTGCAACAGACCTTTCTTGCCAAGCTTCAAAGTTGTCTTTGGCTGGAAATTTATTTTACTCTGTCTTTTTTGTGGGTTCTGCTACTCTAGAATTTGTTTAGAGTCATTTTTAAAGGTATTTGGAGGGGATAGAGGTATAGCTCAGGTGAGTCCTTGCCTTTACTCTGCCATTTTGGTTCTGCTTTGGCCAATTGATATTTTTAAAGGGAACATCTGACCATATCACTTTCCTGCTCAAGAAGTCTCAGAGGGTTTTCAACTTATTTTAAGGTAAAATACAAGCTTCACTCAATTCAAGTTCACCTTCTATAAGAACATGTCCAAACTGCCTTGACTGTTAGGGCCCCAATAGCTGTTATTATGTTTTACCCTGTATTTACTTATCTGTGACCATGTTTTCCCCCAAGCTCCCACCTCAATATAATGTAGCTCCTACTTATTGGTCCTTAGGACTTAGTTTCCTCATCTTGAAAGTGGGGGATTTAATTAGATAACCTCTGATGCCCTCCAGTTCTAAATTTGTGCTCTTATGAAATCCCAATACCTTAAGCAACTCATAATCTGAGCCCCCAAATCTTCTAGAAGGTCAAACAATTCAACCATTGCCTAGACTTGCATAAGAAAACTGTCTATGTGAAGATTTCAGACACAAGGAAAGCTTTAGAAATCACTTTGGAAGATTGAAAATAGCTTAATGAGAGCCACCTATAGACATAAACAGAGTTAGGGAAGCCTATACTCTGCAGGCCAGTCTCTCCCTCAACAAATAGAAAAAAAATCTTTTTTTGGGGGGGGGGGGGGACATGAAATCAAATGGAATAAAAGGTATGCTTAGTGCACATACCCTCTTACTTCCCAGGAATTCTGAAACTTTCTGCTCTCTACCTCTATACTTTCCAACTACTGAAGCTACAATTTTTATATGAGCATTTCTTCTGCTACTTAAAAGGGCCACAGGCAACTTGATATGCACTTTTCCCCACTATCTCTTTATACTTTATTCCTTTAGCAAGCACTTTTCAAATGCCTTATCTTTTGCAAGGGTCTTATGTGGGGACCTATCATTCCTCCTGGGACAAAAGTAGTTTTAGGCTTTTGCTAGTTGTATGAAGTTTTGGGAAATGTTAAAACATTTTACCCTCTAGGATGACTGTGCTTTATAAAAGTCATCTGAGACAAGGCTAATTTCATCTGAAATGAAACAGGGGCAGAAAGATCTGTGATTGGAAAGTGTGGTTCCTCTGAAAGAATGTACACAACCTAGAGACATAAATAATAGCAATAGCTCACATTCATACATGGCTAAAAGGTTTGCAAAGTGCTTTACAAACATAACCTCACTTGAGCCTCATAATGGCCCTGAGAAGTTTGGCTACTATTATTCCTATTGTACACATAGCAGGTACTTAATAAGTGCTGATTTTTTATTTTCTTCTTAGTTACCTGGCACACCATAATCAGAATGTTTCTTTCTCCAATAAAACCTGGGAGGTGTCAATTCCTACGTTTCTCTATGATAATATCTTGGGGCTCCTTGGACAATGGAAATTTAACAAAAATTACAGATTTAGTGCTAGATCAATAAAACCATCAAATGGATATTTAATAGAATTAGAAACAATAACAACAATTCATTCAGAAGACCAAAAAAAAATCTAGGCTTTCAGAGGAAATATTGAAAAATGTAGAAATATAAGAGGAATAGTAATTATAGACCTCAAATTATACTGTGAAATAGCAATCATCAAAACTATTGAGTAAAATAGAAAAGTAGATAAGTGGAACAAACTAGACATGGAAGACTCAAAAACAATTTAACTCAATAACCCACTGTTCAATAAATCTACAAATTACACGGGGAAGAGCTTCTTATTTTATATTTGCTCGAAAGACTGGAAAGCAGGTTGGCAGAAATTGGGTTTAGATAAACATCTTATAATAAATACCACAGTAAACTAAAAATGCATACACAAGTTCAACTTACAGGTCATAACATAAAAACAAATAGAAAAGAACAAGATTATTTATTTTCACAGTTATGAATAAGAGGAATATTCTTAACCAAACAAGTTATAGAAGAAATCACAAAATTATAAAATAGATCATTTTAAGGAATTGAAAAGATTTTGCTCCTATAAAGTGAATGCCACTAGGATTGGAAGAGAAATTTTCCATTGGAGGGAGGATCTGTGTATCAAACACAACTGAGAAGGTTCTGATATCCAAGATATACTAGGAATTAGTACAAAGGTATATGGTCAATAACTATGCCTAAAGAATAAATAGTAATAGTATATTAACAAATGATTCTCAGAACTAAGAATCTTAATTGTATGAAAGACTTTATCTAAATCACTGATGATAAAAGAAATACAAATCATAGCAATTCTAAGGATTCAGCCTACACTGAGAAAGTTGACAAAAGGGGAAGAAGATGGGAATAATCAACATTGGAGAAGTTGTGGAAAGCTAGTAATATTCTACATATATATCTATATCTATACATATAGATATATATATACTCTCTTTCTCATAAATACATATATAATTATACATATATATTATATACTAATGCACACTGTTGGTGGAGTTGCGAATTGGTCTGATCATTCTGGAAAACAATTTAGAATTATGCTTAAAAAGTCACTAAAATGTTCATAACCTTTGATCCAGAGATTCCAATGCTAAACATGTACTCAAAGGAGGCCAAATACAGAAATAAAATCCCATAAATATCAAAACATTCTTAGCATCATTTTTTAATGGTGACAAAGAACTGGAAGCAAAGTGAATTCCCGTTGACTGGGGAATGGCCAAATAGTACATGGATATAATGGAATATTATAGTACCACAAAAAATAATGAATACAAAGGCTGCAGAGGAAGGACTTGTAGCTAGAATGGCTGTCTAAATGGAGGCAAGGAACCTAGTTCTGAAATACCCACTCAGCAAAAACCTAAAAGTCATGACAGATAGAATAACAATCAAGTTCAGTGAGAAAACTATAGTTTCTTCTTCGACACTAGAACTGCACAAAAAGGCAATCAGAAGCCCACAGTCAATAGGAAAGGAGGATGCCACAGAAGCCAGCACCAGTTATAGAAAACAAAACAACAGCTTTTCAATGAGATTGGAGACAGTAATGGCTTATATATGGATGAAGCAGGA
This sequence comes from Notamacropus eugenii, assembly GCF_028372415.1. Taxonomy (NCBI): domain Eukaryota; kingdom Metazoa; phylum Chordata; class Mammalia; order Diprotodontia; family Macropodidae; genus Notamacropus; species Notamacropus eugenii. The sequence continues at coordinate 422,500,460 of NC_092872.1, read as the reverse complement.
ATGGAAGGCTCCCATGATAAAGTCCCAGGGTGGTTGGTAACCTACAATAGGGGACCTTGGAAACAAACAGAAAGGCACTAACCAGTCTAGGCACAGCAGCGCTCAGACTGGGATACCCCAGGTCAAAGGCTCCAAGCTCCCTAGGACTCAACGATACCATGGAGGACTCTCTCCAGATTTAGCACTCTGAAACTCAAAGATCATATAGAGGAAATGGGATAACCCTGGGAGGCAGAAGTCAGTACAGGAACTCAGACAAACTAGGTATAGACGAAACAGGGCTAATCATTCCACCTAAAATGTCAGCAGTAGGTGGCTACTCACCCTGGCACAAAGCTTCACTGGAGGAAATTAAGGCTAGAGAAATGACTGAGCAACAGAAGAAAACAGATGACAATAAAGATTCATAAGAGACTGAGACAAAATTTAAAACCCAAACTAAAAGGGGAGAATAACTTTATAACAACTTCAAGAAGACTCAAAGGAAAAAAATGACTTTTCCACAAGGACAGGGAAATTGAAGAGAAATGAAGCAAGATACAAACAATGAAATAAAAGCTTTGAAGGAAAAACTTGGAAGGAGAACAAATAGTTTGGAACAGAAGGTGGTAAACCTTATCCAAGTAACAGATTCCTTTAAAATTAGAATACATCAAACAGAAATCAAGTGAAGCCAGGAGACATTGAGAGATATTCCAACTCAAGAGGGAGAAGGGGGGTGGTAATGATGTCAAAAAGGAAAGAAAATGTGGAGAGCCACTGAAACATTTGTCAATAGCCTTGTGTTTGGTCTCCCTGATTTAAGTCTTTCACCACTCCAATCCATCCTCCACTTAGCTGCCATGGTGATCTTCCTAAAGTACAGGTCTGACTGTATCGTTCCCCTACTCAAAAATTCCAGTGACTTTCTATGATCAAATATAAAATTCTGTTTGGTTTTAAAACCCATCATAGCCTGTCCCTTTCCTGCTTTATGAATCATCTTACACTCAATTCTTCTCCATGTACTCTATGATCCAGCAATACTAGCCTCCTTGCACTGAATGCTCCATCACTGGACTCTATGCCTTTTCACTGGCTGCTGCTCAGGTCTGGAATGCTTTTTCTCCTTATCTCCACCTCCTGGATCCTTGGCTTCTTTCAAGTATCAAATAAAACTTCAAATTCTGCAAGGAGCCTTCCTGGGGCCTTCTCCAGGTTAATACCTTCCTTCTGAGATTACTTCCTAGCTTGGCAGCTAGGTGGTGCAGTGGATAGAGCACCAGTGCAGGAGTCAGGAGTGCCTGAGTTCAAATCTTACCTCAGACACTTGACACTCAATAGTTGTGTGACCTTGAGCAAGTCACTTAACCCCAATTGCCTCATCCTGAGTCATCTCCAGTCATCCTGATGAATATCTGGTCACTAGATTCAGATGACTCTGGAGGAGAAGTGAGGCTGGTGACATGCACAGCCCTCCCTCACTCAAAACAAAGTCAAGTGCAAGTCATGTCATTATTCCTCTGATGGCATGGTCATTTTCGGCAACAAAGGACGAACACACACACTCACACACACACACTTCCAAGTTAAACTGTATATATTGTATGTACACAGTAGTTTACATGTCGTCTCTCATTAGGATGTGAGCTCATTGAGAGAAGGGACCATGTTTTTGCCTTTTTTTGTATCTCTAGTGTTTAGCATAGTGCTTGGAACTCAATAAATAATAAATTCTCTTTGGCTTGATAGAGATATATTGAGGAACTTGGTTCAGATCCTACTTCTAAGTCTGTCACATAGGATCTCCAGGCCTCAGCCCTCAGTTTCCTTTTTTTGGTATAAAAGAGAGGGTTGGACCAGATGGGCTCTGAAGTGCCTTCGAACTCTATGTCTATGATCCTAATGGCAACCTGGTACATATTACATTGATACATTTTATTTACATTCATATATGACTTTTTGATTCATAGCAGTAATCTTGACTTTTTCTTTCTATTTTCTTAAAAGTCTATAAATGGAAAATCCTCTTGGGAAAAAGTTGTTTTTAGGGACCTGTAATCCTGTTAAGTTGTTATTATCCTCACTCTCTTAGGATATCCTTTGATTGTCTTCATAATCCAACATATTTAACTTTCATATTTAAAAACATCATTGGAAGAATGGATTCAGAAGTTTTACCAGTTACATCAACATCGTGTGTACTTTGTTCTGCATAACTATGTCTGAGCCCCAAAATCAGCCTGGATTTTCTCAGGAATGGATTTTTATGATCATTTCAGTGGACACAGTGGAGAAGAAGCTGGCCTCAGAGCCAGGACAACGTGGGTTCGTGTCCCATTTCTTGACATGTGCTCTATGTGTGCCTTGGCAAATCATATAATTTATCTGCATTCTAGGCAATTATCTGAGACAATAAGTGCATAGCAAAGGTGCTGAATTTCAGTAGTAGAGGGGCTTTCCTCTTCAAGGAATTCTCTATATTAATGAACCAGAGTCCATCCTTTATTATGTTAGAATGGATGAACTTTAAAGGCCTAAAAGAGTTAAGGAAGTTACCTCAAAAGCCTTATGTATTTCCATGGAATAGCTTTATGTTCTGGCTGAACTGGGTTCATTATTTTTTAAAAATCCTATCTGTCTCCTGTTAAAGAAATGTCTCAACCCATTTTTCTCATGGTTTGACTTCTTTAATTATATAACATTTCCCCCACCTCCACCTACCTTGAAATAATCAGGGATAAAATTCTGCTTGCTGATTCACACGGCGTACTTCTCTGTGAAATTCTATCTGATGAGGATTTTTCCAGCTCATGAAAAAGCACCCTTTTCTAATAGTGATGATATCTACTGGGAGAGTGCGTTGACATTCATCCTCTACAAAAAGGCCATCCTAGTGCCTCCTCACAGAGTAAAGATGCCTCAGGTTCTTGAAGTCTCCCCTTATAGAGCCCAAGCTCTTGCAGGTTCTATCCATTTGCAAAAGTCTTTATGTATGAGTCTGATGATGAACTGGATGTGGGCCATCTGAGAATGAGCCTAGCTACATTTTAAGAGACCTATGTGTCATTTTCCAAATCTTGCCCTTTTTACTTTCATGAGATTTGCCGTCATCTTCCATCTACCACCATACTTTAGGCCCTTGTCACCTTTCCTTAATTATTCTAACATCCTTCTAATTGATCTCTCTGCCTCAAGTCACTCCTCTTTCTAGTCCATCCTCCAATCATCTGCCAAAGTGATCTTTCTAAAATATAGGCCTATTAAGGTCACCCTAGTGCCTGGAATATAAGTAAGCATTTAACGTATGCTTGTTGATTGACTGGTGCCTGACTGATAGATTTTTTTTAGCCACAGTAACTCTTAGATCATTGAAGGTTCAAAAATAAAATTAACAATACACATACATTTTTTTCTTATCCTGTGAAATAAACAATGCAAGTCTTATCGGTCTACTGTACAGATAAGAAATTGAGGCTCAGAAAACGTCAAAGCAGACCAATGGATCATATAGTGCAGGTTCTTAACTTAATGTCTATCAACTTAAAAAATTTGATAACTGCATTTCAATATTATTGGCTTCCTTTGTAATCCTACACATCTAACTTTCATGTTTAAAAATGTCATTTGAAGAATGGATTTAGAAGCTTCACCAGACTAAAGAGTTGTGTGACACAAAAAAACATTAAAACTTCTGAGTTTAGCTAGTTAAGTGGCAGAAATAGAATGTGAAATTCTGATTGATTCCAAATCTAGTGCTATTTCTGCTTTCCCATATTACCTCTCTGACCCACTCGATAGCTGTGTGTCAGAATAATTAATGCACACACTCCAAACCAGCCCAACCAAACTGTTTGTCATTCTTAGTATTTTGCTGTATATTTTTCGATTTGCCTCTGTCATTCTTCATGTCATGTAATGGTCTCCTCCCCTGCCCATCCCCATCTCCGCTTAAGGTGGCAACAAGGTACTAGAAAGGGAATGGGATAGAGAGCCAGGGGCCCTGGTTCTGAATACTGGCTCTGTTCCCTACTACCTATGTGACCTTAAGCAAGTCACCTATCTCCTTTCTATATCTCAGCTTTCTCATTTGTAAAATGAGAAGGTAGGATCTGGTGGTCTCTAAGGCCCCTTCCAGCTTTAATTATATGGTCCTCTGACTCCACTGGAAACTTCAGGGGAATCAATCAAACATTATCCCAGAGAGTGGGGTAAAAACAAATATCCCCAAACCCAACATCAGTACCCAACTAATTGGGATTCAGCAAAGATTTGTTTGAAGTATTTTTCTTTGACAGAAAATGAACAAGGAGGAGATCATACTCGGTGTGCAAGACACAAAGATGTTTTCTATACATGTGCCTGAATGATCTCTGATTTCATAAGAATTAGAAACTCCTTTCAGCAGAAACTCTCTCTCTCTGTCTCTTCTGCTCTTTCCCTCTTTATCATATGTGTGGCTACAGTTTCCTCATCTACAAAACGATGGGGTTTGTCTGGGTGGCCTCTGAAGTGCCTTCCAGCTCCACTAATATGATTTTATGATGAAATTACAGCTGAGTACTAAAAGCAAATGTAGATGACGATTAAAAGCAACTATTCTGTTCAATAAAAGCCAATGCCCAATTGTTGCTCCTTGAAACAAATAAATGTTTGACTTCAAGCGTACGAAAAATTTCCGAAACTGTGGCCTAGTATCAGGCACCATCCCAACCAGGAGTAACAGGCAGGGGGGCCATTCTGGACCCCAGTGATGATTTCTGAGCTTTCCAGAGCTGCAAAGGAATTGAGACCACTGGCATTCTTAGGATTTTCTTAGAAGAAATAACAAAAAGCAAGACCCCCAGAGTAAGAAGCAGAATTTCAATTAGGCCAGGGATAGTATAGGAAATAATGAAATAAGTTCTCAGGGCATGTTCTCCCCTAATCTTTTCCGGAGTGACAATTATTCAGCTTGCAGAATAATCTGGCTTTTCTCACCATTACACAAGATCTGTGCGCCTCCAAAAGCCATCAGTACTGAAATCAGACACTCTTCCCTAATACCATAAAAATAGATTCAATTTGATATACATCAAGGTAATTTCAGAAGCAATTTCTACATTTCAAGAGCAAGCATTGCTTAAGTTTTTATAAACATTCATCAAAATGATTTCATGGGCCATGCTAAGAGGCATCTGATGCATTCCAGGGTTAACAGGAAAAAAAATCCTGTATCGTATCTGTGGTATATCTGATGAGGCAGCACCAAATATTCTGACAGAATCTAGAAACTTCACTTGATTCAAATGCATGGGGAGTGTTTTAATGATCACACCAAATCAGCCATTAGATTTAAAACTTTTCCCCAACCATTGCCGGTAAATTGAATCAAGACAATTTTTCACTTGGGTAGGTTGACTCTGGCTCCTTCAGACAACTAATTCAATTGAATGGAATTTTCTTTCATCCTTTGCTCCCACATTGCTTTTTTGGTAGTGTATTCAAGCTGATCCTGGTCTTGGGGTGGGGGCTGGGGGAACAGGGACACTTTTTCTTTTGTCAGCGTATCGTCGGGATTCAGGACAGTGTCTTGTGCCTAGCAGGCATTTAACAAATGTCTAATAAGCACATTTTTTGCTCTAGTGCAGGGCACACTGTTGATTTTTTACTTGGAGATCACAGGCTTTGAAGAGTCACTTAAGAACAAGAAATTTTCAAGTTATATACTTAAATATCCTGTGGGAAGGAAGGATTAATCTCTTCTTTCCTTCCTTTTTGTGCTTAGTGCTCAGCTGTTTAACTGGGGAAAAGCCACATAAAATTCCAGGATCCCATTTTATGGCTATAAAAAAATAGTCAGGGATCCATGGCAACCAAAGTCCTTCATGTGTATTTCCCCAAATATATTAATAAATGTCCTTTGGGTCTGAGTTAGGTCCTTGGAGGAAGGGATATCAGCTTACCAAAGGGCTTTTATAACCTTGTTCTCAAGTGATATCCCTCCCTCCACCTTCCCCAAATCTTCTGATTGACTAAGCAGGAACTGAAGTTCAAGGTGATTTAATGACTTGTCCAGATAAATAACCAAAGCAAGTAAACATCTTATACAGATTGCCTGGGTTATGGAAGTCATTGCTAATCCAATCATACTCCCTTCATATATCTCCTTTTTTTTGTCTTCTCTACATTCTCCTCAATCTCCTCCTAATTAGTTGCTGAAGGTTCCTGTATGATCTTGACCAAGTCACTTGACTTAGTTCTTCATCTGCCAAGTAGATGGCCTAGCACTGGGGGATGCCAAGAAAGGCAGAATAACACTACTGCCTTGAAGGGAATCACAATCCAGGGGGGAGACGAAAAGCAAATATGTGGATACAAGCAAGCTCCGTGCAGGATAAATTGGAAATAGTAGACGGAAGGCCTTGGGGAAAGCTTGCTATAGGAGGTGGGATTTTTAGTGGGACTCCAGTCATCCTGATGAATATCTGGTCACTGGATTCAGATGGCTCTGGAGGAGAAGTGAGGCTGGTGACCTGCACAGCCCTCTCTCACTCAAAACAAAGTCAAGTGCAAGTAATGTCATTATTTCTCTGATGACATGGTCTTCTTTGGCAATGAAGGACAAACACAAGATGGCTTATAAAGTCCCTTCCAACGCTTGATCTTTGTACCTCTAAACCTACCCATACACCCTCCTACCACTTAATTTCATTCACTGAAATTCAAGCTAAAGAGCACTCATTAAGTCACTTGGCTTGGCACTTCCTGAGATCATACAGATTCCTCTTTACCCAATCATTTTCCACTTTTCTTCTGAGAATATACCCCCTCTTCACCTTTGTCCCTCTTGATCTGAAAATTACAATCAAATCAACACTTCAATTGCCAATAGAAAAGGATTACCCTGTCATTAATGCCATTTGCTAGCCAGACCATAACTCCCTTCCCTGGCCACTATTCTCCTATATGTGTTGCCTTTCCATTTCAATGTAAACTCCTTGAGTACAGACACTGCTTTGCTCTTGTCTATCTAGTTCAAGCATTTGGTGGTGACTGGTGCTTAATAAATACTTTTCATTCATTCATGCATCTATTATGTGCCAAGCATGGTGCTATGAATTGGAGATCAAAGACAAAATGAAAACAGTCCCTGCCTTCAAGGAGTTTATATTCTATCTAGTGGGTAGACAGGAATTGTAAGCCTTGATATGTGCATGAATTTGAGGGCAAGGGAGAGAGTACTTATATCTGGAAAGGATTCCTGGAGGAAATAAGAGAATCATGGCATAAGAGATTGGAAGGGACCTTGGTCCAGCTCCCTCCCTCAACACTCCCCGCCACCCCCCCTTCCCAGCCAAGATGAGAAAATGGAAGTTCATAGAGGTTACATGACTTCCTTCAGGTCGCACATGGTAGTAAAGTACAAAGCAAGTATTCAGACTCAGGCCTTGTGACCTGAAGTCCAGGGTGCTTTCCATGGCACCACACACATGACATATAAGTTGAGTAAAAATAATCTCCTTATACATTTTTGGAATTTGAGAATGTGATAATGTTATACACACTGTCCTTATTATCATTATTCTGGCCAAATAAGCAGAATAATGAGGCCTAAGCCCTGTTAACCTCAGGCCAGGGCCAGTGACAGAGAGCTAAGAGGAGCTTAAGATGACAGTGAACAAGGAATCGAGTTGGTTATACTGTGGCCAATACTAAAAGCTCCTGTTGGGGTGCTTGCTCTCCCATCACCTGTCCCCTCTGCTCGCTGCTGCCCTGACGACATGAGCCCCTCAGGTAGGGCTAGCTCAGACCAGCACAGACTGGCTCTGGAGGGCAGCCCAAGGGAGAGCTAAGGAATGGACATCTGAAGCCCCTTGCACACAAGGACAAATGAGAAACCAGAAGGGGTGGGTGTGGGGACAGGAAAAGGATTTTTTGTTTATGTAAAAAGAATGCACAATACAAACTCCTCTGACTGGCATTAAAAGGCCTTCGCAATCTGGCTCCCATCTATCTTTCCAAGATGATTACACACCACTGCCTCTTACACATGCTAAATTCACTGTAGCCCAGAATGCAACATTCTACTTCCGAACTCCATAGCTTTGCCTAGGTGGTGCCCCCTCCCCTCTTAAGATGCTCTCTTATAACCCTGAAACTTTAAGCTCAAAGTTCCACTCAAGTGTTGTCACCTCCTCCAAGAAGTCTTCCCTGATGCTCTTAACTGTTATTGCTCTCTCCCCAAATATAACTTTGCATTTATTATGTAAATATTTTACATTTACTTATCTCTGCACATGTTGCTTGCCTCTCCTCATCCTCCCACCAAGGGTAGGGACTATTTGCTTTTTATTTTGTATGTATAACACCCAGTGCAATGCCTGACAAAGAAGATTCTTTAAGAAATAATAGTTGGCATTTATATAGCTTTTAAGGTTTATAAAGCACTTTACATGCATAATCTCACCAACAACCCAATGAAATAGGGGTTATTATCACACACACCCCCCATTTTGCAGATGGGAAAACCGAGACCAGGAGGGATTAAATGACTTGCCCAGGGTCACAAAGCTAATAAATGTCTAAGGCAGATCTTTCTGACTCCAAGTCCAGAGTTCTATTTATTATACCACCTACTATGCCCCCAAGTGCCAACCTGACCTCCAAATGTTTGTTGAATTGAAAAGAATTGAAAGAGATTTCCCTTTCTAATAAGTGTGGGAAAATGTGTCCTCACTATTGTGTAGAAGCCTGCCTGAGCACTTTGCTCGGCTTGTAAGCACCCATCAAGGTGTACCTATTGTTCAATAGACGCCTTTTCATTTGTGTACCCATGGCCAGTCATTTAATTCCTGGGCATTTTAGTTTTTCCCCTGTGAAATGGATCATGACACCGGCATTACCTAACTCACAGGGTGTTTGAGAGGAAAGTGTTTTGCAAATGATAAAATGATGCAGAAAGAGGGATCACTGTAATAATTTTTTTGCTGTTGTTTCAGTTGTCTGACTCTTTTTGACCCCATTTGAGGTTTTTTTGGCAAAGATATTGTAGTAATTTGCTATTTCTTTCTCTAGTTCATTCTATAGATTTGGAAACTGAGGCAAACAGGTTGAAGTGGCTTACCCAGGGTCACACAGCTAACAGGTGTCTGAGGCTAGATCTGAACTCATGAAGATGAGTCTTCTTGACTCCAGGTCCAGCACTCTATCCATTGTGCCACTTCACTGCTCTATAATAATTATAATTACGTTATGATTATTACAATTGTTTCATTCAGGTCAGAGCCTAGTGAAAAGCATTGATTGACAAGTATTTAATACTTACTTTTGCAGGAATGAGAAGACTTAGGGTTATGGTTTCTCAGTCTAGTTTCTTCCTAATATCCCTCAGACAGGAAGGTTTTAAATCTCCAGCAGTGTCACCATCATTAAGAAGACTGGGTCTTTTTGAGAATTGTTTTCAGTAGGCATGGCACAATGATGCCCATGGGAAGGAGACCCTGGGCTATTGGTAATAGGAAAATTCTACTTACTGAATCCATTCACATCCTGAGTGCTGGAGGAAAAGCCTTCTTCATTCCGAGCAGTGCTCAGCTTGCTGGTGGTCTTGTCGGTTGTCGCCACAGGCCCCATCTCCCTCTGGGTGCTGCTCTGAGTCTCCTTCTGTTTCTTGGCTAGTTTCCTGCAAGATCATTTAAGAGAGGAGAAACCATGATCAGCTTGGTTCAACTGCATCAAAGCGAAAAGAAAAGAAGCTGTGGTTCAACTCTTTGGGTATCTGAGCTGAAGTTCACATTCAGGATTCATGCAAATGATAAAACATGGCTACTTTTCTTGGGAACATTTGGGGACAGGGTAGTCAGAGAAGAATCTCTGGGGGCTGCTGGATGTCAGGATGTTAATAATCACAGGTGGAATATGTACTTGAGGTCCAAGAAGGCATCATTTGACTGTTTCATGTTATATTCACTCTCAGAGAGAAAGGGGACTTTATGGTATTGAGGGCTAAGGGCTGCTATGAGTGAGATTAGCAAGCAAAGAAGGCTGAATTTAGAGTCAGGAGAATTGAAATGGTGTTGTATAACGGCAAGAGCACCAAATTGAGAGGAAGAAGACGTAGGTTTGATTCCTGGCTTTGCTATACGCTGTTAGACATTTGATCATTTAATTTATTATTATAATGAGAAAACTGGACTAACTGATCTATGAGATCTTTTATAGTTCCACATTCTATAATGTTGGTCCATCTTACTAGCTATAACTCTAGGTATGGCCACTTCCCATTCTGAGCCTCACTTGTGAGGCAAGGATTTTGTAAAACTGGAAGTATTTTAGAAATGTAGATTATCATTATTATTTAATCTGCCATATATGCCTACAGCTCATTCTCATTAATGGAACTTGCTAAGTAAATTTCAGTGTGAGAAGAATTTTTTATTAGGTTGGATCAGAGAAGACAAGAATGTGGCTTTGATTCCTACCTGTATAGAACAAAGATTCCTTGATAGCCACAAAGTAAGGTGCTTTGGCAAGGAGGTCATTTGGGAATAGAGTGCTGGAGGATTGTATTGTACCCTTTTAGTGCACTTTTCCTGTAATGTTATGTATTACAGCTGCCTGTGTTTGTGTCTTATCCCCTGAGGAGATTGTATGTCCCATGCAGACAGGGACAGGATCTTTGCTAAATAATTTTTCCAGCATGTGGCAGAGACTCCTGCACACTGTAGAAACCTAATAAACACTTGTTAATGAATATTCAACATCCTTCCATGGCTCCCACCTGTCTGTACACATTCTTCAGCCTGTCATTTAAGGATCTTCATAATCTGACTCCAATTTGCCTTTCCAGTTGTTTTTACCTCCCTCTTCCCCACACAAATCACTTTTCATTGCAACCAGAATGGTATTGCTAGCTAATCACTAAAGTCAGCATGTCATCTCCTACATCTGTGCATTCTCACGGGCCACCTTCTATTCCCTTTTCATCTCCATTTTTCAGATTTCTTATTTTCTTTCCATTTCAGTCAAGGTACCACCTCCTCCAGGGAGTCTTTCCTGGTCCCCTCAGCAGTTAGTTTATCCTCTTCTCTCAAATATTCCTGGAGCACTTTGTTTAATCTCTCCTGTTCCTCTTTCACTCCCTATGGTGTACTTACTCATGTACTTGCTATATTCCCTCAGGAGACTATAAGCAAATTGAGGTGAGGGGCTGTTACATTTGCTCTCCATATTGCCAGAGCTTATTCTTGCACACAGCAGACATATTTAATAAATGATTGTTCAATTGAAATGAATGAATGAATAATAAAATCTCATGTTAAATAAAATAATATCATTAAAAATAAAAGCTCTTTAGTTTCAGTGCATTTTCATGTATATCCTTCTATTTTGTCCTCCCAGGCTTATGTGATATACCGTGTAGGTATCATTCTCCTCATTTTGCTGATGAGCAGGTTGAAGCTCACAAACTTTAAAGCCCCACAGAGCTAAGAGCTGAACCTAAGTCTTTTGGCAATGTTAAGTCCAGTGGCATCTGCTTTACTGCAATCCTATTATCCATATCATATAGATTTGCAGTTCTATCATGGGCTCTGTTTTGGGGATCACCATTCACTGATGACACATCAGTCCAGAAATGGGCTTCTCCTTCAAAGGGAGTCATTAAAGCAGGGTGAAGGAGAATGAATGCATAATGCCTATCTCTGCTGCGGTGGCATTTGAAACTTTCATTCTTCATTTATTGTCAGAAAGTAAAGTGTTTAAAAATGTATATGTGACCTTCTTAATCAGGAATTTGAAAAGATATATTATGGAGCCACTGTTCCAGCCTCAGTTCTGCTCTGTTATCTCAGTAGCAAATGAAAAGAAAGTCAATAAAAAGGAGTTAACCACCAAAATGGAAAAGAATAGGGATCTGACAGAGAGGTTTCCCAGAGGTAGAACTGCTAACCATCCCATTCCATGCATTATGGAATTCCATGGTGAACTTGGTCTGGAACAGATTGGCTTCTGGAGGAAGAAGTCCATCTTTAGTTCTAGGAAAAACAGTGTAGCATGGCCATGCTTGGCACTCAACCAATGATCACCTAGGAGCTTCAAAATATTTTGGTAATTCTTGAGGTATAAGTATAGCTAGAACAACTAGACTATAAGCTCTGTGAGGGGAGGGTCTGTATTTTAGTATTCAACTCTATCCATTCATAAAGTATTTATTAAATACCTGCTATGTGCAGTGCAAGATATAGATGCCTGGTGCTAAACCCAGAGTAGGCATTTGATAAAGGAGTGATGATGATGATGAGTGGGTGGGTGGTTGAAGATCTATCTGGTGGCATGACTGAATTTTTCACTTTTTCTCTAGGCCTTCTGGTATCAAGTAAATGCAACAAAGATGAAACGAATCGGGGGCTAGTGGAAAGAGCAACTTGAAATGACAGTGCTGGACCCTCTCTGCTCAAACAGGGTATAATATTCAAAAGTTTATAAAACCTAGCAGTTGTACAGGAGAATGTATCATCACCATTACCATCACTGCATTCACAGACAATGTTAAGCAAACCTTCTGGAATCCTCACCCTTGGGTTTGGAATAAGATGACATATAGAGGAATGAAAAATAAAAGTATGGCCAGTTTTCAATTAAGCCAGCTCTGTTCATACCATCTAAGAAAGGGATGAAATGAAAAACAAAAAGGAGAGTTCATCACCAAGCTGGAAAAGAATAGGTACCGATGGCAATAACAAAGACATTTATGGAAACATATTACATCTTTTAACTCACAAACATCATCTAGATCCTGTTAAACCAAAATATCCAGGCCTCTTTGTTATGATATATTCACAATTCTAAATCCTAGTGGAAGACAAATGCCTAAAAGAGGAAAAGTCTTCTTAAAAAAAAAGATAGAAAGCAGAAGCGCTAAAATCCTACCTGACACCAGTTTGGGACCTGGAAATATTTGCAACAAGAACCTTAGTATTGCTTCTCTAGAACCTTCGGAGGGATCAATTCAATTCAGTTCAACATGCACAAATGTGTGCCAGCTACCATGCCAGGGGCTAGGAATACAAAGTTTTCGCTTTAAATAAAATAATTTACTCTTTGAGGAGTTTACATTTTACTGGAAGGAAGCAATATGTATATATTCAAACTAAATGTGAAACAATTTTTTTGGGGGGGAGAGGACTAACAGTTAGGAAAATAGCAGAGTCTATTTGAAGGAGTTAGCATTTGAAGTGAACCTTGAATCCTTTGATTAAGTGATTCCAAGAGCAAAGAGAAAGGAAAGTGTTCATGGCATGGGGGGACACATCTCTCTACACAAAGGCACCGAGTAGGAGATGGAAGGTTGTACTGAGGGAGCATCAGGAAGTACAGAAATGTAGAGAGCTGGAAAGGGAGAAAGTAATATAAAATGAGCCTGAAAAGACTGGTTAGAACCAGATTGTGAAGGATGAGAAGTAGAGATATTTTACCCCCATTTTATAAATAATGAAACTAAGGCTCAGAGAAGCTAAGCAGCTTATGTAAAGTTGCATTGCTAGCAAATGCTACATCTGGGACTCAAACCCGGGTCTGTTGAAAACAGGATTCCTCTTAGACCACACACCTATCACATTTTCTGCTCTCCCATGTACAGTGAACCTATTCTCTTCTCTCACTGGGACTTCAACTCTTCCTCCACTTCACCCAGTTGATTAGTTTCCTCCTGGATGAAGCAGACATCCTATTCAGTCATGACTTGAAAATCAACTAATTCAATGCTGTCCTCACCACCACTCTTAATGTTTTTGCTTCCTTGGCTTTCTGCCATGTCTGCCATACCAATCCCTGACCCTGGATTGCCTCTCCCCCATCCTTTTTCTCTGCTGTGGTTTGAAGAGGCAGAACTGTACAGTGTTGGCCCATTATAAATTTATGCTGTCTAATTTCAACTTGGCTCTCCACACTGAGTGAGTCCCTACCATGTTCCACATAGTAAATGTTCTGGATCTCTTTTCTCTTCCCTTCCTCTCTCTCAGCAGATGACCTTACCTCCTACTTTAATGAGATGTACTCCAACAGATCAGAAAAACACTTATGGGTTAAAAAGAGTTGTTCTATTTCTCCAAATACCTTGGTTATTATCCTATTCCCAAATTTAACTGAGTTTTTCTTATTTTGTTTTCCATCTCTTTATTTGCCATATTATTCCAAACCTAACTAGGAGCATCCTCTAAGACTTAGATTTCAGCCCTCCCCTTCCCTTCCCTTCCCTTCCCTTCCCTTCCCTTCCCTTCCCTTCCCTTCCCTTTCCCTTCCTTTCCTTCTCCTCCCCTTCCCTCCCCTCCTCTCCCTCCCCACCTTTCCTTTCCTGTCTTTCTTTTACACTCTGGACTTGGGAAAATTACCATTTTAGTAATGGATTCTGGAGATACTAGTTGTGTGACCCTGGACAAGTCACTTAACTCACTATGTCTCAGTTTCCTCATCTGTAAAATGAGTTGGAAAAGAAAATGGCAAACCATTCCAGGATTACAGCCAAGAAAACCCCAAATGGGGTCACAGAGAGTTGGATTTAAACTGAAATAACTAGACAACAACAACAATTCATAGATGAGACTACAGAATACACGCAACCCATAGATATTACTTACATTCATGAATTCATTCACACACACACACACACACACACACACACACACACACACACATTTTTCTCTATCGTAGTCTTCCGGCAATTCTAGTAAAGATTCTGATTCTAGTAAAAAATTAGTGAAGGCAAGTGATGGAAACATTAGGCTGGTTGCACAAAAGTATCATTTTGGTCTTCTCATTCCCACGGTCCTGGCCTAATAACACAAAAAGAAGTGTGGGACAATGGCCAAGGCACTGGATATGGAGTCAGAGGACCAAGGTTCAAATCTTAGCTCTCCGACCTACTACCTATGTGGTTTTGGGGAAATTGCTTAACCTCCCTGGTCCCTAATTTCCTCATCTTTGAAATGAGTTCAGACCAGATGACTCCTGAGGTCCCCTCCACCTCTAGAGCTGATTTTTCCTCTACAAACAAACAATTATAATCATGACTACTGTTTCTATTGCATTTGAAAGCTTAAGAAGCGCTTCCCCCGACAAGAGTCCTGTGGGCTAGGCTTTATTACACCCTGTAAATTGCGCTTATAGAATCATAGGGAAACTGAGGCTCACAAGGAGACCACTCTAAAATAGTTATCAAATGGCAGTAAGGACACTGCCTTCACATTTTGTAAAATGGGGGAAATAATAACATCTACCTCACAGGATTGTTGTGAGGATCAAGTGAAATAACATATGCAAAATGCTTGGCAAATTTTAATTTTAAATTTTAATAAATTTTAATAAATTTTGACAAATGCTATATTTATTGAAGTTATTATTAATAAATACTATTGTTGTTGTCTCAAACACAAGTTGATTTATTTGAAATACAGTGCTCCTTCCACAGCACTACTTTACCTTTCAATTAACCCAATCTCAAACTGCCAAGGGTGGGGGGGGGTGATTCCCATCTAAAGTGAGGCTACCATTTTTAGACCCAAGAGTCTTTGGATACAATCAAGAACACTTCTATGCCTCAAATTGCACATCTGAAAAATAATTTCCAAGCCACAGATATATCTCATCAGTGACAGGGCTCATGTTCTGCTCATTGACCAGTCTCCCATAAATACAACTGCTGGAATGTACAGATGCAAATATCATAAAAGCATTGGTGTCAATCACTAGCTAGCCATGGGCTACTGAGAATGTGTGACCTGCATGGGACTGGGATGCCTGTCAGAGGGCACAGGGAAAAGCTGTCTGTTTCATGCATTATGTATTTCGAACAACCCAACAGACTGGACAGGCACTGGCAGAAAAGTCTCAAAAGAGGAACATCTGATGAAGTGATTGAAATGTCAAAATGTCATTAAGGATGAATTAATGGATGTGCAACTTTGGCTGTAAGAGGCTATGTCAGAAAGACAACAGAAAGCCAGGGGCTGCTCTTTTGACTGAAAATAGAAGCATTTACAATTGATCCTCAGAGTTTCCAGGCTGCAAGGAGGTACCCTGGGCAGAGAAGAATAAACAGAAATGTTCTGATGCTTAAGCTTTGCACAATGATCACATGTGATACACAAATGCCGAGAAGAAATCAATTCCCTTTGTGTGTGAGAGGGTAGGTGGTCATGACTAGAGAGTCCAGTAGTGCAGGGTCACTGGCCTCACTTAGAAAAGAATGGATTTTTATGTCTGTATAAACTAGCGCATGCTAAAATAAGCTGTGTCCAGAGCTATAGTCCATTGCCACCATGTATCTGTGATTTCATTGATGTGGTATTCCCTCCATGAATGCAGCTAAGAGTCCATTCACACTTGAATAGCTGACGTAACCCCTGCCCATGTTTTCCATAAGAGAGTCTGCCTGATGTTTGAAGGAGAGGGAGAGATGCGATACTGCCATTCTCCTGACATCAAGTGAGATTTGCTTGTCTGATGGCATGGTATAACTGAAAAAGCAATGAGCTGGGTAGGTGAAGAACAGGATTCTAGTCCTCGCCCTGTTACTAACTGGGCGCATGATTGGGCATATCTGTTCCTCTGTCTGGGATCAACGGGTCAGAGAGTTAGTGCTGGAAAGGACCCTAGTGGTCATGTAGGGCAACATTTTGATTTTGTAAGGAGGAAACTGAGGCCCACGGAAAATATGTGACTTGACCAAAGTTACCCAGATAACTAATGATTGAACTAGAATTCATTTGATTCAAAGTTCGTTCCTTTGCTGCTTTTGGCCTCAATCTCTTCCTCTATACAATATAATTCTAATCTGATGCTCTCTAAAATCCCTGCCAGATTTGGCACTCATGTTCTGAAAAGGCCAATGTGAGATTGACCTGTTTTTTTTTTCTTTTTTGGAGGAGGGGAGGTAAGGTTAAGTTAACTTGTTAAGTGACTTGTCCAAGGTCACACAGCTAGTAAGTCTCAAGTGTCTGAGGCTGGATTTGAACTCAGGTCCTCCTAACTCCAGGGTTGACGCTGCATTCACTATGCCACCTAGATGCCCCCCTTTTTGTTTGTTTTTGCTTTCCCCCAAAGGAAATTTTTCCCCCAAAGGAGATTGAGCACTGGGTTTGGAGTTGAGAAAAAAAATTGGGTTAAAATCTGGGCTCATACACTTACTAGTTATATAGCCATTAGGTTACTAGTGTCACCTAATCTCCCATTGACTCAGTGTCTTCAACTGTAAAAAGGAGCTAAGAAATAGCACCCATCTAATAAAGGTATTAAGAGGATAAACTGATATAACATATGTAAAGCACTTTGCATGTCTTTAGCTATCTCTATCAATGTCAGCTACTGTGCAGTCTCTCCAAGGTCTACCCTTCTATGCTCTAAGGTTTCTTCTAGCTCTATTAATGCATTCTTAGGCTCCACCTCCAATCCAGGGCTGCTCAAACCTGATGTTCAGCCTTCTGAGGCCTCACGCATCCAACAAGATTCTTTTATCATTGAAAACAAAGAAAAGAAATACCCCAGAGTCCTTTTGCTTATTTAAACAACTATTATGATAGCTGTGTTCTAAGACATGTTGTGTGTGTTTGTGTGGGTGCATTTTAAAGCAGACTCATGTAAGATGTAAACAATGTTGTGTTTGTGACTTTCTCCTTAGTTATGTTTAAGGACTGATACACAGAGTACTTGGGAAATCCTGGGAGCCAGGATATATGTGCTTTCATTTTGCCTTGACCATTGACTCTTGGGGTGACCTCAAGTAAGTCAATTCCTATCTCTTGGTGGGGCTTTCCTTAACTGTAAAACCAAGAGGTTGAGCTTAGAGCTCACTTGACCTTCGAGTGTCCTTGTAGGTCAAATAGTCTGCTCTTTTACATATGATTCGCTAGAATCTTTTCCATAACAGCTTCCAAAATGACCATCTGTTGGTTAGCAGATCTGCCAAGACAAGCAAATGACAAATATTCAAGCAGAAACAAGGTATAAATTGGTAAATCTGAATGAGTATTCAGGCAAGAATCAAACTTAACAGGCTTAACCAACCAGCATCAGGAGGTGCTGCTGATGGTAGCTTAGGTGAAATCATGACACTGCAGGCTAGAAAGGTGGATGTCATCATGGGATAATAGATTAAAACGGGAAGGGACTTCAGAGGGTATCTTGCTGAACCCCTTCTTTTTTATAGATGGCGGCTGCGGGGAGAGATGATAAGCACTGAACCTGGAGTCAGGAAGACCTAGGATCAAATCCTCCCTCAGACACTAGCTATGTAGTTCTGGGCAAGGTATTTCACCTCTCTCAGCCTTAGTTTTCTCATCTGTCAAAAGGTGAATATAATAGTACCTACTTTACAGGGTTGATGTGAAGCTCAAATGAGATAACATCTATAAAACATTTTGAAAACCTTAAACAAGTGCTATATAAATGCTAGTGAGTTGTGACTGCTGCTAGCTAGATGGCACAGTGGATAGACAGCTAGGCATGGAGTCAGGAAGACATGAGTTCAAATTCAGCCTCAGAAACTTACTAGTTATTTGACCCTGGGTAAGACACTTAATGCAGTTTGCCTCAGTTTCCTCATCTGTAAAGTGAGTTGGAGAACGAAATGGCAAATCACTTCAGGATCTTTGCTAAGAAAACCCCAAATATGGTCATGAAGAGTCAGACATGACTAATTATTGTTGCTTCTAGCTCTGGATAAACCAAAACATATGTAACTGACCTTGCAAATTTTTAAAATTTAAAATGAATATTTTACTGCTGTTTTTATTTTTACATCATCCTTATTTCAAAATATACCTCTCCTCCTTCCTCTACCCAAAGAGCCATCTCTGATAACAAAAATAGAAAAAGAGAGAGAGAAAAAAGAAGGAAAAAAAGTATTTTCGCTAAGTTAACCAACATCATGACTAAATTTGATAGTTTATAAAATGTCCCATGTTCTGATTAAGGGAGAGATGTAAATTTGCTCATCTTTTTATATTCCCCCTTTCATATCACAATCTTTCAAGTACTTTTCCTCTTAAGGAATATCTTTTCAAGTTAAACAGCCTCAGTTCCCTGCCTCTGATCCTCATGTGCCCCTCATTGTGCTGGTCACAAACTAAAGGTCAGATTCTGAAAATGAATGATATGCTCCAGAGGTGGTGTGAGCAGAGTAGGGCCAGCAGAATGAACCCAGACCACTTTCCGTATCCCATGCCTCTCTAAGGCATCTTGAGAACCCTTAGTGTTACCATGTTCACTATTGACTCATGTCCACTAAAAACTTTAGGTCATAGGTTTAATCCAGAAGGAAACTTAAAGGCCATTTAACTCAGCCTTCTCCTTTTAAAGATGAGGAAACTGATGCCTAGAGATGTTAAATGACTTGCCCAAAGTCACCTACATAGTAAGTGGCAGAGCAGGGAGTTGAACCCAGATCCTTTGACTAGAAAGTCAGTGTTTTCCCCTCATATACCCTTGCCACTAGCTCTTTTTCATATGAAATGCATACCCAAGATTTTCCCTTCCTGTACTTAGAGGTCTGATACTTTGTATGTAAATACAGAAATTTACACTTATTAATTTTATCTTATTAGATTCTGCCCATTGCTTACTTAAGTACTTCTATAGGATCACTTAGACACACTCATCCACCCTATACTGTATTCTAATACCTTCTCATCCCTGTTTAGCACTGAGAGCAATTTAGAACATAGAATCATGGTGGAGGTGATTCAAGTTTACTGTGGATAATCTGCTTGGGACTGAATAAAGGGAAGTGGATGATATTACTCTGAAAATATATTACCTTGTCGAATAACTCCAAGCTCATCCTAACGGCTTAATAAAAATGATATTAAAGAAAGGACACTGGATATGGGATCAGAGGGCTTGAGTTCATGATAATAACTAGCATTTAAGGAGGCAGGTAGGTGGAACAGTAGATAGAGAATGGGATCTGGAGTCAAAAGGACCTGAGTTCAAATCTAGCCTCAGAGACTTACCAGCTGTGTGACTCTGGGCAAGTCACTTAACTTCCTTTGACATTAATCCATTAGAGGAGGAAATAGCAAATTACTCCAGAATCTTTGCCAAGAAAACTCCATGGACAGTATTGGAGTGCTATGGTCCACAGGGTCTCAAAGAATCAGATAGGACTGAACAACAAGCTGTTACATAGCCCTTTGAGATATGATGTCCTTTGATTCTCCAGATAATCTAGTGAAGCAGCTGTTACTATTAGCTCCGTTTTATAGATGAGGAAACTGAGTTAAACAGCTCTGCCCACTCTGTCACCTAGTGGCTAATTCTGTCTGTTATTTCTTCTCTGTGTGAACATGGACAAATCCTGCCACCACACTTGGGCTTCCATTTCTTTGTATGTGAAATTCAGGGCTATATGATTTCTGAGATCTTCTCTAGTTCTAAATCTCAGCTCCTATGAAAATGTTTTTAAAAGGGAAGTATGCTACACACACATACACACATATTAAAGCATCATTATTAGTATTGAGATTAACTAAATTTGTTTCTCTTATGGAAAGTCAGTGGGAATACTTAGGACAAATAAACAAAACAACACACATTTTTGAACAATCCCAAGAGAATATATTACAATATACTTAACAATAGCCAATTCCAGTTTGGGAAGGTTTGCTGATGGCAGATTGCATTTTTTTCTTGCAAGTCAGTGTTTGGTTTGACTGCTGGAGCCACTGCCAGGAACAGCGATATTAGACACTTGTGACAGTGGCCAAGGGAAGGCTCCCTGTGGACTGCTGGCATGTAAAAAGGCCTGACTCTAATCTCTCTTTCCCTGGGGAATGGTGGCGGGGTGTAAAAGAGCAGCTTACTGGACAGGTGTGGAGGACATGCCTTGCTTAGGGGCCCTTCACGTGCAAAAGCTCCCAAGGCTAAGGTATAAAGCTGATACAGGAAACAGGGAGATTGTCTTATCAGCTTTTCTCCTCTTCTAGTCATTTTTCACTACAACCTCACCCTTTATCCTAGCGCAAAGACTCAAGTGATTTGTGTGTCTGCTCATCCTGACAATTATCTGATTTTACAAACACTCATTAAATTGTCTATTATGTGTAAGACACTGAACTGAGCCAGGGGACCCAAATACAAAACAAGAAAACAAGACTTGCTTTCAAGGGACTTCTATTTTACTGGCCAGGGTGGGGAGAGACGGATAGTGTATGTACACAAGTAAATATAAGATATATGCAAACTAATTTCAAGGTGGAGACAACAGTCATAATTAGAGGTAGAAGTAGATCAGCAAAAGCCTCTTAGAGGAAGAAACATCTTATCTGTGCTTTGAAGGAAACTAGGTGGCAGCTAGGTGACTCAGTGGATAGAACCTGGTGCTTGGTGTCAGGAAGGCCTGAGTTCAAATCCAAATCTTATTAGCTGTGTGACCCTGGGCAAATCACTCAATCCTGTTTGCCTCAGTTTCTCCATCTGTAAAATGATCTGGAAAGGGAAATGGCAAATCACTGCAGTATCTTTGCCAAGAAAGCCCCAAATGAGGTCATCCATGACTTAAACAAGCAAAGAACAGCCAAGTGATTGTATGAGACAAGGGTAAGAAGGACGTGTACTCCAGATACAGCAGTTACTTACACAAAGGTTGGAGATGAACGTCATGTACAGGCGAAAGCTTGCTGGCCAGTTCAGACAGAATGGAGAGTGTGTGAAAGGAAATAATATGAGAAAAGACTGGAAAGGTGCAGGGAGCCTGATTGTGAGGGGCTTCAAGTGTGAGGCAGAGGGTTTTGTTTTTATTCTAGAGTCTTAAGGAGCTAGTGAAGATTTTTGAGTGATGTGGGGCAGGTGTGAGCTGGTCAGATCTGCTTATCAGAAATATTGATCTAGCAGGTGCGTGAAAGATGAAGCATTCTTTAAAGTTCTCATGATTTACAAAAAAGTTCTTAAAATCACAGGAATTCAAACAGCACTAGTTCTTCTTGGGAAAAATCTGTACAACTTAAGCATAAAAATCACTCTACAGTTTAAGGAAAATGTATCACCTTCTGAGGGGACAAATTTATTTTTATTTTTCCTAATTAACATGACAGAACCACACTGACTCAGAGATACGCCCTACTTGCTATTCATGAGTGATGTGTTTTTTCTCTAATTCAATAAAATAAAACAAAGAAAACATCCATTTCATTGTGCTTTCTTTCCTCAGATCTCCCTGTACCTACTGTTCTCCAGCTGGATACATTTCTATTTATTGGGCCATGACGGCATTCATTAACTTTAAGCATTTATAATTGTGATACACAAGGATTGATGTGAAGTTTCTAAGCCTAAAACCCCAATAAAACCACACAAAGCAGGTGATCTAAGATGCCTGCTATCTCCAGACACCATGGGAAATGAAAACGGATGCTAACATATTCCTTGAAAATAAAGCAATATAAATCAAGGGACAAAGAAACAAACCTATGGCAAAACAGATTCAGCCTTCACTCACATACAGGGAAATAAAAATGACAGATCACACCTCTATAGAGCTTTACAGTTTACAAAGTACTTTCCTCACAATTCTGTGTAGTGGGTCATAGAATAAACCATTATCTCCATTCGGCATACTGGAAAGTTGAGGGTCAGCCTTTCCAAGGGTCACATGGCCAGGAAACGTTCTGACCAGGATTTGAACCCTTCTCCAGGTTCCTGATTTTAAGTCCTGGGCCATTTTTGCTATATATAGACAGACAGATGCAGTTTTCGCATTCAAAGTGCCACTTTGTCAAAATGCAGAAGACACAAATCATAGGAGACAACCAGACTTGAAAGATGCTTGGTTTAGAGCTAGAAGAAACATTAGAGGCCAGCTAGTCCAGCTAGGTGGTACCACAGTGCACAGAGTGCTGGATCTGAAGTCAGGAAAACTCATCTACCTGAGTTCAAATCTGACCTCAGACACTTAAGAGCTGTGTAACCCTGGGGAAGTTATTTAACTCTGTTTGCTCGAGTTTCCTCTTCTGTAAAATGAGCTGGAGAAGAAAATAGCAAACCACTCCAGTATCTGCGCCATGAAAACTCTAAATGGGGTTGCATAGAATCAGACATGACTAAAACAACTACGTAACAACAGCTAAAAATTACAAATGAGGAAACCAAGGCCCAGAGAGCTTAAATGACTTACCTGACATCACATATCTAATA
The DNA here is from genome assembly GCF_028372415.1 of Notamacropus eugenii. Lineage (NCBI taxonomy): Eukaryota > Metazoa > Chordata > Mammalia > Diprotodontia > Macropodidae > Notamacropus > Notamacropus eugenii. The sequence goes on along the minus strand of NC_092872.1, from coordinate 422,477,315 downwards.
AACAGCAGAGCTACCATTTATGCTCATTTCTCTTTGCACTAAACTATGCTATTATGAGGACATATTTTGGATCGGTAAGTCTGTATGCTAAATATGACACTCAAATCCTGCGTACAATACTGTGCTCACCAACACTCCAAAGGAGCTGGAAAATACCCTTAGCTTCTAGCTCCACCCTGAATATAAAAGTTCCTTGTAATTCTGGAATAGTAAGAAGAACAAAACACATTAAGAAGACCAGGCCTGGAAGCAGTAGAGACAAGACTGTTTAGTGTGATTGCTTATTATTGAAGAAGAGTCATCCTGCAATTCTCAGTTCATCTAGGTTAGCACCCTTGTCCGTACAAAAACTTATGAGAAACAAAGATACTTTAGTTTTTTTGGATTGATCTAGCAGCATGTGGTAGAGCATACATTCTGGGCCATTCCATTTAAGAAAACATAATTCTGGCATTGTGCAAATGGATTTTCTTTAGAATTCTCAATTTCAATTCAGGGCCCCTTTGTATTTTTTTTCATGCATAAACTAAGGTTTCGACACACATGGGAGAATAGTTTGATGATCTTAGGCCAGTTTGGAAGAAAGTCTCCTGTGGAGTGTTCAGAGGTTTGCCCTGTGTTGCTGAATATTTGTATAGACAATCTGAATGTGAGCATAGATGGCATATTTCTCATGTTAACATGTGACTCAAAGCTGGGAATGATGGCTAACACCACGGATGACTATCTACATTCAGAAAGATCCTGAAAGCCTAGGACACTGGACTGAATAAAATAAAGGAATTTTAATATTGCTAAATGTAAAGACACATCCTTGTGTACAAATAATCACATTTTCAAGTACAAGATGAAGAAGATGTAGATAGGGAATAGTTTGTCTGGGGAAAGCTCTGGGATCTTACTGTAATGGAAGCTCAGTATGAGGAAGCAACTTAACATGGTAGTCAGGAAGCCTACTAATGTTGCCTTAGGGTACCTTAAGAGAGATAGGGCCTCCAGGAATAAGATGGTATAGTCAGATCACCCATGCAGTATTGCAGTGAATTCAGGGTGCCCTCTATTAGGAAGGAAATTGAAAAATCTCAAGATTAGGCAGAGGATGGCCAGGTTGGTAAAGCGACTTGAGTTAATGACATATGAGGATTTTTTTTGAAGGAACTGAGCATGTTTGGCCTGGTCAGAGGAAAATTTGGAGGAAGAGGGTGTGAGATTTTACATATATATATATGTGTGTGTGTGTGTGTGTGTGTGTGTGTGTGTGTGTGTGTGTGTGTCTGTATGTATGTTGTATAGTCATATGTGTATATATTGTGATCTGTATATATATATATAGTGACGTATATATAATGTGATATGTATATATAATGTGATATATGATATATATTATATAGGTGATGTATACACATATTCTCTATATGTGCTATGTGTATATATATATAATGGGTGATATATATAGTATGGATGTATATATATGTTTGTCTGTGTATGTGTATATATATATATATTTAAAAGATCATAAGATTAGAGATGCTCAACTGAGAAAGACCTTTAAAATCACCTATTCTAAAGTTCATTTTAAAAAACCCTGAAAATCAGGTGAATTGACTTACCCAAGGTCACATAGATAATAAATGGTAGAACAGGGATTTGAACCCAGGTCTGCTTGTTCCAGGTCCTGTGTTCATCCCACTAGACTAAAATGGCTCTTAGGATGTGGTGAGGAAGAGATTTTAGATTTATTCTTCTTGGTCCCAAAAGACAGAATGTGTAGCAATGGGTAGACATTCTTAAAAGTTAAATTCAGACCTGGTATAAGGAAACAATTAGCACAGTGCCTGAGTGTGATGGCATCCCTTGAGTTGCCATGTCTGATTATTCTCCCAGTCTATCAGCAGCATGTACATCTTAAGGATAAGGCCCTTTGTTCCCCATAGAGAGGATCTCTGAAGTGCTTTACTTTTAGGAGGAGTCCATACCAACCCAGGGAATAGGCACTGCCAGGATGATAACAGTCATTTTTACAAATGAGGAGCATAAGCCTCAGAGAGATTAAGCAATTTGTTCAAGGCCATGTAGCTAGCAAATGACACTACCAGAATTCAGATTAATTTCTACTGACATCAGATGAAATAGTCTTCTTGTTATATATGACATTGCCTTCATAAGGCATGGTCCTTGCTCTCAGAAACCCAACATGTGCAGGATAGATAAATCATGAGTAAGGATGAGGAACCTTAAATACAACTTAGGATCCTAGAGTCCTGGGTCTAGAGCTAGAAAGTGCCTCAGAGGCCATGTAATCCAACGTTCCCTTTTTATAGATGAGAAAACTGAGGATCAGAGTAGCTAAGTGACTTTTCAAAAGTCATTTTAGTAGTGAGTACCAGAGGCAGGGTTTGAGGCTAGGTCCTCTGACTCCTCTTATTCCAGAGCCAGTACTATACCCACTGTACTATACTGCATTTCCTAAAATGTGGCAGTCACCATGAGAGAAGTGCACAGTGTGACTGGAGTTCAAAGCAAGGAGAGATCAAAACTGTCATAGGAAGAGGAGATGGTGGTAGTCAAGGACAGCTTCATGAAAGAAGAGGCACTTGAGTTAAGCTAGGGATTTGGTAGGTGGCACAGGGGATAGAGCACTGAGCTTGGAATCTGAATGATTCATCTTCATGAGTTCAAATTCAGCCTCACTTACTAGCTGTGTGATCCTGGGCAGGTCATCTAACCCTATTTCCCTCAGTTCCACATATATGAAATGAGCAGGAAAAGGAAATGACAAAACACTCCAATATCTTTGCCAAGAAAACCCCCAACATGGGATCATGAAGAATTACATACAACAGAAATGGTTGAACCATAATAGCAGCAGCCTAGAGAAGAGAAAACAAAGAGGAGACGTTATAGCTATTTTTAAGTATCTGAAGGGCTAAGATGTGGAAGAGAACCTTCTTCTGCTTGGCCCCAGAGGGTAAAACCAGGATCAATAGGTAGAAGTTGCAAAGAGATTGATCTAGGAATGATGTCAAGGAAAACTTCCTAACAATTAGACCTCTCCCAAAGTGGAAGAGGTCGCCATAAAAGGTGGTGGAGTCCATCTTCTTGGAGGTCTTCAAGCAGGAGGTGGATGACTTTGTGTCAGCTATGATATAGTGGGAATATTGTGAGGTTTTTTATATGTTTATGGCTTGAACTAATTGGCCACTGATGTCCTCTCCAACTCTCAAATGCCATGATTATATAGGTGGGGTCAGAAGGCAGCAGAAAAGGAAGAAGAAGAAGCAGAAGAAGAAGGAGGAGGAGGAAGAAAAGGAAAAGAATGAGGAGGAGAAGGAAAAGAAGGAGAAGAAGAAGCAGCAGGAGGAGAAACAACAACATGGAAAATAAAAATACAGCGGATGAATAGCAAGAGATAGCCTTAGGCAAGAATGACTAGACAATTCTGACTCTAGATTAGTTCATTGTGTACCCACTGAGAATTACGGGGATGATTTTGATGGTCTTTCAGTGTCACTCCGGTCCCTGAATTCCCTGACACTTAGATCAGGCATCTGCTGATAGGAAAGGAAGTACATCACTGCTCTTGTCAGGATGGTGGGTAATCTCCTCCCCCCGCCATTGCTTTTTCGAGTGGCACTGAACTAAAACGTTTTTGCTTCAAGCAATTACTAGAACAGTTACATGACCTGAGCTAAATCAAGCTATGGTTACATGGCTCCTCTTAATCTACTTTTTGAAAGTGCAAACTGGAGCTTTTGGTTGTTTCTTTACTATAGAAAATAAAAGAGAAATGCACTGGGAAAAGGGCTTTCCAATGCTATGAGGTGGGATGTTATATGACATGATCCCAAGAGAAGAAGGATAGGAACTAGTCCCCCAGGTCTAGAGCCCTAAGTTCCAGTCCCTTTTCTGCCATTAACTCAATGCCTGAGCTTGGCCAAGTCATTTGATGCCTATGTTTCTTCATTTTTAAAACAGCAGTGTTGGTCTAAATCAGGGGTTTCCAACCTTTTCGACTCTCCTGTGATACGGAATTTAATAAAACTAAGGTACTTTTAGGGTGCATTAACAGAGGTATAGTATCCAGGAATAAGATGGTACAGTATAGTCAGAGTATATGTGTAGTACTGTATCTAGTTCTGGATGCCACATTCTAGGAAGGATTTTAATAACCTGAAGAGAGCAGAGAGGAGAACAGCCATGCTGGCTATGTGCCTTGGGTTCTATGCTTAGGGAGACTGGTTAAAGAAACTGGAAATCTTGGGCCAAGAGAAGAGAGGGTTCAAAAGTAGAAAAAACTGTGATTACTGCAGTTAGAAGACCCTAGGATCATGGACTATTGAGAAGATAGAGAAGATAGAGAAATGACTGTATTTGTGTAACTGAATACCAGTATCAGTATATATGCTCATTTTCTGTAGGCTCACTGTTATTGTGGCTGATGACGTTATCATCAATAGAGACCTGGATTTGGAAGATCTAGGTTTGGATCCCATCTCCGTCATTTACTAGCTTTGCGGCTCCAGACAAGGCACTTTACTCCTCTTTCAGTCTCAGTTTTCTCATCTATAAAATGGGGATAATGTTAGCAACTACCTCACATAGCTTTTATGAGGATAAAAGGAGATTTTATATATGTTTATGTATACGGATATGTATATATGTGTATATATACATCTATCTTGAGAAAAGCTAAAGGAACATTTGAACAGGAATTATGTCTGCTCAACTATTCTCTCTCCTCCTATCTTAGAGGAAGAGTTGTCTTTCCTCCTTCATAAGGACAGATCACTATCCATTGCCTCTGGATCCTTATTCCATCAATTATTCTCTTTTTCCATGTTCTCCTCCTTAACCTTAGGGTCTTCCCTCTGAGACTATCTCTGATTTATTGCATAATTTATTGTTTGCAGACAGTTGTTTGCCACATTATCCTGTGAGCTCTTTGAAAGCCAGGGCCATTATCAGCTTTCTTTATACCCCATCCCCCAGTGCTTAGCACATAGTAGGTGCTTAATAAAAGCTTGTATAGTTGACTTGCTACTAACTTGCTGGGTACAGGTACTTAAGAAATGTATCTTGACTTCACTGTCTCCCTTCCTATTTGCCTATAGACACCTTCAGGCTTCTTCTATCCTAAAAAGAGAACCTTTTAATTCTTAATTCTGCCACTCTTTAAAGCTACTATTCTGTCTTATCTCCCATGCAATCACACTCAAACTCTCCCTCTCTTCCATCTATTTCATCTATTTAATTTCCTTCTCATTGCTCCCCACTGAAATTGTTGCCTCTGGGGTCACTAATGATCTCCTACTAAGTCAAGTTATCTTTTCTCAGTACTCATTCTTCTTGAATTTTCTGCAGCAGCTGACACTATTCAATATACCCTCTTTCTTATCTTTCCCCCCTTTTATGAGGCAATTGGGGTTAAGTGACTTGGCCAGGGTCACATAGCTAATAAGTGCCTGAAGTCGGATTTGAACTCAGGTCCTCCTGACTCCAGGACACTATGGTATGAGCTACGCCATGTCTCCCCCTCCCCTATCCCCAGTCTTCATAATATTCTCTCTTTTCATAACTTCTGTGACTGCTTTCTCATGGCTCCTCTACTTCACCTTCTCTATTGCTGGCTTTTCCTTCTCCTCCATTCACTTGATATAAACAAATGTGTCCCATAATGTCCCCAAATGTTCTGCTTTGTAAAGCTTTTTCTTTTCATTTCTCTATAGCACCACTTTTGGTGACCTCATCTATTCCAATACTTTCAATGAACCTTCTTAGACTCTTTCATACCCCACCTCTTTTATGTCCATTCCTGGCCATAGTTGCTTTTCTCCAAACATATTAAGTCTGCTCAATCTTTCATCTGAAAAAGAACCTGGGGGCTGTAGTGGTCTACAGGTTTAATATGAGTCAATGAAAAAAGCTACTGTGACCTTAGCCTACATTGATAAAAAAAATCAGAGCCCCATATGAAGAATGTAATGAGCCTACTAACCTCAGATCCCATCTAGAAGATAATGGTTAGGTTTACATGACATATTTTTGGAGAGACATTAAATGGGTTGGAACTCATTCAGAGGAGGTTGACAAAGATAGTGAAATGCCTGGAAAGAAAAGGAGACTTAAGGATGTGAGGTTTTTTTTTCAAGCCCTCCTAACAATTAGAGCTATTCAGTGATAGAGTAGGATGTGTCTTAAAGTAGTGAGCTCCATCTCAGGAAGTAATCAGAGACTGATAATGTTAGGGTTGGTACAGTCAGTATTCTTCCATTGAGTGGCTGGGAGGCTAAAGAGTTAAGGTTTCCTCTAGTTCTGTGTTTCCAGAGTTATTACTGACCACCTTTGTTGGAGTCCATTTCTGAATTCTTGACTAAACCAGAGTTTCTATGTTAAATTAACTTCATACCTGGCCCCCTTAGTGACAGAGATACCTATGACCACTGAGAAGCCAAGTCTCTTATCTTATTTACTTGTGGAAAAGTAAAATATCCCCCAGGGGGAAAGGATCCTTTAGGCAATGAAATAAGTTTAAATACTGGGCCTTGGCAAAGAATCCCATGTAGATTCTTGAATGCATAAATAATTTTATCCTGTGCCTCAGGAAAGAGGCAAGGGGGAGCACTGGTCACTGCCAACCACAGCAGAGTCTTCTTATGAGGGAGCTGTAGCTATAATAACAAGGGGCATATGTTTAGACTCAATTCAGAAAGCACTATTCAGCTATTTCTGCCACCAGACTTCTAGCCTAGACTTCAATTGTTTATTTATTCCTGTTATAATCTGGGGCAGTTAATTCCCCCTCCCATGCTGAAATATCTTTTTCTTTCCAGGACTCTATTTATCAGAGGGTTCTTTCCCTGCTGTGATCTTTGCTCTTTTCAGTATCTGTTATGTGGCTGTTTGGGTTGGTTGATTTGTATGAATGAAAGGATATCTTATAGGTACAAAGTCTCAAAAATCCTCTCCAGATTGTCCTCACTGGCTCTGAGTTTTGACACTAACAGATGTTATAGAAAGAATATGGGCTTCAAGAATTCTGGTATAAATGCCAAGATGAAACCCAACATCATTTAGAAGGAAAAGTACAAAAATATGTGATGGGAAAAGGCATACTACTGGAATGTGAAGGCTTTGTGTTTTAGTGAAACATTATAGTTAGGGAAAACTAAAGCTAATAGTCATTTGAGTTTCTGTCCTTAATACATTTTAACAGAAACAGAAAGAAGTTAATGCTAATGCCTCTCCTCTGAGATTATCTTCAATTGATCCTCTGTTGTTGTATAGTGTCTATATATGTATGTGTAAATGAATGTGTGTATACATAAAACACACATGTGTATACATGTATATATGTGTGTATAGTACATAATTGTTTGCATGTTGTCTCCCCCAATCAATTGTGAACTCTTTGAAGGCAGGTGACTTTTTCCTCCTTTATTTCCTCAGTACTCAGCCCAGTGTCTGGCAAACAGTAGGTGCTTAATAAGCACTTCTTGACATGACTTCATGTACTTAAGTATGCCTCCCCTATTGCACTATAATGTGGTATCACCAGGCCTCCTGAGCTCCTGGGAGGAATTGTGTTCTGTGCCTAACTGAATATTGTAAACATAGACCATGAAGCCACCAGTTGGTCTGAGATGATCCTGCTTCCAAAAGTTATGATAGTAGAGATTTCTACTGTGAAGAAAGCTCATAAAAGCAGAGGGGGTGGTGGCAATTTATAGCCACCATCCTGGAAGGGATCATAGGAAGAAAGAAAAGACGGGATTCTAGAGCTAGGAAGAAACTAGAAATTTTCTATTAAAACCTCCAATTTTGAAATGAAAAAACTAAGGCCTCAAAAGGGGAAGAGACTTGACCAAAGTCATGTAGTGAGAGAGAGTGCTGAGATTTTGGCTCCTACTAAAATCCAGTGTTCTTTTCACTATACCATACTGTTTCCCTCCACCTCTTAACTTCCACAGGACCACTGCTTAAAAAAAGTTGTACTGCATATGAAAGAAACAAGTCTATTGTCAATGCACCAGCATTACTACTAAAATTTTAAAAGACCTACAACAATTTTCCTTTACGTCACTGACCCTCATTAACATCTATGTCTCCCATTTCCGACATTGGTAGGTATTAGAGAATCAGTAAAACCTATATGGCTGAATAAATACAGATAGGCTGATAGAGCAAATGAGATAGTGTATATGAAGCACTCAGCAAACCTTAACACATACATATAAATGTCAGGCATTCTATTCTATTTTATTCAGACACTGCCTCTAATTTCTAAGGAGGAGTTGAATTCTAAATTCTTCCAGGGCTCAGCAAGGATGGGTGTTTGATAGCTATTGGAATTTCCACAGCTCCTGTGGGAAGCAGGATAGTAAAATGAAAAGAACTGTGAGTTACCTCTCTGTAACTCGCTAGGTGAGCAGGGGCAAATTTCTTCCCTACTCTGAATCTCAGCTTCCTCATACATGAAATGAGGAAGTGAAACTGTCCAATTGCTTCCTTCAATACTCAGCTCAAATCCCATCTTCTGTAAGAGCCCTTTCCCAGTCCTTTCAACTACTAGTGCCTTCACTCTGAATACTTTCCATCTACTCTACCTGTATACTATATTGTTGACTTGTTTGCCTATTGTCTCACCATTAGAACAAAAGCCCCTTGAGGGCAGGAACCATGTTTTAATTTTTTTGTGCCCCCAGTGCTGAGCACAATGCCTGGTACACAAGGAAGTACCTAATAAATGCCTATTGACTGACTGACATATAGTAAGCTCTTTAAAAAAATGCTTATTGACTGACTCACTAAGGGTCCTTCCATATTGCTCCGCTGATCAAGGATCCTACAATTGCACAATACATGGTTGTCGATGACAGCCATTTTCATGTCCAGAGGTGGGTGGGCAGCATAAGGAAAGGAAATATTTTCCGACTCTGGGATCTGGCCATAGAGAATAACACATGCTGCTGCTGCGAAGGAGAGCAGTGTCGTACATCACGGAGAAAGAGCTCTCTAAAGGGAGCTAACTCTAAGATGGCAGAAACAAAAGCAGGAATAAACGATGAAAGTGTATTTCAAAAGTAAAAGAAAAACACCAAACAAGACAAACGATGAAAGCTGCTGGCAGCCTAAGAAAACACAGGTTCACATGGAAAATAATCCTCTTTGGGAGGGGAGGGGAGCTCCTGGCGCACCACACAAGGCATGCTGAAGAAAAGCCGGCCCCAGCTAGGTACTTACAAGTAATAGGAGTAGGAATATGCATTTCTTCTATATATGATGGGCAGTCAGATGAAGAAAATGTCCAAAAGGGGGGAAAAAGAAAACAAACAAACAATAATTAGACTTTGATGAAATCATGTTCCTTAGAAATGCACATAGTATTTTACCATCCCTGATATGAATGAAGTACTAAATTCTCTTGTGGTTCCCTCTGGGAATCTTGAGCCAGTATTCTTGGAATTGCTTCCCCCCCCAAATGCAGCTAGAGACAGAGCTGTGGGAGAGTGGGAAGGGCTTTAACCTGAGAATCAGGTAAAGAAGATTCTAGTTCCAGCTCTGCCACTAACTTGAATTGTGACCTCAGGTAAGTCTCTCTTTCTGGGTCTCAGTTTCCTCATCTGTAAAATGGGAGTATCTACAAGCCCCTTCAGTTTTGATGTTGCATGTTCTAAGGTCCTCTCTTTCTGTGACCTTCTCTGTTCTATGATCTAAGGTCTGCTTTTGCTCTAACATTCTGTAGTCTGTATTCTAAGTGACCTTCTGGTTCTGATCACTGGTGTTCTAAGAATCCATTTAGCTCTAACATTCCATGTTCTAAGTTCCATTCTTGCTCTGACAAATTATGCTCTACAAAGTAAATGCTCTTCCATCTCCAGCACCACACAGTTCTAATGGACCATCACTATAACTGCTGCTCATTTCTAGGACTCTTTCCCTGAACCTTTGTGACCAGGAGTATACTTATAGAAATGCCTTAGTTTGGTGAATGCTATCCTTTTCTCTCATATTTTCCAGTTTCATACCCTCTCTCTTTCTCTAACTGATTATACTGGTTTAATAGAATTTGTCACTGAGGAAAAATAACATCATTGTTTTTCCTACTGGGTCTCTAGCAATGTCACAGTGTTATTATGCGACTCTATTGGAAGCCAGCTCTTCCATGCTACTTAATGAGATAACTTTATTTGGGCTTCCTTGCCTGTAAGGCAAGCCTGCCTTTTACTAACTCCTTTGGGGCAAAGAGAAGATGACCTTCAAATAAGCTTTACCTCAAAAAAGACAACTAAGTTGCTTCTCCTAGGGTTTTGGGAACAAAAGAAATCTTTCTTATTTGTCGGGAAATGCATCCACAGACTCCACCATGTCCTTGAATCTCAGGGTAGGAAGGGCCACTGTAGGTCATCAAGTTCAAAACCTTCATTTGACAGGTGAGGAAACTGAAGTCTTTGCACCGTGAATTAGCGGCAGAGGTGGGACTGGAACCCAAATCCTCTGATTTGAGGTCCAGGGTTCATTAGTGACTAGTTAATTCAGTGTTCTGACTTTGGTTAGTATATTGCCTTTTGAACTTGGAAGGTTAGATTTTAACCTGAGATTGACCAGTTAAGCTGAATCCAGTTGACCATAAACATCAATAACCAAGATATCCCCCTATAGCCATACAGGGCTAGAACGGTATGCATTGCATTAAGAACAAGGGCAAAAAAATTACCAAAGAAAATCATCCATCTGTTTATCAAAAAAAAAAAAAAAATTTACTATTTTAGGTCTAACCAACTACATATATGCCAGGTACTACACTAGACCCTGGGGATACTGAGACACAAAAAAATCATGAAGAGTCTCTTCCTTAAGGCATTTACAACCACTTGGCAACAGTGGGAGAATGGGAATAAAATGCATGTAGCTAACTAAATACAAAATACCACAAATTAAATAAAATTGATTTACAGTGGGCAAAGCCCTATCACAGGGGTAGGGACTTTTGACCACACTTGAGGACCTAGAGGGCTACACATGGGCTCAAGGCCGCAGGTCCCCCACCCCTGCACTAGCAGATGGTGAGGATTAGGGGACCACTGCTGTAGGACTACATGCTTGAGTTGAGTCTTGAAAGAATCAAGGGCTATATCTGCTGAGAAGTTGAGCTGAAGGAGTACGTTCATTCCAAATATAGAAGAGACAGCTGTGTAAAGACTCTTCAAGCTGGCATTCAAGATATTTTTAAAATGGTACCCATCCTCCCTCTTTGGCCTTGTCTCCTATCCAATGATCTATTCCAAATAGTCCTTCAATAGGCCTCACTCTTTACCATCATGAAGGGGCTCTTACTGTTTTCTCACTTAGAAAGCCCTGTCTTACTATTGTTAAACCTCATTCCACCCTTCCTGTCCTGTAAGGCTCAGCTGAAGCCTAGTTTCCTTCAAAACACCTCTCCAACATCACCTGTTACAGGGAGCCTTTTCTGATTTCTCTTGGTTGCTAATGACTTCCTCAAAAAAAATCCTTTTTAAAAAAATTGCATTGCTTGTATACGTTGCCTTCTCCAGTAACAAACGTAACCTGTTGGAGGGTAAGAACTCTTTCATTTTTGTCTTTATACCCTAAGTGGACAGCACAGGGCCTGACAAAAAGAAGGCCTTTAATGAATACTTGCTGATTGGCTCCAAGAAGACTTCTGTGAATCTTCCTTTCAGGAAATGTTCTCTTCCTCCTTGTAATTCCCATAATACAATGTCTGTGCTTCACTTGTCATGTTCAGCCATATATTATGGTTATCTCTGTACCTGTCATCTCCTCAGGTAGAATTCAACCTTCTTGCAGGCAAGGGTCATGTCTTATTGATCACTATATGTCCTTCAGTACCTAGCACAGCTTCCTACATGGAGCAGGTGCTCAGGAAATGTTGGTGAGATTTCATTGAATACAAGAGGCCTTGACGATGCTGGGTGAGCAGAGCTTGCTTGCCACCTGTTTCTATACAGATTGTCTGTGGAGGGAGAAATCAGGCCACCACCCTGTTGGCAAATGTTTCTCCCAGAAATGTGTCCATTTTGCCAAACTTGTTAAAGTGGGGGCACACATAGGACTCTCAGCAGAGGGCAGACGACAGGATGTTTTCAGTTTTATCTGGAAAAATTATTTTTGCCAGATGGAGGCAAGAAAATGAGCATCCAAAGACGCAGTGCTAAGTGATTAAGCTTATACTGCCAATCCTGGATAACAAAACCACAGATGGGAACGTGCACCGACCTCCCAAAGAGACGCCCACACCCCAAACAGACATAGACATCCCAAATATGTGCAGACCCCAAACACAACTCTCTATACCCAAGGTACATACAGTTATGTCAGACACACGTGGTGATCCCAAACAGAACATCACCCCAGTCACAGAGATGAATGCAAATACACTGACCCCCAAACACAAATACATAGGATCACAGGATCCAGAGCTAGAAGGAATCTCAGAGGCCATTTTTTTTAACAGACTAGGAAACTGCAATTTAATGATTTGCCCAAGGTCACACATTTAGTAAAGAATGCTTTTGTAAACCTATATCCTGCAAACCTATAATCCAAGCACATAAAGGGAAAAGAGCCCTGGCTTTTGAATCAGAGAATCTGGGTGGGCTCAGATTCCATCTTTGATGCTTCCTACCTGCATGGCCTTGGCCATTTAATGTCTCTGGGTCCCAGTTTCCTCATCTGTAAAATATGGAGTCTGGGTCAGATATACTCTGAGGGTTCTTCTAGCTCTAGGGCTCCTGTCCTATGACTCATACCCCCTATTTATAAAGCTTCTACTGTGTGTCAGGCACAAGTATAGTACGGAACACTCTATCTCCCCAAATATATGCTGACTCTCCCCTAATATCCATTGATTGTCCCAAATATTTCAACTCCCTAGTCATACCTGCTACTCTAAACTCGTACATTCTAAAACACATACATGCTCCTACCCACACTCCAAAGAGCACTCCCAGAAACATACAGCTGTAACTCAGACCTCTTGACCTAACCCCACCTTGACACCCCAAACACATACTGATTCCCTCCAAACACGCACACATACACACACAAACACAAACACTGACAATTATACCCTAAATAAACACTTTAAAATAACTTTCTTCATTAAAATAAAAGTTGTTGCCAAATAATTTTATGACATCAGTTATGAGAAGGCCTTAAGCATTTGTAGCTTTTCTCTTATTGTGATAGAAATGAATAACTAAGAACTTTGACATTTCAAAGTTAGGGCAGAGTCAATAATACAAAGGAAACTTTTTTTTAAAAAAATAAATATACTAGAACATTCCTGTTCTGATGACACAAGATAACCATCCTGGATAACCACAGGCGTAGCTAATCAGTCACCTGCCTTTTTTTTTAAAAGCCTTTTAGAAGAGTAGATAAAATCTTGCCCAGTGGATCCCATTAACAAAGGACCCAACCAACGCATCACTTAGAAGCCCGAAAACAGCCAGAGGCAGGTCACACTGTTTAAAATGTTTGTTGGGTGACATATACCGTGACCAAACACTAGGGAAACACAGGGGCGCCTTCTGTATGGAGGTTGATTCCAACACTCAAATGGAGAAACGTAGCTGTTCAGTGCTTAGTACAGTGCCTGGCACATAGAAGGCACTTAATGTTTGCTGATGCACTGACTACCTGGGTCCACACAGATACAGCTGTGTGATCTTGGGAGTCAGCTCCTGCTTGACTGAACATCATTAGACACTCAGAGGTCCAAGGTCTCATTAATGTCAGAGAGAAAGTATCTCTCCTGAAGGTGATGAGTGACCAGGATTTTTTTTTTAACTCTAATTAGGTGAGCTGTATGTACTCTACTTTTCTTGGTTCAAAAGTGAAGATGTCAATGTTATTGTGATTAATTTCTATTTGTGTTTCTTTTGATTCTTACTTAGTCCCAAAGTATGTCAGGGGTTTGCCAAAGTGAAGTGTATTGAGCTTTTTGTAGAGATGCCAGATCTCGGCGCAGGGGAAGGAGGAGGAGAAGCTTGCGCTCTCCTCCTGGTCAATCCCCATGATGTCTGAGATATACAAATATAGCTTTGGAGAACATGTCAGACTCCAAAATATTCCCAGCCCCCGACCAGAGGCTGCTGTGACTGCTATGGGTTCCATAGAGTGGAGATGGGTTTGGGGGACGCAGCTCTCATGAGAAAATATTCAAGCAGCCCTGGGAAGGTACCCAGGACTTTAATTTAACTTCCTTTTGGTACATTGTGGGGAGTTGCACTCATGAGCTAACCAATTAGAACGCCTTGTAGAGATATTTCCCCAAGTTTTTGGAGGGAAAACTTGAACCAAGGAGCATAAGAACCACGAACAAACTCACTGTGTGACCATGGGCTAGTCACCTCATGTCTTTGGGCCTCAAGTTCCCCATTTATAAAGTGAGGATAAGAAAATTGTTGTGAAAAAAGTGTTTTGTAAACTTTAAAGAGCTATAGAAAAACAAATTGTTACTATGAAAGAAGAATGGAAGGAGAGGAAAGGGAAGAGAAGAAGAGGGAGGAGGAGAGGGAACAGATAGAACAAAACGACAATGAAATGAGAGAAAAGAGGGGGAGCAAAAAAGGATAAGGAGAAAAAATAGAATTTATAAAGCTGAAACTATGTACCAAGAACAGTGGTAAGGACTTTACAAATATCTCATTTGCTCCTCACAACAACCTCATAGTCAACCACTCACAACAAAATTATGATCCTCATTTTACTATTCAGAAAAACTGAGGAAGACAGAGGTCAAATAACACAGTCAAGGTCACACAGTGAGTGTCTGAGGCCAGATATGAATTCATGTATTCCTGACTCCAGGCCCAACTCTCTATTAGTGATTAGATCGATGCCACCCAATAAATGATTGACGTATTACTGTTCACTCTTGTGGTTAAAAAAAAATAAAGTCACACATTTCATTTGTCTTTGAGAATGACTTCAGAGTCCTCCACAGGCTCACAGACATGTACGACATTGGTTAGCCAGCTTTCCAAACGACCCAGATTGAGAGGATCACATACAAATCACCAATGATTATAGAACAGGTAATCTGAAGGCCTAATAAAAGTTTATATAATCCCCTTACCCTTTTTATGTTCACAGGGGAAGATGTCCCATTCCTCTCTTCCATTACAGTGAAGTGTAAGGGACTTGGGAGGATAGAATCATAAAATGTCAAAGCAGAAAGAGACCCTAGAGCTCAGCAGTTAGTCAAATGTCCTTATTTTGTAGAGAAGAAAAACAAGATATTGAGAGACCAAATGGCCAGACTGGTCTGATGAAGCCAGCAAACAGCAGAGCTGAGATCCTGTCCTGAGTTCTTCCATTATCCCACAAAGGCTTCCACTGAATGGTGGAATGGTAGCGTTACTCATCATATAGCCTTTAGGTAGGTTATTTTATTTCTCTGAACTACTATTTGTGCCATAAATATCATTTATCTGGCATAGGTAATAGTTTTCTTGGTCTCTTTTTTCCTTCCCCTTTCCTCAGAGCCAAGAACTCATGTTTTATTTCATTTTGTATGATATAAATAGAAACTCGAGCTATGATTTCATCTTTACAGGAAGTTCCTGTGGTGAGGGCTCCTTCCACCAACACAAGTTGGCACCCTCTCTGCAAGTTATGGTCTTAGAGAGTTGCCTAAATCACTGAGAAGGTAAATGACTTGCCCAGGGTCATCCAGCCAGTTTGTCAGAAGAAAAATTGAACCTAGGGCATCTCTCTATCCACTAGTCACGCTGCTTATCACTTCAATTAATATCTGCTATTAATAGTTTTCTCAGTCAAAACCAAATAGCTGCAGGCCCAGATCAATGATCTGGGTGACCATTCTTGAGGCTTTGCCAAGAAAGCTCTTATCTTCAGTCTTGGGCTCTGTGGTCTCCAGAGCAACTGAAACCACAAGCCAATTATATGGAACATCCAAAAGCACAACTTGTCTGTCACCTTGAGCAAGTCACTTTTCTTCTTTGGAATCTTTTTGTTTACCGGCAAAATGAGAGGTGTGGAGCAGATGATCTTCCTAAGGTCCCCCTTGAGCTCTAAATTCTACGATCCAGAGATTGTGTGGTGATCTGATCAACTTACCTATAATCATTGACTATGCTTGCTAGAAAAATGATCCAATTGATGTGAGTCAGTGGGAGGTGGATTTTGGCTTGAATGAAAAAATATGAAATGAAAGTGAAAAAAAAAAAACAACCAAACTTCCTAATAGTCAGTGCTGTCTGATGAAATGAGATGTCCTATGAGGTAACAAACTCTAATCACGGCAAGTCTTCAAGCAGAGGCTGAACCAACACTTGTAGGGTAAGCTTGCAGAAGAGATTCATTCCTTGGACAAGGGCTTGTAACAGATGGGTCCCATGGTCCCTAACTGCTCTGAGTTCTCAGATTCATGAACCAAATGGCTGTCTGAGCAGAGCCAAGTAGAAATGAGCTGTCTGATCCCTAATTATCAGGAAACTTACCTTCTCTTGATTGTGAGCATGGCTCCCAGGAGGATAATGACAAACATCAGGAGTCCAGCAATCACTCCGGCCATTTTCACTGTATTGTCCACCTGTTTCTCGGGTTCCACAGCATTGGAATTCTGTGTGGATGCTCCTTCAGAGGAGGGGAGGGGGAAAGACAGACAGTTTGTAAAGAATGTTCATGAGTGATAGTGCAAGCATCTCGAAATATACCAAGACAAATATATTTGACACTCTAGAATGGACAAAACAATTTATCTGGCTTAGCTTGTTGTCCCTCCAAAGAAATCTCCCCTAAATGCTCTCCAAGACTAGCCTAGAGCAGAGTTTTGGGCCATATATGGCCCACAACATTCCTAAGTATGGTTCAAACCAGATTAAAATGTCATTGTAAAATATTGACAAAATAAGTAAAAATACAATAAAACAGATAATGTTATATTTTAAAACTAAGTTAACATGGCCAGTACATGAGCAGGAGTCCCTATGTACAGTTTAGTGGACCCTGTTTCTATTTGAGTTTGATCTCACTAGACTAGAGGATATTGATCTCACTACAGGAAAATATCTAATATTCTATGGGGATCAACTCCTGGGCAGTAGTGTGGGGACTTGGTTTGTAATTTAAATGAAGGAGCAATATATCTATCTCTAAATATATGCACTTGACTCTACTACCACTAAGTTTTGTGATTGTGGCCAAATTACTTTACCTTTCTGAGCATCAGTTTTACTATCTGTAAAATGGAGATGACACTAATACTTGACCTGATTCCTACATAATAGTGTCATAAAAATTGAATGAGAAAGTCTTTTGAAAATCTTGCAAAAGTATGGTGCCACTCTTGTTACCATTGCTATTATTACTGTCATTTAATTTAATTTTGACTCAGATCTCTGATTTCATTGGAGCCATAGACTCCTGGTGAGGTGATGACCACCATTGTATAGTGGTAACTAATATGCAGTTTATGGTCTTAGAGAGTTTTCTAACAACATTAATATGTTAGCCAACTTGCCTAAGGTCTAGGCGAAATGTTTCTGGGATGGGTCTTGAACCTAATCTTCTTGAATCTGAAGTCAGTTCTCTAATCCCTATGTCATATTGCCTCTGGGGGTTGGTAAGCATATAGAAGCAGCATAGAATACTGGGTAGAGTGCTAGGTTTAGAGGGCAGCAAAGATCTGGATTCAAATTCTGCCCTTGACATTTGCTAGCTGTATGACCCTGGACAAGTCACTTGACGATAGGTGTGTTTTGGGTAACTTTCTCAGATGCAATAAGCTATAGTTAAGTTTGAGCTGCATTAGTGGAGGGAGTTCACATAGAGATAATACTCTCACTGATGAAATCCTAGATCTCTCACATACATAGGTATAATGCACATGTTTCTTGTCATAGAACCATAATTTGTATTTTTTGCCCAGGAATATAGGCCAACTGATGTAGTATGAAAAGCACTGGGATTAGGGATTGAGAGACCAAGCTCTGTCCTCCAGGCTCTGCCAGGAATTAGGTATGCTCCCTAGCAAGAAACCTCTGTTTGCTCCTCTGTAAAATGGGAATGAAGTGGGACTAGATGACCTCTATGGTCCCTTTCAGCCTTAATGTTTTATGATTCTATGATTTTAACTAGAAAGAAACATAAAACTGGTAGACTTGGGCTAACAGATTGAGAAATACTATGGGATCTGACAAAATCATCTATACTCATTGTTAGTATTCTTCAAGCTCTGTGACTTACAAGGAAACATCTGAGAAGCCCTTCCCTTTCCTAAATGGAGCTTGGACAAAGCCCTGGGAGTGTGGACACAACTACTGACCAGAGGGATGCAACTTGGCATGAGGCAGCTAGGTGGTACAGAGAAGAAAGGACTGAGCTTAGGAAGCTCTGCGTCCAAATTCAGCCTCATACACTTACTGGATGAATGATTCTGGGCAGGTTACTTGACTTCTCTCTGCCTCAGGTTCCTCAACTGTAAAATGGTGATAAGAATACCTATCTCCCAGAACTGTTGTGAGGTCCAAATGAGATATTTGTAAAGCACTTAGCACACTGTCTGGCACAGAGTAAATGCTAAATAAATTCTCATTTCATTTCTTTCTTCCTTCCCTGGTGGTCAGATCAACGGGAGCTAAATCTCTTTGGACTCAACCCCAGGAACAAAGACAAGAAAGCAGCTATGATCTGTGCTCCAATGGAATTCTTTCCAAAGACCATCAGAAATCCCTTTTCTTCTAACTCACCTTGGCACTTACTTAAACTGTAGCCTGAACTTAAAATAGAATTCTGGGCTCATCCCTGGACAAAGGGTTTCAGATGGTTGCGTGCTGTCAGCCCCATTATTCACTAGCTGGGTGACCTTGGGGAAGTTGTCAACCAGCGTAGGCTTAGTTTCCTTCACTGGCAAAATGGCTCAGCTTGAGTAAACAGCTTAGGAGCTTCAGGAAACTATTTAGTGTATCTTAGACTGCTGGTCTTGACGACTAGGACACCAAATAGAGGTCTGTTATAAGTGTGCGTATAAATAAGATGATTATTATTATAGGGGTGGTGGCAGTGGTTGAATCAATGGTACAAGTTTTCATTTCTGGTCACTACGAAAAATGGCCTATCTCCCCCTTAGAAATGCAGGTAGGGACCCACTGGCGAATCTCTTTCCTGAGTTGCAGTGCTAGTCATTGGGAGTTTTAGCTGAACTTGGGGCTTTTAATCTCTTTTTCATACAAAGCAACAAATAGATTCCTCATTCTGATGCTAGAAGCAGAAATTCGTGGCTGATTTACTTTGATTTGTTCTCAATTTCTGCTTCCTATATTCACAAACTGTATTACTGTATTACTCACAAAGCCTTGATATGAAGCTAAATGATAAATGGAGAATGTGCCTTAACCCCATTCTTCACTGATGGGATATCTAACGACTTTTGTCCCAAGGCAGGATATGGTATGTATGAACCCTTTCGAAAGTAATCAAGTTTAGGGCTGGCTTGTTTATGTTTGCCATTGCTATGAAAAAGCTGTGTGATAGTTAGGTAGTGCAGTAGACAGAACACCCAGCATGGAGTCAGGAAGATTGAAGTTCAAATTTGACCTCAGACATTTAGTGGGCATATCACTTTTTTTTTTTTTCCCCTTCTTTTTTTTTTTTTTTTTGACCCAAGAAGATGTGAGGTTTTTTTTTGTTGTTGTTGTTTTTGTTGTTTTTTTTACATTTAACATTATTTTCACAACATTTTGGGTTACAAATTTTCTCCCCTTTTATCCCCTCCCCCCCTAGACCCAAGCATTCTAATTGCCCCTATGACCAATCTGCTCTCTCTTCTATCCTCCCTCTCTGCCCTTGTCTCCATCTTCTCTTTTGTCCTGTAGGGCCAGATAGCTTTCTTTACCCCTTAACCTGTATTTCTTATTTCCTAGTGGTAAGAACATTACAGTTAATCCTAACACTTTGAGTTCCAACTTCTTTAGCTCCCTCCCTCTCCACCCCTTCCCTTTAGAGGACAAGCAATTCAATATAGGCCAAATCTGTGTAGTTTTGCACATGATTTCCACAATAGTTGTGTTGTATAGGACCAACTATATTTCCCTCCATCCTATCCTGTCCCCCATTACTTCTATTCTCTTATGATCCTTTCCCTCCCCATGAGTGTTGACCTCGGATTGCATTCTCCTCCCCATGCCCTCCCCTCTATCATCCCCCCCACCCTGCTTGTGCCCTTGTCCCTCACTCTCCTGTATTGTGAGATAGGTTTTCCTATCAAAGTGAGTATGCATTTTATTCTTTCCTTTAGTGGAATGTGATGAGAGTAGACCTCATGTTTTTCTCTCACCTCCCCTCTTTATCCCTCCACTAATGAGTCTTTTGCTTGCCTCTTTTATGAGAGATAATTTGCCCCATTCAATTTCTCCCTTTCTCCTCTCAATATTTCTCTCTCACTGCTTGATTTCATTTTTTTTTTTAAGATATGATCCCATCCTCTTCAATTCACTCTGTGCACTCTGTCTCTATGTATGTGTGCGTGTGTGCATGTGTGTGTGTGTACTCCCACCCAGTACCCAGATACTGAAATGTTTCAAGAGTTACAAATATTGTCTTTCCATGTAGTGGGCATATCACTTAACCTCTGTTTACCTTAGTTTTCTCATCTGTAAGATGGGGATGATAATAGTATTGACCTCCCAGGGTTGTCGTAAAAATCGAATGAGAAAATAATTATAAAGTGCTTAGCACAGTGCCTGGTACAAAGTAAGCCCTACATAAATGCGGCATGAGTGGTAAGAACACTGGACTTATAGTCAAGAAATCTAGGTTCAAGGCATGTTCTGCCATTTGCTAGCTGTGTGGCCTTGGCCACACTTCTTAATCGTGCTAAGCCTCTGGTAACTTCTTTGTAGGGAGAAAAATTAGGTAGTTGGATTTAGGGAAGCATTTGTACTTCTGTTTGAACATGTTCCAGTAGGCTAGGAATTCACTTTCAATGACATTAAAAAAAAAAACTTGATTCCTGAAAAAAAAAAAAGGAAATATCCTATTTATCCGTCCTGAGCTCTACCTAGCTCTACCTAGAAGCCAATACAAGGTCCAACCCTCTATCCACCGTGCCTGGGACGCTAAAGTCCCTTCTTGTTTTAATGCTCTGTGATATACTGCCTCCACTACATCTATTACCTCTGCCTCCTCCTTACAGAGACTACACCCCTGAAATCACCCTGGGCTCTATCAGTGGCCTCTTAGAGAATCTTGCTAGAACTAGGCTTTCATGATGCTTGAAGACTTTCCCCGCAGATTCCATCCTGTTCCTTTCCTTCTCCCCTTTATGTGTAGTCTTCTCCTGTTAGAATACAAACTTCACAAGTGTAGAGATTGTCTGACTTTCTTGTATCTATGTTCATGGTTCTTAGCACAGCACCTGTCACATGGTAACTATCTAATAAATGCTGTCGGTTTAGTGGATATAGTAGTTCCAGAGGCTTATGAGCATCTACTATTATCCAATGCAGTTTTTTTTCCCCTGGCATGTGAATGGAAGGGCAGGGATAATTTCCAAAACAGCATCTTGAACTTCACTAATGTAGAAATGGTTTTCTATCAACCTTACATCTGTTTGACTTAATAGAATTAATACAAAAGAACTAGCAGCAAGGGAATAATAATTCATTCTTGGGTGCTGTCACTGGCTACTGTCCTGGTCTTCAGCTTTAAGTTCAGAGAATATTCCCTGTAAATGTGAGCAATAAAAAATAGGAGTCATAGATAAAGAACCTTTAATTGCAATTGATAAAATCAAGCAAATCTCCTTGCATGCATACTTCACTGGCTGGTGATAATTATTGAAAGGAAAGTAAAGAAATCAGCTGTCAGAGACAAACTGCCTTAAGTAAAGCTTTTGGAGACCCACAGTCAACTGTCCCTTAACCAAGGACATATGATCTCACATGGCTTAACTGAAGCAAATCTTGCTTCCAGGTTGGACAGTTCACCCATAATCTACTTAATTACCTCCTTTGTAGATATTCCTCTTTCTTTCCATTTTTACTTTTCTGTTGTACCTAGTAGGGCAGATCACTGGAATCTAAGTACCAAGTTATCACCATCTAGCCTTCACAGGAGATTTCAAGGACAACAGCTCTGCTTAAGACGATGCTTTGTATAGGTTGCTGGGAGGAGCTGGGTAGAGCTCAGGATGGATAAACTAGATATAGCCATTTTATTTTTCCAGGAATCAGGTCTTTTTAAAAAATTTTATTGGAAGTGAAATCCCAGACTAGTGGCCACACATTAAAAAAGGAGTATAAAAGTTACCCCCAAATCCAAATGATTGGGGATTATCTTTGTGAACTGTCTGTACTTCTGCTTTATCATAGCACCAAAGGTAATGGTGAGGAAGGAAGGAGGTTGGATAAATGACCTCTGAGGTTCCTTCTAGCTTTAAATCTTTGATCTTGTAAACCAGGTCCTCTTTCTTGTCTTGTAATTGAGGTAACCAAGATCTCTTTAAAATGGGAATGACATTTATGAATTATTTGAAAATACTTTGGCTACTCAAGCAAAAGTTTCCACTCCTAGCGCTGACTTGAAATTTAAACAGCTATATTTACCAGTATATGTCTTTACTAAGTAAATTTAATGAGATTTAAAAATGGTGTTTCTGTAAATTGGATGATCTTAAATGAACCAGATATCTATTTAGCACAACTTTATGTACTAGAATTCTGTTGAAATGAAAATCATACTCCATTCCTTTAAAAAAATGATATGTTCCGTAAGTCTGGCTTTTTGGGTAAAAGATCTCTTAAGGTATTTTGGAGCTCTCTCAAGTCAGTACCATATATCTCAAAGTAAAATTCTTGACTGCTGCTAATAAGGAAAGCTTTTTCAGTTCATTGTCTACTGGTGAGCTGGGTTTGTGGCTACTGTTCATCTATTCTCAGTGAGAATCTCTCACTCCATGGTTCCCTGGGGCCAGGGCTCAGTCAGGTGACAGGACTTGGGGCTCTGAGGTTGACCTTGGGGCTCAATACACGATCAGTGTGGGTCAGAGTTTAGAGCTACTCAGTCTGAAACTAGGTCTCAGATTAGGGGCATAGCAATAAACAACAACTGGACATTTATTTAACACTTTAAGGTTTGCAAAACTCATTACCTGCATTATTTTGCTAAATAACCTTGTGAAATTGAGGCTCTTATTATCCCCATTTTACAGATGAGGAAATTGAGGATTAGAGAAGTGATTTACCCAGTGTCACACAAATAGCAAATACCTGAAGTAACATCCTGTCTCCAAATCTAATGCTCTATGGATGCCGTGCTGCTTCTCTGAATTAAGGTTCAATCTAGAGTATAGATTTCAAAGTCAGAATGTGGCCAGGGTTTAGAGGGTCAGCCTGGGGCAAGGTGAGGGCTTAACTACTGAGTTAGGATCAGGATTCATTCTATCTATGTCTGGGGTAAGGTTTCAAGTTTCAGACCAGAATCAGGGGTCAGCCTAGGTGCTAGAATTCAGTCCATGATGAGGATTTGGGGGTTATTTTGAGTCCAGGGTTGAATGTTTACTTTACAGCTAAAATAAGCACTCAGTCTAAAATCAGGATTAAGAATTTATCATTGGTCAGGGTAAAGAGAGTCAGGTTATAGAAAGGGGTTAGTGAATAGTTAGAAACTAAGTGATGTCCCCCTCGCCAATGGATCAAGCCCCTGACCTTGTCCTCAATAACATGCAATTATGAGATGATCACAGAGAGTCCTTTGTCTATGCCCTGCCTAACATAGGTGGTGCTGATTATAATAATAACATTCATAACAATTAAAGTAATTGCCGACAATTCTTAGAAATGATTATGCCACAAACATTCCTAATTATGCTGACTCATTAAATTAGTAAAGTACTAGAGGGCAGTGACACCATTGTTGTTATAAAACGGATGAGAGATTCTTGCCAGGAGTCCTTCTTCCTGCCTCCCTTCTTTCAATCTATCACACCCTTGACTCAGGCTGAATCTGTTTGGCTGGTGGAAAATTTAGAGAATATTGAACAAATGCATGACTACTGCCTAAAAATCTCAGCGGAGAGAAACCCTAAATCTTTTCTCACAGGAATTTGCCTTATTTTCACATCTTCATGGTTTCTTGTAGACAGTGAATCTAAATCTTCCTTGTATAAGACAAGGAAAAGCTCCCCAGGCAGGCTTTGGGGGCCAAGGATGGGGGGGGGGGGAGTGGCACAGAAACATTATTGTTGTTTCAGAGGAGGGATCCCCTTCTGCCAAGGCCAACATGTTCCTTTGGTTTCATCCCCTCCTTTCTCCTTCAAGAACTTCCTCATGTGTCATTTCTCAATCCTTCTCCATCTAATTCCTCTTTTCCGTTCCCCTAGAAATTTCTTCACATCTACTTAATCCTTTAATAAACCTTTGCTGGTTTCTGTCACTCCCTCAGTTCTATGTCTCTCTTCTCTTTCATTTCTAAATTGCCTTTAATTTTCATGTGTATTAATTGCTTCCATGTCTTTACCATTTCTCAATACAGTCTTATTTGTTGTTGAGTCACGTCTGACTCTGTGACCTCATGGATGACATTTTCCTGACAAAGATACTGGGATGATTTTCTGTTTCCTTCTCCAGCTCATTTTATAGATGAGGAAACCAAAGCAAATAAGGTTAAGTGACTTTCCCATGCTCAAATATTTAGGAAGTGTCTGAGGCTGGATTTGAATTCAGATCTTTCTAAATCCAGACTCAGCATTCTATTCACTGAGCCACCAAGCTACCTCCTCCAATCCTATTACTTAACTGAAAATGCTCTCTCCAGAGTTTCCAGCCACTTCCTACTTGCTCAATCCAATGACCTTTTCTCACTCCTCATCCTTCTTGACCTCTCTCCCTCTGTCTCTCCTTCTGTCTCTCTCTCCTTCTGTCTCTCTCTCCCCCTGTCTCTCTCTCCCTCTGTCTCTGTCTCTGTCTCTCTCTCTGTCTCTCTGTCTCTGTCTCTCTGTCTCTGTCTCTCTCTGTCTCTCTGTCTCTGTCTCTGTCTCTCTCTCTCTGTCTGTCTGTCTGTCTGTCTCTCTCTCTCTCTCTCTCTCTCTCTCTCTCTCTCTCTCTCTCTCTCTCTCTCTCTCTCTGAAGCTTCCAGTAGTATTGACAAGCCTTGAAGCCATGGTACCATGCTCCCAACTTTTTCTGATGTAAGACTTTCTAAAAGTGGATGTCCTAAAGCGAAGAACTTTTCAAATGTAGAATGAACTGCTTTAGGAAGTAGTTTCTTTCTCATCAATGGAAGTTCTTAAGCCAAGGTTCCATGAACTTGCAGCAGGGATGCAATTAAGAGTATTCTCATTCAAGCCTCAGCTGGACTGGATGCTCTGTGAAGTCCTGTTCACATCTCCGGTTCTGTGACTTTATGGCTGTGTGACTGCTTATTGCTATTACCAGCATTACTGTTATTATTAATGTTAGGGAGGGAGAAGGGCAATGAAAAGGGGGACAAGGAAAAGAAAAGTGATAAAGAAGAGGAGAAATGGGAATAGGAGAAGGAGGAGAACAACAGCGATAGTAAGTATCACCACCACCATAGGAGAAAAGCTCTAGTGAGGCAGGTTTTGTCTTGATGTAAAGAATTACCTAATTTCAGAGTCATCCAAATGATTTAATGGATCCCCTCAGGAGGCTCTCTATCACTTCAAACAGAGATCAGAGGAACAACTGTCAAGAATTTTGTAATTTATAGATAGGTGGGACTACAAGGCTTCTGAGGATCATTCCAACTTAAAAGATTCTATGCAATTCTGAGCTGTTTGAAGGGGGAAGAAGGAAAGTCCAGAGTATGAAGGAGGAGATGAGTGGGAAGGGAGGGGAGAGGATACTACATGAAAGAGTCTAGCAGGTGTCTCTAAAAAACAAAGGAATCAGGTATCATGGAGGGGATGGAAGAACTCTAAAGAAATCTGCAGGACAATGAGAGTAGTTGCACAGAGCACCAAGGGAGGTCAAGGGATACTGAAGGTACAAAGAAATTTTGGAGTGAAAAGACATAAGGAAGTTAGAAGCACACTGAGGCAGTGTAGACATACTGAGGGGAGGATAGAGAAACACTGAAGACAACCTCATCTACTTTTCCCTCACTCCTGCCTCATTTCAGAGAGTTTATGGTGATCTCCTAGAGAGCTGAAATGGGTGGATCAGCCATAGGGGGCTTGCTGTCCCCTTTTCAAAACCGTTCATGAGAACTGGACAGTTCATCCATTCTGGATGTTATTTCTTATCCCTCTATCACCACAAGGTGTTTCTAAATCCTATCCAATTTACTCTCTATAAATATGGCCTTGGAGAGACAATTGTATTACCTCTGAAAGGAGGTCTAGGAAGGGGCAGGCAGAGTAAATAGTTGCCTAGATCTGGTAGCTTCCAGCCAAATTACACTTATGAAGCAAGCATGCCTCTGTAGGTCCAGGAAGCAGAAAGCACAATCTATAAAAGGGATTAGTGCGAGCAGGGAGCAAAGTCAGTGGGAGAACCAGGGTAAATACACAGCAAGGAGCTAAGATTAGTGCTACTAAACTGAGCAAGGATAATGAAAACCACAATAAGAGAGTCATTGATTGCTGAGATTCCAGCCAAATCCACCATGAAAACATTTTCTTTATTCTCACCCTTTCCCCCTCCTTCCTTTTTTTTGGAAAAAGAAACATTGAATTTCCAGTAAGAGCAGATCTATATCCTCAGGACTAAGGAATCTATTAGGGACACTTGGAGAAAAAGGACAGGTTTTAATATTGGTATAAGAGCACAGAGGGTGGTCAGAAAGGATCACTAGAGTTCCCATAGTAACTGTCAGTTTGGGGGAGGGGGGGGAGTGGAAGAGGGGAAATGACCTTAAAGCAAGACACCAGTAGCTCAAGTGCTAACCTGAGCAGTGGGTGCAAAGAGGCAGAGGGAAGATAAAGGGCACAACTTGTTATGTTGGGTGATGCCAGTCTACGTTTCCCAATTTGTCCCCCTTTTCTTCCTTCCATATACTCTATGCTCCAGTCCAATGGGCTGCTCTTTGCCTGGAATGTCATTTATATTTGCCTACTGAATTTTGACCCATCTTCTATTGTTCAACTCAAATACCATCTGTTCCAGAAAGCTTACCTTAACCCCGCTGTCAGTAAGGACTTTTCTCCTAAAATCTAGACTATTAAAACAATTTTGAAATGAATTTGTTGTTCAATATTATTTCATTATCTATTTTTGCCTCATTGTCACCACTTGATAGGAAAATCTTTTAGAGAAAGGATTTTATATATGTGTATATATATATATACACACATATGTATATATAATATATACATATACACATGTGTATGTATATATTACATACATATATATTTTACTGAGTTTTACATCTTTTTTATTGCTAAGGATTATAGGATGATAGATTTTTGACTAGAAAGGAACTTAAAGCTCACTAGTCCAGCTTAGTCTTTATTTTATAGATGAAGAAACTGAGGCACATAGAGGTTAAAGAGACTGCTCAAGGACACATGTAGCAAGTCAGTAGAACTTGGATTTGAACACATTTTAGTACAGTACTCTACATATGGTAGGTGCTTAGTAAATGATTTCCATTGAGATGTTACATTTATGATTTATCATGATTATAATATATTTTATATTGAGATGTTAGTCAATATAGCTTCTAAGAGTCATAAGGAGCCTTAGAAAACATTTAGTTTTGTATGATAATTTTTACAATGTCAAAGATGAGGTACAGAGATAGGAAAGGACCATTCCAAAATCAGAGGAAAGCTAAGATCAGAATTGTTCCTTCCTGATTCCCAGTCCAGGGCTGCTCCCACCCATTCTCATCTGTATTTGAAGGTGAAAATGCAAATGGGGAGGAGAGGAAACAAAATCCTCATGAACTGGCAGCTTCAGGTCCCCTCTTAACCTTTCCCTAAACGTTTTTTTCTCTCATAGCACATGTAAACCTCCTGCCATGTGACACTTGTACACAGCATCCCCAAGGAGATTTAAAATCCTAATATATTAACAATAATTCTGTCGACTCCTGAATATGGGCTCATTCAAAAACCTATTTAGAGAAAACGGCAGCCATAATGTATTAATAGCCTTGGGTTTGTCATGCTTTGGATGCTCTAGTTAAGGACCTTCATGATGATAATATATTGGTGCCAACCTTTTAAGTACTATGGAGAAATGTGGTTCAGGGTCTACCTTTGAAGACTTATACAATAGCATTCATAAAGATGGCCTGGGATTAGATGTGGTTTGGGAATTTCTTACTTTTCCATGCACAGTCTACTGTGATGACTGGGATTTAGGACTCAGAAGACTCTGTGGTCAGAGGAGGATTTTGATGTTGACCTGAACCAGCCTACTGAAGAAAATCTGCCAGTCTGTATGTTGGGCCTCAGGAGATGTGATGCACACTACAACTTCTCTATCAGATTTCATCCTTTCTCCTCCCTTCTCCTCCTACCTTTTCATCTTATCTTCCTCTGTGCCCCATTTCTCTCTGTCATCTTTATAGTCCTAGCTCCTGGGTATTTTCACAAGGCAAACATGATCATTTCATCCGTAATTCCAGGCCCAGTGGTATTACATATTATAGAGTGTGGCATCTGACACTACAGTAGTCTTAGGGATAAGAAGAACTACAGGGTTACACTTATATGCAACAAAATCTTGGTAAATCAGTTTGGGAAAAAGGAAGGGAGCAAGAGAGAGATTTTTAATAGGGAGCAATGAACATCCTTCATAGGCATTGGAAATCTGAAATGGATGTTCCACATATGCCCAGCCTAATTTGAATTTCTTGATATTAATGAGATTCAGGGTTCTAGAATGCTCCTAGTCAGAGGCAGATTTTCCTGCTGATTTGGATTAAGTTTTCTGCCATCCACTCCTAACTACAGCCTGCTGGGTCACAGGATTTAGAAGTGAGAGAACTCAAGAGATTATCTCATCCAACCTCCTAACATTATAGATGAGGAAACTGAGGTTTAGAGGGAGTGAAGTGACTCATAGGATCAAAGATCATAGGATCACATATACCAATTTGTAAGAGATCTTAGAATTATTCATAAAATACAACATTATAATTTTACAGAGGAGGAAACAGAGGCACACAGAGTGAAATGGCATGCCTAAGATCATGAAAGTCGTAAGTTTTAGAGTCAGGATTTGAAGTCAGGTCCTCTGACTCAAAAATCCACTGGTCTACACCATTGGTGTCAAATTCAAATAGAAGTGGGTTCTTGAAACCAAATATCAGAAATAAACATTATGTATGGTCTGTTGTATTTTCATTTATTTTGTTAAACATGTCCCAATTGCATTTCAATCTAGTTCAGGCCAGCACTTGGGAGTTTTGGCACAGACTCTGAGAGTTTGCCACTACTGCCCTATACCATGCTATCTAAAAGGGGTATAATGCTTACTGTAAACTCAGCTAAAAAACAGCTAGGGGGAGGATCACATGATTGATAAGCTAATTAGAGTTAGAGCAGGGGTCTTTTTGATCTGGGTTTCCTAAACTATATGAAACTATTCTATAGCTGTACCATGGACAATTCCAGAAAGTATGAGAAGAGGTAGGGATTGAGGAGACCAAGGAAGCGTTAGGTGCTTAAGTTTATTGGTTTAACAAGTTAGGACCTTTAGTAGTAAACGTTTTTCAGACCAGTAAACATTCACTGCTGCCAGTTTGCCACAGGCTGGGGAAAAGATGTTCTATGGTAAAAGGCTAATTAACTAGCCCACTGGGACACTAGGAGCTCCCTGAGCACCAACACATCTTAGCTCTTGGCTGAACAAACAAGCATGCTCTCAGTGATAGAATCTCTCTGTCTGCCTCTCCTTCCCCCCCAAATTGGCTTTGAAATGAAAGAAAGGGCTGGTGCTTACATCTTGAAATATCCATCGGTAAGAAATGTGTGGTTTGTATTTATATTGGTCATTATTACCACCAGGGGATACACATTTTTAAACTACACCTTTAGAAGGGGACAGCCTGTAAAAAAGAATAATTCCTGGGCATCTAACCCATAAAAATAATGTGGAGATGCACTTGGAAATAAATAGAATAGAATGAAATAAACCTGTCAAAAGAATAATATTCAAAGCAATCAAAAGGAGGAAAATGGTAAGGACTAATAGACATGTTGTAGAATTACATCTGTGTTTTGTTTTTAATATCATCTGCTGATCTAACCTAAATACAGTCCAGAAAACAATGGGAACCATGCAAATGATGAGTCATAAATAGGATTCTGAAAAGAAACATTTCTGTGCGATCAGGTCCTATGCATAATGGGTCTTTTGAGCGCCTGCTTGACATTGTCATCTACAGCGCCATGTCTGGAACATGTCACTTGGCCCTTGAAGAACAGAGCCCTTCAACTATATTGTATCAGAAACTGACAATGGCTAGGTCCTTGCTCAGCAGTCTAAGGACTATTGACCCTAAAAGGCTTTGTTTTGGCCTTGTACAGATGATACCACTTCCCATTCTCAGTCCCACTTCCACATTCCCCATGGCTCTGTTATGTAAGTAGGCCCATGACTATAGTACAGCAGGGTTCCCCAGATGGCAACTACTTTCATGAAGTCTTGAAATGTAGGGTATGTGTGTGTGTGTGTGCGTGTATGCGTGAGTGTGCGTGTGTATGTGTAATTGGCCTCTTTAGACTGATGAGGTAGGAAGGAAACCTGAAAATAAAGTACTGGAAGGGGAAGGAAAGTGCTACTCCCTTTGCTCTTGGGAGGGGCAAGAAAATCATGAAATGTGGATGGGACAAAAGTGGGGTATGATTGGGGAAATTGTCCTGGATCTTTCAAGAAAGGTTTTGAGATATACTCAGTTTCCTAGTTGAAAAGCCTTGAAAAAAATATAGTCATTCCAGACTTGTCTGCAAGAAGTATTCAAATTTCCATCCCTCAATCATCCACAGCCATGGGGAATCTAATCATGACACGAGGGCTGCTTAGTATAGGAAGGTGGGACCTTTGAACAGAAGTGAACATTCTGAACTTGGTCATGATGCTAAAACTGGTTTGGAATAAAGGGTCAGGTTAACATGATATCTGAAATGTGTGTTCAGATTTGAACACAAAGCCAAGAATCTAAATCAAGGGTAACATGGCAAACCTTCCCTTGCAACTCATAGTGAGGAGCTTTAAGGTCCTGTTCAGTTTACATACATAAAAAACCAGAGTCAGACAAAGTACATTTAGAGAAAATACTGCTTTCCCCACAAAAGGCAGGACAACTATGGAACTATTCTAGCTTCTGCTCATACGCCAGACAAGTAGAAACCAAGAGAGAGGGGCCCCAGGCAGCTGATTATCAAGTTCCCTCCCCTGGCCTGATAGTCACCTGTGCTCAGGCGGTAGAATGGAGTCCCCGTGGTCACCTGTTGCCTACCCATTACTGCTAACAACAAGGAAACCAGTTCCCGGACAGCATGCATAAGAGAAGAAAAGAAATAAGGAAAAATAAAAATGTGCCTGGTCATGATCAAAACGGCAATTATTTTTTTCCTTTGAAAATCTTACAATTAAAAAGTAAAAGAATACCAAGGTGTTATTAGAAAGCATGGATGAACACAGTCTCCATATCAGGTAGCGCTTGCAATCCAATAAGTGGCCCTGGGAAATACGAATGGCAAGCAAACATTCTTGGTCCCAAACTACCACTCTCTCCAATAAGGTGCCAGTATACACCCAGAGGTGGCTGTGCCAAGAGGAGACATTGTTAATGTCAGAAGAATGGATCAAAGTGAAATAAATGATTAAAGAAACTGATATAAATGGCATTCAAGCCCCTAAGCGGAAAGGCTAACAAACAGTTTGGGTTAGAACTGTGTAACACGTCACAAGAGCCTAGGAAAAGCCAAATGTTACAGGGAACAGAGAGTGCCATGGAAAACATACAAAGGGGGCTCACATGAGGATTTGGAGCTTTTGGGGGTTCCTTCCCTCCCTCCTCCCCATCTCAGGTTGCAAGAGGAGGCAGTTTGTCTGTGGAGAGACACTGTGGAAAACAACATTTTGAACACACAGAACATAAGCCCAGCTAAAAAAGTAGGTGCTTGGTATACTAAAGCATACCATGAAGTATGGAAAGACCTTAGAAGCTGGACAACACAAAGGAGAACTTTCTGATTGGCTAATTTATTATCATTACAAAGAGAAGCAGTAATGCTCTGGACAAATAGACAACCTGATGGCTTTTTAGTGGGATTAAGGCATTTGGGGGCCTGGAGCATTTTGGAATTAAGGATGGGAGAGGTGTCTCATGCTATAGATGATAAGTAATAAAAAGCTAAGAAAATCAAAATATGATATTTCGATAATGGAATTTAATGTTTCCATGTAGGTCTAAGTTAAGTAGTAATGGGTTAATGCTATGAAATAGACAAGCAAGCCTGATCTCTAAGGACCCTTTCAACTCTAATAACTCACATCAGCTCAACACCAAGGAATAAAAGTGGAGCTTGCAGCAGGTAGTTCAGGCACCACCACAATCAGGAAAAAGGTGGAGCTGACTTTAACTAAACCATGATGCCCCAATACCACTGGGGTTGGCATAGGGCACAAAGATTAAAAGAAGGACAATCAGTGCCTGCTGGTTATATAGGTTGGAAGTTATTGGGGAACCTTTGGAAGAAATTTTGTCGTTTGCATTCAGACAACTATTCAGACCCAAGTTCCCAAGAAAGATCTCAATAAAAGGTGGGGCTGCATTATAAAGAATGTACAGGAGACTTCTCTAGGGGTGTATCTTTCCTATTGTAATGAACAAGAAAGAGGCCACGGGAGCTGTGTATTTATCTGCATTGTTAGTACCCTTAGATGCCTATTCTTGCATACTGCAGCTAACTTTGATACTTCTTTGGTGGCTGGAGACAGCCCTTTGGTAGAGATTAGCCTGTAATGATAAGGCCTTTCTAGTAGTCTAGGCCAGAGGTATCAAACGCATGGCCCAAGTTACAAACCAAATAAGATTAAAGTGTAATTGGGAAATATATAACAAAGTAAATAAAAATATAATACAACATAGATAATGTTAATATGTAGTTTTCTGAGTCAATATGTGGCTCACAGAGATGTGGCCCTCATTTCTATTTGAGTGTGTCCCCACTGGCTTATATGATATGTTTGAGACTATACTTCTTAGGGATGTGTGCAACATGTCACATCCTACTGGCACCTTGGTCTATTTATTGCTACCTCTTTTTAAGTACAGCATACTCTCCCAATATATGCTGTAGATTTGGGAAAATCATATAAGAAATCTGGACAAGATCAAAAGCCTAATTCATTTCTTGTAACACAACAGAGGCAAAATCTGCCCTAATTAGTCCATTTCTCCAGCCCACAGATCAGAGACCCCAGAGACATAAAGCCTAGTACAAGAGCTTCACACAAGGTGATGGTTCCTTATTATTCTTATGGGGTAGGAGGAGTATGACAGCATAAATTACTTTGCCTTTCTATTTAATTCTTTACAAAATAACTATCCTTTAAAGATAAATTCCCAGATGACATACACTCCCTGCCTTTTGTACAGAATGACTTTGGAATACGTCCCTATATTTCCTGAATAACTAAAAGCCTTAGGCTCTCCCCAATACCCAGCACAGGATTATCTTAGGATACTGCTTGCCTTTCTTAGTTCTCTAGTAGCCTTGAATTTAACATTCAGCTCTTCATAGAGGGACCTTTTAATAGATGAGGGGTGTGTGTGTGTGTGTGTGTGTGTGTGTGTGTGTGTGTGTGTGTGTGTGTGTGTGTGTGTGTGTGTGAAACTAAGAGGAACTCTGCTCATGATTTCATGAGGGTCCATATTTTTTTTCCCCAGTGACTAGGCTCAATTTTCAAATCAAATCAGACACCTTTCCCAACTCCTGCATATAAGCTCCATATGAGACTCAAGATTCTAGCTTTACTGTCATTTGCTTCTGCCACTCTTGAAAGAGGTTCTGCTCTCTGAGGGTGGTGGGCAATTTGCCCATGCCAGTGTTCTATACTGCCCTTACTTCATAAGCTGGAGAGGGAAGAGCTCTGACTTTCTGGCAAGAAATGACCAGAGGATTGCCACAGGAGGTATAGATACCAAACAAGAAGTTAACACTTGGATTTTGCAGAGAACAAAATTCTTCCCACAGCTACTTAGTCATTTCCTTCCTTGTGGTCCTAGCTCCAGAGATAGATGCAAAGCCCAAACTCGTCAAACCTAACAATTTACTGGGGCTTTGCTGTGTCTGGATTCCTGCATGGTTCAGGGCTTTGGGATGAGCATGAGCCTCAAGAGCCTCAGCTAAACCTATCTGTGAATTACACCACCTTGGGGCTAGAGAACTTGTCTTCATGAAGAATGACTCTAAAGTTATGCTTTAGATCCTGTTCTAGTCTTTGGTCAGTACTGCCTGTCCTTTGCGCCCCTTCTATTCAGCTCTTTCATCTCATCTTGAGATCATACAGTAGTTGACTCCTTGTCTATTTGTCTTCTGACTATTCTCTCTGGCTCTCTGTCAGTCCTTCAGATTTAATGTCAGTCTTGCTTTGCACAACTATAGTTAACCCTTCTCTTCTAGCCCTACCGATCAGGACAATAGCTAATAAACATTGCTGCCCCTTGCCTTTGGGTCCTAACCCCTCAGGTGATTTCTATTAATTTCTATTGAGATTCTCTCAAACCAGAATCATAGCTTCTAGATTTAGAAGAAACCATAGAGGTTATTTAGTTCAACTTTTCTCAATTTAGGATTATGTAAGGATTTGCCCAACTCATCACAGTAAGAGGCAAAGTGAAAATTTGAATAATAATAAGCATACTAATAATAGCTAGCATTTATACTGTGATTTAAGGTTTGCAAAGCACTTTATGTGTATTATCTCACTTGATCCTCACCACAATTCTCTAAGGTAGGTTCTATTGTTAGCCCCATTTTACAGATGAAAAAATTGAGGCTGACAGAGGTTAAATGACTTGTCCACTGTCAGACAGCTAGGAAATGTCTGAGCCGTACTTAAACTCGGGTCTTCCTGACTCTAAGTCCAACAGTCCATCTACTGTGCCACCTAGAGTTGAAGCTAGACATCCTGAGAGAAAAGTAAGGGCTCTTTCCAATTCGGTAGCTTCCCTTAGTCACATCACCCGCCATCTTGGTTAGCATAGTCTATTTTGCTCACAAGTCAACCACTTTACTTAGGAGAGGACATTTTTGTCCTTTGGCTCAAGTAGAATCCTGAGAAAGGCTCTCTTTTTGGCCCGTTTCCCACTATGACTATTCTGATAGCAAAGCTCCAGCAGATTTGAATTTTTGCTTAGAGAGGAATCTGGGTGGTTCTGAGATTGGCAGATGTGAATGAGATATTTTGGTCTGCCCTGCCTTCTAGATAGGAATTTCCATGAAGGGGACATTTATAAAGAGTACAGGAATATAATAGGTGAAATGGTGCTGGTTTGAGTACTTTTAGCATTGGGGATTCCATGTTTTGCCATTCCCAGAAATGCTAGTCACAACAGCCAAGAATAGACCTCTTAGAGCAAAGCAATAGATCAGCAATTTTCCCTCAGCCTTTTTGGGAAGGGTAATGAGCCTAACTGGTTGGAGAGTTTGTTGGATAATGCAATATGTTCTAGAGAAACATGTGTGTATGCTCTCCAACATCCGCTTGATCATGAGGTCCTTACTCAAACCATGTATGCAGGATGAAGTTTTACCAATAAAAAATAAGCAGTGGTTAGAAGAAAGAGGGAGAAAAGGTCAACATCTTAAGGAACTGATAAATTTCTTCCATAGATGTTTTCTGAACTATTCATGTCTATGAATAATCATGCCAAAAGGGCTATCTGGTCCATCTGATGGGACTTTCCCCTCAGAGTCATATTCACTTTAAGTGGTCATAAGCCAAAAGGGCACCACAGTGTAAATGGCTATAATCGGAAAGCCAAGAAGAGAAAAAAACAATAGATGTTCTTCCTTGTTCTTCCCTTTTCTTTTCCCAATCAGAAACATTGCCTCTTTGCAATTCACTTAGCACTCCTGTTTCACATCTCTTAAATGTGTATATCAAGTATTTTTATGGTTATTTGTATGGGTTTACCCATTACCCCATTAGATTGTGAAGGCAAAGAGAATAAGGGAAGAGTCTTCCTTTATAGCTCCCGCAGATCTGTGCCTAATAAGTGCCTGACAAACTTTTGGTGTGAATTGAATTGATAATATTAGAAAGGACAAGCAACTATTCACTCTCCTCAGATACGACAATGGGAGACTAAATGGTTTTGAAAGGCAACAGGAATAAGTCATGTTGGACTGTTACCCAAGAGATGCCCATCGTAAGGGTTGCAAGATAAGGGGCAGTGTTACCAAGAGACTATGTGGGATTTTCTCATCTCTAAAATGAGGGGGTTAGACTCAATAATCGCTGAGGTCTTTTTCAGCCCTGTTACTAATCTCTTTTTCCCAGAAGGCTCTTCGGGAAATGTCAAGGGCCATATGCCATTACAAAGATATTTTGGGGACAGGGTAGATACAAATATGCTTTCAAGCACCTGATCAAATACATTTCTCTAGGAAGTACAAGAATGATCCTCTTCCTGTCTGTTATCTATTTGTTTAATGGGATTTCAGGTAGGTCATTTTCAGTTTGGACTAGTTCTTTTGATAAGTAATCCAGCATCATTAGTGATATCTTTAAGATCTTTGGAAATAGTCACAAAAGTGGCACATACTATCTGGTTTATGGGACAGTATGGTGGCATGGGCAGAATATTATAATTGGAGCCACAAGACCTGAGTCTAAGTCCATGCTCTTCTGTTGCTTTCTTGGCCATAGGACCTCAGACCACTGGCTTTCTTTCTCTCAACCTCAACTTCTTCATCTATACAATGAAAGAGTCAGACAAAGTGACATCCAAGGTTCTTTCTACCCCTAAATCTTATTATCCTACCAAAGCAATCTGTAAACCCTAAAGTGTTAGAGTCATGTGAATTACTGTTACTAAATGGGGTGATACTAAGGTGACTGAACTTTTTAAATTGCAAAGTACTTTAGAAACTTGGGTTTGCTATTACTGGAACAGCCTAAAGTTTTGTTTATGTAGACCAGCAGCCCATTTGGAAAGATGAGACTTTGAGTGCTTCTAATAAGGGTTTAAGCTCTGAGAACACAGCTCCTTTAGGCTCCTTTACCTATCCATCTACTTAAAAACAGATTTGGGAAGGAAAATTCACACCCCCCTACTCCTTTTATTATTCTGAGATTTAAAAATAATAACTGATTTTAGAATGTATAGGAATGCTTGCACATTTTAGATTGTCTGAAGCTATCTCTCCCACCAGAAAGCCAGAGCAAGGTCTTTGAAATGGCGATGCAATTGATGATTCACACAGAAGGCATTTCCCCTCTTTTAAAGGAGGTACATAATAATGCAGAGAGTGAAGAGACAGTGCAGAAACAGTACTGACAGAGGGGGAAGCATGCAGAGAAATTCTATATAGGCCACACCATGGAGCAAAGCAAAAGGACATAGGGAGTCGCCAGTTCATCCTTTTTGATGTACAGTGATGACACAATCACCTCACCTCATTACTCGGCACAGCCAGACTCAGCCATGGGCAATATCACCTGCTCTCTTCCACCAGGTGGCAAATGAGGGTGCTATAGGGAAAATCCATCAATTTGGCCTCCACTAAGCTGATGTCTGTGGCAACTCAGTCAGGGGCAAGAATGAGAGAACTCTTCCTCAGAACTTATTCAGGAACAAGAACACAGAGCAGCCAAATCTGATGTTGGAAGGAACTCAGAGGCCAAGACTGACCTACATCAAAACATGAGTCCCTGCTACAATTTCTCTGACAATTGCTCATCCAGCCTCCACTTGAAAACCTTCAGTGACAGGGAGCCCATTACCTCCTGAGGCATCCAATTTCACATCTGGACAGCTCTGTCTTCTGGGAAGAATTTTTTCCTTCTTTACATCAAGTCAAGGGAGGATTAATTTAAGGGGAAAATATTTTTAACAACTAGAATTAGCTGTATAAAGTAAAATGGGTCACCTTGGAAAGCAGGGAACTTCCCCTTCCTTGGGGAATCAGGTAGGTCTTTAAGTAAAGAGAGGACAACCACTTGTTAAGTGTGATGTAGAGGGGATTCTTGTTCAGGTACAGATGAGATGAGATGGCCCCTGAGGTTTCTTTCAGATATGAGATTTTGTTATTGTATAGACGACATAAATAAGACTTAAGGGAGAATACTTAAGTAATTTAAGAAACAGCGTGGAAAGAGCAATGTATCTCAAGTTAGAAGTCCTAGGTTTAAATTCTGGCTTTGCTATTTATTACTCACGCTATCTTGGGCAAATCGCTTAAACTCCCTGGACCTCAGATGTTTTTTTTCTCCATTTGTAAAACTAAGGGATTGTTAATCTGCAATGTTTCTTCCAGCTCTAAAGCCTATGACAATGATCCATATTTGAAATCAGTGATGGGAACCTTGCTATTTCAAAGCCAAAACGAAACAATACCTCTTCTTTCCTCCATGTTTGTTTCCATTTTGTTTCAATTTTTTTTGTTTATACCATCTGGAAGATAAGAATTTTTAAAATTTCTTAGATCAAATTCTCCCACTTGGCTGTCCCTGAGTCAGGGCCCTACCTAGACTTCTCTTTAGATCTTTCTTCAGCACCCAGGGGACAGAAAAATAAAATGGAAGGAACAAATACAGGAATATATTGGGAGCCAAGTGTTCAAACAGTATTCTTTTCTCCTGCTTTACAGAGGGTGGGAACAGAAGGTCTAGCTGAAAGGGGCAGGGAAAAAAGACAAAGAGCTTGGTCTGAATTATATTTGATGCTCAGGAAAAGATGAAAACACCAAGGAAAGGGAAGACCTAAGGTGAAATAAAGGTAAGATAGAACTCTCAAAAGAAAGCAGTGGAGCACCACGAGCAGAAGGATATGGTCTGGGAGGTAGAAAAAGCAAAGGATGCATATTTTACAAACATCAATATTGGGACGCAATATTGTCCCACAACACACTTTGTTTTGATGGTGATTTGTGTCTTGAAGTGGAATGAATTTTTTGGGTTTTTTATAATAGTGTAAACATGATTGTAAATGTGAACTTTGCCACTTGAGGTGCTATGACCAATGATTGCTGTGACTGTACCACCATACATACATAATGTACTGTGTGTATATCTACAAATTGACTTAATGTGGACTCTTTGGGTGTATTTGCATGAATAAATCTGACCTTTAGTTTACCTTTATTTTATTTTTTATTCTGCCCTGTCATCTCTTGTGATACATACTTTTATTGTCATGGTTATGACATGATCCATTCATTTGCTATTAAATCTGGGGCACAATAAACAGAAAAAGAGTTGTCCTGGAAACCAGCGAGTCTGCAATCAATGACAGGGATAGACAACCAGGGATAGAGGAATGATATAAAATAAGGGCACTGGGAGAGGAAGGGTATTGGGGGTACCAGATGAGAGACAAGGACTGTTTTCTTATTGGGCACTACTGGTGAGTTTAATAGTTTAGAACCAAAGCCCATTATCAGTAACAGGAAGAGTGAAGACAAGTGTTCTATCTGTGTGAATCAACAAGTGCTCAGAAATGCTGATGATAGGGATGTTTCCAAATGAAATACATTGAAAACACAAGAGAAAGAATCGGGAGGCTTGGTCATAGAAGGAAATAGAGTAACAAAACAGCAGAACAAGAAGAGGATAGAATCAGCACAAACGCTAATGCTTATCTCCAAAGAATTCAGAATGTGGAGACAAGTTAAATAATGCTGAACCCTGAAATAATCTGAAAAAAAATACCAGGAAGATTGCCAGATCTCATCCAGGTGATTTCCAAGTTTTAGCAAGAAAAATAAAGCATAGCTAACATAAGATGAGTGATAACCTAATTACTCTTAACACATCCAGATAATTTGATCCAACCAAAAGGCAATGCTCTGCATGATATCAAGAAAAGAAGCATCAAAGAATAAGGGTGTTTCAACATTTATTTATCAGTGCCTAGGGGAAAAGGTCTCTCATTTAATGACCAATACTGTCTTTGTTGACTGAAACATCAACTTCCCTAGAGTTCGTAGAAGGAATCACTAAATAGAAAGAGCCTAGGTCTTAGAGTCAGGATACCTAAGTTTACTTCCCAGCTTTGGTAGTAGATAGTCAACCCTAGCTATTGTGGTTTTGGGGCAAGTTACTGCCTTATTTTAAGATTCACTTTTCTCCTGTATAAAATGGGGAATAATACTTCTACTATCTACCTCACAGGGCTGTTATGGGGGGAAATATTTTGTGAACCTCAAATTCCCACAGAAATGTGAGTTATGACAATAATGCATTTTCACCAATGTTACTATTCTCCCCATTTAAATATTCATTGGATGATTTTTAAAGCTATGATTTTCTCTTCTGAGCAAGTCTGCCCAGAGCTGGGAAAAGGATCTGTGTACCCCAGGCAAAGTTTGAAACTTGTGTCCCCTGAGGTTTCAATTGTAAGACATACTACTTGATTTATCACAAAGACAATACCTACATGCTCTGCAGAACAAAATTCCTAATATTTAAAAACCATTATTCAAAATGTTAGACCCCAGAGGACAAAAGTAGAAATTGCAAAGAGGCAAATATAGTGAGTACATCATATTAAGAATCACTTCCTAATAATTAGAGCAGTTCAAAAGTAGACTGGACTGGTCTCTCCAAATTCTAAAATTCTATGATCTGTTATTCCTCTCTGTTATGTAGCCAAGACAGCTGCCCACTACTGGTCACCACTTTGGACCCACCCATAAGGAGGGAGAATCCTCTGTGCAGACAATGTGTATTTGTTATCCTGCCTAACATATCTTTTGTAAGTGAGCAAATCAGGCCCTTGAATTCAGTTTATATGAATTATTCCCTTAGAGTCTGAAAAAAATAAGAGTGTACTGATAAAGTCAAGTTTTTGAATATTAAGAGTTAAAGACCTTAGTCTGAGCTTATAGTACAGGCACCTGGTAGGGCCCATCTTGAGCTGTCAACCAAATGGATTTTCTCCCTTTGTTGCATCCAGTCTCTCAGTAGGAAGAGAGGGCATGTAGGAGAAAAAAGAGGAAATCAAAAAGAGAAAAAGAGATGTAAAGACTAGGAGAGAATGAACTGGAAAGTAAAGGTTAGATGAGTAAAAGAAAAGAAAAGCACTGAGATAGAGTTTTCCTGTTGATGGACTATAAGTAACACTGCATTTCTCTGGCACATCATCCTCAGCTCTATAATTTCTACAGATGACAAACTATAGAGCAAGCCTGGTGGGGCACATTCAGAAGGACAGTGATATGCCCTTAATGGAGACCTTTGATATGGGACAGGGAGGACTGTCCAGTAATCATATAGACTCCAAGCAGGGCAGAAAGATGGCAGTAATCAGTGTCCATCATCCAGATGCAGCCAGATGAGTGCCAAAGGAACTCAATAACTAATAGGCATTTGCCCAGAAGTTTCCACATCCTTAAAAAACCCTCTTTGCTTCCTTAATGCTGTCAATATAAACTGTCTACCTTGGACAGTGAATTGTCCTACATGCTGCGTTTCCTGGATAATTAATGGCGTTCTTCACTCTGGACCATTCTTTTTCCTCTGGTGGAAAAGTCTGCCGAGGGCAGTGATTTTGTCACTTTTATTTGTAGCCCATCAATTCCCTTCCTCCACAAAGGGTATTTTATCTTTTTCTTCTCTACTGTCTGTGGCCCTGGGAGGAAACAAGTTAGGCACATGTGTCCCTTT
The DNA here is from genome assembly GCF_028372415.1 of Notamacropus eugenii. Taxonomy (NCBI): domain Eukaryota; kingdom Metazoa; phylum Chordata; class Mammalia; order Diprotodontia; family Macropodidae; genus Notamacropus; species Notamacropus eugenii. The sequence goes on along the minus strand of NC_092872.1, from coordinate 422,435,490 downwards.
CAAGATGGATGTGGAACAAATGGCAAGGCCTTAGTCCCCTTGTTTTCTCCTTGGTCCCCAAGCTTCCACCGGGTGCTAACTGCATCCATCTAATTTCCTGAAGAATTAGAAAAGGAGTAAACATGTGGATTTGGTTTCTCCTCTTTCCTTTGCAGGAGTAGGTGCCTGTTGTTTTGTATGTGTGTAGATTTGCAATCTAAATGCAAATGGCTCCACTAAAAATAACCATCCTTTTTTCTAGGTGATGGCCACTCCTGACTGGCTGCAGAGAAGCCCGAGGGTCCAGAGACAGTAATGATAGGAAGGCTGTGTCATGACTGTACTTTGCCCCATGTTTGCAGCCGCTCTTAAATGGCTGCAAAAGAAAAACACAGACATTCCCACGTACCTTTTGTCGCCAGTCTCACGCAGTTGATTTTGGTTTCCTGTGAACAACAAAAAGGAGGGATGTGGTTAGTCAGTTGGTGGGTTAAGTTTATTCTTTTTTACCATTATTATTTTAAATCACAGTTTATACTTGTCAGTCTCTTGAATGCACCGCGGATGCCAGTTTTCAATTACTCTTCAAGGGGGCATCATAGAATTAGGAGATGTAGAGGTGGAATTGAAGACAGGAGGACTCCAGTTTGGATCCTGCCTCTGACACTTCACTATTATAACCTTGGACAGCTCACTTAACTTCCCCTATTCTCATGTCTTTATCTGTAAAGTGAGTATAATAATACTCATAGCCTCTACTTGGCAAGAGCGTTATAGGGCACAAGGAAGAGGAAAATAAATAAACAAACAAATATATATGTATATATAATATATATACATACACACACATATATATACACACATACACACACATACACACACACACATATATACACACATACACACACATACACACACATACACACACATATATATACACACATACACACACATACACACACACACACATATATATATAAAATAACATATGCAAAGCCTTTGCAGATATTTAAATGCAGTAAAGGTCAGCAATTCTTCTTGGAACAATTTATATTTAAGTAATCAAAAGGAATTAGAATCTTCCCAGTATCTGCCTGTGTGTCCCTCTCATTCAGATGCCCCATCTCCACACAAAGGCTCTACACCAAACATTGTCCAAATGTGACCTTGGGTGAGACATTTAAATTTTCTATACTTCAGTTTCTTTATCTATAAAATAGGAATAATAATAATTCCTGTTTCTTAAAGGTTTGTTGTTGTGAATATTAGGGTTAATAAGTGAAGGTGCTTACTTCATTATAGTACTTGTTAACAATATAGTACTGGAAAGTTTTTAAAGCACTTTATACACATTAACTCATGTGATCCTTGCAACAACTTTCTAAGGCAAATAAAATTATTATTCTAACTTGACAGATGAGGAAATTTAGATGGACAGAGATTAAGGGACGTGCCCCCAGTCAGTCATAAACAAGTTGGTGTTCTATTTAAGCTCAGATCTCTGGACAAGTTCATCTAGTGTGTATAATACTATACCATGTTATCTTACAATGTACTGAATGAAGACAAATGATTAAACCTATCCTTCTACAAATATACCCATTTCTGCTGATGATACAACCATCCTCCCTATGGCTTGTAGCTTTAGAGTCATTCTGGACTCTTCCCTTTCAACCACCGTCTCTGTTCACTTAGGAGGTTTTGTTGAGTATAGCTCTGCTAAATCGCTAATAATAATTAATAATAATATCTGTGTAGTGCTTTAAGATTTATTAAGTGCTTTCCAAATATTTTATTTTATCCTCAAAACAACGCTGGGAGATAAGTGCTATTATTACCCATATTTTACAGGTGGGGAAACTGAGACACAGAACGATCAAGTGGCTTGTCAAGGGTGACATACCTCGTAAGTGGTCAAGGCCAGATGTGAATTTAGGTCTTCCTGACTCCAGAGGTCCAGTGCTCTGTAGCACTTAGCTGCCTAGGTCAGTTTCATTCTCTTCACTCATGCAGTCTTCACCTAGATTACCTATCCTAATGACCTAAAGTATTAATTGTCTTCCCTATCTGAGACCTACCCCTCTCCAATCCATCCTCTGTGGTTATGAAAATCACATTCTGTAAGCAAAAATATGACCGTCTCCTCCCTTCTCTGTCTTCCCAACTCTTCAAGAGCATTCAATTGCACGTATAATAAAATGTAAAATTTTTAACTAGCCACTCAGTGCTCTTTGTAACCTGGCTTTCCTTACCTTTCAATAGTCTCAATCCATATTATGTTTCTCCCTACACTTTCTGTTTTAGTCACCTTGGAGTATTGGCTATTTTCTGCATATAACATTTTAACTCCTACTTCCACAGAAATTTTTACCCAGGTAAACTTGTGTACCTTTACTCTATAGATTCTATCATATTTCTAAGGCATTCCTTCCCTACCTCCTCCTTGTGGAATCCCTACCTACAATTTTGATGTAATCTTTTACATGGAGCCATTCTTAATCTTTCAATTATTTTCACTCTCCCACTTGAAATTATTTTCTCTCTCTCTCTCTCTCTCTCTCTCTCTCTCTCTCTCTCTCTCTCTCTCTCTCCATATATACATATAGTATATGTATTTATATATGTATGTGCATGTATACACCCATACATAGTGCAGCATCTGTATAGTGTGAGATCTTAATAATAATTATCTGAATGTAATTATTTTCATTATAACTTGCCAGTTTGTGTTTCAAATGTATCAGTATGGCCTAGAGCTCTAATCAGCCATTTTGATGCTTTGGTCATATGGCACTAAATGTCCTCACATAAACCTTATATGTTTGGGGAGGGAGGGTTACCAACAGTAGCATTGTTGTAGAGAGACAGAGACCCTGAAACACCAGTGCTTCCTGCAGAGATTATTTCTTTGAGAAAGAGCAAGGCAGGGCCAAGTTGGACACTACTCACCTGGCCTGTGACAACCAGGGTAGGAAGCGTATCATCCTCTAGCTACCCAGTTTAACCAATTATTTTTGCTAACAAGTTTCTGTGTTGCCACAGGAATAGAAATGACATATAAATGTAATAAAATGTGAGATAATATAATCTTTTAAACAATTATTTAAAATATTTGTACTTTGTAAATTTTGGTGCCCTTAAGGCAAAATCTTAGTTGTGCTTCTGACAAGGATCTTTTGAAAATCTGGCCTCAAGTCAAAGGCTATACCTGCATGATCTATTCACTGGAGTTTGGAAAATGGTACAGTTAATCTGGGAAAAAAAGTGATTCATCAAACTAGCATCTCTTCCACTCATTTCCCTGGATTCAGCCTTTAAGAGAAGCAAGAGGTAAACAAAGAGAACATCCTTTTTTGATGATGGTACCTTTGCATCAGCATTGCAGAAGATACTGATACACTACCTATCTCACTCGAAGCCACTCCCTCCTTCCCCAAAATCCTGTTGCCCTGCGCCATGCTGCACCGTGTCCATTTGATAAAATGTCACCAGTAACAATTGCTTTCAAGTAGTATGGTGGAATGAAAAGAATCTCAATCTGGGAATTGAGACATGGCTCTAAATCAAGCTTTACTTATACTTTTTTGTTTGACATGGAACAAGTTCCTTATTCTCACCTATAACATGAAAGAATTGACCTCAATGATCTCGTGTTGATCAGTCGTTTTTCAGTCATGCCCCATTCTTCATGATCTCATTTTGGGGTTTTTTGACAAAGATACTGGACTTGTTTGCCTTTTCCTTCTCTAGCTCATTTTACAGATAAGGAAACTGAGATAAACAGGATTAAATGACTTGCTCACTTAACTAGGAAGAGTTTGAGGTCAGATTTGAACTCAAGAAGATGAGTCTTCCTGATTCCACACTTGGCGCTCTATCCAGCCCTTCACTAAGCTGCCCCCCAATGATACTACAGTCCCCCTAACAATCTATAGTGCTTTATGATTCTCTGTTCAAATACAGAGACTACACTTACACCCCCAGTTCTGTCTAGATCTGTTTTGCTCTGACTTTTCTTTCCTCTTGTTTCCTATTGTGGAGGTAACAGAATTGATGGTAAAAAGGTAGATTTTGCAGCTTTGTTGCTGCCCCAAATTGCTAGCCAAGGCTGGATTTCAGAAGTTGTGCTGTGGGCCCTGTTATGTGACAATAACAAAGCATGGCTTTATTTCCAGAAAGCAAGCTGAGCAGATTGTGATTTTTCAAAAAATCCTGTTTTGACTTGTAAATGGAGCTTGAGAAATCTGGAAGTCACTGATGAGGCACCTTGTCACTGGTGCTGAGTCACTTTGCAGCCCCAAATTATTAGAGCCATTTAACATGGCAGGCTCATCATTTAGGGGCAGTGAGTGAGAGATGCTTTTCCTTGGGCGATGGTAACAGACCAGCATTCAAATTCTCACTCACTTTCTCTTACATCCTTGGAAGACTGAGATGCTCCATCAACATCTGAAAAAGGTTACAGGAAGCCAAAGGGCAGACAGTCTATTATCTATGCCAGGATCATGGTGTTTGTCCCCAGGTCTGGAATGAATCTCAGGAGACAAATGCTCAATCAAGTGATAATAGTTATGAGGGGACAAAGAGCCTTGTGCTAGGCACTGTGGGGGCTAGACTAAAGAAGGAGGACGTAATAATCACTGATGCTCAAATGGTATTTAAATGTTTGTTTTATGAATATTACTCATTTGAGAAAGGATGATGCTTATTTCTTCCCACTGGTTTAGGGAACTATTCAATGAAGAAAATGTCTTTAGCCATGTTGGTAGCCAAATGTTCTGTAACTTGTAATCTTAAAGAATTTGTTGGCAGCAACAAAAGGTTGAGTCTTATCTGGGATTGTAGAGGAAGGAATATGAATCAGAGGTGTAACGTGTACACAAGCTGTCCTTAAATTCAGAGGCCAGTGTTCTTTACATCATACTGCTCCTCATTTGTAACACAGGGATATAATACCTGCAGTGTAAATCAAAATAATCACTATGACTTATTATCTCTGTCTTACAGATAAAGAAACTGAGGTTCAAAGAGATTGATCGACTTATCCCATGGTAACATAGCTAAAGGGCAGCAAGGTGATGCAATGAATAGAGTTCTGGGTCTGGAGTCAGGAAGACTCATCTTTGTGAGTTCAAATCTGGCCTTAGACACTAGCTGTGTAACTCTGGGCAAATCACTTAACCTGTTTGCCTCAGTTGCCTCTTCTGTAAAATGAGCTAGAGAAGGAAATGACAAACTATTCCAGGATCTCTTCCAAGAAAACGCCAAATGGGGTCACAAAGAGTTGGACATGACTGAAAATGACCCAACAACACTATAGTTAATGTCAGAGGAGAAATTTGGATCTATGTCTGCTAGACACCAAACTCTACACTATATCCACTAAAAGTGTCAAATGCCAGGAGCTTAACACCCCAAGTTTATGTGCCCTGACTCTAAAAACACATTTATGGATGACAGATCATACTACTGTGGGTCAGAAAATTTCGTTCTACTAATAACTCACTGTGCGACCTTGAATAGGTCAGTGGAGCCTCTTTGTGCCTGAATTTCCTTGTATACATGGTGAAGCCATCTAATCTAATTCTGACATTCTATGATTCAGTCAGAGCTATAAAGATTGGTCTTTTGTAGGTGTAAAAATGAGGGTGATAGATCATTTAACCACATGGCCTTACCAGCATGGAAAAGCAGGCCAAAGTATATCTTAATTAGACACATTCATAGAGTCAGAGACATAGAGCTGGAAGGGACCTCAGAAACAATCTAATCCAAACTCTTCCATTTTAGAGAGGAGGAAACTGAGGCAAAGGGCAGTTAAGTGAATTGCCTGAAACCACATAGATAGTAAGAATCAAAGCTCTTTCCAGTATACCAACTTGCCTTCAGTTATTCTGGAGAAGGAACTAGCACTTAAATTAGGAGTTTGGAATCCAAGTTGACATGCCTAGATAGGTTTCAGGATGCTGGGGACGTTAGGATGCCCCTTGTGGCCCTTGCTCTCAGCTCTAATGAGGCCTTGATGATACCTGTTTCCTACTTGGCAAAGCCTTTGAGCTATAATTACTAATTGATGTTTGTAAAGTATTTTAAATCCTCAGGTGACAGATGTAATCAAGGGGCAATTTATTATGGTAATTGTTATTAGTATAGATCATCAGTATTTGTAGATGTCATTTCTCCTTGTAAGCAGGTGTGCCCGAATTAAAGGGGAATAGCAGCTTCCTGTTAAAGAAAAGAGGACCCACTATTTCCACTGTCAGCCCATACCCCCAGCAAGCGAGCTCTAGTGCTGTGAGAGTTTAAGAAGATGAAGATCAGAATTAGTATTAAATGGGAGCTTGGAGGTCAATGAGTCTGAGCCCTTCACTTTTTACATAAGGTGAGGGAAGTTGAGACAAGGGGAGTAACTTACTCAGGAGAACACACAAGGAGCAAATGGCAAAAACCAGGTTCTCTGATTCCAAATCCAAATCATCCCTCCCTTCGCTATGCATGGCTCATAAAGTCAAAATCAAACTAGACATGTTTTCTTTCTCTGGTTCAGACAGACCAGGTGCCCTTCTGTAGAGCTAGAAATTCTGGTACTCTAAGAAAACTTGGCTTTGAATATGCAGAGGACAATCAGGCTCAGAGAATCTGGACCTAGACTTTAGGATGCTGCTACAGGCCCCAGTCCCAGTCCTCCCTCCCACCCTCACCCCACCTCCCAATGCCTAGGAGGAGGCATTGGTGAGGAAGAAGCATGTAGAATGAGACAATAAACATTTATGAAATGCCTACTAGTTGCCAGGCACTGTGGGATGCAAAGAAAGGTAAAAGTCAGTTTCCGACCAGTCAGTGCACTGGCTCTGTGAATGAGAAACCACTTCCAAGCTGACTTCCTATCCCAGCAGTACATTCAGAACCAGGAGGCTTAACAACAAACCCTGCTGGCCCAGGAACACAAATGAAATATGCTTGTCCTTGGGAAATGACTCTAGCCCTTGAAATGAACATGGGTCTCTCATTATCCTAGTGACCCTTCTCTGGATGACCAACGTCCATCCTAAAATATAGTACCTGACTAACCTCCTTTCCTCCCAGAGCAACTAGACTAGTAACCCAAGGGAATGATATAAATACGGTCAGCTGAGGTTTCAAGAAAGCATTTGACACAATCTCTCATGCTGTGCTTCTGACTAAAACTGAAACACATGGGGGCAAGATGAGAGTACAAGTAAAGAGATTTGGAACTAGTTGAATGACCATACCCAAAGAGTAGTCATTAATGGGTCGATGTCAACTTGAAGGAAGACTTTTAAATGGAGAACACCAGTGCTCTGTCTTTGGCTCCACTCAGATCAGCTTTTATGTCATTCACTTAGATGACAAACACATTTATCATGCTCCAGTCCTATGAGCTACCTTGATCTAAACCAGGGGCTCATTACCTTCTTTTGTGTTATAAATCCCTTTATTATTCTGGAAGAAAAAGTTGAAGACTCCAGATTACTGTTCTCAACATTAGGCTAGAGCTGAAGGACTTTGGAGGCAGCCTAGTGTAGGGTTGTGGAACCTGTGGCCTTGAGACCACACATGGCCTTCTATGTCCTCAAGTGCAGCCTGCCTCTAGACCAAACATACCTGAACAAAAATTGCTTTTACAAATTTTCCAACAAGTGGTCATCTGGCCTCTAAGTGGGGGGAACCCATTATCTCCCAAGGTAAACCATTTTACTTTTTGAGAATATTAATGACTAGAAGTCTTTCCTCACATCAAGCTGAGATTGACTTCTCAGTAACTTCCATGCACTGTTTCTAGTTTTATCCTAAAGTTATCCCCTACAGGGTCAAGGAGATCAAGTTTAATCTCTCTTTTGTATGTCACCCGTTTGAAAACTTGAAGATAGAGATTACATCTCCTCTAAATATTCTCTTCTCCAAGCTAAACATTCCCAGTTCTTTCAACTGATCATCTAGATATGTTCTCCAGCCCTCTGCACATCCTAGTCATTGTGTTCTATATATGACCCATATGGTCTATGGCTTTTCTGAAATATGGTACCTAGAATTTAACACAGAATTCCAGATGGGGTCTTATCAGGGCAGAGTATAGCACTACTACTGCCTTTTTTGTTCTAGATGGTATCTATATCTCTTTTAACATAGCCTAGGACAGAATAATTTTGGGGGCTACCATGCCAAATATTCTTGACTCCTACTGAATTTGCAGTTACCAAAACCCCTAAATATTTTTTCACAGGAATAGTTGTCTAGCTAAGCCTCTACTAACTTTTACTTGAGAAGGTGATTTGTGGAAACCAAGTGTAGAAATTTTCACTGATCCCTGTTAGATTTTGTTTTATCCAATTTTATCTCTCATTCAAGCCTATGAAGAGCTTTTTGGAATCAGACCCCCCCCCCATCATTTAGTGTGCTATCTGGCCAAGCTTTGTGAATTATGCCCATTTTGTAGTTATGTGCCATCTATGATGTCATCTAAGTCATTGATATAAATGGTGAATCACATAGTGCCAAAGGCAGATCACAAGTATCCTCCATGAGAGGTTTACATTTGAGCTGACATTGACCCATTGATGACAATTCTTTGAGCTGTTGTTGAGCAAATTCCAAATCTTACTTGAACTATCACCTTATTCATGTTTTTCCTTCTTATCCAAAAATATAGCATGAAAGTTTTAAAGAGCTTTGATGAAATTTAACCATACTATATCTGTGCCATTTCCTTATGCTACTAGAACTAGCTGTTACCCAGGGAAACAAAGGGAAATAAGGTTAGTCTGGCCTAATTTGTTCTTGATGAAAAAGAGAAAGGAAGGAAGTGGTTCCCTGAAAGGAAGATAGAATGGTACAGAGAAGTAGCATGGAATGGGAAAGAATGGAGGATGTGAAGTTCCATGACCTGAATTTGAATCCTGGCTTTGTAATATACCCAAGATCAGTTTGGACAAATCACTTATCCTCTCTGTGCTTTATTATGCTGATCTGGTGAACTAGGTGACTTCTGAGGTGTACTCCACTTACAGATCTAAGATCTCATGATTCTTATAGTGCCAGCCAGCAGAGTAAGCACAAGGAAGCCTCTTTTGGCTGATCTCATTTCTGCTTGGCCTGTTATAGGAAAATGAATATGGAAAGGATTGGGAAGGCAGTTTCCTAGTCTCCAGCCACAACAAACTCCCCAACATTATTTGAAGTCTTGAGATTACTAGCTACTGGGGGTGAGGGTGGGGCAAAGGGGAAACTGATAGAAAAGTCCATGAAAAAAGAAGTTAACATTTAAATGGTTGTTCATGACTATAGTTGGAAACCCTATTGTTCAGCCATTTCAATTGTGTCCAACTCTCATGACCACATTTGGGATTTTCTTGGCAAAGATACTGGAGTGGTTTATTGTTTCCTCCACTAGCTCATTTTACAGATGAGGAAACTGAGGGAAACAGGGAGAAGCCTAGATGCATGCAAATAGTAGAATGATAGTTATGAAGATTGGAAAATGGCAGCAATTGCCAACTTGAATACCTAAATGAGGCTGATTTACCTTATGAGAACCTGATTTTTACTAGTTGGAGGAGTTCTTTTCCATACCAAGTCTGGGATCCCTTCTATCTTTGTAGCCTCTGCATTCTGCACTTTGATACTTCTCTGTCCTTATCTGACCCCCATCCTAGCCTTTGCCACCAGCTTGCTGTTGCAAGGAGACTCAGAGTTCAATTTTGGTCCTTACTACTTGAGTGCCCTTTGGTAAGCAATTCCCCCTCTGGGGGCTTTACTTTCCTTATCTGTAATAATAATAGCTCTTATTTACATAGCACTTTAAGATTTGAAAAGTGCTTTACATATAGTATTTCCCTCAATCCTATAAAATAAAGAGGTGAGATGAGATGATCTTAGTGATCCCTTCCAGTTCCAAATCCTATGTAACATTTTTCTGCTTCAACGACTAAGGCTATATTGGTTCAGAAATTTCACCTCACTCCCCACACAGTAGCAACAGATCCGAACAAGCTTAAATTCTATTTTCAGTGAGGAAACTGGCAGCCCTTCCTCTGTTTAACAGCAACTAAAACTCACACTTAGTTTAGATGCCAAAAATTAATTAAGCATTTCCAGCTGGGTGTAAGATACCAGTGGTTATCTTTTGCCTTTAGGAGCCTCAGGTCAGTTTCATGGCATGAGGAAACTCAAGGGTAGGGCTTTGTGGGGGGAAAGTCCCAGGATGAACTATCCAATGATGCAATAATGGCCAATTGTACAACTTCTGTTTTTGTTTCATCCCCTCCCCATCCCTCAAGGATTTCTTGGTATGATGGAAAGAGTATTGTTTCTGCATTTAGAGGACCCACGTTCAAATCCTTCTTCTGACATTAGCAATATAATCTTGGGTAAAGTCCCTTAACTGTGAGCCTCACCTTTCTCATAAAATAGAGGGTAAGGTTCATGTTGCACTAGATGCAGTGGTCTCTGGGGTACTTTTCAGATGGAGATATATGGTTCCATTACTAGAAACAATGCTCTAAGTGGGCAGTCACTTAATAGCAATGTGAGTAGATGAAAGTATGGCCTATCACCTATGTTCTCTTTTTCCAGACAAGTCAGGCTTCAGGAAGAGAAGGAAAAGTAGGGAAAAAGAAAAAGGGAAAAGAGTGAAAGGGAGGAGTAAAAAAGGAAGAGTATTAGGTATATGGAGAAGAAAAAAGAAAACAGGGCTAGAGAAAGAAAAGGAGAAGAACAAAGATGGGAAAAAAGAGAGATAAGGAGGAAAGAGGGAAAAGTAAGAGAAAAGTAGTCAGGAGATGTTGGAAAAAGAATGTGAAAGGAGCCATCTAACCTAGCCTAGCCTGCCCCAACTCTCTTTCATTATAGCTGTGGTCTATCAAATCACCACTCAGGTACCAAACTGTACCACCCAACTTCAGCTCTGAACCTGAGACTTCTCTCTTCTCTGTCCTCAATTCCTGGGTTTCTCCAAACTATAGAGTTAGTTTTAGTTAGTTTTCCTTTTTTGAAGTCTAGTCAACTTTGTTTTTTTGTTATATTGGAGTGTCATTTACAAAGAAGATACAGACTGAAATATTAATACACTGGAAACAACACTGTGGATGAGTGTAAGACAATAATTAATCTTCTTAAGAAAATAACCTTTTTTTTTTAAATTTTTTTTTTTAGCATATCCACCATACTCTAGAATCTTAGAAGAAGAAAAGACCTTAGACATCACCTAGTTCAGCATCCTACTCAATGTACATCTCTTGCAGATCATCCTTAGCAGGTAATAGGAATAATGATAATTACAACAATGATCATTTTTATAATGCTTTTGGATCAGCAAAACACTTCAGACATAGGTCATCTTATTTGATCCTCTTAACAATGACAATGCTGTGAGACTGGGGCTATTATCTCCATTTTACAGATGAGGAAACTGAGTCTGAGAGAGACTAAGTGACTTGCCCAGGATCACACAGCTAGGAAACATCTGAAACAGAATCTGATTTCAGGGATTCTGATGCCAAGTCAAGCACTTTATCTGCTTTAGCTACTCTGGCTGCCTTCAATGCTCATTCAGTCTCTGCTTGAATACTTTCAATGATGAGGGAATATCACCAAATAACAAATGTCCTATTCTATTACTGGATATTGTTGACTGTTTAGGGACTCTTCCTTCTACTGAAATGAGGTCTACCTCCCTATCATTATTACTAGTTCTCTCCTCTGGAAAAAGGAGGAGTCACTTGAGCTCCCTGCCTCCCTTCCTTCTTCAGACAGAAGAAGACAGTGATCATGTCTCTTCTAAGTCTTGTCTTGTCCAGGTCAACTATCCACATTCATGTTTCACATGATTTTCAGTCCCCTTACCAAACTGCTAGACCTCTTCACATTTTTCAATTTGTCAGTGTCTTTCAGATGCTGCTTCTTTGAGAGATGACTTATTTGTCTTTAAGGAAAAGATGAGGGAACCATGACCCCTAAAGGTTCCATAACTCATCCAGCGTCACACTGGGCAAAGTAGTAGGGTTAGGCTAAAACTGGTCTCCCAATAACTATTTCCTGTCCTTTCAGTTCTTCCATCTGAAGAAAAAGACAGGGAATCTCTTTCCTCTTCATCCACACGTAGACAGCATCCATGTCTCTCAAGTCTTTACTTGTGTGGTCCAAACATCTAGCTCCTAAGCAAGTCAAGGTGCACCTCTATTTGGAAACATTTTGTCAGCAGCAAATGCCTGAAAGTAACTAAATCTGATTTCTTTGCAAAAATTCTGTGGCTTAGAATTTTCTCTAATTTAATCCTAAACAGCTGTTCTCCAAGCACAATGACCCCTCTCAACACATCCTAGACCTTTCAATAGCTTTTTTAAAAGGAAAATATGTTAGTTAGGAAGTTCAAAAAGAAGGGGTAAGAGAAAAATAAAAGTGACCTTCTCACTTCACACTTTTTTGACTTAGTGTCTGACTGATTCAGCCTTTTAAATGGATCAGCTTTATGCTATATTAGTGGAATGGTAAACAAGAAAGACAACTGAATTTCCAATCAGAGCACCTGGGTACAGATCCTAGCTCTGCTGCTTACTCTCCGTGTGACCCAGGATAAGAGGCTTAACCCCTTCCTGCCTTGGTTTCCTTATTTGTAAAATGAAATTGAGCTAAATATGAGCTAGTCATTAGTAAATTGAACTTGTCATTGATGACCCAAAGAACACCCACAAAAGGACAACCAGAGTGATGAAAGACTTGGAGTTCATGCCCTATAAGGATCTGGGATGTAACTGGGGATGTTTAGCCTTTGGAACAGTTTGGGAGCACATGATAACTGCTCTCAAGTAATAGAAGGACTGTCACCTGGAAGAGAAATGAGATACAATATGATTTGCTCTCAGACAGTCTGGGAACTACGAACAACCGATATCAACTGTCAGCAGCTAATAAAGCATTTATTTAGCACATCATCTGCGCTAGGCCCTAAGAATACAAAGACAAAAATGAAATGGTCCACACCCTCAAAGAGCTTCCCTTCTATTTGGGTTGGAGGAAGGGATAATACATCTCTATATGTGTATATACAAATGTATATGTACAAATACAAGGTAGTTTTGGAGAATGGGGAAGGTAGCCTAACAGCTAGACAGATAAGAAATGGGTGCATATTGGTGATTTTTGATGAAACCTAAAGATTCTAAGAGGTGGAAGTGAGGATGGAGTACATTCCATGCATAGTTGGCAGTTTGTGCAAAGAAATGGAGATGGAAGATGGAATATCAAGAGCAAAGGGTAGCAAGGAGGCCAGCTTGGATGGACAATAGAGTGTGTGAAAGGAAGCAATATGAAAAGAGGTAAATTCTGGATTGATGCAACAGCAAATTTCCTAAAAATCAGAACTCTCTCAAAGTGAAATGAGCCACCTTAGGAGGTGGTGGGTTCCCCCTTATAGTACCTCTTTTGTGTTTATCCTTTGTTTCCAAAGAGGACCATGAAATTCGGGAAATGAGACATGACTTGCACTTGACTTTGATTTGAGTGAGAGAGGGCTGTGCAAGGTCATCAGCCTCATTTTTTCTTCCAGAACTATCTGGATCCAGTGACCGAATATTCATCAGGATGACTGGAGATGGCCCAGGATGCAATGGGAAACCCTGGCTCTTTTAAGCTAAGGTCTCACACTTAGAGTGAGATAATGCCAATTCAGTGAATAATCCTCTTTAAGAAGTAGTCAAGGGATGGCCCCTTTAATCAGAAAAAAGAAAAAAAAAATCAAGCTGGGAGGGTAAGGCGCTCAGAGTTGCTGTTCCAAAGAGAAAGTTACCATTGAGATTCATTCTCAGCCAGGAGGGTCCCAAAACAGCTATTAAGTGGAGCTTGGGCAGGGACCTATTGTGGTCCAATTTATGGGCTTCAAATTGAACTGAAAGAAAGAAAATAAAAGAAAGAAGGAAAGAAAGAAAAAAGAAAGAAAGAAAGAAAGAAAGGAAGAAGGAAAGAAAAAAGAAAGGAAGGAAGAAAGAAAGGAAGAAAGAAAGAAAGAAGGAAAACCCCAAGTTAACTGGGCATCTTCTGGCCACCAAAATTTAGCTTCCTTTGGAGAGGAGAAGGAAAGGGAGAGGGAGAAGATGAGCTGAGCTAACCAGCTAGCTGGGTCCCCTTTCAGGCAGCTCGGTCTACTCACAGGTTATGTTTGTCTTTTGTTTCTGAAGAGGACCATGACATCAGGGAAATGATGACATGACTTGCAGTTAACTTTGATTTGAGGGAGGGAGGGCTGTGCAAGGTCACCAGTCTTACTTTCTCCTCCAGAGCCATCTGCATCCAATGATCAGATATTCATCAGGATGATTAGAGATGGCTCAGGATACAGTGGGAGACCCTGGCCCTTTCAGGATAAGGACTTTTAGCAAAGTCTGGATGACCACGTTTTGGATACACTATAGAGAGATACCTTTATCATGTTTGGGTTGGACTTGGATAGCTCTTCAAGTTTTTTCCTTGTCTGAAATACTGTGATTCCATGACATGTAAAGTCCCTTCTGGCTCCAAATCTATGATCCTAAGTCTTTTCTCCACATACAATAGAGCAGAAAATAGCATTGCCCAACGAGAGGTGTTTCTGTTTCCAATTTTATATTAATTTGCCATACTTGTTTTGTATCTAACTGTTAATTATGCTCTTTTCAATTTAACAATGATGGCTAAAGGTAAAAGGGAGGAGAAGAGTAGATTCAGCAGAGCTCAATCTGTGCAGAGTGGAATGGAAACATTGTCAGACTGCACTCTGTGGCTGCTGTGTGCTGCCATGGATTGTACTTGCAGGACCATTCGGGAAACATGGAGCAAACCAAGGTCACTCAAGATTCTCGGTCCTCTGGAGGGAGGCATTTGGGAAGAAGTCCTTTTAGATTCCCAGGTTCTCATTAGGGAATAAAACTTCAAAAACACATTTTTTACTCCCAAGAGAATGAAAACCTTAAGCAGCATTATCCAACTGAATCATCAGAGCAGAGAAGGTGATAGTATCTCTGTGCTTTGTACTGGTCAGAACTTATCTGGAGTGAGTACCTAATCCAGTCCCTCCCCACAGGAGGGACATTGATAAGATGGAAAACAAAGTGGAAGCACACTTTCTGGTTACTGGACTGGTAGGCACATTCTGTTCCAGAAGAGTTTTATTTCAATGAGCAATAACCATCAGAGCTAAGACAACGAAATTTGGGACTTATGCGTACAGTCTTTCCTGAACTGAGTCCCTTTGGTGTAAATAAAACAAATCCTGGCCAGTTAGAAAGAACCAGTGATATACTAGCCATCTATCTGTCATCACAGGGCCAACCTAGTTTCACAGAGGCATGTCATCAAGTTGTCCACAAGTTGGTAAATATTAATCAGGTATCACCACCTTGTCTGCTCCAGGCCATGCTTTCTCTCTTTGGGCCATGATCTCTACCTCCCCCTCACCAATAGTCTGAACTCTGTCCCTGGATCCTTCTGTTCTGATAGGTGTAACTCTGTCCTATTTTTCTCCATGTCACTTCCCGGGCCATTCTATACCACACCTGAGTGGTACTCCCCTCCTTCTTTTCAGTTTCCCTTTATTTCTAGTTTCCCCCCATCAGCATGTAAGCTCCTTGAGGTCAAGGCAATATTTTCTTGCTTTTATACATATTCCAAGTGCTTGGCTCCTTGGTGCCTGGCACATAATAAGTGCTTAATAAATACTCTATTGAATCTGGAAGATCTGTGTTCAAATCCAGTCTTAGATGCTTAACTAGCTATGCAGTCCTGGGCAAGTCACTTAACCCTGTTTTGCTCAGTTTCCTTACTCATTGAATGAGCTGGAGAAGCAAATGGCAAACCATTTCAGTATCTTTGCCAAGAAAATTCCAAATGAGGTCTCAGACATTTGGACAGGAGTGAAACAACACCTAATCAATCAACTAGCATTCGTTAAGAACCTCCTAGAGATGGAAGAAACCTCAGAGGCCATTTAGTCCAACCCATCCTGAGGGAGGGAAGGAAGTTAAGTGATTTGCCCAGGGTTACACAGATAGTATATGACAGTAATGGTCAAGGAGGGAGGGGAAGGGGGAGGACTTGAACCCAAGTTCTCTCATTCTTGAGTCGAAGTCCACAAAGACTCAATAAAGATCATCTGCTATGGCATAGATATTATTATGATGTATCAGGATAGAATGTTGATAGAGTCACAAGTCCTTGAATTGTTGATTTCATTTATCTGATATTTCTTCTACCTGAATCCCTCATATATTACCCTTATAAGCAAGATTAGAGTATTGGACTTGTACTCAGAATTAATGGGGCTCAAATATTCTGATACTCACTTGCTGTGTGATCATCAATAAGTCACGACCTCTCTAAAACTACAAATTATACGTAGTCTGCATCTCTGGAGGAACACACTAACAAACCCATAGGTTCTTGCTACCTTGAGCTATTGATGACCCCCTTGTCATAAGGCCCATGATAGTTCACTTGTGGCCTCAGTTCAAATCTCATGCTTTCTTAGATCTGCAAAGCAACCACTCTGAAAACGCACTTCTGTCATGTAGGGAATACTGACCCCATGGCCAAGGCACACCCAGATTCCTTCTGACCCTCTAATTGAAAGTCCTGGGCTACTTCTGAGGCTGGAGGGAAGCTGCTACTGAGGGAGAGGATTCTTCTCTCCTTGGCCTTCCTGGGACCAACAATCAGCTTAATGAATTTGAAAATGGAAAAGACTGGAAAGGTGAGTCTCTCCTTTCCCATACTCACTCCATTGGCTTTGCTTAAAGCCTGGAAGTAGATGCTGTAACTCTTCAAGGGTGAGAGAGGAGCATTCCAATAGCCATTGTAGGTTTTATTGTCCCCCACTGTGAATGGCTGTGTAACTGGAAGGTTGACAGGCTTCAATTCAGCTGCAAAATAGTGTAGAGAATCTAGGCTGGAAGCATTCTTGTAGCTCACAGGCACTGAGAAGCACTCAATGATGTCTGCAGCCCGCCGAGCCTTCTGAAGTCTCTCCTCTTTGACGACCAGCTGATAGACACTGGGAAAGGGAGGGAGGAAGAAGATGAGCAAAGAAAGAACCCAGTTATGCCAAACAGCTAAAGGCAAGAGGGGAAAAGGTGAACAGGCAGCCACCTTGGGACTAAAGCATCTTGAGTTCCTGCATGAAGTAAATGGCTAGTCTACTGACCCAAGTTCATCTTCACCAGCTCTGTATCTTCCCAGAAGGATGTGTATATAATTTCTGTTCTCTAGGATTAGATGGGGAACAAGGTAGGAAGACTGAATGCAATGAGATGTACCTTTGTGACATAGCCCTCAGCACTCAGTATCTGGGTGACTTTAGGCAAGTCATCTCACCTATCTGGGCCTCAGTTCTCCTGATCAATAAAATGAGAGGACTTAAATAGATGACTTCTATTTTTGTTGTCCAGTCATTGCAGTTGTATCTGCCTCTTTGTGACCCTATTTGTGGCTTTCTTGGCAGAGATGGTGGAGTCGTCTCCACTCATTTTACAGATGAGAAAACTGAGTCAAACAAGGTTAAGTAAGTGTTCGAGGACATATTTGAACTCAGGAAGATGAGTCTTCCTGACCTCAGACCAAAGCTCCATCCACTGCACCATCTAACTGCCCTGATGACTTCTATAGTCCCTTTTAGTTTTAAATCCATGGTAATATGACCCTTACATTACTTAACTTATTGACCTGAATTTTTGGGACCTCAACTTCTAGAGGAAGTGAATTCAGTAAAAATAGGCCTATGTTCTGGAACGGCATAGAATGTCACAGAATGCAGAGCGGAGGGGACCTTATCAATCACGTAACCTACTGCTCTCATTTTCCAGATGTGGAAACTGAAGCCTGGAGGGTCTTCCTTAGGTCATAAAGCTACTTCGTGTGACACTACTCTTTGCTCCAATCCAGGAATTCTTAAACTTTTATTATCATGAATCCTTTTAGTAGTTTGGAAGGCAGGGAACCCTTCTCACAATAATTTTTTTATTGAATTATTAATAAGAGCTAGCAATTCCATAGCAATCTAAAGTTTTGCAAAACACTTGATATATGTTATCTCATTTGCTTCTCTAACAACCCTGTGAGGTAGGTGCCATTATTAACCCCTCCCCCTTTTTTTACAGATGATGAAACTGAGGCTGAGAGAGAAATTTGGTTTAAATAAATAGAAAATTTCAGTTAGAGGTTAGTGAAACTAAAGATGCCACTTCTTCCTATACAGATTCACGGACGCCCTGATGTTGAGAACCCCGACTTTGTACTATACTTCTATGTCCTGAGATTCTGTTTTATCAGACTCTGAATACGACTGGGAGATTATGCTGAATACATTATGTTGCAGAAGATGCTCTCATACTGAATAATGCAGCTTCTGCAAGAGCATCAGGAGTAAACCATTCATTTCTCTCCCTCCTTTGCTTAAGGGGCCATAGCCTAGGTTGAAAGATAGTAGATGTTTTCAAACAATAATGTGGATGCTTGGGTTGCTGGGGTGAGGTGGGAGGGAAGGGGAAGGGGACAGCTCCTGAATTTTCATTCCAAACAAAACAGCTTTGGAAAGCTGAAAATCTGGACAGCTTTCCCCACTTGCTTGGCTTTTTGTTTGTTTCCTCCTTACATAAATACAGCACTTTTTCTTCTTCTTTTTGAGGCAATTGGGGTTAAGTGACTTGCCCAGGGTCACAAAGCTAGTAAGTGTCTGAGGCTGGATTAGAACTCAGGTCCTCTTGGACTCCAGTGCTAGTACTTTATCCATGTACCACGGTAGTTGCCCCAATAAAATACAGTACTTCTAAAAGTAACCCAAAGTCGTATACCTTATCATATCTGAAGCTGACTGTGAACTCAGGTCTTTCTGATTCCTGATAGACCTGGTGCTTGCCCTATCTACTGTGCCCCCTAGAAATATGCATGTTTCAATTCAATAAACATTTATTGAGCACCTACTACGTGCCAGTCACCATGTTAGACCTGGGGGATTCAAAAGAAGAAAACTAAACAGTCCCACTCACAAGGAGCTGACATTTCCTTTAGGGACACAACATGTGCACAGATAAAAGTAAATATAAGGCAGTCTGAGAAGGGAGAGAAAAGTTCAACTAATTAGTTGCTTGCTTGTTTGTTTTTTTTTTTTAATTTTAACAGCTTCTCTTCTTAGTAGACCTAAGCACTCTGCAGAACCTACCTTAGCTAATCCCTCTACACTTGCAGAAGCACTGAAAAAAAAATGCAGAAAAGCAAAGAAAAAAGTCAGCTTGTGGAGGATTAGTGGTTTGCATAAGGGAAGGGCAAAAGGCAAAGGAAAACGAGATAGACTTCAAGCCAGGCAGGCAGGAACGGCGTCTTGCTTCCTTTTAATCTCTTTCCATAGCAGTGCCTACATTTTGGCCAGAGACCTGTTCGTTCAGAAATAGACAAAGTATTGGGATTTGGGGAGGAGTGTGGGGGGGTC
This sequence comes from Notamacropus eugenii, assembly GCF_028372415.1. Taxonomy (NCBI): domain Eukaryota; kingdom Metazoa; phylum Chordata; class Mammalia; order Diprotodontia; family Macropodidae; genus Notamacropus; species Notamacropus eugenii. The sequence continues at coordinate 422,416,043 of NC_092872.1, read as the reverse complement.
CTTTCTTCTTTTCTCTTTGTGAGTCCCCAAATTTTATTCTCAGCCTAGTTAGAATCACACAAAATAACAAAGCCTATCTCATTCCCAAACGATGCCTGCATTAATGTTGCATCCCTCCCTTGCTCCTTTGCCCTAGTGTAGTTCCTATAGAAATGAAATCATTGGGTGAAGAATTCCAGTTCTAACATCTTCACTTCTAACATCTAAGCCTTGGATTGAACCCAGACACTGACTGAGGCTCACTGTTTCCCATTTTTGTCCCTCCTGAGGCATTTGTGTAAGGTTATTTAAAAAGACAACCAGAGGATATCACCTAATGTGGGTGTGAGGGACAGGGCACTGGAGAGTCCTGGCATGGGAGTACAGTCACCTGGGTCCAAATCCTGACTTTGCTATTAACTCTGAGACCTTGGAGCTAGACTACTAAGAGAATTTCTAGGATGCCTTCCATCTGTTACATACCAGAATTCTAGGATTTGGTTGCATATATTCATTTTCAGTCTGCTTTCACAGACATTAGGCCTATGGTTAGTGTAAGAAAAGGGGAAGAAAAGGTAAGCTACCCTCTTCTTAGTATATACATTTTTTTAAAAAAGGAAGAAGGAAAATTGTATTCTTGTCTCCCTCACATGTCATTCTTAGCCTCCTCTGCATTGTGCTGCAAATGCATGTGTAGAAGAAGATGCTTTATTTAAGTTTACAGGTAAAGATAAAATCAAACATAAATAAAGCTATTTCTACAACTCAAAAGAAGAGCTTGCAATAAACTCTTCAGGAAAATTTGCAAGGGAATGGTAGTTTTCAGGGAAAATATTCTGACGCCAATATGAGAGTAGTTTAAATTATCCTACAACAAATTATATTTACTCCATATATTTCTCTTTTCTCATACTGCTCTGTCTTGAGGAAAGGTCATCCAATTCTCCTCCCTCAGCCTTCCTCTAAGCTTTAGATAGGCACATCAAAGCGCTGTCCATCCACTACTTTTTTAGATTCATAGTGTATCAGAGCTTGAAGGAACCTTGGAAACCATTAAGCCCAATTCCTCTCCGCCCTTTTCTTAATTAAGAAGGAAATTGAGTGAAATGACTTACCTAAGTTCACAGAGCTAGTAAGTGGAAGAGCTGAGTCCAACCCCAGTCTCCTGATTTCTACCCATGTTCTTTCTACTACACCAAGATCTTTCTTGTCAAATGTTTTCAATACAACTTACTTTTGAATGTATACAAGTGTCCATGCCTGCACATGTATGGTATATATATGTCCCTAGTGTGAATAAATCTTGTTTTCTGCTTTAGAAATCAAAGGTGAACCAGGATTCCTGTCTTAGAAATTCTTCCTATAGCCAGCTTCTCAATAATGCATTTTTTTTGTGTGTGTGAAACAGACACAGAGAATCCATGTAGCACAGAGGATAATGTCCTGAACTTGGAATGAGGCATGTTATTTAATCTAAGCTTCTCACTGTCCTCATCTGTACAATGGGGACAATGATGCCTGTCTCACAGGGTTGTTTGTCGTAAGGTTCAAATGAGAAGTAAAACGCTTTGCAAACCTTAACTGCCAGTCACATTTGGCTAACAAATTATTGTTGTTTTTATTACACAGACTGTAAATAACAAAACTTCAACAATCATCAAATAGGTGATCTTGTGTCATGGAAAATATGTAGACCTCGAAGTACTAACCACACTGAGAATACCTTAAGACCATAAAGTTATATTCTTGCCTATAAATGCAAAACTATAACCTGGATTTAATGATCTTTGTTGGTCATTTCCTAGAAATCTCCAGGAGGCAGTTTATCTCCAGTGAAAGACAATACAGCAAACAGTATGAAATATAAAAAAACCCCATTTTGAAAATGAAAATTAAGATACAGGAAATGGGGGAAAGGAGGGAGTGGTGAATGTAACACATAACTTGTACAATGGGGCCAAGCGATCGCCTATGTGTCACTTGCAGGGAACACTTAGAATCCTACTCAACGGTGAGGCACACTGATGAAGATGATGAAGATGATGTTTCTTTTGAGAGTGAGAAAACAACTCAGAAGAGGCCTAGTTCAAATTGTGTTTCAATAATCAACATTGAAGAAAGGCATGCCCATCATGGCTAATTGTGATTCTGTGCATACAAGGCACCAAATAAGGTTCATCTAGGTTTCTTAGGAAAACCCAGATGCAGAGATCCCGGATCCCGGATACCTTGTCAAAGCAGCTGGGATGGTTTCTGAAACATGGTCTGGGACTATAAGAGTCACAGAGGTGGAAGAACAGATACTTTGATGCCTTACTCTTTCCTCTGCCCCTGCAAAAAACTAAGGAGTCAGTTTTCATAGACCTGCCACTACAAGTAGAAATAGAGGTTTAAATTGGGTCGGGGGAGAAGAGGTCCCAGTCAGCTGGATGAGCTACTTTGAGAAAGAAAGGAGGAAAAAGAGTCCAATAGCTCCAGGAGGAGAAAGAGCACTCATGTGATTACCCAACTGACACACCTGGGGTCACTCTCCTTGTAACAGCCATGCGCTTATAAAGAGCATCCATAAATTGGGTGTTTGTAAATCAGGAACTGCTCATATATAAAAATGGATTTCACTCTCATTTTTACTAAATAGATAAACTCAGTTTAGCAAATTCTCTGAGTGCATTTCATTTATCCCACAAAGACTTAAGCAATGCCAAGTGGTTCAGCATCAGAAATAGGTAAGGGAAAAATAACATTAAAGAAGATGCACTGTCACCTGTTTTGCTGCTGCACCCTAAGTATCCTTGGGTCTTTCCATCTGACTTGCAGCTAAAATTTCTTGCATATGTTGCCTTATTAAGATGTGAGCTCCTTGAAGGCAGGAGCTATCTTCCTTTTAGATTTGGATCCCCAGCAGGAAGCAGAGTGATTTGTATCCAGTAATTGCCTAATAAATAGTTTTTCTCTCTTTTTCTTCTTCTTCTCTCTCTTTCCCTCTTCCTTTCTTCTCCTTCCCGCTTTTTTCCTTCCTTCCTTCCTTCCTTCCTTCCTTCCTTCCTTCCTTCCTTCCTTCCTTCCTTCCTTCCTTCCTTCCTTTCTTCCTTCCTTCCTTCCTTCCTTCCTTCCTTCCTTCCTTCCATCCTTCCTTCCTTCCTTCCCTCTCTCTTTCCTGTATACAGGCATTTATTCACTCATTCACTCACCTACTATGTATAAACTCCATGATAAGTACTAAGGAAGACATAGAGATAAATCAAGCATGGTCCCTATCCTCATGGAGCTTCAATCTAGTAAGGGAGGTAAGATATTCAACCAGATAAATATGATGCCAGTTTGAATATAAGTACACAAGAGGGAAATAACATACTATGAGATCAAATGAGGGAGGGAGGGAGGGAGGGAGGGAGAGAGAGAGAGAGAGAGAGAGAGAGAGAGAGAGAGAGAGAGAGAGAGAGAGAGAGAGAGGAGATCATTTCTAGTTCGATGGAGTTTGGAAGGGGAATTAGGGAATTAAAAAAAAAATCTAAAACTGAATTTACTACATATAGCTTAAGACCAAATTTTCCAAAAATACAAAACCCACTGACTTCACAAAATATACCTTATGAATTTGTTATTTCTAAATACTACCACCCTAAGAGAAGACTGGGTGAGAGATGGGTTCTACAGCAGAAGCTATGTTTTTGTTTTGGTTTTAATAAAAAATTCAGGAGGATCAAGATACATGCCCCTGAAACCTACTATATTCCACAAACCAATCCACGCAACAGATCAAGAAGCAACAGGGGAGCCAAGGAACTCCAAAACAACATCCAAAGAGTAGATAAATGCGGCACTTTTGTTCAAAAGAAAATACTCAGAGACAGCTTCAAAGAGAGCTTTCCCCTAGCTCCAGCTCACACAATGTTCACCTAACTATCTTGTCCCTTTACTTCATTCTTGTGGTTATCCCTAGGATGATCCAAGGGGTCATGAAGTCAGACGCAATCGAACAACAACCTGTAGATTTACTTCCTGCTACTATCCTGGCATAGATGTCCATCCATTCTATTCTTACCCCTGAAAATAAGAGCTCCATTCTCAATGACTTCTGTTTTCCCTTTTCTTCCATGCTGTCTTCCTCATTAGACTCCTTCACTGACTTCTTGAGCAAGGACTCTGCTGTTGACTTTCTTTGTATTCCCCAGGTTTAGTACAGTGCCTGGCCCATAGAAAGCACTTAATAAATGCTTATTCTGAAAATATTTATAGTAATTCATCTTGCAGTGGCTAAGAACTGGAAATTGAAGGGATGCCCATCAATTGGGAATGGCTTAGCTGCGGTATATAATTGTGATGGAATATTATTGTGCTATAAGAAATGACAAGCAGGATGATTTTAGAAAAACCTGGACTTACATGAACTGATGCATAGTGAAGTAAGCAGAACCAGGAGAATGTTGTACATAGTAAGAGCAATATTGTTCGATGAAGAACTGTGAATGAATTAGCTATTCTCAGCAATACAGTGATCTAAAACTATCCCAAAGAACTCATGATGAAAAATACTACCCACCTCCAGAGAAAGAACTGATGTTTGAATATAGAATTAAGCATAATATTTTCATTTTCTTTCTTTCATTCTTTTTCTTTTATTTGAGTCTTCTTGTACAAAATGACTAATATGGAAATGCTTTCCATGATTGGACACGTAAAAAGTGTAAAAAAAAAAAAGCTTGTTTTCTTGACTTGACATTAGAGGACCACTTCTGTGGAGTCAGGCCAGGTTCTACTCTAGAGTGATTCCCAGTGAACTTCTGAGACATTCTCTGAGAAGGAAGCCTGCTGGAAGCATCCAGTAAGATTGCTTCAAGAAGGAAGCCTGCTGAGGTAGAAAAACATGGAAGTCTGATGATCTGGGTTCTAGGCTCCCTTCTGTCACTTAAAAGCTATGTGACCTTGAGCACAATTTCCTTATTTGCAAAACAGGATAGTGAACTAAATGGTTCTATGATTTTCCATGAACTTCTGGAGGATAACTTAAAACCTTTCTTCTTCTGGCACTCACAATATAACTGCCCATTCCCAAGGGTTCTCTCCATCCTTGGAGCCGACCTCTTTCATGGCAGTAGGAGGACCAAGGACAAATGCCAGTTTAGGAGGCTTGATCTAGAGATGTCCTACAATGCTGCTATAACATAAAGGCTCTGTATTTGGCCAACTTTTCACATGCTAAAGAAGTCTGGCTCTCCTAGGAAGCCAAAAACAAGTTCCCTAGCATCACTTGCAAACCTCTCAAGATACTCTTGAAAGCAGTGATTTTGTGGTGAGTGGAGCAAGATTTCCTCCCATGCATTCCTTCATGAAATAATTAACCATATTCAGATACACTTCTCGAAAACAAGGTCTTCAAACTCATCACAGAGGCACGTCCCACAGGCTTCGGGAAGGATGTCCCATTCTTGCCTTAAACAGTAGAATCAGAAGAGAAAGACTTGTTGCAAATAATTTGTGAGCTCTTAATGGTTACCTTATTCAGGGAAATCATGAATAAAAGAACAGTGCCATCCAAAGCTCGCTCACACAAAGACAAGGTGTATTAACAATGCTATTTGAGAAGACACCCAGAGCCGGGCACAAAAATTATTCACACCAAGCCCTGGGGTAGGAATACTTTTCTAATGGCTCTTCTCCAGGCTAATGAAGTCAGGGCTGCTTTCTCCTGACTACCAGGAGGAGGGGACGATGCTGCACCAGCTGTAGCTTAAATAGGTCTGATTTTGAATTGTATTTAGGGTATAGAAAACAAGAAGTTAAGGAATAATGTAATGTGGATAGCTGTTTTCTTCTCAATTCTCCCAAATAAATTGTTTCACAGATAGTTTCACAGAAATTTCAATTTGAGCAGGCAGATGAATTGAGCCTATACTTCTTGGCTACTTCAAAGTCTTCCTCTGGGTGCTTAAAGGTTCTCAACCAGACAGACCCTAATGGTAATGTGGGTGGGGGCTGGGAGAGAAGCACTGTCCTGGGAATAGGATTCAATTCAAATTTGATTCAATCCAGCATGTATTTATTAAACATCAGCTATTAACCAGGTGAGAAGCAGCTGGGTAGCCCAGTGAATAGTGCACTGGGCCTATAATAAGAAAGACCTAATCAGGTTCAAATATAGCCTCACACACTAGCTAAGTAACCTTGAGCAAGTCACTTAAGCTCTGTCTTAATTCACTGGCGAAGTAGATGGCAAACCACTCCAGTATCTTTGCCAAGAAAACTTCATGGACAGTATGGACCACAGGGTCAGGAAGTTAAACATGACTAAACAACAACAATTAACTGGGCACTGTGTCAGGCTCTGAGAATACAAAGCCAAAAATGAAAGCATTTGTACCCTCAAGTGTCTTACATTCTATTAGGAGGCAGCACCATGCAGCATTAGGAGCACTGAACTTGTTGCCACAGGGTCTGAGTTTTAGCCATTTACTGCCTTTGTGACTTTAGGCAAGTCATTTATCCATACTGGGCCTCAGTTTCCTTATCTGTAAAATGACAATATTGTATTAGATGACCTCTAAGGTCCCTTCCATCATTAATTTGGTGCAATGGAAAGTGAAGTCGACTTTTGGAATCCTAGGTTTGGATTCTTGCTCTGTCACTTCTGTCTCCCTCGGTTTGCAACCGTTGGATTATCCTGGATTCCTCACTTTTCCTTATTTCATACACACACTCAGTTACCAAATCTCTTTGTTTCTCCTTTACAACACCTCTCACACCTAAGCCCTTCTCTCCACAAAGCTACCACTTTAGTTCAGACTCTCACTTCCTGCTTAGATTTTTCCAACAGTCTAATTCATCTCCCTTCCTCAAGTATCTCAATGTTCCAGCCCACCCTTCACATTGCTACACCTGACATACTTTTTTGAAAAGGTAATTTTTCCTTAGTGTAGAGCCAACCATGTGACTAACCTCCTGTATCAATGGTGGTGATTTCCTATTATTGCCCAGAGAATAAAATGAAAACTTCTCTGCTTAGATTTTAAAGCCCCACCCAACCTAGACTCCAGTTATCTCTCCAACTTCACTGAACGTTATTCTCCCTCACTCTGCAAGCCAGCAATATTGGCTTTCTCTGGGTTCCTCACACAGATCACTCCAAATTTCCCATCTCTAGACCTTTGCACTAGCCCCCCTCAATCTTAGGATGCATTCCCTTAACTTCACCCAAAAAAATCTTTCTCTTAAAGTTGTAGCTCAGAATCATTTTCCAAACGAAGGTTTCCTGCTGCAGGATTCAATGGCTAAGGCTCCTTCCCTAATTTCTTTATATTTTGTTGTTCAGTCATTTTCAGTCATGTTTGACTCTTTGTGACCCCATTTGGGGTTTTCTTGGCAAAGAAACTGGAGTGGTTTGCCCTTTCCTTCTCCAGTTCATTTTACAGATGAGGATACGGGGGCAAACAGGTTTAAGTGACTTGCCCAGGGACACACAACTAGTAAGTGTCTGAGGCCAGTGTTGGAGTCCAGGCCTAGCATTAGACTCCAGGTCCAGAATTATATCCATTGAAACTCCTAGCTGCCCAACTTCCTTAAATAGCTACCATTTATATAGCGTTTTAAATTTTACCAAGTGCTTTACATGTATTATATCATTTTATCCTAGCAATGACACTGTGAGGTAGAGGCTATTATTATCCCCATTTTACAAGCAAGGAAACTGAGGCAGAAAGTGGTTAAGCAATTTGGCCACACAACTAGTAAGTGTCCTCAGGCCAGATGTGGACTCAAGCCTTTCTGATTCCAAATCCAGTGCACTTACCTACTAGCTGTTTCACTTTCTTTGTATTTGTTCACTTTTTACATACTTATATGTGCACTTGTTTTACCCCTTAGAATGAAAACTCAGTGAAAATAGAGTTTATTTCACATAATACCTGGTGCTAAATCGTAAGTATCTCATAAATGCTTGGTTATTGATTAACCTCTAAGGATGCCCTGCAATTAGATGTCTATGATTGTATGGATACATAATTAAATACAAGTTATATACAGTGTGAAATATACATAAATTGGGGGGAAAGAGGCAAATTGAGGGATTAGTAAAGTTAGAAGAAATAGTTCTTCATCTTAGCTTTGACCCTAAGAAGGTGCACATCTTAAATAATTTTCCTTTTTCAACGTTTCTTCTTTCATGTGTAAAATAAGGGTGTTAGACTAGACTGTCCAGAATGACTTCAGCAGGACTTCAGCCTGGAAAACCGGGCATTTACAGGATGGTTCTTCTTATGAAGCAAATTGTGAAGATTTGAAGCAACTCTACTCTCCGTATCATTTTCCTAATCTGGTTCTGTGAGCATTCCCACTTGTTTTGGACTTTATTACACCAGAACTAGGGTCATTGTTCTCTTCCCATGGATCTCTTGTCTTACTGGGCATTTACTACCTATGTGATGCTGGCAAATCTTTAAGTTTCAATTTCCTCATCTATAAGATGGGAATAATACAATAATAATGATATGGGAATAATAAAATAAAATACCTTACAGTGCTGGTGATATATGTAAACAGGATATATTTTAAGTGCTTAGCAAACCTCAAGGCTCTCTATAAATGTTAGCTCTAATTCTTATTTTGTAGATCATAGGAGGGCAGATTTAGAACTGAAAGGGATCTTAGAGATTAGCTAGTATAGTCTCTCATTTTAGGAAATGGTGGAACAGAGATGTTAAGTGACTTCCCCAAGGTTATACAGGCTTTAAGTGGATGGATGCCAAATGAGGATTGAGGCCAAAGTTGTCTGTCACCAAATCCACCCAGCTACCTAATGTCTTGGCTCTTCAGACCAGTTACTGCTTACTCTCTTTGCCCCAATATGCTTGGACCACACTGCCATTGGGATGTCTGGACTCAGTTTTGTTGACTCTCTTTCCTGTTAATCACTCATCATTTCCTCGATAACTCGTCATCCTTTTTCCAACCTAAGCTAACTCTCTTCTACCACAGAAGTTGTCTAGGCTGACCCATACCTGAATGGAAAAACCCTTTGCAATTCCTAGAGTACTACATAAACGTCAACAGGGATCCTTTGTACCATATATATACCAAGTAGCTAACGTCTGCTTACAGATGAGGAACTCACTCACTCGTAAGACATCCTTGTTTCTGTGTTGGACAGCTCCAGGTTTTTTTCATGTCTAAGACAAGTACCACAAACCCGACCTCCTGGAATAAGTAGCATGAAACTCTCCCTCAGGAAGGAGAGGTTGAGGAGGGGAAGGGAAAAGAGTCAGCAAGCAATTTCTAAGCACTAGTGCTAAGTGCAAGCAAGGCTTACAAAGCTCTGAAGGCAAAAACCACTCCTAGTCTCAAGGGCCTCATAGTCTAATGGGGGACACATCAAGTAACAATTACATATGTATGAAATATAGACCAAGTATATGAAGACAATCTGAAATTAGGAAGTCGTTAAGAGCTGGTGGGCCTGGGAAAGCCCTTCTGCATAAGGTAAGATGTGAGATGAATCCTGAAGGGAGCCAGTGAAACTAAGAGATGGTTGTGAGGAGGGAGGACATGTGAGGCATGGGGGACACCTGGTGCAAAGGTATAGAAACGGGCAATAAAGAATTGTTAGAATTGTTAAGGTGACCAATATAGTTGGATCAGATCATAGCTGGACAAAATCCTGATTGTCCCCTCCAAGTTACTGCTCCTTCCTGTTCTAACCATTGAGAAGATTTCCCTTCTATCCAAGTGAAATCATTCTTTGTTAAACTAGTTTTGCCCTCAGGGGGTCTAGTGCTTCCTTCCCATGATAACAGGGAAAGGAGTAAAATATAAGAAAACTGGAAAGGTAGGAAGAAGCCAGGTTATTAAATGCTTTAAGGACCAAACAGAGAACTTTATATTCAATCCCCTTCTCCTCCCCCTTACCAGCTTAAAGCTATTTCTGAGGAAGGTGTTATATGTGGAGGGCCTTGGAGGGCAGTGGGTGGAGGAGGAGTGATCCCCTCCGCTTGCCTATGTTTTATATGGACTAATTAATGCTAACTAGGTTATAAGTTCCATTACCTCTGTGTTGCTAACTGCAAGCTCTGTCAGTATCCTCTAAATTTGGTACACTCTCAATTCAGTGCCCTGGAGCAAAATCCTGGTCGTCCCATCCAAGTTACCACTCAGTTCTAAACATTAAGAAGTTTTTCGTCACATCCATGTGAAATCAGCCTCTCTCAAATTTCCACCCATTACTCTTAGTTTTGCCCTCAGGGGGTCTAGCACCTCTTTCCCATGACAACCTTTCAAATTATCCAAAGCCAACAATATGTTCTCTGCTCATTACCCCCCACCTCTATGTGAATGCACACCCCTTCTTCTGCACTCTCAAAGCTCCTAAACGTAGCTCTGCGTGCCCAGTCCCTTCACCATCACTTTTACCCCCCTATGACTGGGGTCCAGCTTGCTAATGTTCTTCCTAAAATGTGGTATCCAGAACTGAACACAATACTCTGAATATGATCTGGCCAGGTCAGAACAGCATGGCACTACTGAGACTATCTCCTCCCTCTTCCTAGTCCTGTAAACAACCTTGTCTCTCTCCATCTCTCAGTGTCTCTATCTCTGCCTCTCTCTGCTTGTCTCTTTATATCTTTCTGTTTATATCTGACTGTCTCACCTCTCTATCTTCATCTCTGGTTTTCTCTGGCCATCTCCCTATCTCTGTTTCTCTGTCTCTTTGTCTTTCTCTAATTCAGGCTCTCTATCTGCCTCTTCTCTCCTCTTCTCCTTTCTTCCTCTCCCTCTCCCTCCCTTTGTTACCAGCCATTTTTGCTGTAGGGTACTCAAAGGCGAGGACCTTTCACTGCCACTGCAGATTAGCACCTTCTCTTCATTTTCTAGTTTTAGAGCACTGCTCAGGGTCACACAGTCGGTAGATGTCAGGTCTTGAACCCAGACCTTTCTTCATTCTGAGATCCTTTCTATTTGCTAGATGGTGCTGCTTCTCAGAGAACTCAAAAGCTCTATCACAACCGTACACAACATCTAGCAGTTTACTATTTTTAAACTGTTCAGATTGTCCCCTCTTCTATTCTTTTCTTGTTCTCCCATTGATTGTTCCGGGACAGCATCTCACTGTATCTCCCCACCAGGCACTGCCTCTCCTACATCTGAAATGCTCAGTGTGGCTTCCTTTTCCCTAAAGCTACCCAGGTCGTCGGGGCAGAGCTCACTCCTGGACCCTGTGCAGCTTCGATGTCTATTTCCAGAATATGTTGATGACAATCCTTCCTATACTTCCAGAACCCACATGCTGACGCAGTGGCCCCCTTTTTGCAGGGTTCCAAGAAATTATGCATCTGTTAGGGAGGAAATTAACACCTCAAAGCAAACTATAATTAGGAATTCTTCAATTCAGTTTATGCTTTTTCAATTAGGTGCTCTATAATTTTAATCATGGGAGCATTAACATGTTTCTGTAATTTATATACCTGTGGTATAATTAAGTCTTGAAATGCATTTCTCACAACCTGAATGGTACCTGCCTGTCTGCTTATATGCTGTCAGTTCCTTGGATCTCTGCCTCCAGATGGGATCTGGGTCACAGGGCCACCACTGAGGGGTCCAGGTTGCAGGTAGACTTTGGACATTAAGTATGATAGGAAGGCAATTCTTGGCCAGGAGACGTCCTTGAACATCTGGAGTGTATGTAGATGTTTGGATCCTGAAGTTACCAGAGCTGTCGTGACACAAGCCATTTCTGCCTTTGGTAACCATTGAGGATAGCTATTCTAGGAAACTAATTTCAATGAAACAGGGACAGTACGTCCTGGCAAGACCGCCATTATATGAGCACAGTGGAGAACAGATGGATTTAAATGGCAAGAAGTGAACAATGAGCTCCAGCTTGGACTGGGATGAGACCAAAACTTTCCCTCCCTCCCCCATTGACAATTCTTCTTTCCCCTGTTTCTGTTTCACTAACTATTTTTTTGGCCTGGATGCCAATGGGCACACACACTTCAACTCGGGCTGAAGACTGTATGGAAAGGGAGTTTCTAGGATTTCCAGTAGTTTCACAAATGTAGGGGAGAGGAAGGTGAGGGAAGAGTACTGAGAGTTTTTGTGCTTATTTAAAATGAACCTCTGAACTTTTTGAAGGTTAAAAACATGAACCTGTCTCTTTTTTCTGCTCTCCTTGTAACAGCAAATTCAAATCTGCTGACTACTAAAAAAAAGAAATTGAAGCTGGCAAGGGGCATAATAGCAGAAAGCTACAAGGCTGGGCTGAGGAAGAGCCAACAATAAGCATTTTATGAAAGGTTTTTAACTTTCTGGAGACCTGGAGGGAATGCCTGCTGAGCTCAGGCTCAGGCCATTTCCAGATGTACCATCAGCATGCACTAGCTCTAGTACCAGGATTATTCCAATAGGCAAGCCTGTCACTGTTCTGATCATGCTTGGTACTAGGTATTGAGCAAGTGAAACAGACAGAGAAGTCTTGTGTTTTGGGATCTGATGACACAGTGGATACAGCACCAGGCCTGGAGTCAGGAAGACTTCTCTTCATGTGTTCAAATCTGGCCTTGGATACTTCCTAGCTGTGTGACTCTGAGCAGGTCACTGAACCCTGTTTTCCTCAGTTTCCTCATCTGTAAAATGAGCTGGACAAAGAAATGGCAAGCTACCCCAGTACCTTTGCCAAGAAAACCCTAAATGGGATCACAAAGAGTCGGACAGAATTGAAATGACTGATTGAGAAATCCAGATGATATCTCTGTGGGCAGGCAGGCAATCTGAGAATGAGGAAACAAATAGAGATAACTCAGGAATAAGAGCCAGGATCACAAGATTTAGAACTAGAAGAGAACTTAGAGCTCACCTATTCCAAGCCCCTGGATTTCTAGAGAATAAACTGAGAACCAGACAGGGAACTGGACTAGCCTACTGATAAAAAGCATCAGAATGAGGATTTGAACACAGGTCTTCTTGCCCCAATTCCAATACACAACCCTACTGAACGTTTGTTTCCCCATGAAATAAACAGCAACAATCAAAAAATAAGCCTATATTTAGACCATGAGATTGGAATAGTGGATTCCATAGTGGAAAGAGCTGGTTTCAGAGTCAGGGTTCAAGTCCCATTTCTGATACATACTAGCTCTGTGGTCACTTAATATTCTAATGTTCAAAGGCAGCTCTCTAAAAATATAAGATATAGAGAAGGTGCTGGTTTGCATTCGGAGAACTAGTTTTCTTGAGAACCTCCCAACACCAGTGCAATCACATAGCCTATAAAAAATGTACATAATACAGTTTTCCTTGTAGGCATCTTCTGCTCTAAGCCTTTCTGAAAACCATCACAGATCAGTTTTCCTAAAACGAGGAAAACTAATTTTATTAGTTTAAATGGTGAGAACTGAACAATGGGTTCAGATCTGGACTGGGATAAGACCAAAGCTATTTTTTCCACCAATGGATACAACTTTTCTTTTTGCCTATTCCTGTTCACTGCTTTTTCCCCTGCTTAAGAACTTAATCTGGATTTGGTCTTTGGTGGCATTTCCCCTAATTAATCATCTGATACATCAATTTCAAACTCATCATCTTGTCACTGAAGGTCCTGTGGCCCTAGGTAAGTTGTTCCCATTTTCTCTGGGTCTTTTTTCTCATCTGAATGCAATAGTTAGATAGAATGGACCAGTTTGTGAGTCTAGAAACAGAGAGAGGTAGAAACTAAGGATTCCAAACCAGATGAGATCTCAGGGATTCTTTAAATGGATTAGGTTGGTCTCCATGATCTCTAAGATCCTAGGAACATGTGAGATGTTTGTTGGATGGAGGTCCTACCTTATCCACGCAAACTATTTGCTTGTATTTACATTCCAGCTCTTCTCTTCTGCCTCAACTGGTCCTGTTACCTTTCTGTCCCTCAAATAAACTATTCTCATTACTATCTTGTACTTTCTTTTGTGGTTTTTCCCAGTGAGGAGTATTTTTTTCTCTTCCTGTCCATCTAGCAAAATCCCACCCATCCTACAAAGCTCAGATCAGGTCTTTTCTGACCACCCCAGCACTCACCAATCCTTCTTCTGAAAGGACTTACTGTCTGTCCCAATGAATTTCATCATGTAATTGTATGCTGTCTTGCACTGAACTGTTCATTTCCTATGTAGAAGGACTGCCTCCCCAATGAGATTAATATGTCTCTCACAGGCCTAGCAAACTGCTGAGAATTTAGATGTTACAATGAACTGAGACGCTGTGATAGGAATATTGAAGGGGAAATAAAATATCACATATTTTATTTTTCTTATTAGGCAGGAGCTTTCATGTGAGTCAGTGTATAGTGGGTTTGGAAGCCAGGGGACCTGGATTTGTTTATTCTTTGTGTGATCTTGGGCAAGTCCCTTTCCTTCTCTGGGTCTCAGTTTTGTCATCTGTAAATTGGTCTAAAGGATTTTTTATGTTACTTCTAGCTTTAAGGCTATGATTCTATGAGAAACATTTCAGAAGTATTTGAAAAAAAGGAATTAGAAATGTAGAGAAATGGGAGGGAAGGAAGTGATCATAAACCAGTGGAAGAAATTTGTGTATATGCCTAGGAGGAGTCAGATACTAGAAAAGAGACATTATTACTAAATTACAGACTCCTAGGAAGATTTAGAATGGAAAGGGGCCTTAGAGGCCATCAAGAGATAAGGTCACAGGACAGTAGTTAGGGTTCAACCCCTTCATTTTATAGATAAGGAAACAGACTGAGAGATTATGTGAGTTGCCCAGGATCCATTCTCAGTACTATTGTGTGAAGCAAAATTTGAACTCCAAGTTCTTCCTATTTCCCAACTCTGCCACTCTATCCTTGGTACCACCTAACTGCCTCATTTAATCCAGCTTCTTCATTTTACAGATGAGGAAACTGAGGCCCAGGCAGGTTCACTCCCATCAGTTCACACAAGAACTTGGAGAAGCAGGATTAGAGGCCAAACTCTTTGTCATAAGATCCATCAGGCCACACTTTAGATATTATTCATGAGCTGCCTTGGGTTAAAAAAAAAACACTTGGTGACTAACAATCTGGTGATGAATTTCTCTAAATTCAGAGAGGTTAGTCCTTGAAAGACAGACATAAAATCCATTGACTGATCTGCATGCACATCCTTCCCAGTGTGATGAGATCTAACACATTCTGTTCTTCATTGCGTAGATTTTGAGAGCCAGGGTCACCTACATATCAGGACAAGGCTTATGGGGAGGATGTTAATGAATTCACAGAAACGCAGATTTACATATGTGTGTGTGTTTATACATATACAACATACTTATGCACATATACACTTACAGTTTGAAGAAAAACACTTTATCCATTCACATAAATCTGATAGTAGAGGAATAAATAGTTCTTTTAAAATAGTTACACCTTATACCTAATTTAAAAAATCAAAACAAATTATAAAAACTGTCATTTCACTAGAGACATCCAAAGAAAGAAATTTCAAAATTATCAAGGAAAATGTTAAATTTATATTGCTAGAAATAAGCTTTTTCATTCTTTTCATAAGTACATGCATGTATCAGCAGTATATAGTAGAGAGAGAGCAGACCTTGAAGCTGGGAAAACTTGAGTTCAAGTCCTGCCTATGACATCTACTAGCTTTGTGACCCTGGGTAAACCACTTACCTCTCAGTGATTTAGGCAGTTCTCTCAGACTACAGATAGGAAAAAGGAGCTGATCTATACTGATAGAGGAAGTTTTCTATCTTAGGAGTTCCTACACTAATGAAATTACAGATCCAGCCTCTATCTTTACATTCAGATCCATACCCACACTCATATATACATATACAAGTATTTATATAAAATTCATCAGGACAGATAGGAAGTCCTGTCAGAAGATGGAGAAAGGACTGATAATAGCCAGGATGGCCAGAGAAGACTTCATGGAAAAGGCAGGGACTTGATTTGAGCTTTGTAGGATGGATAGTGTATGTATGTGTATACATATACATACACATACATGTGTACACAATACATGCATATATACTTATGTTTATATATATACATGTGTATGTGGGTATGTGTATACACATACACGTAAAACAAATAGGTTGGGTAGGCTATAAAATGAAGATCTACACTTACAAACTGGACCACATACATTCAAATTAGTATTCTGATTCAGTCATAAGAGCAAATGGTTTTCAACAGGCAAGAACCTTGCATACAACGCAGTCCAACTATTTCATTTTAAAATTGACGAGTTGGAGACTCACAGAAGGTAAATGGTTTGTTCATGGTAAAAGGGTCTTTCAAACACAGGTTCTATGATTCTTTAGAAAGCCAGTGCTATATTCACTGGGATCACCCTGGGAGGTGGTACAGGTATTTCAATGAGGCCTTAGAGAGATGTGTGCTGCCTTCCCCTTCCCTTTCTTGACCAATTCCACTCCCTTTTCAGCTCCCATTTATGTGGAGTTTATGCTATTAGAATATTGGCTCCTTGGGTCAGGGTCTGCCTTGTTTGATTATATTTGCATCTCTACCCCTTAGTGTAGTGCCTGGCACAGGATTAAGGTTTAATAAATAAATGACCTATCCATCTATCTACCAGTGTAGAGAGCTAACAAGGTGCAGAGAACTTAATTCTGCTTGGTTGAACTAAAACCACTGGTTAAGTTAAAGGAAGATAAAATTTTGCTTAATGTTAAAAAAAAGAAGACCTAACCAATCAGAGTTATTTAAAAAGTGAAATGAGCTACCTCATGAGGTAGCAGATTCTTGATCATTAAAAGTATCTGAAGAGAGCCAGTAACCATAGGAATGTTGGAAAACAGATCCATGTTCATGTTTTAGGTAGGAATTGGTCTCTGTGGTCTCTTCAAACTGAGATTCTGACTATACAATTCTTAACTTATGAGATATCCTGTTGTATAATCTTGGCACCAAAGATAATCTTCCATCACACATGAATTTCTGGAGAAGCTACTGTGTAGTTCCTTGGAAAGGATAACTGGGAAGATAGCTTTGAGCATATTGTAACTCAAAGGAGTTTTGGCAAAAATTAAATTTAAGTTAATGTGTTAAATTGTATACTGTGCGCAATTAGATTAAAAAAATGGCTACATGAACAGAGTATCAATGATTATACAAGTTAATAAAGTAGAAGAGAAACAGATTAGGTACCTTTCATGACTGCTAGAAAGGCAATTCTTAAGCAAACAAAGAACAAAGCCAATCATAAAAGTTAAAACAGAGAATTTAGAGTATGTGAAACTGAAAAGCTTTGCACTAAGAAAATTAACTCAGTAAGAAGGGAAACAGACAATTAGGGGAAAAATCTTTGTATCAAATATTTCTGATAAAGGTCTGGCATCTGAGATATAAAGCCAACTAACATAAAATATAGTATGTCAAAATGGCATACCCACATGAATAGTAGTCAAAAGTAGTCAAATGATAGGAACAAGCAATCCTCGAAGGAAGAATTACAGATGATAAACAACCATATGGAAGATAGTCCCAAATCACTCATAATTAAAGAAATGGAAATCAAAACAACTCAAGTTTTACCTGACACTGCATATTGATAAAGATTGCCAAAAAAAGTAAGGTGAAGGGTACTGGAACAGGTTGTAGGAAAATAGACAAACTAATAGTATAGTGATGGTAGAGCTATTGAATTGGTCCAACCATTCTGGAAAGGAATAAAGATTTATACTAAGAAAGTGATTGAAATGTTTATACCCTTTGATGTAGAGAGCACACTCCTAGACATGTACCCCAAAGTGGTCAAAGAGAGAAGGAAAGGCTGAATAAAAAACCAACATATCCATAGCTACTTTTTATATTAGCAAAGAACTGGAAACAAAATAAATGCCATCAACTGAGGAATGGTCCTTTGGCTAACCAAATTGTGTTCGATGAATATAATGGAGTAGTAATATGCTACAAGAAACAGTGAATACAAAGATTATAAAAATGAACAGGAGAATTGTATGAACTGATGTGAACCAAAGTAAATGAATCCAGGTAATATCTATCTATCTATCTATCTATCTATCTATCTATCTATCTATCTATCTATCATCTATCTATCTATCTATCTATCTATCTATCTATCTATCTATGTGTATTCATGATTACATAACATAAAAAACATTAAAAATCAAAACAACAGTTTGTAATTATGGCAAAATTTGGAACAAAGAAGAAATATGAAAATCCCTTCTTTGCAGAGGTGAGGAATTATGGATGTAGAACATAGGGTATGCTGTTGGGACTCGACTGATGTGTTAGTTTTGCTTAGCTGCCTCCTCTTCCTCTTCCTCCTTCTTCTTTCTTATAACGGATGGTTCTAGGATAAGGGGGCAAGGATTTACTGGGAAATGAAAGTAATGGAAAACTTTTTAAAAGGACCTGTTATTTCATTAGTGCCACCAGCTCCGGTCAGGAACTCACAAAACCAAGGCAGATGGTGCCCTCTTTTCAACTTATACCTTCAGTGAGTTGCTGGCCTGGAAGGGGTTAGTGTGTACTGAGAATTTGAGGGGCTTGTCCAGGCTCACAGATACTGCAACATGTCAGTGCTAGGATTTGACCCCAGCTTGTCTTGACTCTGAGGCCATGCCTCTAACAACTATACCACAATGCTTCTCAAAACAAAAAAGAAGTTATCAGTAAAAATTATTTTTAAACAGGAAAAGGTGACTAGCCTGGAAGCAAAGAAAGAATGAATTTATCTAACCATTATTATAAAGGAAAAATAAAATCTGGACATTTACTGTGGAACGCATGAGTGTTTGAGGAGTTGGAGGACAGGATATAATAGACATGGGGGCTATGTGGTATAACAATCTGTGTAGATAGAATTCTTACCTATACTGGGTTGTGGGCTTGGCAAAGTATGATTAAGAAGACAAAGGGAACTTAGAGTTCCCGTTATAAGGGATGGCTATGACAATACAACCACTCTTCATTGGTGCCAAGATTTGTCCTTCTTATGAGTTCTTCAAATGGTGTCTTTAAAAAGTGTATACTCCTCCTTTTTTCTTTTTGTGCATTCCACTCTTACAAAATATTCATCTTCCAGTTTCACTTTCCTGTCACCTGGCCTAGGGAATAAGAGTCTACACTTGCTCCCTTCTCTCCTCTGATGCTGCCACCACCATGGTGCAGGGCCTCTCACCTTACTCTTACTATTGCAATAGCCCACTTGTTGTCTGCCTGCAACAAGTCTTTCCCCAGTTCAGTCCATCCTTCACTCAGCTGTCAAAGTGATCTTCCAAAAGCATAGGTCTGATCATATCTCCTATTCAATAAATAAAAGTGACTATCTCCTCTGGAACCAAATACAAAATCCTCTGTTTGGCATTCAGAGTCCTTTGTAACTGGCCCCTTCTTACCTTTCCATTCGTCTTATATCTTACTCATCCCTACCTACCCTGCAATCTCACGACACTGGCGTTTTTGCTCATCCTTGAATGAGACACTCCATCTTCTAGCCATTGGTATTTTTACTGATTGTCTCCCATGAATGGAATGTCCTTCCTCCTCTCCACCTCTCAGTTTCCCTGGCTTCTTTCAAGTACCAGCTAAAATTCCAGCTTTTAGAAGATGTCTTTCCAGATTCCTCTTCCTTTAATTGATTATTTCAAATTTATCCTATTCATAGGTGTTTGCATGTTGTCTTCCCCTTTGGTATTTGAGCTCCTTGGCTGCAGAAGCTATCTTTTGCCTTTCTTAGAATCCACAGTACTTAGCAGAGTCAGGCATACAGTAAGTAGTTAATAAAGGTTTATTGATGGATTGACTGAGCCTAGGGACTATAAGCCAGGGTTACCACGGCTAAAACTATTTCATCCTGAGGAGGGAAGGCACAGACTCCTTTCTTGAATAGGAATTTTAGATGAAAATCTGATCTCCTCCAAAAAGAGGAAACAGGACACTGAGGCAGTATATGTTTTTCATGACTATGAGAAGCATGCTACCAATTTTTGCCCCAATTTACAGAAGATCTTCTAGATTTTATCTGGCCAAACATAGCCATACATGGAAGGAAAACTTGCTTCTAAGGAGCTTATTACCTGACTCTTGGATTCAACTGCCAGGTTTGTGCTATATTAACCTGAAAACATCCCCACTCCCAGGTATTTGCCTAGAGGCGAGGGAATTTCTGCCTCCCATCTCTGCCCTTCTTACCTGACATTAGAAAATGGAGCAACTTGTACCTTCTGCAGCTTTGGGATGCAACTCTGTGGGGCCCAAGGAGCCAAAATGGGTGAATCAACTTAGAGAGATGATTTCTAAATATAATTGTAGCACCTCATCTTGCACTGTGTGGACAGACACTCAAAATCCTGAGGCTGATATATGTTAATAAATCCCCTAAATTTTCACTTTTTCCTTCTTAATTGGACACTCATATACCTGTGCCAGTAAATCAGACTGTAATGATTTCAATTTCGTTCACTGGAGCTCAGGAGACAGCCCAAGTTGATCTGTGGTGTGCTTATGAGCTCCCACCCCAGATCTGCCTTTATTAAAGGAATCCTGGAGGAAATTTGTCAATCATCTTTTTTTTTTCTTCCAATAAAGTTTTCTCTTTCTTTAAAACTTAGATGTGCCTCCATTTCTTGGTGTAGTTTTTTGCCATATTTTTTCTCTTATAATAACACTTGCTAAATTCAAGTCTGAAACAACAGGAGAGGAAGAGAAATTCTCAGCTCCCCAGGCTGAATGACTTGAAGAGGTCATTTAGTTTGTGTCCCTTCAACCAACCATCCAACAAGACAAGCTAGAGAAGGTATTTGTTAATCTGAGTATTTGAGACAATAAGCAATTTCTTTTCAACAAATGCACTGCCTGGGTTCCAACACAAACTGCTGAAGGATTCCATTCTAATCCCTTTCTTAAAAAGTTAAGTACCTTGTAGGTGCAAAGCACTCTGTGATGCATACAAACCAAAAAACAAATCACAAAGGGCCCTGCCCTCAAGGGGTTTATATAATCATGGGACACAAAACATATAAACAAGTAAGTGATTATAAGGTGATCTGGAAAGGGACAGAATACTAATAACTAGATGGCTCAGTGGAGGAGCCTTGAAGGAGGCTAAAAATGCTAACAGGTAGAGGTGAGGAGAAAGTACATTCTAGGAATGGAGAGAAACATATTCAGTTTGCAGAGATAGAAGATGGAATACTGAGTTTGGGGAACAAAATGGGATCCAGTTTCTGTAAAATGAAGAATGACTGAACCAGCCAGATCTCTGACTTCATTGCTGAAGGGAGTTTTCCATAAACAAACTTCTTCTACCAACACTAACAAGCAACTGTTCCTTTTATTAAAAGTCTTAGAGAATTTCCTAGGGAATTGAGAGGGTATGTGACTTGCCCAAGGTCACACAGCCAGTACAAGTCAGAGATAATCTTTGGAGGTAAATCATCCTGATTCCAAGCCCAGCTCTCTATCTACATTTCCCATTGTCTCTGCATTAAGGATATTCATATGAAAGAAATCTGCAAAAGTCAGCTGATCATAAAAGGACTTTGAATGCTAAACATGGAAATTTGTATTTTATCCTAGAGGAGATAGAGAGCTTGTGAAGGTTCTTGAGCAGGGGTGAGGTGGGAATGGGAGTGACATGGCCAGAGCCATGGTTTTGGAAGGTTGACAGCAATGTTATGGAGGAGACTGAGGGCCTGAGACCAGAGCCCCCAGTATGTGAAGATTCTCCACATCCTTTTGGAAATAGAGTCCCTGGAAAAGGATTGTTCTTGTCGTGTTTGCCCTTTGTTCTTGAAGAGGACCACGACGTCAGGGAGGTGATGCCATGGCTGCAGCTGAATTGGGTTTAAATGAGGGAGGGCTGTGCAAAGTCACCAGCCTCACTTCCTCCTCTGAAGCCATCATGGTCCAGTGGCAAGACATAGATCTGAACCTTGCCAAAGGATATTGAGAATAGGAAAGCCTGGTCTGAGAAGTCATGAAAACCCTTCAACTACTGAGGGGCCAGCCAGACTAGGTGGGGTTAAATAGGGAGGTCTGAGCTACTACAGCTTAAAAAGGTTAAAGAGTCCCTTAGACCATTGTCAGAGCAGCCAGCTATGCCCAGAGTTCTCTCCTAACATGAGGAAATTCTGTTGTATTTCTTCTTTGTGTCCTGCCTGTGAAGTTACCTTGCAAGTTTCTTCAGAACCTTAGACTAAGGCCTATGCCCCCTTCAGCCTTTCCTCTATTGGGCTCTCAGTGACTGATACAGTCTGCTCCAGCAAACCCTTATCTAGTCCTTTTAAACTCCAACTATCCAGACTGGCAACCTTGAGGCTTTAACTGTAACTTTGTACCACTGCCTACCTATGCCTAGTACCTGCACCACCCATTGCATTCCTGATCACAAAGAACCACCACAGCATGGAAGGAGAAATGTATAAGCATCCATTCCTCCCCAAAATCAGTATTTTTGGCATCCATTAGTTCTCCCTATCAACCTTCAGTTTCTGGCTGGCCAGGAGAGGAAATCATTTATTTTAATTTTTAAGCCTTTAAGCTCATTCTTCTAGAGGGGTAAGTCCATCATGGAATCTAAATGTAAAAAGACAGAGGGAAGCATTTTCCCATCTACTCTTCGATTTAGGGTTTGATGGTTTCATTGTCTTGGGTAGTCCCTCTACCAACGCAGATTGAAAGGCTTCCATGGATTCACAGATGACCTTTATGAGTTGCTATGGTCCTCAACTTATGGACAACCTTCTGGAAATGAGCACTCTAGTCTCAACCAAGTTGGAATCTGGCCAACAGATGCTCTGGAGGTCAATGGACCTGTATTCAATAAATCTTTCCAGCTTGAGAAGAACCTTCCAGCTCCTGCAATCTGCTGGTAAGAACCTCCTAGAGCCCAAGGGTCAACTCAGTGCCACAAGGAGGTAATGGAAAAAGATTTCAATGGAGGAACTAAGTTCTATACTGAAGAACTTGATTAATTGGTTAGTCATCAAACAAGCATTAATAAGTGCCTTCTGTGGGCATGGAACTGGGGATACAAGAACAAAATGAAAGTCCCTGTCTTCAAGGAACTTACATGGTATAAGAATTCATTAAAGGAAAATCCAAAGTGCAATACTGGCCTTGGACTAGATTCTTTGTCCCTTAATTCCACCCAGTGAAGGACAATTGGATTAGTCCACATATCTTCTTTCATTCCTATAATTACTATCCAGACTCTTAGATGTTAAGGCCCTCATCCTTATTTGGTAGATTTTTCAATGACCCCTTACTCCTTAAAAGTGTTATAGGGCATGGATTTTATTGTTACAAAATTAAAATTTAGCTCACTTTTTTGAGAATTTGATGATTTTTCTTGATATTTCTCAAAGTGCTACAAAGATATGGAGGCTTTACCAAGGCTGAGTGAGATAATGCTTGTTGCTAGTCTATGTAAAGAAGCACTCCATTAGAACAGCCTTAGAATTTCAAGGTCCTCTGTGGCATCTGCTATTCAGCAGGAAAAATATAAGAGACTTCCTACTGCAGGAAAGACTTTCATGTGTTTTTACTTTCAGTTTACTTCATCTTATTCTCTTCTCCTAACTGAGTACCAGGCTTTGGTTACTTCATAGTCCTCAGCCATGACTCATAGCTCCATCTTGACCACTAGCTCTTCTCCACTCCATGCGGTAATGCCATCCCTTCCTCAAGTAAATCTTCAGCCTATGTCATGTGCTACCTCTTACTTCTCACTGTCCATGGCTCATCATGGGACGGGAGGTAGGGATCCATATCCTAGTGGAAAGACAGGAGAAGCCGACTCTTTCCCACATTTTGTTCTAGTGTTAGAAAAAGTAAGAGTGGAGGTTGCCACCATTTGTGCACCAAAAGAATTGACTGCCATGTGATCAGATTGGGTTTGCTACAGCTTGTGGGGATGAAACCTCAGTTTGACTATGGGGATCATATCAAGATTAATACAAGATCAAGCAACTGCTTCTGATGGTAGTAACAGATAGATCAGAGTGACAGGGTGGGGAGCCAGACATTGTTTGTGAGCCCCTACTCTAGTAGGAGCTGAATATTACATTCAAGTCCCTGCTTGATTGATCTTTTAAATGATTCTGTACTTCTGTCACTTAAAAACCAATAACTCTTTGGAGGTCTGAGGAAACCCAGGTTAAAGTAATAAATTTCCATTGGGAAGCATCCTAGAAATAGATCAGGTAGCACAAGTGGATGCAAAGGTGGCAAAGAATAGATGGAGGCCCTAAATATCAAATCCAAACATCAAACCCTTCACACTGGCCCAGGTAGTGGGTCTCTCATTCACCTGTTCCTCCAGACAAGCTAGAATCTGACACATTTGGCTTTGAATAAGAGGGATAATACCACAAATGAGGAGAAAGGGGTTTACTGGCAGGGTGGCTTATTATGGATACATGAAGAAAGGTCAAAATGTAGAACAGTTGAAAAATGGTGATAGAGGAATACAAATTTCAGGCTGGACACTCTAGTTAGAACTTGGTGCCAATAAGGTCACAGCTTTGGCCCTTCTTACAGGGCCACCAAATGTATCCCTGGCCCTCACCACTTACTAACAAGTGTCAAATATCTTTCAAGGGGGTGTTTCTGGCCCAGGGGACCAGCCCCAATCACAGAATGCCAGAATGTCAGGGCTCTTCACTCTAACTCCCACTTTATAGATAAAGAAAATGGGGCCTAGAGAGGTTGTGAGAAATCCAAGGTATTGTGATTGTATTGTGCCTGACTCTTTGTAACCCCATGGACCTATGATTTTCATGGGGTTTGGATAATGGAGTGGTTTGCCATTTTCTTCTCCAATGGGTTAAGGCAAACAGAGGTTAAGAGACTTGTTCAGGACCCTAATATAGTGACTATATGAGGCTGAATTTGAACTCAGGTCTTCTTTTACTCTAGGTCCAGGGCTCTAGCCACTGAGCCACCTAGCTGCCCCATCCCCAAGGTACTGAAGGATGGAACTGGGATGATGACATGATAACAATGCTGTTTATGCAGTACTTCAAAATTAAGAAATCACTTTACATACATCACCTCATGTGAGCCCCATAGCAACCCTGTAAGGAAGATGATGTAGATTTTTTAAAATCCCCTCTTTAGGGAAGCAGAAATTGAGACTGAGAGAAAGCCTCTTAAGAACACTGAAGTGACTTCCTTGCAGTCACACAGGCAATGAATGTCAGAAGCAAGTATTTTTTCCACTCTCCCTAACTGCTTCCCTGAAATCACACTATTCCCTCCCTTCCCCCTCGCCCCATTTTACCCCAGTGGAATGGGAACAGCATTTGCTACTAGTGAGGGCCCTGGCTTTGTGGATGGAGATCTGTTATATAACCCTGGAAAAAATCCTATTTCCTCGCTGGGGCCCAGTTTCCTCCTCTACAGAAGGTAAGGTTTAACTAGATGATCTCCAACTGGCCTTCCATGGGTCACAACCTCTATGGCTCTCTGACATGGAAATCTGACCAAGGGTTTGACAACTGGTTATCATGATACCAGAAAGAACATTAAATTGATCTTATTTTGGTTGGGCCCATAGAGTCAGAGCAAGCTGGACTCTCTTTCAGCTTTTTAAGATGTTTCTCTGGTACTCCGATGATGAATTCAATTCTGCAAAGATTTATTAAATGCCTATTGTGTGTAATGCATGATACTTGGCACGGGGAGGTACATAAGGCCTTGCCATTATGGTCCTTATAATCTAGGAGGAGAATATGCTACCGATAGAAATAACTGCTGTGCAAGATGGAAAATACTAAATGCATAGAAGCGCAGGCAAACTTGATCTTACCAGTGATAAGGCGTTTGCTTATTTCTTAATCTGGTTTCAACAAATCTTCTCTAAATTATATCCCAGCAACCTGAAATACTAACACCTTACATTTGTATAGCATTTTATAGTTCACAAAACACTTTCACAAAGGAGGGAGGGAAAGGGAAAGAGGGAGAGATCATTTTTTCACATCAATGACTCTCTCTCTTTCTCCTTCTTTCCTCCTTTCTCTCTTCCTTCCTACAACCTCCTCCTTTTTTCTTCTTTCCTTTCTTTCTCCCTTCCTTCCCTCTATTTTTTCCTTCCTTTCTTTTTTCTCTCCCTCCCTTTCTTCCCCCTCTCTCTTCCTTCCTCCCTTCTTTTCTTCCTTCCTTTCTCCCTGCTTCCCTCCTGCCTCCATACTTTCCTCCCTCCCTTCCTCCTCTTCCTTCCTTCCTTCCTTCCATATACTTATGCAGAGCACTTTGTTTTTATAGGGGAGGTACAATGTTTAGAGAAGCTCCAGTGCCTGCCCTCATAAATGTCTAGCTTAATTGGGGCATAGAGAGGTACAAAACCCAACAATATGACACAGTTGAATGAGTACTGACCTTGGAGGACTAAACTTGACATCATGCTCATTGAAACTTGACAATGCTAATTACTACCTGTATGACCTTAGTCCAATGACTTAACTTTTCTGTGTCCCAAGTTTCTACTTCTGTAAAATGAGGGGGCTGAACCGGATGACTTATAAGGTTTAAGGTTCAGCTCATGATACATCACCCTGGGCTCTTACATCATGGCCGGTCTGAGTGGGGAGGTTGCTGCCAGTCCCAGGGAAGGTCACTCAGTCTTCACAACAACCCTGCTTGGCAGGCAGAGAAGGCATTATTCTACCCTTCTTGCCAGTGAGCAAACAATGGTTCAAAGAGATTTGTCCAGTAGAAACTCTAAAAATTTACCCTTGCACAGTTTGCTTCTGTTTCCCTAGAAGAATTCATCCCTCAAATGAATGTTAAGATGATAATTACTTTTTGTTTTTTGATCTGGACCTATGATTTCCTGGGTCTTGTAAACTTCAGGCATGCAAAATATCTATGCTGACGCTGAGTCATAAGTTCTGGCCTTAGGATATTTTCTGATCAATAATTTTTGTTGTTTTACAAATATTACCTCACTTGATCCTCACAACAACCCTGGGAGGTAAATGGTCTTATCTCCATTTTACAGTAGAGGCAATTGAGGCAATCATAGGTTAAGTCACTTATCCAAGGTTAGACAGCTAGCAAGTATCTGAGGCCAGACTGGAACTTGGGTCTTTCTGACTTTAGTGTTGTATCCACTGTGCCACCTCAGGACAGTGGAGAGTACATGTATCCACTCATAGGGATAGTGCATAAAAACAGAGAGCTCTCACACACAATACTGGATGATAGCTGCTTTGGTGGGGTAGCTAGATGATGGCACAGTGGATAGAACATGAAGCTTCACTCTTTTTGCCTCAGTTTCCTCAACTGTAAAATGAGCTAAAGAAAGGAAATGGCAAACTACTCCAATATCTCTGCCAAGAAAACCCCAAAGGTGTTCATGAAAAGTTGAACACAACTGAAAATGACAAACAACAACAGCTCCTTTAGGGCAATGCAAATCAAAGACTTATTTATGTAAAGTCTGTTATACCTGTATGAATGACACCTTACTGCTTCCTCAAAGTTCCACAAGGAACCTCAAAGCTACTGGACTGGGTAAAGAAGTCCTCCTGACTTTGCTTCACAGCTTTTAGCAAAGCTTTAACTAGGATGGTGTGACTGGGGCTTTGTCCTCTGGTACTGAATTTAGAATGTGTTAACAGCACGCACTTGTAGACCTCCAGTAGCACACAAAGAACAGAAGTCTGCATCTAGTTAGCAAGGATCACTGAGTTAAATTAGGAAGTTACCAGATGGGTGACTAGGGTGAATTCCTTCTCAACTCATCCTGCTTCCTCCACCTCCTGAAACCTTCCTAACAGCAGTCTTTCACTGTTCTCTACTCATGATATGACAGTGTTATAGTCCATTTCACCCCTTCCAATGAGGCTACTTGTCAATTTGTGGAACTTTCTCTAGGATCATAAATTCTTAGTTACAGTTCTAGGTTTTAGTACTGAAAGCAGAATGGAAGGGGGTGGGAGGGATAGTGATCTAGGGATATGGTGTGAAGCAGATGGGACCCACAAGGGAATCTTTCAGTTTGGAGCACAGGATTCTCAGAAAGCAAAACATAAAACAACATAAAATGTGGTGCGAATGCCCAGTCACATGGTACATTATTACCAGTACACACATCACTCGTAATAACCATGGCTTAACGGTATCTCAACTTATCATCATTTGGGGCTTGGAGGTATCCAAGGGAACAGCTAAGAACTGCCTATGATCTGTGCTTTGTTTATTTACCTTCTTATAATCTGTGCAGGTCTATGATTTGGACCCTAGGGTGAAAGGAAGATAATGGAAGCCAATAAAAAACCAACAATAAAAGCCACTGCATTTAAATATACATTTCATTCAGTGGGTCATTTTTTGCAGAGTTGGGGGCTGGGACAATCTTTCTGACAACCCTATAATAGGCAATGTTGTATGGGTGTTAGAGAATCAGACTTGAATCAGAGAATCAGGAAAACCTGCATTCAAGCCCTGCTTCTAAATTTAATTTCTGTGTGAATTGGAGTGAATCACAACCTCTAAGAGTCTCTGTGCTCTCCTCTGGAAAATGGGATTGAACCATGTTTTCCACAGGAATACATCATGGGAAAGTACTTTGTAAATCTCGAATTGTTTTGTAGAAACAATTACTCGTTTTGAGAACATACAAGCAAAACCCTCAGCTTCAATGGAGGTGGATGTGGAGCTGGTGCTGTTGAGGCACAGGCAACATATGACACAAAGCAAAGTACAGGACCTGGAGCCCAGGGAACTGGGTTTGAATCCTGCCTCTACTATATGCTATCTGTGATAACTTAGGATAAATCACCTTTACCTCTCTGGGGCCTCAGTTTCTTTATCTGTAAAAGCAGAAGGTTAGGCTCAGGGCTTCACAGCCCTGCCTAATTAATTGCAAGTTATGTCATCACCTCCATGATGTCATGGTCCTCTTCAAGAACAAAGGACAAATGCAACAACAGCCACAGTGGTGTCAAACTCACGTAGAAATGGGGGCCTGTTAATTCATAAAAAAGGATCTCTGTGGGATGCATATTGGCATAGTTTTAAAATTATTCTTTTCTGTATTTTTATTATTTTGTTAAGTATTTTCCCAATTACATTTTAATCTGGTTTGGGGCACCCCCAGGAAGAATGTGGACCAAAGCCATGTGTTTGACACCTCTGCCTAAGGCTCCTAATCCTGTTCCTAGGGCTAAATTTCTCTCCTGGGGAGACTCCCTCCAGTGGGTCTTCAAACCAGAGACAGAGCCACTTAAAAATCCCCAAACAGGTAGAAATATTCAACAAGAATTTTTTTTTTCCCACCAGAATATACTGTTTCTCATTGGCATGGCCAGGAACGGAAGTATGCTTTTGTCTGAGAGAATGCCACCCAAGGTTCTCATTCCATGGATATAAGCACAGGCTGCAGGGGTAAAGGGCTCTTTAAAATCCTCCTGTGCACAGCTCACAGAAGCATGTCTCCAAGCCACAATTTTAAAACGGGGCACAGATCCTGAGCACCTTGTCTGGGCAGATTGACAAAAACACCGGAAGCTTTCCATTCCCTGGGATAGGCTGGATCTGCCAGCTTCCTATCGTGACTGGTATTTATACCATATATGCTGCATGCTTTTTCTTTTTCCCATCTTTGTCCTTCATAAACACATCTTCCACTGACCTTGGTGCTTGAGACAAAGTGCCTGGGTGGATGAAGAACTGACCTTGGACTCAAGAAGAGTTAGGTTCAGATATTGTCTCTGTCCCATCTGTAACCCTGGGTAAATCAAAACCTCTCAATGCTTCTGGGCAATTCTGTCATACTATTAGTTACAATAAAGGTGGTGTCCTGTACTGGCAGAGGAGTTTCCTCATTAGGAAGTACACTCTATCAATGAAATCATTGGTAGGTGGCTTAGTAGATGTTCTATCCAGTGTCCTAGTAGAACCCAGAGTCAAGAACACCTGAATTCAAATCTAGCTTCCTAGTTAAGTGACCCTGAGCAAGTCACTTAACCACTATCTGCCTTGATTTCTTTGTCCGTAAAACTGTTAATAACGGTACCCACCTCCCGCGGTTGTTAAAAGGATGAAATGCAACAGAATTTCTAAAGTACTTTATAAACCTTAAAACACTATACAAATGCTAAGTATTATTATCCCGATCCCTAATCACATTTGCCACTGACCTTGACACTGGAATCCCTGAATGCGTGACTGTCAGTGACTCCAGCACAGTGGTGGTGTTGACTTTGCCTTACCAGTGCTTCTATTCTTATGCTAGATTCCACTGTGTTCCTTCTCTGGGCCGGGGGTGCCAAGGCCAGCGTTTTCAGGAAAAAGGCTGGTGAGGAACCAACTGAGCCAGCCTTGCTTCCTGGAGATAAACTGAATTTCTCCCCTCACCCCCCAGGACAACTCTTACAGTATTAGAAGAACTGCTAAAGGCAGAATCCTTTTCATTCCCTCCCTGACCTGAATCTCTTTTCCTTGACCTTTCTCTGTGGGCTGGAGAGTTTCTGTCTGACCAGGAAGCAGATTCTGAGCCCTCACTTGTAGCTTTGCCTCATGCCATCCCCCTCCTTGGTTATGCCCCTGGCAGCTGGCATTGTCCAGGACATGTCAGTGTCATTGCTGTAGAGAAAAGAGACATGTATGGCCCTGGAAGGAGAGGTGAGATCTGATATGACCCTGTCCTCCCCCCAACAGAGAATTAGAACTTCACCTGACAGGTGCTCCCCGGGACCGTGCAGGCTTCAGCATGACAGTAATGGTTGTGTCTGTCTCATTCAAAGGTGAATCTGTGTCATATTCAGGCATTGAAGGAGCTGTGGAGAGAGGGGAGGGGAGTAAGTAGGAAGAAGAAGAGGAAAGGAGCAGAGAAAGAGGAAAAGAGAGGGGAAGAGAGATGGGGAGAGAGGAAAAAGGGAGAGAGACAAAAAGAGAGAGAGAAGAAGGAAAGGGGAGGGAGGGAGGGAGACAGGGAGGAGAGAGAGAGAGAGAGAGAGAGAGAGAGAGAGAGAGAGAGAGAGAGAGAGAGAGAGAGAGAGAGAGAGAGAGAGAGAGAGATACAAAAACCAGTGATTAGCCACTAAACAGGATAAATCTTCATTAGTTTACCAGTCCTCATTGGGCTGGGCTTAGACTAGGGCTGTTGTTCTTAACCTGAGATCTGTGAGATACGTACACACACACACACACACACACACACACACACACACAAACATGTGTATATATACATATATATGTGTGTACAGACACACATCTTAACTGAATTTCAATATAATTGGTTTCCTTTGTTATCTTCAGTATCTCATTTTATGCTTTTAAAAACATTATTCTGCTGAAGAATCCATAGGCTTCACCAGCTTATTCAAGGACTCTATGACACAGAAGAAGATAAGGACCCCTGTTTAGGGGGAAGCACAGTTTATAATCTGGGCGCTGAAAGTTAAAGCCAGCTGGATCCTCTTTTGGAAATGGAGGCAGTGACTTTGTGTCTGCCTGCAGATTTGAGTTGACATGGAGAGGGAACTACCATTGGCTCCTCATTCTTTAGAAATGGTCTTCATCAATACTCATGAAGAGCCATTTGTGAGATAGGTTTTTGTCACCGGAGAACACGGAATAGGGAGAAGAGCACTAGATTCAGAGCAGGAAGACAGGCTTGACTCCTGTGGCTACCTGTGTGATCTTGGACAATCACTTAGCCTCTTAAGGACTTACTTTCTTCATTTATAAAAGGATGGGATGGAGCTAGATGATCTCCAAGTTCCCTCCCAACTCTACACCCCCTGGTCCTGTCACCTTGGTGACTTCATGTATGTTACTCCCTTCTTTAGGACTCAATTTCTTCCTTTGCTAAATGAAGGAGGTACAGCTCTAAATCTGTGATCTTATAGTCACATACTCCAACCTGGTCATTCAAAGATGACTTCTAGTCCAGATTTTTCCACATACTAGTGGTATGACTAACCATCTGTCATCTCTTACTCTCCTTCCTCCTTTGTAATATGAAGGGTTTAGTCTAGATTGGGGGTGGGGAATCTGCAGCCTCAAGGCCACATGTGACCCTCGAGGTCCTCCAAGTGCAGCTCTTTGACTGAATCCAAACTTTAAAGCTTGGACTCAGTCCAAAGGCTGCACCCAAGGACCTGGAGGGCCACATGTGGCCTTGAGGCTGCAGGTTCCCCATCCCTGAGCTAGATTCCTCTCAGCTCTACATATTCTGGGATCTCTGACAATTATTCTGCGATGCAGGAGAGCCACCACCATTCCATGTCCCAGACACTAACCATGTCATAATCTTTTATAACATTCACTGCAAGCTGCCTTGGTTTATACTCCTGGACCTGCCTATAGGACTGGGGAAAGCTCAGTGAAGCCTCCAGTCATCCAGCTGCATCTTGTTAGAGGCTACTTCCATGACTGGGAGCTGATAGACTGGAATGTAACTAAGAGGGAGGGGAGAATGAGTTTTTACTACCTTCCTTTTCCACTGAGGGCTTCAAATCCAATCCAATGAACCCAGACAAAATCAGGAGACCCTGACACACTTCCATAATTCATCAGAAATCTCAAGGGGTTTCCAAAGAAGGAGACAGCCCGCATGCAGAAGGGACCATAAGGAATGTTTTCATTTTAAATCCCATTCCAGATACAAGCAAGTCAGCCTCATGGATACTCATTGCTTCAGAGTACAGGGAGATGCAGAGCCTCAAGTCCTCTATTTAAGTTCTGTTCAAAGGTGGGCAAGTGGTTTCTGGTTCCTCAGAAAGCTTTGTGTTTGGCCTTCTCACAGAGATAGTGTCCTGGCTGTATAATTATCTACTGCACAAGGAGATGCTATTCCTGATTCATTCCCAGAACGGCAAGTGATTTAAACTGAGTTTTTCATCCAACTGTCTCTCCCAGTCCCTCAGCATACAAAGGCACAGATTGGAGAGCCTGCCAACTGAAAGCAAAGGTTAATTGGCTAAACCCAGGGCCTTGGCCTCCCGAGTATGGTGCTGGCTAATCAGTAGGAATAACAATTCAGTACCCAGGGAACCCAAACCTTCATGTCCCTAACTTCACTACAGGGCTTTTGACCTTCCCTGTAAATCTGTTCGGATGCTCTGAACCCCCATTTGGGTTCAGAGGGGCTTGCAGGCATAGTATTTTCATATTTCATTAGGGGAACAGCTCAGTAAAGAAGTTTCTGAAAAGCTACATGTAAATTAAAATCTCATAGGATTTAGATCTGGAAGGGACCTTTGAGAAAGTCTAGTCTAACCAAGAAAGTAGTCCTAGAAACAGAAATTAATTTCCCAGGGTCACACAGGCAGCAGGTAGGAGACCCAGAGTTTGAACTTGGGTCTCCTGATTTCAAATCTGATGGAGATTTTCTCCCCCGGTAAAAAAAGAGGGACACCTTGAGAGATAAATTGGCATATAAAGGGCTATTTATGGAGTTGGAAAACCTAGGTTTAACTCTGGACAAATCATGGAACCTCACTGACTTCATCTGTAAAATGGGAATAATAACAGCAAAAAGGTTGTTAGGAGGACCAAATGAGACATTGTATATAAAATGATCTACTGACTATATAAATGCAAGCTATTGGTATTGATTCCTGGATATCATCAGGTGTTAGGATCCTAAATTTATAGCCATAGAGCTGGAAGGCACCTCACAGGTAATCTAGTCCCATTTTACAGATGAGGAAACTGAGGTACAGTTAAGTGATTTACTCAAAGTCATATGGGGAGTTAGTGACAGAGGCAGATTTAAACCCATTTCTTCTAACTCCAAATCAAGCATTCTTTCAACGAACCTCCAAGGCAAAGAGACAAATGAAGCTAGAAAGCTTGATATCTAAAACTGTTCTATGGTAAATATCTAGGAAAAGTAAACTTTAGTGTTTTTTTCCAAAAAATAAGAATTTCATATATTGGGGTCTACTTAAAAAATGGATACTTTCTAAAGGATTTCCTAGTGCCTGAGACCTCACAAAGCAGAGAAAGTGTCACAGCCACAATGTGGTTTCCCCTTTTTTCCAGTCCACAATTCTGGAAGGTGCTCTCTTGCTCCTCCTCCCAAGAAATACCTGAGATTTTGGTGGCGATTCGTGTGGTGATGGGAGGCCCAAAGCCCTTTGATGTGCTGGCCTTGATAGTGAATGAATAAGTTGTGCCTGGATACAGGCCCACAAAGAGGTGGTGGGTTTCATTCCGAAGCTTGAAGACTTTCCCCCTCTGGCTGGAAAGGTCAGCATTGGGATCAAGGGAGCCCACAGCCTTGTAGTTTATCTGCAAAAGAACAACCAAGGAGGTTATCTTTGGCCACAGGCTTCTGGAAAAGCAGAGGGAAGACAGAAGAAGCCAAGACACATCCTTGCTGAGTGACCCTGGGAAAATTATTTAATCTCTTCATACCCTGGGTAATTCTTAAGACACTACGTTTCAGAGAAGGTAATGATCTGCATTGGTACAGGGAGCTTCCATACCTGGGATTTATGAATTCCAACAAAATGATAGGCTCAGTTTCTTGTTGAGCCTTCCCCCTCTGTCATTATTTCCAAGTGATCTTGTATATAGCCTGTTTGTGCACAGCTTGCATGTCTCGAGAACAAGGTGCTGTTTTATACCTTTCTTTGTCTTCCAAACACTTAGCGCATAGTATCTGGCACATATTAGGTACTTAATAAGTGTTTATTGGCTCTCTCTCTGTCACTCACTACTGACCAACCATCAGTTTCTGGAGAGGCAGACCGGTGTAGTGGTAACAAGACTGGAGGCCTAGGTGTGGATTCTGGCATTTACACTATGTGACCAATGGAAGTCACTTAGTGTCTATGAGACTCAATTTCCTTAAATGTAAAATGGAGATATTAACCCTTACACAGCATACCCTACAAGATTTTTGTATGGAAAGAGCTTAGAAAACCTTCCTGTTGTTGTTCACTTATTTCACTTATGTCTGACTATGTAAATCTGTGATTGGTCAGCAACTTTGAATCCTTAGAAGTTAGGGTAAGAAGCGGGGTTGTTATTCAGTTGTTTGTCACGTCTGACTCCTTGGGACCCCATTTGGAGTTTTTTTGGGGCAAAGATACGGGAGCGGTTTATTTCCTTCTCTAGTTCATTTTACAGATGAGGAAACTGAGGCAAATAGGGTTTAAGTGACTTGACCAGGGTCACACAGCTAGTAAGTAGGCTAGATTTGCACTCAGAAAGAGGAGTTTTCCTGACTTCTAGGCCTAATACGCTATCCACTATGCCCCCTAAGTACTCCATTGTAAACCTTATAGCATCATAGAAATAATGAGTGTTATCATTATCCAGGTGCTTAAACACTCTCCTGCTTTATTCTCACTGCTGACCTTTCATTTATTCTATTTCTCATGGTTCTCCTATGCCAGAAGCACGGTGATGTCACAGAAAGAGCACTGGATTTGGAGACAGAAATCTTGGTTAAAATCCTGACTCTACAACTGACTATCTGTGTTACTTTGTGAGACAAATCTAGTGCTTTTGGAATTCAATTTATTCATCTGTAAAATTGACAGGGGTTCTAACTTGAAGGTCACCTCCCATTTCTAGTTCTTACAAAACCTTGCCACTTCCATTTGAGTCCTGGGAAAGGATTTTGGGCAAGTTGAAATAGATAGAATAGAAAAAAACCATATATATATATACATGTATATTTGAAATCCTGGTTAGTCTGTCTCTTCCCCTACTCTCTCCCATCCCCAGAAAAACGACAGAAGTGATATGTGGCAAATCCTACAGAAGCATCTCTTTGTGGTGTTTATGCTTATAGCATTATTTATCACAAAACAATGGGGAAAGGGTCTTGAGAATGAGAGTAACTTTCACTCATTCACATCTTAGGGACTGAAGTCTCAGTCTGACCCCAGCTCCCCATTTTTAGGCACACATAATTTTTTCCTAAAGCTAATAGCTAAAAATATCCTTTGAAAGGATACTATATACGAATAGGTAGGCATGATAGGCTTGGAGTCAGAACAGCTTGATTAGAGACCTTGGACAGGTCATCTCATCTCTCTTTGGCACAGTTTCCTTGTCCTTCAAGGCATGGTAATAATGCTTCTACTCTCAGGACCGTTTCAGGTTTATCATTAGGATTAAATGAGGCAACTTGTGTGAAAAAGTGCTTTGCAGCCAATAAAACATGGTATAAATATGAATTCTTTGTCTTCTAATAGCTGCTTGAGAGTGTGTATGTGTCTCACTTGAGAGGATGAAGTCACTTTTCATTATGAAACTTAAAAATAAGAATGCATTAGTCAGCATAGAATGTGAAACTTGACTTCAAAAATCACCTTTCAGTTTGGAAAACAAATCACATATTGTTTATAACAAAGAAGCTGAAGGTTGTTTTTGTCAGTTTGGACCAATAACACACTTTTCTTTATCCTCTGATCCTAACAGACTTGGCTGAATCTGGGAACTTATGGTCATGGGTCACTAGCCCCACTAGTACTGCAGATCTCAATCCATCCATAGTTTCTAAATCTGCATGAACCTTTTGTTCATTCCCTCCTTTAAAACCCTCACAGGGTTCCACTCAACATTCTAGTGATCTTCTTTTTGGTCTCTTGACGCTATATGAATACCAAATAAGTACACAGGTTGTCCAATGGTTGGTTTTCTGTCGATTTTTCTACAGAGAGGTCCACCTTCTTTTCTGGGCTTACATCTCTCTGATGGCATTTTTGATACTACATCTCCCACATTCTTCTTCATTAATAAAGTACAATGGGCTATTTATACCCACCATGTCCTTCTATATTACCCTTTGGTTGATATTCAAGTTAATTCTTTGGAGATGGTGGTGATTCATAACTTGAAACACCATATTTATAAAATTCATAACTCAAAGCATTATAGGAAAAATATTGTTGTTGAAAATCTGGACCTCTATTTTGGGAAGAAGCTTGGGGTCCTTAAAGGTTCATCACCTATTGGTTGGCTATTCAGTGATGAATTCCTTAGCTATGGCAATCTAAGAAAAACCTTTCCTCCAGTTTATCAAATTGTGATAGAGCTGTGATTATAAATGCAAATGTGACCTTTAGATTCCTAGACCACAGACAATGTCATTATACCACCAGATGAGACACATATGCAGGAAGTTATCATAGAATAATTTTTGTATCTTAATAATGGGAATGGTCTATAGGATGATATGATTTTAGGGCTGGGGCTTGGGATGAACCTTAAGGTTCACGTACTTTATACCCTCTTCAATTACATAGGAAAACTGAGTCCTCAAGAAGTTAAGAGCTCAGGGTCTTAGTAATTAGTAGCGGGTCTGATATTTCAAATCAGGGCTCCTGCCATCAAATCCAGGGTTCAGGTCTTCTGACATCAAATCTAGGGTTCATTACACTGTACACTGGATACTTTCATCTCTATTTAGAGGAACTGTCCAAAATTTAGGAGCAGAGATAGAAAGAAACTGGTCCTCTCATAACAAGCTCCCTCCAAATCTGTCTAGGAACAGAAAGCAAAGGTCCCAAGTAGGGATAACGGGTTCCTCATCACACAAGGCTATTCTCACAGCCTGCTGGATTACTGCCCTGAACATCACAACTTTAGCACTTATCAAGGGCCACCTGGTCTTTGAACCATACACATTGAGATGCAAAAAACAATGGATTTCTTTATTCTCTTTGTTCATTCTGTCTTCATAGTCTGTGAAAAAGAGTCCTCGACTTCTATTACAGATGATGGAATAGAGCTATGACAGAATATGATGTAATTGTTAGAATGCTAGACTTGGACTTGAGAAGATCTGGGTTCAAATCTTGACTCTGACAGCTGCTGTGTGACCCAGCTGTATGATCCTGGGTAAGTCACTTAATCTTAGATCTTTACTTTCTTCATCTGAAAAATGGAGATAACTATCCCTATCAGGACTACCTCTTGCAGTCCCAGTCCAAGCCTTGCTAGCTCATTGTCTGGATTCTGATGACTCAGAGTGAGTGTAGACAGCAATTGCTTCCGTTTTGGTGAGAAACACCAAGGCTCTTCGAACTCTTAGACTGGTTTTATTTTATTTTATTTTTTGAGAGTAGGTAAAAGAAGCCAGCCTTTGACTTATTTTTACCTAGCGTTTATCACTGAATGGACATTGTCTCAGACAAACTGAGACCTTGGAAAGACCTTAGCTCAAAAAGACCACAGGTTCCCACTGCACCAGGACCATGCCAATTGTTCTAATCTATATCTGGCCACTGGACCCAGGTTGCTCATGAGAAGACAATGAGACTGCAAAGCCCTTCCTCACTTAAATCCAATCTATTTGCATGTCATGGAGTCACCTCTGTGATGTCATGGTCTTCTTTGAGAAGAAAGGACCAACAGCAAAATAAATCTCAGAAGCCTTGGAGAGAAAATGAACATAAATTGCTTTACAAACTGTAAAGTGCTACATAAATGTCAGTTATTATTATTAATATAGGAAGTTATTGTTACTGGCACAGGTAACACACACCTTTAATAAAAAGCATGACCACTTCAGGCACCCACTTGAAATTCTGTCCGAGTTCCACTCCATGTAGTGGTGGCAAGTGCGTTGATATACAGACACTTGGAGGTAAAACTCATGACTTATTTACTAGCCAATTCCTTCCCTATGTTCCAAATTCAATCCAAAAGCGGCTCAATTTCAACTGAGCTGTCAATATAATATACCGGGCTCTCCTGCGCCCCTAACCTTTCCTGATATTACAGGATCCTCACTTATTTGTAATGAAACACCATGAATAAATCAATGTATGTTAATATAGCAAGCCTTCAATTTTTTATGAAGGGCTCTACCAAATCTAATTCCCAGCTTTGTCAGAAACAGTCTTTAAAAAATTGAAGTCCCTAGCTTTATAAAGTTAGCCAGATGAGGGTGCAGAGAAGTGAGGAGAGAAAAGAGAGAGGTCAAGGAAAGGGATGGGGGTAACACTGCAGCCTCTCCAAGGTAATAAGATGCATAAATGAATTCTTGTTTTTAAGCAGAAAGGAAGAAAGCTTTGTTACACCAACAAGATGAGAACTCATAGCTGTTCCCTACTGACTTCTCCATAGAGGTCCTATATCACTGAAAGTCTTAGTGGGCCTTGTTCCATTCAGGTGACAAGGCCCTGGCAAGATTCTACAGAAAACCAATGAAGAACCCTGAGAATGACATGATTGAGGAGAATGATTCCAAAGACACTTAAGCAGATGAAAGGCCTTCTGCTCAACCTGCCATCATCTCTGGTTTGCAACCTTCTGAAACAGGCATCTGGAGACCTGATTTCAAAGCAGACAGCTATTTAGAATGGCGGACTGTGATAACTGAATTCCTAGGCTGTATCTGGGTGCTCTTGATGCAACTGGCCCATTCTATTAGTTAAATGGTGGTGGGGGCTGGAGGCGATGGAGAATGGGGTGACCTTGATCAGACTGGTTGTTTTGTTTTCACAGAGCAGCGTGGTGGAATTAATTTTTCACATTTTCAACCAGTTGCTATAGAGTCATGTGGTTATAATCTTTTGTTGTTATAACAGCCTCAGACACCAATTTTCTAAAAGGAGGCTTTGGGCAAAGGGGGAAAAAATCCTTTCACTGGATAGAAGAAACTGTAGCTTTTATTATTTGGTCTCCTAACAACCAATAAAAAAAGAAGGAAAATGTGAACATTTTCACATTAGAGCAGAGCGTGAATGCAGAGATGTTTCTGAGTATGCATTCCTGTAACTCAGTTACGACTTTCTATTTTCCAAATGCTTCTGTTACTAGTATATTTGTGTTAGTGTGATTGTTATCATCATTTCTGTCATTATCGCTGGTGCTGTTGTTGTTTCGAGTACTGCCACATCAGGAATAGAACTCAGAAAGCATAAGGTATCTGCCAAATTCCACCACACCAGAATCTCATCCTTTAGGGATAACATATAGCTAATTCAATATTGACAACAGGATTGAGAGAAGCAGCCATGATGTGGCAGAGAAAGGGCTCACTGTAGAGTCAGGAAGACCTGGATTCAAATCTTGCCTGTGCCACACAGAAGCTTGTGTTTCCTAGGTAAGTTCCTTAACTTCAAGGTGCCCTAAGCAACTCTGAAAGATCAGAAATTACATATGAGTCTCTGATTAGTATTGGTGGAGGGAACTGCTACACTGGGAGCATCCTACAGAGATGAAATCAGAAGTCTGGACTGAAAAAAAGGAAAAAAGAAAAAAAGGTGGGGGAATAGAATGGGAGCTAGAAGACACATTAGAGAACATTTTATTAATGATCTCTTCAATCACTCAATATCAATCAATAAACATTTATTAAGAGCCTACTGGGCAAACACAGACCTTTCTATAGTTCTCAGAGAGCTGACTACATTTATAAATTATTTTTGTGCTTTTTGTGGATGGCAGTGTTTGCGTAGTTAATATCAGGGCATATGTGTGTAAAACAGTCAAAACAATGAGGACTTCTAAGAGGAGAGAAGAAGGTTTGCCATGCAGATGTCATTCTAAATTACTAGGCCTGCCGTTGAGTCTGCTCTATCACTCCACCACTGGTAAGTTACAAAGCGCAATATGTAGCCAAATCAATGAGCCGGCAGCTCTGTGGGAGAGCAGACGGGGGCAGCATCAGAAATCCCAGTATCTCAGAGTGGTGAGGAAAAGCAGCCCAAGAAGAAATCAGTGCTATCATTTTTGAGGTCCATTAATTGAACTTCTTAGAGACAATGA
Organism: Notamacropus eugenii; assembly: GCF_028372415.1. NCBI lineage: Eukaryota > Metazoa > Chordata > Mammalia > Diprotodontia > Macropodidae > Notamacropus > Notamacropus eugenii. Next base: position 422,375,401 of record NC_092872.1, on the reverse strand, counting down.
ATGGAACGACTTTGGGAAGACCTGATCAGTTCCAGTGGGAGTGTGTGATGAGGAGGTCTGAAATGGGTACTTAGAACTTACAGATCTCTTAATGTTGAAAGACTGGTTTAGGCTACTATAGTCTCTGGGGAAGGAAAGGATCTTTGCCTACACAGTATTATTTTAATATTTTTAGTTTAATTCCTTGTCTTGAAATTAAGTAACTGAATACAAAAAAGAGCCTGCTGTGTAGGTACCAAACACTGTGCCAAGTACTAGGGATCCAAAAAAAAAAAAAAAAGGGCAAAAAACAGTCCTTGCCCTCAAGGAGTTTACAATCCAACGGGGGAGGCAATAAGCTAATAAATACGTATAAACAAGCTATGTAAAGGATAAATAGGAAATAATTAACAGAGGGAAGATACTAGAATTAAGAGATGCTGCGAAATGCTTCCTGTAAAATGTTAGATTTTAGTTGTGTCTTAAACAAAGTCAAGGAAGTCAGAAGGTAGAACTGAGGAGAGAGGACATTCCAGTCTTGGAAGACAGCCAGAGAAAATGCCCAGAGATGAGAGATGGATGCAACGGCCAGGAGACCAGTGTGACTGGATCTAATTAGGAATATGTGGGGGCAGGGCAGGGAGGTGTAGGCAGACTGGAAAGGTTCTCAGCTGCACTTGCAGTGATCAATCTCTAGTTACATACTATAGGAATGATACCTGAAAGGGCAGTCTTGTTAATAAACTTTAAACTATTAAAACTGATAGTCTTTTCTCAGTCCTCATCCTTCTCAACGTCTTTGCTGCATTTGACTCTGCTGACCACTTACTCTTTTTGGATACTCTTTCCTCTCTAGGTTTTTGTGATACTAGAATCTCTTGGTTCACCTTTGACTTGTCCAAGCGTTCCTTCTGAATGTCCTTTCTTGGCTTATCCTCTGAGTCACACTCCTGAGCTTTCAATACTCCGCAAGGTTCTCTCCTATGCCTTCTTTTGCCCCACGTTATACTTTCTCTTTGTAACCTCATCAGGTACCGTGGCTTTAACAATTAATTTTATGACGGGCAGTTTTCAGAAGAAGAAATCTAATCAATCATTAGTCAAATAGGAAAAAAATGCACCAAATCACTAATAATTAGAGAAAGGCAAATTAAAACAGCTCTGAAGCACCACTTCACAAGCTATCAGATTGTCTAAAATGACAGAAAAGAAAAATGACAAATGCTGTAGGGGATTTGGAAAAATAGGGACACTAATGAATTGTGGGTGGAGTTTTGAACAGGTCCAAGCATTCTTGAGAACAACTTGGAACTAGGCCCAAAGGTCTATAAAACTATATATAACTTTTGACTGAGCAACACCACTGTAACTCTAAGAGATCGAAGAGATCATACAAAAATATTTAGAGTATCTCATTTTGTGGTACCAAAGAACTGGAAATTAAAGGCCCACTGATTGGAGAATGACTGAATAAGTTGTGGTATATGATATGGGGTATATGATATAGTATTGTGCAATAAGTAATGACAAGGGAGATGGCTTCAGAAAAAAACCTGGTGAGATCTATATGAATAGATGCAGAGTGACATGAAAAAACAGGAATCACTGTACATAATAAAAACAATATTGTAATAACGATCAACTATGAAAGACTTAGCTACTCTGAACAATACAATTATTCAAGATAATTCCAAAGGACTTCTTCTTTTTCTTTTTAAAAATTAATTAATTTTTAGTTTTCAACATTCACTTACGTAAGGCTTTGAGTTCTAAATTTTCTCCCCTTCTCTCCCCTGCCCAAGATGGCATGTGATCCGATATAGGCTCTACATATACATTCATATTAAACATATTTTCACATTAGTCATGTTGTAAAGAAGAATTAGAATCAATGGGAGGAACCAAGAGAAAAAAAAAAGCAAAACAACAGAAAAGAGGGCAATCACATGCTTAGATCTGCACTCAGACTCCACAGTTCTTTTTCTGGATATGGATAGCATTTTTCATCATGAGTTCCTTGGAGTTGTCTTAGATCCTTGCATAAAGGACTTGTGGAGAAAGAATGCTATTCACCTCCAGAGAGGGAACTGATGAACTCCATGCAAATTAAAGCATAATTGTTTCCACTTTGTTTTTTGCCACATGACTAATAAGGAAATATGTTTTTATATGATTTCACATGTGTAATTGCTGTCATATTGTTTGCCTCCTCAATGAGTACGGGAGAGGCTGGAGGGAGAGAATTTGGAACTCAAAATTTAAAAAAAGATAAAGTTAAAAATAAACTATAAATTTTTAAAAATTACACAGATGATATCCGGGTTTATATATTCAGACTAGGTCTGAACAGTCTCTCCCCTGAGTTTCAGTCTGGCATCACCATATGCTTACTGGACATTTCAAAATGAATGAACTAGACACATCTTAAATTCAGCATATCTAAAACAGAATTCATTGTCTTTCCCTCTAGACTGTCTCCTCTTAAACTTGCCTATTTTTGTTAATGGCACCACCTCACTCCTACCAGAATGGCTAACATGACAGATAAGGAAAATGACAAATGCTAGAGGGGATGTGGAAAAACGGAAAATAGGTAAATCCTTCTAAGTTCATATCTCAGCCTTATCTTGGTCTTCCAGCTCTCCCTCATCTTGCATGTCCAATCAGTTGCCAAATTTTGTTGTTTCTACCTTCACAATATCTCTCACATCCTGCCTCTTCCTTCTATTCACTCCTATCACTACTCCCTCTTTAGTTCAGTCCTTATTCCTCTTTAGTTCAGTCCTTATTACCTCTTACGCAGGTTATTGCAACATCCTCCTGATTGATCTCCCTGCTTTAAGTCTTACCACTCAAGTAAATCATCCTAACTCCTGACTAAGGGATTTTCCTTAAATGCAGATCTGAACATGTGATTCCCTCCATCCAAATCTAGTGGTTTCTTCTAGGGTGCCTCTAGGACAGCATTAAATTCAAATAGTAACAAGGTCACTAAGCTAGCCATAAGGATCCCTGCAGCCACATATTTACCAAGAAAACCACATATTAACATTATCTATGTTTTATTGTATTTTTGTTTATTTTTATTAAATATTTTCCAATTGTATTTTAATCTGGTTTGGACCACACTAAAGAGATTTGTGTGCATGTTCTAACATAATGCTAGGAGACCTCAACTCTCTTTAGCTTTGAAAAGCCATTTAAAACTTGGCCCCAATCTATCTTTCCAGACTTACTGGATATTTCATTCTCTTCTATACTCTATGATCCAGTCAAGCTGGCCTTCTCTTCTGTTCCTCACATATAGCACTTCACTTCCTCTCTCCATCCTTTGACCCTAGCCATCCTTTATACTTGGAATGTATCCCTCATTGCCTATTCCTCACTTCAGGTATTATATTCTAAATGAAGCTTTTCCTGACCATCCCAAATGCTAGAGCCATCCTGCCCAAATTACCTTGCATTCAGCTACATTGTAGGTAATTGTTTCTGTTTTGGCCAGAAATCCTGAGAGTCTTCCCTTCCCAGATTGACTTTTTTTTTTGACTAGGTAAAAGAGGCCATGTCTCCCCTCATTTCTTACCCAGTCTTAAATCACTGAATGGGCATTGCCTCAAACAACCTGAGACCTGAGAATGACCTTAGTTTAAAAAAGCCAAGGTCTCCCACTGCATCCAAGACCATCTCCAATTGTCTTGATCTACATCTTGCCACTGGACTCAGATGGCTCCAGAAGAGAAAGTGAGGCCAGTGACCTTGCACAGTCCTTCCTCACTTAAATCCTATTTATTTGGAAGTCATTGATCCTCTTTGAGAATGAAGAACAGCACATTTATAGTGATTAGCTTTACATATATATATGTATATATATATAGATTTACACAGTACATATACACATAAATGCACATATACATACATATATATGCACACACATATGTGTGTGTGTATATATACATACACTTATGTATGTATTTTTTATTTCTCCTATTAGGCTGTAAACTCATGAAAAGTAAGGATTACTTCATTCTTTGTATTTGTATCTCCAGTGCCTGTCATTGTGCCTGATACATAGTAGGTGCTTAATAAATGCTTATTGATTGCTCCCTTTATTTTATAAATGAGGAGACAAAAAAAAAACTTGCTTAAGGGCCACAAAGGTAGTAAGTAGTAGAGCTGGACTTGAACATAAGCCCTCTAAGTATAGACCCAGCATTATTATGTACTATCTATCCACCCATCTAGGTATCTAACCTTCCATCCATCTATCCATCTATTTATCTATCCATCTATTTATCCATCTATCTATCCATCCATCTATCTAATCTTCCATCTATCTATCCATCTATCCATCTATCTATCTATCTATCTATCTATCTATCTATCTATCTATCTATCTATCTAATCTATCTGTCTATCTATCTGTCTATCTATCCATCCATCCATCCATCCATCCATCCATCCATCCATCCATCCATCCATCCATCCATCTGTCTATCTACCTATCCATCCATCCATCATATTTATCTAGTCATCCATCCATCTATCTAGCCCTGTAATAGACACTGGAAAAAGTCTGACTATGAACAAACAGTTACTATGTTTCTTTTAAATTTGCTAATTGTTTGGTCATCCCTTATTTCCAATCTTCTCTTCAGTAGAGCTATAACCGTGAATTTTATGCTTAGGGGAGGTGGGGTAAGCAGAAGGAAATATGTTCCTAGTGTGCTGCATTAGTCACAAAGGAGTAGCTTACTTTAGTAGCCTGATATCTGGTAACTTCCTATTTTGAACAAATTGTTATTGTTAACTTGTTGCTACAATTTATTGTTTCTAGGTTGTTGAAAGAATAAAGATGTCAGCACCTTCTAGATTTAGCGCCCTTTGACAAAGCTCTTATTGCCATACCCTAGTTATCCCTATCTCTTCCTCATAAAAGCATTGGACTAAGCAAAAAGGAATGTAATTATCTTATTGTAGAACTCTATTATATTCACTAAAATAGTGAAAACTGCAGTAAAGAGACAATGAATAAGAATTGAGTTATCTCTTTTGCATGTGTCACTCCAGGACAAAGAGGCACGTATATGTGTGTGTACATGTATGTACATAAGAGGCAGGGGAGGAAAGAGATAATAATAGTTGACATTAATGTAGCACTTCAAAGTTTGCATTTTTATTATTAAAGTTTAGAGTATTCTATAAATACGTGTTAACCGACTTTGGATATTTAAGCTTGACAATTATCCTATGAGGTAGGTACTAAAAGCACTATTATTCCCATTTTACATACGAGAACACTGAGGCTCTGTGTGTGTCCACACACACACACATACAGTAGTGGTCAGTAATCTGAGTTCTTCTTTGGCCTTGAAGTTAGGGGACTGGGTGTGGGTAGCACAAGGAATCTGAAAAAGGAACTTAAGAGAGAAAAGAGAACGAAGCAAATGAGGGTGGGAAGGTCACAGAACTATAATATCTCAGAGCTGGAGGGGGACTTGGAGGTCATCAAATCCAACCTCTGACCTGGGGTGGATCCAACCAAGAACTGTCATAATACATTTATATGTATGAGTCTGTTGTAAACCTCATACTTGAGATGCATTTAAAGCACTCCTATGTGAGATGATATGGATACACTGCTCCCCTCCCCTTCGCAGAAAAGGTTGCCTTCTAAACTAGGCCAGGGGGATAAACAATTTAGCCCAGACACTTAAGGTGGGAGTCTGGCCTATATTTCTTATCTCCCCCAAAAGATGAACCAAGAGTAGCAAATAAAACTGTTCTAAAGCAATCGAATAAATAAGAGTTAGAATTTCTAGCCAGGGGCCAGGCTGATGTAAGAATTTACATTAATGCCACATCTTTTATTCAGATAGATGAAAAGTATATAGAAACTCCAAATCCCAATTTCACCAGGATTCTTTAATATGAGTAATGATATTTATAGCTGGGCATGTTTACATTCAAAAGATTAAATCTAAGAGAATCTGACTGAAATTACCTGGTTTGTTAGAACAAACCTGTGCAGTCTAGTATATTGTGGGTTCTCATCTAAGAGACAAACATGAGTTAGTCTAGTATATTGTGGGTAGCTAAGAGACGCATGTGACCTTCACCCCATTCTAAGGGGGCTGGGAGGTGAAGAAAAAGTTCCTAAGCCACATGTGAATGAGGAGAGTGGCCACTTAGACATTCAGTGAACTAAACGTGTAAAGGATGCTGTGAGGCTGGACTGGACACAAGATGAAAATAAGTGAGGCATAGTCCTTTCATAAAGAAGGATGTTCAATGAAATAGATGAATTCAATGTATTAACAAATTTAGCATGATAACATAAACGCTGATTAAGTGCCTACCATGTGCAAGCTAAGCCCTGAGGATACAAAGATGAAAAGCACAGAATAAGGCACATAAACAGATAAAAATGGAACAAGAGAAAGCAAGAGGTTCAGACAAAGTGCTGAAACAAAGCTCACTTTCCAATGTGGGTGTTAAAGTTGAAGAAAGAAGGGATGGAAGTAGGAATGCTTAACAGAGGAGATGGTACTTGAGCATACCTTGAATGAAAAGAACCCCAATAACTAGAAATATGGAAGGAATATGACCCAGGCATGGAGGTCATGTTACCCAAGTTACGAGGGTCAGAGAAGGGGAGCCAAAACCAGAAAACAGCTTGGTTAGAATTTATGAGTAGGTAGAGAAAAGGAGAATAACAAGGACTAAAGAGATAGAATGGGTAGGGACTTAAAATGTCAGGTTAAGAATTTTGTATTTTACCCTATTGTCTGGACTTTGAAGATTTTGAGTTGGTGAAAAATGGATCAGCCTTTCATTTTCATGAAAATCCAATTTTTGATGATAAAGCCTTCTTGAAATAGCCTGGAGTGGCAAGTTTGATACTATACCCACTTTAGATTCTGTACTAACAACCACAGGGATGGTTTAGGACCTGAAAATGTAACAGAAGGCAAAATATTACCATATGCTATCACCATTATTAACTGTTTCTATAGATCAGTTTAGGTCCTGTAAAAGTCATTCGTCATTGCATATGTAATTGTTCTTGGAGAAAGTTGGCTGTACCATATGACTCCTTGGGCTTCTTCTCATTTGTAATGACTACATGTCTGAACAGAAATGTTCATGTTTTTAAGTCTATTGACATACAGAAAAATAGGGAGCCAAAATCTTGTTAGGAGAGAAGAAATGGCACCAATAAGTAGAAATTCAAGGAAACATAGGAAGACTTACATGTGATACAGAGTGAAGTGATAGAAAGAGGAAAACTATAATCATTCAATCAGAAAAGTAATAAAATGAAATTTAATCTTGTGTAACTATATTGTTACTTTCTATGTTATTTTACATATTCATATGCTTTCTCTTCTTTCTTTATCAACCACTGGGAGGAGAGAGTGATGCAAGTTCCTGCCTCCTGGGGATGGGGGAAGGGAGCTGGCTGCTACACTACTGATGCAGGAGTTTTATAACAATGGTTGGTAATGACTGAAGGAGGCTAGACTGGAGAAAATGCATCCTTGAGTGATCAGGAGGCTTCGTCTTCCTAGAGATGAATGAGAAAATGCACTCCTTTCATCGAAGATATGGAGGACAATGGTTATAGAAGTGTGATGAAATGAAATAACCTGTGTAAAGCACTTTGCAAACCTTAAAGCACTTAATAAATGTTAGCTTGTATTAATGCTGCATACACTGTAAGATGGAATCATGCGTTGTTTGGTTTTGTTGATCTGGTTTTTACTTTTCATCATTGTTGTTATAAGGAATGGTTGTTGGATGGGAGAATAAGAGAGGGGTATATGTGGAAATGACTATGACGTTAAAACCAAAGTAATCAATAAAATTTGGGGGTGGGGGGAGAGGAAATAACTCAAGTGCATCACAATGCACATGTAACCATTAAGTTTGCCTAGATCACAGGTTCTTAAGCTGGCTCCTATGAATAGATTTTGGGTGTGGGGGATGGACTTTGATGGGAAAATTACATCTCTAGTTTTATTTAACTCTAAGTAAAAATGAGCATTTCCTTTAATTATGCATGTAGGCAACAGAATATGATTCTGAAAAGGAAGCTACAGGCTTTACCAGATTTCCAAAGTGGTTGATGACACAGAAAGGTTAAGAACTCCTGCTAGATAAACAGAATACTCCATAGCCATCAAGCTTTTCAGGAAGCCTGCAAGACTGAGCAAGTTCTGGCAGTGTGGTGTAATGGGAAGAGTACTCAATCAGGAATCAGAAAATCTGAGTTTGAATTTCAGCTCTGCTTCTTACTAGCTATGTGACCTCATGTAAGTCTTAAATTTTCTGGTCTCAGCTTTCTCATCTATAAAATGGGGGAACTGGACTAATCTTTTTAAGTCCCCCCTAGCTCTATGTCCTCTGGTCTTGAGACTGAAGCTTTTGGATTGGTGTCCCTAACTCCAGTAATGATGGCCGCACCTCCAGAATGGTTGAGTCTTTTGAATCAAGACCTGGGATCTGAGCAGCATCGTTTCCTGACATTGTCTATTATGATTACTACTGGTGTAATCCAATATTCAGAGGTTCTCTTTGCCTGACTGGGGCTAGGATTCGCTGTGACTTAGTTGTTTCTTCCTGGGGTGCTGAGGTATACACTCATAGAAACAGCAGACTTCCACCAGAAATGGATGAGTCTCTGGAGGCTGTCAAATTCATCTCCTTCATCTGGTTTGTAAGAAATCTGAAGCCCAGAGAGAGCTCATAAGAGCACACAGCTATGGATGAAAGAAGCATAGGTTTAGGGCCAGGAAGGACTCTCATCTAGTCCAGTCCCCTCAAATGAGAAAACTGAGGCCCAGACAGGTTGAATGAATTGCCCAAGGTCACAAAATATCTGTAGTTGCAGGACAGGAGAAATGACTCCACCAGAGGTCACACAATTCATTAAACATCTTATATCACAGCTGGAACTAGGACCTAGGTCTGACTCCAGTTCAGAACATGGTGCTCTTTTTATGATAGCTGTCCATGGTATGAAAGTAGCATGGTTTAAATGATGATTTTTAGGTATTTTTAAATCAATGATTATCTTTCCAATGTTGGCAGGTGATCGTTGCCCATAATGACAGAGTCTATATTACAGGAAACTGATTGCAAGAGAGGAAGGAAATTAGAGCCCTCATCTTAAATGAGAAGACAAAGCCTCCTGACCATTCAAGAATATATTTCCCCAGTCTAGCCTCCTTCAGTCATTACCAACCATTGACTTAAAACTCCTACATCAGCAGAGTAGCAGGCAGCCCCCTTCCCCCAACCCCAGCAGTCAGGGGCTTGCATCACCCTTTCCTCCCAGTGGCTGATAGAGAAAGAAGAGAAGGCACATGAATATGCAAAATAATCGTGGAGTAACTGCTGGGTAAAGCACTTTCTCAAAAAAGTGGTATTTATGGACAGGAGAGAAAACATTTCCTTTAGGAGCAATCCAGAGGAAGAAAATGGGACAATGATTGGCCCTCACAAGCTCTAGGCTACCTTCTAGCCCCAAGGGCTTATGACTCTACTTCTGTTGTAGAAAGACATTACTTTGGGGTCTCTGGGAATGTTCGTGGTTTTATTTTCATAACAAATCTTTTCATTGAGACTGCGTTAAGATAGGACCCAGGGAGGTAAAGTTGAAAGGACACTGAATTAGAAATAAGAAGATTTGGACGCAAATTCTTTCTCTACTAGTTAACTGTGTCAGTCAATATTCATCAACAATCGCTAATTAATTACTTACTATGGTGTGAGCCTAGGTGGATCATTTCCCTCCTCTGGGACTCAGTTTCCTCATTAGCACTGGGTTTAACTAGATGATCTCTAAGTGTCTCTTCCAGTTTGAAGAATCTATGAATCTATGAACCTTCAAAGGGCAAGATCATAAGAGGTCTTAGAGATCATTTAGTTCACTATTCTCATTTTGGAAGTGAGCCCAGAGAAATTAAGTGACTTGTCCTACGTTGAACAGAGATTTGGTCACTGACTTATGACTCAAACCTAAAATTTTACTGGAATTGGAGAAGAGTAATGGGAGGACTGTGAAAGAGAAAATTCAGAAGCTGACTTGTGTATACACATGTGGGTATGTGTGTATGTTCAGAAGGATAAATAGTTTACCTATGGATTGTGTGTGTTCCGCAGCCTTATCCTCAGATTGTTGTTGTTTAGTCATTTTCAGTCATGTCTGACACTTCATGACCCCATTTGGGCTTTTCTTGGCAAGGAAAATGGTTCATAATTTCCTCCTCCAGATCATCTTACAGATGAGGAAACTGGAGCAAACAGGGTTAAATGACTAGTCTAAGTCACACAGCTTGTAAGTGTCTGAGGCCAGATTTGAACTAGAAAGATGAGTCTTTCTGGCTTCAGGTCAAGAGCTCTATCCACTGTACCAAGCTGAGTGACTGAGTCAAGGCTCAAACCGAAATCTCTAGGGGTTCTCATTTCACTATCTCTTCAGATCAATATCATTCAGCCCTGATTCTCTGACCAGGGAACTTGAGACCAAGACCTTGCAAGGCTTCAGAAGAAGGAATTACCTAGAGGCTTCATACCACACACAAACTGGAGTCCAGCTTGGCATGGACCACATACTATTCCTCAAACCCCATTCCTCTTGCTCTTTTCTAGCAGGTACCTCAGTTCATTCTGCTTTTTCTATTGAAATGTCATCCCCTATCACTTTTACTCATAGAAATTCTATTTCTTCTTGAAGGCTTAACATAAACAAATGTCACCTCCTTCATGCTGCCTTCCCTGATCCCCTTCTTCTGTGCAACAGCCATACTCCCCCTGGTATGGTTATTTATATGTATGTCCTTCTCCCCACCCCCATTAGACCACAAGATTCTTGAGAGGAAGGTCTGTGTCTTCTCTGTTTTTATATCCCTATAGTGCCTATAGTGGATGCTTAATAGTTTTTGCATGAACATTTTGAATAATACAGTCCAACTAGATTATGTCCTGTGCCTCAAAAGTCTCCTTTCCTAGCTCCCATGCTTTGACCCACCACACTGCTCTCTTCTAGAGAATGTCATCCCCCACCACTTCTGCCTATCAGTTCTTCAAGGTCCAATTCAAATATCACCCCCTCCATCAAGCTTTCCCTTACCCTTTAGCCAGAAATGACTTTAACACTGGATCTGGGATCACAGGAGTCTTGACTTGCAACTTACTATCTGTGTGACGTTGGCCGAGTCACTTCTCTTTGGGTCTCAGTCTCTTCAACTTTAAAATAAGGTGGTTAGGTTCCATGAGTTCTAAGGACCCTTGCAGAGTTGTATCATTGATCCTACAATCAACAAGAGTCCTCTGCCTATACCCTGGCCTGCCTAAAAGAGCCTGTAGCATAGCTCATAATGCCAGCTCTGGGGACAGATCCCTGGGGATGCTTTCTTTGTGACTGAGGATATCTTCTACCCATAGAATCAAAGAGAATAATGAAGTGAACTCCCAGGACTCAAGAATGGCGAATTGTTAAAGACTCCACAGTATCTCTGATTCAGATGGGCTGACACTAGATTTCGAAGCATGACCTGACCCTGAAGTCCAACTGTGTCCATCACGTTCCTTCTACAATCCAGGACATACCTGATACTATTCTTTGCATTGGAATGTTTTTCAGGCACAAAGTTTAATAATAACATTAAGCCCAAGCCTCTGCTTATCATCTGATCTGAATGCCTGGGTGCCCTGGGTGCCATTCTCTTGTTATTTCCCCAGAAACTTTCTCATTCAATGAATCTACCTACAGACATTCCCAATTGCTCTTCATCCACCACTCAATAAATCTGGTTGTTTTTTTAAATTTTTTTCTCCCAAATCCAAGTTGCTTTATTTTTTTATTTCATACTGAGATGGTTCTTCTCTTTAGTAAGTCTAACCAAGCTGTTAGATGATTTAATGATTTAATAATTTTAAATTTCATGTAATAATCATTGTATAAATAATATAAATATTATATATAAATAATATATATAAATATATAAAAATTAATAGTACATATATAAAATAATGAAAATAACAAATAATCATGTATGTGTTTATTCTACCTTCTCTGTTTGTAGTTGGGGGAAGGGTATACAAAGGCATACTTAGGAAGTTTTTATTCACCTGGGTCTGCTGTTGTTTGTCCTTCACTCTTGGAGAAGACCAATGCATCAGGAGGCTGATGTCTTGCCTTGCAAGTGAACTGGATTTAAGTGAGGCAGGGCTGTGCGAAGTCATCAGCCTCACCCCCTCCTTCAGAGTCATGCAAGTCCAAGACATAGGACAAGATGATTAGTGATGGCTCTGGAAGCAGTAGGAGACCTTCACCTGGGACAAGAGGCAGGAATAACTCCTGGGCATTGGAAATCAGCATGAATGAGGGAGAGAGGAGTTCAGTCTCTTTAGTATAGCTCGGAGACTCCAATCCAAAAAAATATGTATTGAAGTACCTACTTCTATTCCAAGCATTGTGCTAAGCATTAGGGACACAAAGAGTTAATGAAAAAGACTCCCCACAGGAAGCTTGCATTCTGCTGAAAGGATGGATAGAAAGATATATACACAAGTAAATATACACATGATTATAATTATTTCAGGAGAGTGAGTACCAACAACTTGGGTAGCCAGGTGAGGTTTCTGATAAAAGAAGGTACAGATGAGGTAATTTTTGAGGGAAGCTAGGAATTCTAATAAATAGAGGTGAGGAAGGAGACCATTCCAGTCATTCAAAGGCATGGAAGCAGTTGAAGTAGAAGATTATGAAGCTAAGGACTCTATTATCCTATAAGCAATAGGGAGTGGTTGAGGTTTCTAGAACTAGGGCATGACATAGTCCTTCCTGTACTTTAGGAAGATTATTTTGGTAACCATGTGGGGGATGGATTAGAGAGGGGAGAGACTGAAAATCAGAAAATTAATTAGGAGCCTGCTTCAGCAGTCAAGGCAGGAGACACCAAGGACAAGAACTAGGGTTGTTGCTGCATAAGTGGAGAGAGGGAGAAAAATTAAGAATTTAGGCCAGGGGAAGATATAAATTCTGTTTTGGACATATTGAGTTGGAGATCCCTGTTTTGTACCTATGTGGGAATTTCATACAAGAGTATGGTGGTGAAAGACTGGAGCTCAAGAGAGGGATTAGGGTATATAGATCTGAAAGTCATCTGCAAGGAGATGATAATTAAAACCATAGGAGCTGATGGAATCTGTAAGAGAAATCAGTCAATCAATAAACATTTATTAAATGCATACTATTTATTGGGCACTGTGATAAGTGCTGGTGATACAAAAAGAAAAGACAAAAGACAGTCTTTGTCCTCAAGGACCTTATGATCTGATAGAAAAAAAAGTATATAGAGATGAAAGAGAAGAAAGTCCAGGGAACAGTGCTATATCCATACTTAAGGGACAGAGGAGTGAAAATGATCCAGAAAAGAAAACTGAGAGGTTTTCAGAAATGTAGGAAGAGAGTCAGGAGACAGCAATGTCATAAACACTGAGGGAGAAGAGAATATCCATCAGAAAGCAGGGAACAATGCCAATAGCTGTAGAGAGGCCCAAAGGAATGAAGACAGAGAAAAGGCCATTCGATTGAGCAATTCACAATTTGCTGGTAACCTTGAAGACAGTAGTCTCAGTTAAGTGGTTGGATAGCAAGACATACTACGAAGGGCCGAGAAGTAAGAAAGGAAGTGAAGGCAATGAGTGTTGATGGCTTTTTCCTGGAGCTTTGGTTGTAAGAAGGAAGGGGTGTGGCATAATAAATGTAGAGCTTGAGTACGAGAGGATGGAGCAGGGCAACTAGGGAGAACACTGGATAGAGCACTGGGCTTGGAATTAGGAAGATTAATTTTCCTGAGTTCAAATCCAGCCTCAGACACTCACTAACTGGGCAAGGCACTTCACTTTGTCTCAGTTTCTGCACCTATAAAATGAGCTGGAAAAGGAAATGCAAACCACTCTAGTTTCTCTGTCAAGAAAACCCCAAAAGGGGTCATGAAGAATCAGACATGACTGAAAATGATTAAACAACAACAATCTGTAGATGAATGAATGAAAAATAAAAAGAGAAACTATTTATATTCATAAACACCCCCCACACACACACATCACTGAAAACAACTGCACTTTTTATACATAGTGACTCTGAAATCCTAGATAAGTCACTTATCCTCTTAGTGCTCTAGGAAATTCTTAGATGAAAAGTTCCCTGTACCAATGAAATCATGGGTGCAGTACCTTTCTCTACCAGATGTGAAAAAGAGGAGATAGGGACTATAGCTATCTTAGTTAGTCTTAGCAGTCTTAGTTAGGCTGAACATGGCTGATCAAGGACCTAATATGGCAGGTGGTGAAAGGAGGTTGGTCGTCTCTTCTTTATTACCATTATCCCTTTTCACAGAGAGGCATTACTTTATATGATGAGAGAGAAATGACCCAAGGTAGGAAGTTCCAAAGGGACAGAACACTCTAAGGGATGTGAAGGCAGGGGGAAGTGAATGGTACTGGTAGGCTACGGTCCACAGACAGGGTCAAAAGGAGGGAAACAAAACTGAACAACAATAAAATCACTGCACATGTTGTTTTGCTGATTCAGATTCACTCTATCAGTTCATGTAAAGCTTCTCATGCTTCTCTGAATTTTTTCATATTCATAATTTCTTATAACAAAGTAATATTCCCTTTTATTAATATACCTGAATTTGTTGAGTAAATCTCCAATTAATGAGCAGAAACTTTATTTTTTTTATTTTTTACTATAAAAAAGTGCTGCTCTAAGTATTTTGATGTATAAGGGATCTTTCTATTTTCAAACTCTTTGGACTGGGGTCTCTGTGTCACAATAGACACTTTCTCTCTCTCTCTCTCTCTCTCTCTCTCTCTCTCTCTTCCCCTCCCTTTTTCCATCTGTGCTATTTTTAGCATAATTCTAGATTGCTTTCCAAAATGATTCGACCAACTCACAGTTCCACCAAAAGTATTTTAGTGTGTCTGTTTTCTGACATTGATTTTTCCCATATTTCTGTCATCTTTACCAATTTGCTAGGTGTGAGTTGAAATACAGAGTTGTTTTGATAGACTCCAAAGTATCATTCTGGACTTTATTTCCATTTGCTTCTCTCATGCATTTTATTTTCCAGCACAAGTGGACAATTTGATTGTAGAAGCAAGTCATACCAGTCAGGTGCACTCCTACAATATACCTCACCTACTGAAATAACTGAGAGTATTGCCTCTAGCTTACTGTACCAACTCCTCATTATGGCTTTAAAAGCCCTGCACCATCTGGTTCCCACCTACCCTCTTAAGTTATTTCCTTCTACTCCCTTTTCACTCACCATTTCACCTAAAGTAGACTATTAGCTGTTTCCCCAAACTCAGCATTCCAGCTCCTAGGCCTGGGCATTTATAAGGATTCTCTCCCACGTCTGGAATATGCACCTTCCTCATCTTTGCCTCTACAAATCTTCATTTTCCTTCAAAGTCTCAGCTCAGGGGCTGACTCATCATTTTTCCCCCAGCACCTAATACAGCACCTTTCACAATCACAGCGCTTAATAAAAGTTTATCACACAGGGAAAAAGAATGGAGAAGAGGAAATAAAGAAACTATCTTGAGTCTATGATGGGCCTGAAGTATTCCAAGACAGAACTGGAATGATTCTTCCTCACATACATCCACTCCTCTCTAGTGGCCCAGTAAAATCTCAGTCAACTGGCTCACCATACAATAAAGGAGGAAAAATGCTGGGTCAGGAGTCAGAAGATGTGAGCGGCAGGGTAGAAAATGTGGTAGATTTGGAGCCAGGGGACATGGAGTCAGAACCTAGTTTGTTTATTTTTTACTTATAACTTATGTGACTGTGTACAAGTCACTTTACTGAAATGGGATGCAGTTTGTAAAATCTGTAAAAGGAAGAGATTGAACTACATGGCCTCTAAGGTCCTTTCCAGCTTTAATTCCATGAATCTATGATCTCATCTATTTATGATCTGATCATGGGCTACCTATTTCTCATCTCTGGGGCTCACTTTCCTCATCTACAAGGTAAATATAACAATATCTGCTACTTCTACCTCATAAGGCTATCTTAACAATTAAATGATAATCTATGTGAAAATGCTTTGAAAACTATAAAATTATATATATTCAGGTATCATTCATTCTGCAAGTAGTCATTCAGCACTCATTAGAAATCAAGATCTATTCTATAGCAATATGAGATTAATCAATCAATAAGCATCACCATACAAGGTAATGTGAATAAAAAGAAAAATGGAAAGTTCCTGTCCTCAGGGAGCTTACATTCTTTGGGGGGAGATATTGTGTACACATAGACACATAAGCAAACCCCATAAAAATAAATACAAGCTAATTTGGGGAGATGGATTAGTGACTGGCTGAGGGGGGGATAGGAAAGACCTGATGTGGGAGGTAGAATCTCATGTGATCTTTGAAAGAATCTGGGGATCTTAAAAGATGGAGATGAGGAGAGAGTGCCTTCCAGGCAAGCGGAAAAGGCTGTGCAAAGACACGGAGATGGGAGATCTGGTGTCATTTATAAGGAACGACAAGATGACCAGTTTAGCTGGATTGTAGCAAATGTAAAGAGGAGTTCAATAGAATTATCCCAGAAAGGCAGGTTTAAGTCAGTTATGAGGCACATTAAATGCCAAACTAGCATTGATCTAGGATCAATTTGTATTTGATCCTAGAAGTAATAGGGAATGTTTGTGGTTAATTGCATAGGGGAATTACATGGTTCATTTGTGCTTTAGGAAAAACACCTGAGTAGCCATGTGGAGGAATGGTTTGAGAGGGAAGAGACATGAGGCAGGGAGACCAACTAGAAATCTATTATCACAGTTCAGGTGAGATGTGATGAGAGTTTCAAATGGGATAAATAAGCATCTATTAAGCAACTACTATAGGCCAGGTACAAGGTAGTAACCACGTGAGTGGAGCGAAGGTGACTGATGAAAGCTCTATTTTGGAGAGAGACTATACTTGGCAAATGATTAAATATATGGGGTGAGAAAGAATGAGGTGAAAAAAGGTGAAAAAATGAATTCGATATGGTCCTTGCCACACCTTATAGTGCTTCCAAGCAGATGAATAACACAGGCTACTGAAGCTCTATACCAAAAAGTCAATTCTCTCCAGTATTTGGACTGATGATCCTCCTCATCTGTCCTCTTCTTTCCCCTGACAGGACTGATCACCCAATACAATCTCTTATCGCCTTTCACTGGGACCATTCTAACAGCCTCTTAAGTGGGTTCCTAGTCTATAACTTCTCCCCTGTGAATTCAGTATTCACAGTACTGCCAGTGTAACTGTCCTGAGGCACAGGCCTGATCTGGTTACTCTTCTGCTCAAGAACCTTTAGTGAGGCCCTATTATTGCCTCTTGAAAAAAATATAGTCTCCTTAGCCTGCATTTGGTTCTCCTCAATTTGGTTCCAACCTATGTTTCCAGTCTTATTTCAACTACTATCTACCTTTTGTGTTGTCTGCATTCCCACCCAGCTGGACTATTAGCTATTTCCTGAACTTGACATTCCAACTTTGTTCAATGAGTCAGTTTATTCTGACTTTCCATGCCTGGAATATCCTCTTCTTTCTCCTACTTTCTAAATTCACTTTTTTTCTCCTTTGAGTGTTATTTGAGGCATCACCTTCTTCCTGAAAGTTTTCTCTGATTATTTAGATAAAATTATTCTCTCTCCCTTTAAAAAAAATTAGAGTAATTTATATAATCTTTTTTTTGCCCCAACCATAATCTCTACCTAATATCCAGGTATCCCAAAAGTCTTTGGGAACACCCTGTACTTCTTTAGGGAGGTAAAGACAGAAGGGCCATGCATCTTTCCTCTCTCTTTTGTAAATAATTAATTTGCTTTCAGTTTTCAACAATTACTTCCATAAGTTTTAAATTTTTCTCCCCCTCCCTTCCCTCGATGGCGTGCAGTCTTATATGGGCTCTTATATTAAGCACATTTTCACATTAGCCATGCTGCATAGAATAATTAAAATGAATGGGAGATACTATGAGAAAATACAGAACAAAACATAACAAAATACAAAAGAGTCTACTTCATTCTGAGTTCCAACTCTATAGTTCTTTCTCTGGATATGGATCATTTTCCCTCTCTTGACAAGAGTAACTCCGTTTTAGAATTAGCCTCCAAATCAGTGTAAATTGAGCAGTAAGTCAGCTTTGACCACCTTTCTTTGTGCTCGAATATTTTCCTCTCCTCCCAGGTTCTTTTTAGGACTTTTCAATATCATGTTCTCAACCTCTCCAGGGTCTCTCTCATCCCTGTAAAGAACAAGGCTGTAAGATGTCACAAAACTAAATATGAGACTAGTGTACTCTGCTTTTGTATGGAACGTGGTCATTCTGTACTTAGCAACAATTTGAGGAAGAGAATAGCTTACATTCTCAGCCCATTTTGCTCCTCAGAGATTTTCCTAGTGGCCTGTCTGACCTTTCTCTGCCTTGGCTTGTAGTATCAATAAAGCTTTTTCTTTTTTTTTCTTTTTCTTACCTTTACCTCAAACTTGAGAAGAGAGTCCTTTAACAAAGGCTCAACTGTGCATATGTCGGATCTGTCCCAACTTCTCTAATTGTAGAATGTCAGCTCTTTGAAATCAAGGACTGGGCCTTCCTTTACCTTTGTTTCACCATCACCTAGATCAGTGCCTTAAGGATAACAGGCACTTAAAAAACATTTTTGAACATAAAAAGAAAATGGAGCTTTAGAAGTCACTTTGAAAGAGGTCTTAGTTACAAGGTTTTTGTTTGTTTGCTTTAAAAATATTTTCCTCTCTTGAAAATAAGGGAAAATATCATTTCAAGCCTGCCTGTGTTTCCAATCCCAAGATGTTATTTTTAGCACTTTGTATGACACGTTATGAAAATGTTTACTTTTCCTATTACCTAGAGGGTCCTTTCCCCCAAAACCATGAAGAGCAGTAAGCCTTGTATTCTCTTGGTTAGCCTTTCACAGAGAAGGTAGTAACATTCCATGCTGATATTTTTTTTTACATGCAAAGCCTTTCTTAAAAGATTTTAAAATTATCTATATTTCAATTCCTCAGAGATCTGCAGTTTCACCCAAAGGGATCATAACACCTCCCTAACAGTTTCACACAGATGAAAAAATTCACCATCTGGTGGCTGGTCTTCCCCAGTGATAAGTCTCTCCTCATATAGCTGGATTGGTCCTCAGACAATAGATATGCTGCCCATCACTTGGCCTGCATTAGAAACCTTGATAAGACCTCCCAGCATGAGTGTTCCCTTGTCAGTCTTTGCTCACCAAGAGTCATCTACATTATACAATGAGGCAATGGAATAAGACTTCAATGGATCATCTCTGAGTCATCAAAGAAAGTTGGAATCCTATTCACAGAGTTAAGAATGTTTTATTTTATTCTAGCTGTTTAAATTATGATTTTGCATAAATAACAGATGAGAACAGAAGGGCTAATTAGTAGACTCTGGAACACAGAATCCCAGGACTGAGGTGTAGGTGGGAAGACTTAGAACCTTTGGTCTAATTCACTATGCAGCACATGAATCCATTCTACAGCATTCCTCAAAATTATTTATGAGCATCTGCTTGAACATCTTCATCAAAGAGGTGTTCACTACTCAGGGGCACAGGCCATTCCAATTTGATTTGTTTTTTCAATGTTTTCACATTAATTTTTAAATTTTGAGTTCTAAATGCTTTTCCTCCTTCTATCCTCTCCCCCATTCATTGAGAAGGAAAGCGATATTGCTGCTCATTATATAGGTGAAGTCAAGCAAAGCATATTTCCATATTAGCCATGTTGAAGAAAAAAGCAAGAAAAATAAATAAAATGAAAAAATACACTTCAGCCTGTACTCAGAGTTTATCAGTTCTCTCTCTGGATGTGGGTAATGTTTTTCATCATAAATCCTTTGGAATTATCATGGATCACTGCATTGATCAGAGTCACTAAGTCTTTCACAGTTGATCAATGTCACAATATTGCTGTTACTGTGTAGTGTTCTCTTGGTTCTGCTCACTTCACGTTGCATCTGTTCATTTAAGTCTTTCCAGGTTTTTTTGAAATCATCTCCCATGTCCATTCCTTTTTTTAATTATTATTTATTTTTAACATTGATTACATTTTTTGAGTTCCAAATTCTCTCCCTCCTTCCATTTCCTGCCTGGGGGATTTTCATCGACTGTCCTGGAATTATCTCCTTCTGCATCTCTGTCTCCTGAATTAATTCCCAGCTAAAATCCTGTCTTCGAGAAGCCTTTCATGATCCTCTTTAATGCTGGTGTCTTACCTCTGTTTCCAATTTATCCCACACATAGCTTGTCTGTACATAGTTGCTTATATTGTCTTCCCTGTTAGGGGCTGGATGGCATTCTATGCTGTAAGAAGAGAGGCAGGGGAGTTATGAAGAGTTTTGAACTCAAAACAGAGGATTTTATATTTGATCTTTAAGGTGATAAGTAGAAGGGAACAAGCATTTATTAAGCTTTTACTATGTTCTAGGCACCATGCTAAGCACTTCACAAATATTATCCTGTTTGGTCTTATTTGTTGGTATGCCACTGGAGTTACTGAGTAGGTGGGTGACATGATCAGACCCCATGAGGAAGCTCAGCTAAATGTGGGATAAACTAGACAGGACTGAGGCAAGAGCTTGAAGCAAGCTGCTGTCACAGATGTGAGAAGCTGAGGGCCTGTACAGGGTGGTGGAGATGTCAGAGGAGAGAAGGATAATGAGATACTATGAAGGTAAAACCAATAGGTCTTGGCAACAGATTGGCTATGAGATCATGAGAGAGTGAGTAAGAAGGAAAGGAGCATGACCAAGAGAACAATGTAAACAGTAACAACAATGTCGTTTTAAGAACAACTTTAAGAGACCAAGTCATTGTAACTACTATGATCACCAAAATTAATTGCACAAGACATATGAAGGAATATGCCATCTACACCCAGAAAAGAACTGATATATGGAAGTATATATAGAATGAATTTATATACATGTATACGTGTGTATATACATACACATACATACATATGTGTGTGTGTGTTTGGTAGCTATTCAGAAGGGGAGGGGAAAAAAGGAAATTACATGACAACTTTATTATATATTTAAAAAGAATAGCAAGTTATACATAACAAAATTGCAGTTTCATGTATAATCCTCTTTTTTTCTATTCTACTATGTCATGGAAATGTTTGCTTTTTTCTTAAGTTCAGAATAAAATAAATAAAATTTAAAAAGAGAGAGTGAGGAGAAAAAGGAAATATATTTTGATCACTTTGAGGTACTTATAGGATGCAAAGTAAGAAGGATAGAAAGTACAACCAGTGTGCTTTGCCCCTCAATTAAAACAAATATTCCTCAGATTCCTACTAGCAAGTCCCACTGCTAGACCTGAGAGGGTAAGGACAAAAACTCCAACATCCCTAGTCTCACGGGGTTTTTATAACATTTAAATGAGGGGTACAAGATGTACAGATAAATATAACATAATTTGAATAAAAATATAGAGCACCGGAAGAAGGCTTCACTCTTAAGGGGAAGTACTGATACTAGCCTCAAAAGAAAATAAATATTCTGAAATGCAGGGACCCAGGGGAGGAAGAGCAGTCAGAGCAAGAGGGATGGATGGCTTGTGTGAAGGCAGAGGTGGTCCTAAGTTTGGGGAACATCTAGTACTCCAGTTTGGCAAGAATGGAGTAAAGGAGAATGATATGAAAGAAGACTGGAAAGCCAGATGGGAGCCAGACAGTACAGGGATTTAAATGTTCCCCAGAAGAGTTTGCATTTTATCCTAGATGCACCGGGGATTCGCTGGAATGTTTTGAAGAGGTAATTGACAAAGTTAAAGACGTGCTTTAAGAGGATTATTTTTGGAAACCCCACGGAAGTCATTTACAACCTGTCTGACCTTATATAAATCATTTGATCTTACTGAATCTTAGTTTCCCCATCTGAAAAATGGGGAAAACAACATTCATCCAGTTTCTTTCACTAGGTTATTGTGAAGAGCCAACAGAATAATGTGTGTAAAGGTCTTTGCAATAGCAAAATGCTACATAAAATGTGAATTTTTATCATTAAGGGAAGAAGACTAGTATAGGGCAAAGAGTATTGGATTGAAAGTCAGAAGACCTGGAAAATCCTGGTATGGTTAGTTCTTCACAACCCACTGTGAGACCTTGGCTAAATCACAACTTTTCTGGAGGGTATTGGACTAGTGGACCTCTCCTTTCTAGCTCTAGATTTGGGATCCTATAACCATAATTATAATCATTATTATAATAGGAATTGATGTTTAAGGAGATATTGTCAAGTAACAACCCTTAGGTCTCCTTTTAATGAATAGGTAAGATACTTGTTCATTCCTTTGAGTTCATATCTGACTTAGTGACCCCATTTGAGATTTTCATGGCAAAGATACTGGAGTGTTTGCCCTTTCCTTCTCCAATTCATTTTATAGATAAGGAAACTGAGGCAAATAGGGTGAAGTGACTTGCTCGGAGTCCTTCACATAGCTACTGAGTGTCTGAGGCCAGATTTAAATTCAGGAAGATTACTATTCCCTACTTCAGGCCCAGCACTCTAACCACTTCAAAATATAAATGCCAGATAAGATACTAGCAATTAAATATCATTTGCAGGCATGCATGGAGGTGGCTAAAAAGCACCTGAAAAGTGACTTCTCCCACCCAGACTAAATAGTTCCAGATTGTAGCTCTACTTTATATTACTAATGGATTTTGTAAACCCTTTATTCAGTGAGAGTACAGAGATAAACTTCAGCTTAGAATGGTCACACTATCACAAATTCTAAGTTACAGGAGTGTGAGTTAATGGGGTTTCACTTGACTCCATTTTTCTATCATCTTGCATTCTCATGGTAATAAAACATAATTGATTCTATTTTCTGAATTACAGAAAAAATGAGATTGCTCAACAACTGTGTGCAATTAAACCCAATTGTGAAATTATATTTAAGATTTTTCTATTAGCTGTTGTTTATTGCTAAAAGGTTTTATGAAGGCCTAATATTTAGTTATATCTCATCTTTTCTCCAAACAGGAAATGAAAAAAAATTGTCTGCTGGAAAAAAATTCATCTTTTATCCAGTGGGATGCAATTTGAGGGATTCTAGGCTCTTTGTTGATTTTTATCCTAATATTGGCTATGGATATCACATTCCTCAATCTCTTACCCTGCAGAAATGCTCTGTGAATGATCAGTGCTGCCAAATTCCTGCAGGGCAGTGGGAAGGAAAGCAGTAGAGGGGAAAGAATATTGGATTCATGATATAAGGGCCTGGCTTCAAATCTCAAACTCTGATACTTACGAGCTGTGCGATTGTGGGTAAATCACCACACCTCTCCATGAGCTTCACTTCTCATATGTAAAGGAGGATGATAATACTTATACTACTGATTGATAGGATCAAATGAGATGATATTTGTGAAGTGCCTTGCACAATGCCTGCTACAAAGTAGATAGCTGGTAAATGCTTGTTCTCCTTCTCTCCTCCCCCATTGGGGAAGTGCTTTATAAACATGACCTGTTATTTTAATGGATCAAAGGTCCAACAATACAGATCATAATCTATCTAATGCCTTCGGGGTCGTCTTTCTTCTAGCCCTCCACAGATACCAATACAACACTGTCAATATGTCTGATGTCCTTTGATCTCAATATATGAGTACCTTCCTTTTGCCATTTTCCAGTCATTCATGTCCTTGATAATGTCTATAATGGGGCAGCTAGGTGGTGCAGTGCATAGAGCACCAGTGCAGGAGTCAGGAGGGCCTGAGTTCAAATCTCACCTCAGACACTTGACACTCACTAGCTGGGTGACCTTGGGCAAGTCACTTAACCCCAATTGCCTCATCCTGGGTCATCTCCAGTCATCCTGATGAATATCTGGTCACTGGATCCAGATGGCTCTGGAGGAGAAGTGAGGCTGGTGACCTGCACAGCTCTCCCTCACTCAAAACAAAGTCAAGTGCAAGTCATGTTATCATTTCTCTGATGGCATGGTCTTCTTCAGCAAGGAAGGACGAACACACACACAATGCCTGTAATATGACTTCTCAGTACAAGCTGGCAATAATAATAGCTAACATTTATACAGCGCTTTTAAGGTTTGCAAAGTGCTTTGTAAAAATTACCTCATTTGATCTTCACAATAATCCTGAAGGGTAGAAGCTATTATTAACTTTATTTTACAAAAAAGGAAACTAAAGAAGAGGGAGAAGTTTAGTGGCTTGCCCAGGGCTGCACAGACAGTATGTGTCTGAGACAAAATTTGAATTCAAGTCTTCTAGACTCTAAGTAATACAACATAGCTTCCTCACACCCTTCTATGTGTCTTTCAATTGCCCTTTGGGTTACTTACAATTCTGATTCTTCTGAGATCACTGTGTTGCTTGATTTGTTGCTACATAGCATTACCACAAAACATGTTTAAAAATAAAAGGAAGATGTGCTTTGGTTGTAGAGAGCAGCTTGGGACTCATCAAAAGGGCTATGTAATTTCCCAGATGTAATGTGAGATGTTTTCTTTCTGCTTTTGCTCATTTCTGGGTGTAGCTCATTGCCCGTCTGCAGAGCTTGTCAAAACTCTATATACAGATGGACTAACTCATTGCATACAAGTTGTGTATCGTAATTTATATAACATGCATTCTTCTTCCCATTGTTTTTTTCTTCCTGTATGGATTTTGGAATACCACACAGTCAGCACAATGTCATTTGCAAACAAAGGTATCTAAAAATCTATAGGAAGTCTCTCCCTCTTCCTTTTGGATTTTGTGTGGGATGTTTTCCATGACAGTGACAAATACATTTTGGTGGTTATATATGTCTTCCTGTTTTGCGCCTTGCTTGACATTAATAAACAGACAATTGTTGAGCAATGGTTGTTATCTGTCATGGAATCTTATTTGTTGCAATATATGTGTGTGAGAAACCTCTTTTCGGAAGAGATCCCTAAAGGTTGCCTTTTGCTCTGCAGAGGCAGATACTTTACTTTGTTTTTTGAATAATCAAGAATAAGTAAATACAGTGGGATCTTGTGTATTCTCAACATCTGTTGGTTATTTGGGAGTTTATTGAAAAGCAGTAGTATCAAACACAAATAGAAATGGGGGCCACTAAACCCTATGTAAGAATCCCTGAAGGCTGCATATTGCCTTAGAAAACCACATATTAACATTATCTATGCTATGTATTTTAATTTATTTTGTTAAATATTTCTCAATTACCTTTCAATCTGATTCAGCAGCACTCACACTGGCCAGGCTATGTCTGGCATCTCTGATGTAGAGAATTCCCTGCAGAATACTTCTCATCTTATATTTACTAATATTTTAATCAAGGATATCATTCATAGGCACATAGGATGGTTTTTTATGAACATTTAATATTAATAACAAAGTAGGGTAGTCTCAGTTGTTTTTTTTTTTGTTTGTTTCTTTTTGGTCAGTACTGTCCTTGCAATTTTCCATTTTGGAGGATCTTTTCCTCTCTGAGATTTCTTGGAAATCAAACCTGGAGTGTCTTAAAAATTGCATCACTTTCTGTATGGATTTCTTCAGAATGCATTTGGTCAACACCAGCTGTTTTTCCCAATGTCATTTTCCCCCCAGTTCTGTTTCCATCTTCTCATAGCACATCAGGCACTGAGGTGTTAGATTCCAAATGTGCAAACATTCTACCGGCACTGTTGACTGCGAATAGAAATAGATCACCATAGAAACCCTGGCATAAGATCACACAATGGAAGATTTAAAGCTGGAAGCAACATGATAGGCCCTGTAGTCCATCTCCTTTTTGAAGATGAGGAAACTGAGTCCCACTGAGGAAAAGTGATGCTCCCAGGTAGCCTGCCTAACATCATATGATTAATAAATGATAATGTTGGGATTTGAACCCAAGCGCTAACTTTAAAGCTTACATTCTTTCCATTTACTGCGTGATGTCCCCAGATATGTTCAGGCTTATATCTACTTGCTCATTCTCCTTTTGGTTTCATCTGTGAATGCTTCTGAGATGTTCTAATTTTGGGGAGTTTTCTACTAATGTTTCTGCAGGAATTCCCCCTCCTTTTTTTCTTTTCATTAATTTCTAAGGTGATTCTTCTCATGATCTTCTGTTACCTACCTCCATAGTGTTTTGCAAAGGAATTTATATTTCAAATCAGTGTTGCCCTTGGCTGCTATTTGACATGATGATTTGTTAGACATGGTGTCTGGCCCCTTTAGGGATCAGCTTGGGTGCAACTGTTTTATATCTGTTAGTATTTTATAAAAAGTGGCAGTAATCTGAGTCAGTATCTTTATCTATTCCTCTTCAATGTTCAGAGTTAAAAACTTCTTTAAATAGGTTGGGTTTGAAAAGCATGTTAATTTTATCCTTTGTTCTAAGAATTCCCCTCCCAACTGTGCTTTTGACTTTCTGGACTTTGTCCCAGTCACACTTCCTGCTCCCAAGTCAGCTCCATTTTGTTTTGCTATCATTATATCTTTAGAAAAGAAGTTCCTTGAGGACAGGGACTGTCTTTCATTTATTTATTTATTTGCTTCTTTCTTTCTTTTTTGCATTTGTAGCCCTCGGTCTTAGCACAGTACCTGGCATAAGTAACCGGTCCTGGCCACAAACACAGAGCTTA
The DNA here is from genome assembly GCF_028372415.1 of Notamacropus eugenii. Lineage (NCBI taxonomy): Eukaryota > Metazoa > Chordata > Mammalia > Diprotodontia > Macropodidae > Notamacropus > Notamacropus eugenii. The sequence goes on along the minus strand of NC_092872.1, from coordinate 422,348,709 downwards.
TCTACACTGGTAACCCACCATCTCCTACATATTGATTGTCAGTTTCACTTTTTGTGATGTTGTTTTTGCCATATCTAGAGTACTCCTTAAAAATCTCTTCTTGAAGAAGTTAGATGCTGGCAGAAGGTGTTTAAATAGTCTACAAACCTTTCTGTCTATATCAGACAGGTTTCAGACAGCATAGACTCTTAGAGGAAGAAAGGACCCCTATGAGATCACGTTGTAGAAAGAATGAGTCTCTGGAATCAGAGGATCTGGGTTCAGATCCTACCTGTGATGATTACTAGTGTGATCTTGGGCAAATCACTTAAAACTCCCTGGGCCTCAGTTTCCTCATTTGTACAATAAAGGAATAAAATAGATGGCCTCAATAGTCTCTTTTAGATCTAAATTTATAATCTAATCCAGAGGTGCCAAATACATGACTTGTAGCTTGAATGAAGCACACAACACTCTTGAATACAGCCAGAACCAGATTAAAATGAAGCTCCTTATCAGATTTTGATTCATACTTGTATAAATAAATAAATATGTGAATATGGTTATTTACTAAGTATATGGCCTGCAGGAATCTTTTAAAAATTATTTTTAACATACACTTAAAAAAAAAAAGTTGAGTTCCAAATTTTCTTTCTCTTTTCTAGCCCCTAATGAGAATGCAAAAGAATGCAAGGAAAATAAAGTGAAAAAATTGTGCTACAATCCATACTCAAACTCCATCAATTCTCTCTCTGGAGGTAGATAGCGTTTTTCTTCATGAGTCCTTTGTAATTGTTTTGGATCAATGAGTTGATGACAATGGTTAAGTCACTCACAATTCATCATTACAATACTGCTCTTATTACATACAAGGTTCTCCTGGTTCTGCTCACCTCACTTTGCATCAATTTATACAAGTTTTTCTCGGTTTTTTTCTGAAACCATCCTACCTGTCATTTCTTATAGCACAACAGTATTCCCTCACAATCATATACCGCCATTTGTTTGGCCATTCCTCAATCGATGAGCATCCCTTTGACTTCCAATTCTTTGCCACCACAAAAAGAGCAGCTATAAATATTTTTATAATATAGGTTCTTTTCCTTTATTTCTGATTTCTTTGGGGAGCAAACCTAGTAGTGATATTGCTGAGTCAAAGGACATGCACAGTTTTATAGCCCTTTGGGCAGAGTTCCAAATTGTTTTCCCAAATGGAAAATCAGATAACAACTACACCAACAATGCATGTGTCTCAATTTTTCCATATCCCCATAAATATATGCCATTTTTCTTTTCTGTCAGATTAGCCAATCTTATAAGTATGAGGTGGTACCTCAGGGTTGTTTTAATTTGCATTGCTCTAATCAATAGTGATTTAGAGCATTTTTTTCATGACGTAGATAGTACTGATTCTCTGTCTGAAAACTGCCTGTTCATATCTTTTGGCCATTTATCAAATAGAGAGTGACTCATATTCTTATAAATTTGACTCAGTTCTCTATGTATATGAGAGATGAGGCCTTTATCAGAGATACTGACTATAAAAATTTCTCCCATAGTCTTCAGGGATCTTTATGTATGGTCTAGTGGCCCCCATTTTGATTTGAGTTTCACACTACTCCTCTGGTTCCATCTCTTCCTTTCATCAGCAGGCAACTGAGGTCCAAGAGAGTGGAAGAAACTCATTCAACATCATGTAACTATTAATAGTGGAATAAGCGCTAGAACTCAGGTTCTCAATTTCCCGTGCAGTCTTCTTCCCGCTGTCCCCTACTATTTAATTCTTCATTTGCTATGACTGGAGTCAACTATAAAATTTCCTTCTTTAAGATAGCATCATCCATCAAGCATTGCTAGGGGCACACTTTCTTCGAGAACATAATCTATGAACTAAGCCATCTTCTTAAGCTACAAAACATGTACACCTCAGCAGCCTTCTTAAACCTACAACTTAATCTGTCTTCAGCAGTGAATTTCCCCTACTTAGTGAATGCCTCCTTCTAATACATTGGTGGTTCTATGATGTCTTCAGCGTTAATATTCTCTCTTCCAGTGCAAATCACAACCCCTAGAACCTTGTTCATTCTATATAGTCCATGTTCCTCCATAAATTTTAGAGTAGACTGGAGACATTCTTCTATTGTCATATTTCTTGAATACTCAGGCAGCAAGCATTCTGGCTGTTCACTCATTATTCCTCACCCTTGCTATATCACTGATACAAGGATTCATCTTATCATCTAGTCAGACATGTTCTTAATCATCCTTGTCACAGAACTTCTCATGAGCAAGCCATCATTAGTAACCCACTGAAGCTGGTTTACACCCACCATTCAGTTTGGATAAAGTTTATCAAGTGATTTTATTAAACAAGTCCCTGTGCAGGATAAAGGGATATTTACTTTGGTGCTTCAGTAATAACTTGCATTTATATTGTATTTTGAAATTTGCAAGGCATTTTACATATAATATCTCATTTAGATCTCACAACAATCCCATGAAGAAGGTGCTATTATTATCCCCATTTTGCAGATGAGGAAACTGAGGCTGACAGGTTAAATGCTTGCCTGGGATCACACAGCTATTAAGTGGCTAAGAGAGGATTTGAATTTGGGTCTTCCTTACTCTGAAATAGAGTTCTATGCTTGCTCTCTCTCTCTCTCTCTCTCTCTCTCTCTCTCTCTCTCTCTCTCTCTCTCTCTCTCTCTCTGTCTCTCTCTCTCTCTGTCTCTCTCCCTCTAAGGTTACAAACTACAACCCAGCCATGCCTTCTCATCTTGCACAACTCTTCTCCATTTCCTATTGCCAATTTTTCATTGGAGATCTACTCACTATGTGAGAGGGAAGAGGATTTCTTAAGATCTCTTCTTATTGTGTGAATACTAAGCATACATGTGGCCTGTCCATCAGTTGCATACCTCATTCTTGCTACATGACCAACTCACCTACTTTTCTAGTCACAAATCATGACTACCCCTGAAATAAACCACTAGAGATACAGAGATGAAAACAAACATAGCCCCTGCCCTTGAAGAGCCAAAATTCTATGGGTGGTTGGTATTTAGGCATGCTTAAATAAATAATTTCCAAGGCAATATGACAAGGCAAAAAAAGATACAAAGTCCCCTAGGAAAATCTGAAGAGAAAAAGATTGTTTTCAGTCTATGGAAAATGATATAATAATACAGCAAATCAGAGAAAGGCTGATGGAAGAGGTGACATGAGAAGGAACAGAAGGATGCTCTAGCCTTTTTTTGTGTCACCTCTGCTGTGGGTTTTTCAGAGATTCCGGCATTCCATGACTTGTAGTCACATTGTATTGCCAGAACAGTGAATATAGTCTGGGAAAGCTGAGAGTGCAGCACAGATTTCCAAATGGGGTCCAGCCCACTGTTTTCTTATGGGCCAGTTTCATTATCCATTTGTAATAGCCACCTCAAATCTGTACCTGATAATAATAATCATTAATAATAATACTACTTTCATTCAACATAGCACTTTAAGGTTTGAAAACCACTTTACAAATACCTTTTCATTTGATCTTTACACCAACCTTATAAGGTAGGATCTACCATCACTCTTTTTTTAAGCCAAAAATATAATTTATTCTGAACAGATAAAGTAAATATTACTCATGCACAAGAAGGGCTTGCTTTCAACTTCTTTTGATGTAATAATAATAGCCAACATCTATTGGGCATTTTAAGGTTTGTAAAGCACTTTACAAATATTATTTCTTTATAAATATCATCCTCACAGCAAGCATAGGATATAGGTGCTAATATTATCCCCATTTTATCAATGAGGAAACTGAGACCGACAGAGGTTAACTGACTTAGTCATGGTCATATAGCTAGTAAGTGTCTGAATCCAGTTTTAAACTCAGGTCTTCCTGATTCTATAGTCCGACATTCAATTATTGTTCTATCCCCTGAACCACATAGACCCCTTTGGCAGTCTGGCAAAAACTCTGAATCCTTTGGTAGAATAACAGTTTTTGCCTACATTTGGTATTTGTTTTGTTTTTAAATTCTATTATTAATTTATGGAGTAAAACAAGCATCTCCATAACACAGCACAATAAAAAAGATGATTGTACATGAAGCTGCAAATTAAATAATACTCTTCTTTTACAGATGAGGAAACTGAGCATGACAGAGGTTTAATTTCATGCCCAAGATCACACAGCTCAAGAGGAGCTGGGACAAGATTTGAACTCAGGTCTGTCTTACTCCAGATCTGACATTCTATTCACTTTGCCTTGCCTAAATGGATTAACTCTCCAGGCTACCCATCTAAATGCATCTCACAGTCTAAAATGGGAAAGTGAAAGCTATTTGACTTTTCCATTATAAGTTTCAGAAACTGTACTCAACTGCAAACCTGATGCCTAGGTTCCTGTGTCATAAGGTTAGAAGGATAATAGAATAAACAAAGGATGCTGAAGCCCTTTGGAAGAAGGAAGTAAAATATCGCCTGCTCCTTAATTCTGAACAAAGAGGCGGTGAACTGGGTTAATTACTGAGGATGTAGATGTTGGATTCCCAGACTGGGGATCTCAGAATTCACCTTATATTGTTGTCATGTTCAGACTGTTCTTTAGAAGCTACAGCTCATTAAGCTACCAGCTACAGAGGAAAAGAAGATCGGCAGGGTATTTTTCCTTTCACCAATGAAAATTTTATTTTTAATACAGTTTTCTTATTTTTTTACTCCCAGACACTCTATGTCAAATTTGTTTTACCTTCAACCAGAAAGTATGGATTCTTAAAATACAATGAAGAAAATAAAACCTTTAGTTCTAGTAAAGACAAAATGGGAACCTTAGCAAGAGATTCAAGGCAGATATAAGGAAGCATTTCTAAATTGAGTCAGTTTCTTGAGACCAGAGTGGATGATAGAGGATCATACTTAAAGAGCAATAGGAAATGAAAAGCAAGCTCTGAAAATACTGCACCTAGGAGGGTGCTGAATAAAAGTGGGCTAAATGACTAAGCATCAATAAATAAAGGACCTTTAAGTTCATCTAGCTGGAACTCCTATTCTCATACAGGAATATTTTTTATAGCATGAATGTGTGAACGTATGGATTGAATGAATGAATGAATGAATGAATGACTAAGTACTCACTACATGTACTGGGCTAAGCTTATAATCTAATGAGGGAGATAACAGAAGTCAAATGGAAGCCCCCAGTGGTCCTCAGGGTAAGGCAGTGAGACAGATGATAATGTATCTTCTTCAGTTTCATTTCTCATAATAAAACCGTCTCTGTGTTTGATGTCAGTGCCAACGACTTTTGAGGTGAGAATTTTCTTTTGGGGATTTTCTGCATCCCTGACAAGTGTTCATCTGACCTTGGTTTGAACACTGCCATCCAGCCAGTCTACTTTTTTTAAAGCATTTAAGTTATTTAGACATTGTCTTCATATTGCTCCGAAAGCTACTTCTATATAATTTCCATCTATCGGTCATCTTAGTTCTACGCTCTGAAGCCACCCAAAATAACATCAAATCATTCAATAGCTTTTTAAAGTATGGAAGACACCAATGATGCCTGCCCTCTTGTTTTCTGCCCCCCCCCCAACTAAACACCACTGACTGCTTTTGGGGTTTATCCTAGTGGGGAGGTAATGAAGGAAAAATGGCAGGCTTGGAGATGGAAGGACCTGGGTTCTCCTCCCTACTCTTCTGCCTACTACCTGTGTGACCTTGGGGGCAAGTAATTTATTCTCTCTAGCCCTTAGTCTACTAACCTGTAAAATGGGGGGGGGGGGGGGTGGTAATAATGGCACCTACCTTACAGAGTCGCTGGGAGTGTCAGTCGCAATAGCATATGGAGATCACTGTGCAAACTTTAAAGTGCTATGTATCTGCTCATTGTAATGTGATCTGTGGTTCTCCTGACTATTGTGGTCTTCCTAGGCATGCTCTTTTCATCTATGCACCTTCTTAAACCAAATCAACTTTATCGTTTTTCTCTTCCAGGGAAAGACAGGGTAAGAAAAAAAAAGAAGTGAACTAATGACTATCTGGGAAGCCCTGATTTTCAAGGCTGGATGACATCATTTTAGAACCACAGATACTGATTATAGAGACTCTTGCTCTGGACTCCTGAGAATAATATTAATAAATATAAATGTGTACAATGTTTTATGGTTAACAAAACAGTTCTCTCACAATTACCTCAGTAGGTAACAACTAGAAGCCATGTGGAATGGAGTCAAATCTAGCTTCAAATACTTACTAGATGTGGGATACTTGGCAATTAGGATCAAAATGAGCTTCTATCTGCCTCAGTTTCCTCAACAGTGAAATGAGGATATTAAAAGCACCTCCCTCCAGGGTTGATGTGAAGATCAAATGAGATAATATTTGTAAAGCACTTAGCACAGGACCTGATACATAGGAAGTGGTTCAAAAATGTTTATTTTCCTTCCTTCCTTCCTTCCTTCCTTCCTTCCTTCCTTCCTTCCTTCCTTCCTTCCTTCCTTCCTTCCTTCCTTCCTTCCTTCCTTGCCATAGGGGATTATAAAGCCGGAGTAAAGTGATTTGTCAGATTCACACAGATATTAAGTATCAGCTGGGGTTCACATGCCATTTTGCTGACTCTCTAGTCCAAGCTCTTCTCACTATATCATGAAAGCTATTTCAGCAGTCCCATCGATTTAAATCGGTGACTTTATGGAAATGATTTAAAACCCCTAAGTCAGGACTGTAGCCCCTTGGCCATATTCTGGTTTATGACATCTCTCAACCAATATTAAAATAATGAAGTAAAAGTCCTTGGGACAAACCCTGGCACAAAGAAAACGGAATCAGGTATTCTTTCTTTGGGCATTGTGAGATTTGAAAATAAAACATACTTAAGAATTCACTAGGGAGTTGAAAAGAATCATCACAAGGAAATTGAAAGGCAGCATTTTATTGATTCAAATGAAGGGAATTTTTATTGAAAAATATCAAGATTTGCATAAAAGGCATTTCCCAAAGTTATAGCAGTTGAAATGTTCAGTGAGTTCTAAGTATAAATACAGAAAGACCTTAGACTGTCCAGAGAGTTTTAATTTACTGAAAACTGCCAGGGCTGCCTTCTTACCAAGCAACGATCTTGAATTATAATAATAAAGATAACAGCTAACATAGTACTTTAGGGTTTGCAAAGCACCAAAAGGCACCTCAGTTGAGCCTCATAACAATCCTATGAGGTAGACCCTATTCTCTGAAGTATCTCCACTCTACAGATGAGAAAACTGAGGCTCAGAAAAGTGAAGGAATTTGGCCAAGGTAACATAGCTACTAAGTGTCTGAGGTAAAATCTGAACCTGAGTCTTCTTTCTGGCTCCACACTTAGTATTCCACCCACTCTGAATACCTGCGTGTACTCCATCCACGCTACCTTCCCAACCAGCTGAATTATTAGGCTATATTCTCTCCATTTTGTTCAGTCTCCAGGTCCATGTTAATAGAGGTACTTAGGGAGGTTCGTTTACCCTATTTGGCTGGTAGGGGGAGGGGGTCACTCTGCTGATTGCCTCAGAATTTGTTTTTTCTATGCTTAATAATAAGTCCATATCCCAAACTGCCAAAGTATATCACATTTCACCTACTTTAGGTCAGGAATTAGGTCACATATTCCCACATGAGGAAGAAGCTGGAGAGAGATGAAGAGACATACGTACTCCAGAGATTTTGTTTATGCTTAGAATTTTTTTCCTTTCAATTTTCAGCCTTGTGGCTTGAGAACATTTGGTCTAGTGAAACATTTGATGCTCACCTTGGTTCAGAGTCAAGCCCTTGTCATTGTGTGCCAAAACAAGTGATTTCTGGGAAGTTTGAAAATACATAAGCATGCCCCCAAATTAACATATCTGTCAGTTCCATAAGATAAATTCTAGACCCAAAACTCTCAGGCATTTTACTATATTTTCCACAGAAAGGCTTTTACCCTAACCTATAAAATAAACATCCCCAGACTTCCTAGGATACTGGAGCTATATCTATTTTAAAAGCCAAAAGGAGGCAACTAGGAGAGGTTATCTCTGTACCTCTGTCAAACTTACTTTTCCACGTGACCTTTTCTCCCCTTCATCTTTACCACCTCCCCTGCCTTCATCCCCAGCCTTATCCCACCATGACCCTTCTCCTCTCCAGCCTTGCTTCCTCTGAAACATAGTTATTTTCTACACACTAAAGCAATCTTGTGCACTGGCCTCCTCAGGAGGGGAATGGTGTTTGACGAGCATATAAGAGAGATTGCTGACCTCACCCATTTAAAGCCTCTGTAACTCTTGGGGCAGGCAGGAAAAACAGCTGTGTGGACCGATAAGGGATTTGTCACCTTGTCAACTATTCTGGAACAGTAACTCTAGATAAGGGCTGTACCAGGGGACCAGCCACCTGTCACATGTGGCCTGTCCAGTTTTCAGTTTTTCATTTCCTCACAGGGGAGACTGGCAGGTCAGCTCCCCTTGCCCCAACATGAGGTAGTTTGGACCAGCCAGCAGTCAGAGGCAAGGTCAGGTATACCCCAAGCTGAAGGGTCCCAACCAGCAGAGCAAGTGGAGGAGAGGGAGGGAAGTGAGGAGGACTGTCTTTCATTATCTTTCTCACTAGATTTGTCCAGGACCCGAATTTCAAGTAGGCTCAATTGGTAGTCTCTTTGTCTGTAAATTATCAAATCTTTAATCTGTAATTCTACTATTATAGTTCCACTATGTTCAGTCTTGAAGGTTTCTAGGTCTTAGAATGCAAAAAATTCGTTAGGGAAGAGTGATAGTTTACGTTAATATCAATTCGAACTTTAAAAATAATATTATATTTAATAATAACGATTATGGTTAGCATGTATAACACTTCAAAGTTTGCAAAGTTCTTTATTAAAATGATTTAATTTTATTCTTACAACAGTTCTGGAAGGTAGGTGGCATTATTCTTTTGAACTTATAGATGAGGAAATTGAGAAAGACAGAGGTGAAATGACTTACCTACGGCTCATACACTTAGTAAGTATCTGAGGTTGGATTTAGAATCAGATCTTCTGGACTCCACTGTACTTTCCTCACAATTTATATGCTTTAATCATTTCATCCTGTTAGCAAGAATTACTTCAATTCAAACACAAAAGTCTAAACAAGCTAGAACTCTCGTCCTTGTGTAGCTTTCAGTGTGGGAAGTGGAAATGCCACAAAGGGAGTACCAATGACCAATTTCGCTAATATCACAATCTCAAGAGGGTCAACATGGGCCAGTCCACTCAACATCAACTTCTACTTCTACCTGCACATGTACTTAGACAATCAACATAATCTTCTGCCCACCAATGAAGAACATAGGTCACACACAAGTGACTGAACTGACTGAAAATTTCTGTCAAACTGACTGGGCCTGGCCCTCTGCATAGTTGTTGGCTAAGATATTCTCTCTCTGTCTCTCTCTCTGTCTCTCTCTCTGTCTCTGTCTCTGTCTCTGTCTCTCTCTCTCTCTCTCTCTCTCTCTCTCTCTCTCTCTCTCTCTCTGTCTGTCTCCCTCTCTCTCTCTCTCTTCCCCTCCCTCCCTCCCTTCCCCCCGCCCCTCTCTCTCTCCATATTTTTATCTTCATTTGTCCACTTTTCTGGGTTGGGACCATAATCCTCCTCTGACCCTGCAGCATAACAATGAGGTAACCTTGAGTTCTGGAACACTCTGCCAGAAAAGCTTTAAGCCCTCACAATTACTAGGAAAATAGAGAGGCTAAAGGTATTGAACTTGGCAATGGACTTTAATGTCTGTTGTCTATTAGCTATTAGCTATGACTCATTATCAGACTGATCACAGGATGATATTTTTTTCAAAGCCTATTCACTAAGCTGCCATGTATCTAAGGTTGCAGTTTGTACTGGTAGATGGAGTGCCCAGAGGACATGAAATCAAGGATGCTTGAAGTATCTATGCTGGCCCTCTGTTGCAACAAGACCAAGATATGCTGCCCCATATGAGATCACCAGAACTTTTCCCTTGCTGTATGTATAGCTCTTCCACATAAGGAGAAACAAAATAAAACAAACAACCCGTCCCTAATACTATGAGTAGTCCAAAATAGTCTACCTTTGTATATGGTGAGTTCCTGGTCATTAGAAGTCTACAAGCAGAGATCAGATGACCACTTGATAAAGATGTTGCCAGTAGTTTCCTACTTTAGGCAAAATTTAGAGGTTTTTAATTTTTGTGTGTGTGTATCATGGACTCCTTCAGAAGCCCATAAACCCCTTCTCAGAATACTATTTTTAAATCCATAAAAAAGATTACAAAGGAAACCAATTACACTGAAAGAGTTATCAAAATACATTTTTAACAAAGTTCTTGGACTCTGGGTTAAAAAACCCAGGCCTCATGATCTCCAATTTCTTCCAATTTTAAGATTTTGCATGTGATAGGAATTGCCTCAATGAATGAACATTTCCTCCTGCCATACAGTCCCTTCTGTTGTTCTTCTACAAAGAAAATAACACTGAGTTCTCTCAGGCAGCCAGGTGGCTCAGTGGATGGAGCATTGGACCCGGAGTTAGGAAGATCTGAATTCAAATCTGGACTCAGATGTTTACTAGCTGTGTGAACCTGAACAAGTGACTTAATCTGTTTGCCTCAGTTTCCTCAAATGAGAAATAACAGAACCTACCTTGCGAAGTCATTGTGAGGATTAAATGAGATAATATTTATTAAGGGCTTAGCACGGAGCCTAACGTAATTGGTGCTCTATAAACGCTTATTCACTCCCCACACAGCTTTTTCTGCAAACTCTCCTGAACGGTCTGAGAAAACATTCGAATCTGTGCCATTTCTTTTATAGCAGACTTTACTTTGCATCTGATCCTGGGCAAACTCTTAGAACTTCTGAGAGGGCCTCCCATTAGATGAGACAATGTCCAGTGAATGTGGAATAGTCTTTACTCTGTCCCTGCCTGATCCTGGCCCCACCAGGTCAAAGCCTGCATTTCCTGAGCTGTGGCTCCCCTGAATCCCCTGCTCCAGCTACATAAAGGACCAAGAGCCTGAGCCTCAAAAAGGGATTGGCTCAGTATGAACCTCATTGTTGCTGCAAGTGTCCTGAACCTGTCATGCAGCTTCTGCCTGGCTTCTGGCCAGTCTCAGACTATTACCTTGTCTGGGGTCCTGTCTGCCTAGGTACTCTGCCAATGACTCTCGACATGGTCATGCATGCCATAGCTATGCGACCTTGGGCATGGTGCTTGCTTGCCCTCTTTGGGTCTGTTTTCTCATCTAAGAAATGAAAGAGATGGTATAGAGCAATAGACTTGGAGTCAGAAAGACTTGAGTTCAAATCCTGCCTCACACTCACTATCTATGTGGCCTCACTTAACCTCTCCTTGTCCCAGCTTCCTCTTATAACATTAATTATTATTATTATTTAATGAGGTAGGACTCGGTGCCCTCCAAAGTCCCTACTGCTCTGAATCTATGGTCTTATCATGCCATGGTCCTAGTGAAGGGAAGGAAAAGCACACAAACAACCATAATAAAAGGTAAAATGTGAAAACTACAAGGACAGGAGTGCCCACCAAAGGATTATGAGAAATTTGAGGAGAGGGAAATTACTTTCACTTGGTTTCATAGGCTCATATATTCAGAAGTAAAAGCTTTCCATAGCAATCTTCTTATTTGACAGGGAAATTGAGGCCTAAAGAGATTTAAGTGACTCACCTAAGGCCAGTCAGGCAGTATCAAAGGTGAAATTTGAACCTGGGGCCTTTGATTGCAAAGCTGGCTTCAGAGGAGGAAGTAGAAGCTAAGTTGGACCTAAGACAAGAGAGGTAATCAAGAGTTGCAAAGTAGAGAGTGGGGGACAAACAGTTCATTCCAGTGTGAGCAAAGACACAGGTGATAGAAGAAGGCAGAAAACAAAGATGGGACAATGAACAGATCACGTAAGATGTAGAAAACATGCAGGGGAGTCACAGGAGATGTAGCTAAAACATGTCATTTGAAGTTGGATTATAAAGAACCTTGAATACCAACATTACTTTTAGTTTATCCTGCTCAGTAGGTAACAAGGATCTAGAGGACTTAGGAAGAGAAAGTGAGGCTGGTGACCTTGTACAACCCTCCCTCACTCAAAACAAAGTCAAGTGCAAGTTCTCTGATGTCATGGTCTTCTTCGAAAATGAAGGACGAACACAGACAGATAGGGAGTTGCTGCAGGCTTTGGTGCAAAGAAATCCTATGATCACAATAGTATGGAGAGATCATAGAGAAATGTAGAATTGTGAAGATGATCTTGTCATTTTTCAGTCATTTCAGTAGTGTCTTAGTGGCTACATTTGGGATTTTCTTGGCAAAGGTACTAGAGTGGTTTGCCATTACCTTCTCCAGCTTATTTTACAGATAAGGAAGCTGAGGTAAACAACATTAAGTGACTTGCCCAGGATCACTTACACAGTTAGTAAGAGTCTGAGGCCAGATCTAAACTCATGAAGAGGAGTCTTTCTGACTCCAGATTCGGTGCTTTATCCACTATGCCACCTAGCTGCCCAAGGATGATCTTATGTTTTTTCTTAAAGAATGATTTTACAATTTCGTCTTAAAAAAACTGTTGCTGACATCATTTGTTTTTGTCATTTATTTCCAATTAATTCCTCCCACTCTTACCTCCACAGAGAGCCATCCCTTGTAACAGAGAATAAATTAAAAAGTGTGAAAAAGAACGTAGTTAATAAAAAACTAACCAATACATTGACTGAGTCCAATAATAGTATGTGTAGCGTTCCATATTCACAGATGCCCAACTCTGCTAAAAAGAGAAAAAGATACATTCTCTTCTCTTTTCTTGGGGACCATTTCTGAGCACTATAGTTACATCTTGTTCCATTTCCTATTTGAATATTATAAGTGAGAAAAAGTGAGGACCTGAATATCCTCATTTAGGATGTATAAAGGAAGGATGTATAAAGTACATTAATATATGAAGAAAGCAACACAGGGCACCAGGCTCCCTCATCCAAACAGAAGAAGATGAGCTGGAAGAAGCTACTAATAGGTGTTAGGCTCAAGGGGAGCGTGGAGAAGATGACAGAAATGTGAAGTCAGGCAATAGATGTCTGTAGATGTGAGACTGATGAAGATGGAAAGCAGATATATTTAGTCTAATTAAGATAGAGGATCCTTAATTGGGTTAAGGAAAAGTCTAAGTGTCTGGGTCCAAAGGACAGCAGGCTTTCTGTCAAATGCTGTTAGAAGAAGAAACAGGCAAAGTCACTGACAGAACTGTGAGATGTGACAGACTTAAGCTTAATTCTTCCGGCAACTCGACTAGGCTCCAAGGCAGTGATATACACTGGAGATATCGAGTAGTATTTTATTATCATTGCTTTTGCATACTTGATTCTCAAATTGAAATGCTCCTCTGAATATTTTTCCTCACTTTTATTGATCAGTTCATTTATTAATTCTGTTTTTAAATATCTAGTTTAGGTTTTATAAAAACAGTTAGATTTCCATTTGTAAGTGGGCTGTGCCCATTACTGACAGGAATTCTCTCAGGAAATCTATTTTTCTCGCATGCCCCAAATGCCTGGGTTTGGGCTTCACTGTCTCAGCTATTTAGATGGCTGGCAATTGGATCACCTGCAGCCAGGGTTCCCGCTGAGGTTTGGAGTAACATTCTGAAGAAGATATTTAATAACCTCGAGGAGAACTGCCATCTAACTCTCTTAAAATTAAAGTGTCATGGATATCATCTCCTGTGAGGTTTTCAACAGGATCTTTAAGTCAGGGATTACCACAGCCTATATCACACAAGTACATTGGTGCATGAACGAAGGATGGGTTGTGGGCTTCCCGTCCCCTGGGGCAATAAAGCAGAGTCTTGAAGACTGTATAAAGGATTCTTGCATGTGGAGAAAAGTCAGACTCACAGGTCCCTTTGACTCTGAGATTTGATGATCATAGCTATCATCCATATTTCAGGGCCTGCTATGTATAAGATTTTCTGTCTGGCATCTAGGGATATCAAGCTACAGCAATTTTTACTCTCAAGGAGCTTCTAATCTAGTTGAAAAGGCATTCCATATGTTTAAAAGAAAAACGATAATATATCAAGAAATCTATTCAGATCTCTAAAAAGGCTAGAATAGCTGTGTTTGGGTTAAATGAGACCATAACAGCTTCAGGAATTCTGGAAAGGGAGTGATTATTCACCTATGTTCTTGTGAATGTTCAAAGTAATTGAATCTTCTATGCCTAGCATAATGCAGGCATATACTTATATGCCCAAATACTTAACAAATGCTTTGTCATCCATTCATCTATTTGTCCGTTCATCCTTTTCATTTATTGATCCATTCATCTATTTCATTCATTCATCCATCCATCCAATCTGACAGAAAGCACTCACTATGAGGCTTTTAGTGAGAAAACATGTTGTAATAGAAAGAACTTTTAGACATAGAATCAGAAGATATGGATATGAATCCCAGATATTTTTCCTTATTAACTGTGTGACTGTAGATATTTGGTGTTTCTGAGCCTAATTTCCTCATCTATAAAATGGGGAAAATAATCTCACTTACGTGAAACATCCTGTCCTTGTATTACCTGAATCCCAGGGACATTATATGAAAATACTTTGGAAATGTCACACTAAGGTAAATGGTAAAAATCCCTTGGGATGTGGTTACCCTGTAAATAAGTGGTTTTGACTTTCTATTAGTAGTTTGTTTACCTTCTTGAATTTTACCTGAAATCCTGTTAAGTTTTTATGTGAGTAGGTCACTACCCCCACGTTCTCCTCATTCCCACTGCTGATGTCAAATAACTTATCAGAGGATCTTTTGACCACAACATTTCCTTACTCATGAATGCCTAGAGCCAAGACATTTTTATTGTCTGTTATAATCACTGAATATAATGATTTGAGATAAGTAAAGAAAACCATCAGAGAATGTCTTATTGAAAAAAAAAATGTGTTAGGCAGTGAAGGTGAATGCCAAGAAGCAGACAGGCCACGTGTACTTTGTAATGTCAGGAGGAAGTAAGGACAGCCCCTCAGTATGTTGAAAGAAAAACCTGTATAGCAAATTTATGGAAGGACATAGATTGGAGTTACACAGGACAGGCAGGCATGGCTGGGTTGCAATTTGCATCACTGAAAAGGAATATCTAAATTTATGAGATCATAAATCCATTTGAGCCCATTGAACCACATGTAACACATGCTGTTCCAAATTTTAAAAGCACATTAGTGGAATGTTGTATATTTTTAATAACCCATATACCAAAATAAATTAAGTTGCTTTTAACTTATTGATTTTCTTCTGTAAATCAGTAGTGTTTTGCAGAAAACAAAATATAAAAAGTTTACCATCTCTGTTCTAAATCATCACACCAACATTTGCTATTTTCTCTGACTGCTTGAACACAGTCCAACAGAGCCCATGCATATTTTGGGAGAATGTCAGGTGGCTTTTCTATCCCTGCTTAAATTTCAGAATGATCAAAAGAGATATCTTCCTGCAACACTGGTATCCTAAACGATGTGATAGATTCCCTTCTTTTCTTCTTCTTCCTTCTTCTTCAGTACAAGCATGCCGGTGGCTACAGGGTTATCAGGGACAATAGTAAGAGGCACAGGAAGAATTGAGCAGTCATGATGTGGGAGTGTAGTTCCTGAATTATCCTGGTTTCCTTCTTTCCATTCAAGAGGTATGTATTAGAGAGACAGCTGTGGTCCAACAGTTAGCACTGGCTTTGGAGTCAGAAGTCTTAGTTCTCTAACTAAATTAATATACTTACTTTTTCAGTGTGATACCAGTTTAGCTACCAAAAATTATTTTATACAGCTAGAAAAAGTAATGACAATATTGATCTGGAAGAATATGATGTCAAGAATATCAAAGGGATTAATGACAAAAAATGGGAAGGAAAGTGGCTTGGACATACCAGATCTTAAATTGTATTACAAAGTGGTAATCATCAAAGCAATCTGGTACTGGCTAAGAAACAGAGTGGTGGATCAGGGGAATAGATTAGGTACACAATGCACAGCTGAAAATGACCATAATAATCTTGCATTTGATAAACACAGAGATCCAAACTTTTCAGACAAGAACTCACTATTTGACAAAAACAAACAAACAAACAAAAACTACTGGGAAAACTGGAAAGCAGTTTGGCAGAAACTTGGCATAGACCAACATCTCACACCATATCCCAAGAAAAAGTAAAAATGGGTACATGATTTAAATATAAAGGGCGGTACCATAAACAAATCAGAGAAATGTGGAATATTTTACCTGTCAGATATGGATAAAGGAAGAATTTATTACCAAACAAGAAATAGAGAGCATTACAGGATGTAAAACAGATGATTCTGATTACATTAAATGAAAAAGGGATTGCACAAATAAAACTAATGTTGCCAAGATTAGAAAGAAAGCAGAAAAATAGGGGGAGGGGATTTATAGCAAGTTTTTCTGATAAAGGTCTCAACTCTTAAATGTATAGAGAACTGAGTCAAATTTATTTATAATAATTTATCATTCCTCATTTGATAAATGGTCAAAAGATATGCATAGGCAGTTTTCATACGAAGAAATTAAAGCTATCTATAGACATATAAAAATGCTCTAAATCATTACTGATTAGAAAAATGCAAATTAAAGCAACTTTGAGGTACCACCTCACACTTATCAGAATGGCTAATATGACAGAAAAGGACAATTACAAGTGTTTGAGGGGATGTGAGAAAATTGAGATACTAATGAATTCTTGGTGGAACTGTGAAGGGGTCCAACCATTCTGGAGAGCAATTTGGAACTATGCCCAAAGGGCTACAAAACTGCCTTTGACTCAGCAAACCACTACTAGGTCTGTATAGCAACGAAATAAGAAGGGGGAAAGCACCTATATGTACAATATTTATAGAAGCTCTTTTAGTGGTGACAAAGAATTAGAAATTGAGGGGATGCCTATTGAGGAATGGCTGAAAAGTTGTGGTGTATGATTGTGATGGCATATGATTACACCATAAAAAATGTTGAGCAGAATTCTTTTTTTTTTTTTTTTAGTGGTCAAATCATTTTTTTTTAAATTTTTAATGTTCTACAATCACTACCATAAAACTTAGAATTTTTTCCCCATTACCTACCCCCCACCACCCCCCTCCCTCCCCAAGATGCCATACAATTCTACATAGGATCTATGCATACCTTCCTATTGAATACGTTTTCACTATAGTTATGCTGCATAGACAAACTAAAATAAATGGAAGAAATCATATAACAAATCAAAACATAATACACACACACATACACACACAAAAATGATCTGCTACATTCTGCAAATGAATTCCATAGTTCTTTCTCTGAGTGTGGAAGGCATTTTGCCTTAAAAGACCCCTCAGATTTTTTTTTTTTAAGTTCTTGCGTTATTATGAAGTTCCAAGTCTACCAGAAAATACTCTCACACACTGTGGTCGTTGCTGTGCACAAAGTTCTCCTGGTTCTGCTCCTTTCGCTCAACATCAGATCATATAAGTGCTTCCAGGCCTCTCTGAAGTCTTCTTGTTCATCATTTCTTATAGTACTCCATTACATTCATATACCATAATTTATTCAGCCATTCCCCAATTGATGGGCATCCCCTTGATTTCCAGTTTTTGGCAACTACAAAGAGTGCTGCTATAAATATTTTTGTACATGTGGGACCCTTTCCCATTTTTATGATCTCTTGGGGATACAGTCTTAGAAGCGATATTGCTGGGTCAAAGGGTATGCACATTTTTGTAGCCCTTTGGGCATAGTTCCAAACCACTCTCCAGAATGGTTCGATGAGCTCACAGCTCCACCAACAATGAATTAGTGTTCCAGCTCTCCCACATCCTCTCCAACATTTATCATTTTCCTGTTCTTTCATGTTTGCCAATCTTGTAGGTGTAATGTGGTACCTCAGAGTTGTTTTGATTTGCATCTCTCTAATCAAAAGTGATTTAGAGCATTTTTTCATATGATTATAGATATCTTTAATTTCTTCCTCTGAAAATTGCCTGTTCATATCTTTTGACCATTTACCAATTGGAGAATGACTTGTATTGTTGTACATTTGACTCAGTTCTCTATATGTTCTAGAAATGAGGCCTTTATCCCCGAGATTAGCTGTAAAAATTCTTTCCCAATATACTACATCTCTCCGAATTTTGGTTGCATTGGGTTTGGTTGTGCAAAAACTTTTCAGTTTGATGTAATCAAAATTATCCATCTTGCATTTCATAATGCTTTCTGTCTCTTCTTTAGTCAAAAATTCTTCCCTTCTCCATAAATGTGATAAATATTCTATTCCTTGCTCCTCCAGTTTGTCCATGGTATCAATCTTTATACCTAGATCGTGTACTCATTTGGACTTTATTCTTGTGTACGGTGTCAGGCATGAGTCTATACCTCGTTTCCGCCACTGTTATCCTGGGCAGAATTCTTTCAGAAAAAACTTCGAAATTCCTACTTGAGCTGATGCAAAGTGAAGTCAGAAGAATCAGGAGAACACAGTAACAGCAATACTGTATGATGATCAACTGTGAATGACTTAGCAATTCTCAGCAATACAAAGATCCAAGATATTTCTGAAGGATTTCTGATGAAAAATGCTACCCATGTCCAGAGAAAGAGCTGATGGAATATGAATGCAGATAGAAGCATACTGTTTTATTTTTACTTTACTTTACTTGGTTGTTTTTGGTCTGTGTTTTCTTTCTCAATATGACAAATATGGAAATATGCTTTGCAATCCCGCACATGTACAACCTTTATTAAATTGTTTGTTTTCTTAATGATGGGGGAGGGGAAGGAGGGTGGGAGAGAATTTGGAAGTCAAAACTGTAAAAAAAAAATTTTTTTACTGGGAATAAATAAAATATTAATTTTTTAAAAAAAGAAGTCTTGGTCCTGGCCAGGTTCAGAACTAGCAATTTTCATGCTCAGAGCAAGCAACATGACATGCACACTCAAATCAATTTCATAACTAAAAAGGTGAAGAAAAGTTCATTTGAGCAGAAGAAGAGACATTGGCTCCTAAGGTATAGAACCAGAGGTATCACCCCATGACTGGGGGACAAAGATCTATGATGCCACAAAGCCTGTCCAGAAGAGGAAGGGGAACCAGACAAGGCCCAGGGAGGGAGGAGCTCATCTGGGCTACTACAGTGGGAAAGATGTTGGCTAACTGGTGGCTTCCTGCTTTAATTAACTATTTTTTGTTAACTTAGCATTTACTTACCTCAGTGATATCTATATTGCTAGAAGAGTTTAAGCGCCAGATAGAAAAGAAACAAAATAATTGCACAACTTAAAAAAATCATTATTTTAAAATTATGTATTCTCTAAATGTCTGCATCCAGGGACAAAAGTCCATCGCCCTGTCCTGATGAATGGTTTGATTCTGGTCCTGCCATTTAATCTACTATGCAACTCTATCACATTATTGGAGTCTCAGTTTCTACATCTATAAAATAGGGATAATAAGACTTGTACTATTCATAATACTTAAAGGAGTTAACATGGATAGAGTGTTGGATCTGGAGTCAAGGAGACATGAGTTGAAATCTGGCCTAAGACACTTACTAGCTGTTTCACCCTGGGCAAGTTTGAGTTTCCTCATCTATAAATGGGGATAATAACAGCATCTGCCTCCCAGGGTTATTGTGAGGATAAAATGACAAACACTTTGCAAACCTTAAAGTGCATGTAAATATGAGTTATCATTGTTACTGTTAGTATTATTTCATAGGATTGTTACGAAGCTCGAATGAGAGATGGATAAGACAGGTTTGAGACCATAAGGGGTTATGAGAGCACCATCTCTTGCTACTATAACTACTATTATTCTTCCACTAAAGTTCTCTTCTGATGCCTCATCATCTTGGGGAAATGACCTTGGGGGATCAAAGGCTCTGCAAAGAAGCACAAGCTCTCACAGGACCACCCAAGCTGGAAAAGTTATGAATATCAACCAAGTGGTGGGCCATGACTCTTGTGTCTGATGGTTGGCCTAGCTGAGTTCTGAGAGGCTCACCCCTACCAGAGGATATATACATATATATAGATAGATATATATACACATGCATGTATATATACATAATACATACATATGTACATGTATATGTATACATACACACACATATATGTATGTGTGTATATATATGTGTATATATACATATATACACATATATATATATATATATATATATATATATATATAATATTATGGTCTCAGTTCACAGCATTAGAGAGGACTCATTCCAAGGCTGGGGAGCAGCTGTGTCCTGGTTTAATAAGAAAAAGAATACCCTCTTCCTCAATCCCCTCACCTGTAGGGTAGCAGAAGAGAGATGCATATGGATCCAGCATAGAGGGCATCAGTCTGGGATTCAAGAGACTTAGGATCTATTAATAGTTCTGCCTCTGACCTGGGCCAAACCACTGACCATCTTTGGTTGCTTCATTTGTAACATGCGGATAATAATCCATCTCTTGCCTGCTTAAAAGGGCTTTGTTATGAGAATCATAAGGGAAAACCGATACAAAATCTTTTTTTTTTTTTTTTTTTTTTTTTAGTAAACTTCCAGAGGTTAATTGGGTCATAGTTTTAAGAGCTGGAAAAAGGTCCACAGAGGATATCTTTGTACAATTATCTCATTTTACAGATGAGGAAATGAGGCTAGGTGATATTTCAGTGACTGCCAAAGTCAAATAGGAATTAAGTAGCAGAGACAAGATTTGAACTCAGGTCCTCTGACTCAAATTCAGTATCACTCAGGGTGTCCTCGCTCAGAGTGAGAACCTAAAAAGACTTTAGTTTAAAAGAGTCAAGGTCTCCTACTGCATCCTGGACCATCTCCAGTAGTCATGATCAATATCTGGCCACTAGACCCAGATGACTGTGGAGGAGAGAGTGAGACTAGTCACTTTGCAAAGCCCTCCCTCACTCAACTCAAAGTCAGCTGCAAGTAATGTCATCATCTCCCTGATGTCATGGTCCTCTTTGAGAACGAAGGACAACCATACAATCACTCTGAGATATTTTAAGTGACTCTACCAAAGTTACATAGCTATTAAGGAGCAAAGACAAGATTTGAATGATCTCAGGTCCTCTGCCTCAGTTTCTGCTCTGTAAGACGAAGTATCCCTTCTTCATTTCTGGGGACTCAAATACTCTTCTGATTCCTTGGGTCTCTCTTTCCTGGAGAAACAGAGGATATCTTTTCCGCTGCCCTTCCTGTTAGAGTTGTGGTCACAGATCAGCTCTTCCAGTTCCATCATTTATCCACATTCCCTAACAAGCCCCTGTCATGCTGAGTATCTCCTTTCTCAATCACTGGCACTTTGGCAGGATGATTAGGAAAACTAAATGGAGCCGCCTGATGCGGTTCCACTCCCAAATTGTAATTTCAAGGTGATTTGAACTCCCTTCCTCTTGGGGTGGACTAGAAAGCTGAAATCTCTCTATTCTGCATGTGAAGCCCAACAGAGAATTAGCGTGCCTGTATCTTGCTCCAAAGTGCATGTTACATCAGCGGGACAATCAATTTCACAATTCTATAAAGCTGATTGAAACATGATTACAGAGCAAACTGGAACTTTCTTCTAAGGTTTCTAAATGGCATGGCTCCTCAGGAGAGGAGGGGCGTGAGCAGTAGGAGGAGGGAGGAGAGTGGCACATTTTATCCTTTGGAAAACTTTCCCGTACTTTGGTAAAAATGGAAAAATTAACTATATCCCATGCTTAAAACAACAATAAAATAAAATAAAAAACATAAAATAAAATAAAATAAAAATGCACATCAGTCTCAGGGTTAGCCAGTCTTTTTCCAGCATTAATTCTGGGCTCTCCATGAAGGACACAGGGCCTGAAACTTTTTCATTTCTGTGTCTAGCAGCAATGATTCCTTTCTTACAAATGGATAATTAGAGGAGACATGAGCAGGTCACACTGTATCCTACATTCCTGGACCTCCAGCTGGCTCCCTGGCAACCCAGAACCTCTGCTGTCATACACCCGCAGGCCTGCCTTCCCTGGTTAGTGCACCATCTATGACTGCCAGACTTTCTGTGACACCCCTTATCCCCATCAAAGCTTATCACTTCTTTGTCCCATTATTTCTAGGCCATGTTAGGTGATGGGGACAGGATTATATAGTGAAAGAGCAAGGAGTACCAGTCAGAAGACCTGTGTTCTAGTTCCCAATTTGCTATTTACTAGTCATGTGACCATGAGGTAATCAATTGTCTGGGCCTCAGTTTCCTTATTTGTGAAATAGGGATAAATTGGGATAGTACTTACTGTCCCTCCTTCCTCAGAGGGTTGTTATAAGGCAGAGAGAGAGAGGAGAGAGAGAGAGAGAGAGAGAGAGAGAGAGAGAGAGAGAGAGAGAGAGAGAGAGAGAGAGAGAGAGAAATGGGGAGGAGGGAAAGCAAGGAAAAAGGAAGACTTTCCAAGAGCTTTCTGAAAACCATAAGCTGCCATAAAAATATAAGTTGAAGTTTCAGCAGCAGCTGCAGCAGTAACACTACAATATGCTGCTACTCACAACATGATGGCAAGGCCTTTAAGATGAAAGGAATGTCTTTGCTGCTATGACCAGCTCAGTACTCAATACTCAATGCAATCATCCTCCCCTCCCAGCCCCAAGTCTCTTTTGTGCTTGGATCAGAGAACCAGGAACTTTCTACTGTGGTTAGGGCCTAGAACATCAACACACACACAGCTAAAGATATATATTCTCCAAGGTCCTCCAATCCTGCTGTGGAGGGTGATATTCTTTAAGGCTCAGCGACCTATGTGGAGGTGTACACTCTCCAGGGCAGGGGACCCAGCTGGAGTTTTGTGTTCTCTGGGGCTCAGGACTGTGCTTTCTTGAGGATTCAGGCATTCAACCAGAGGTACGTACCCAGTCTCCAGTTCTACGTATCACAGCAGATCCCATCAGGAAGAAAACTGGCTTCATTTTGCTCAGCCTACCTTAATTACCCCCTTATCCCAACATCTGTTAGGTTTTTTCTAATTTCTAGCATTTTACTAGATTTATCACATTTCACATGGCTTCTTTCTATTACTTTCTATTCTGATTGTCCTCACAAATTCTGACCTATTCAAGGACACTGTGGGGTATACTGGAAATAACATTAGACTTGGAACAGGGGAAGACATGAGTTCCAGTTACAGCTCAGCTACTAATCATTTGCAAAGCATTTTAATTTTTAAAATATTTTATATACATGGCCTCACTTGATGCTCACCACAGCCCTCTGAGGAAAACATATCAGGGATTATTATACCTATCTGGCTGAGTTGCCCCAAAGTCACATGATTGAGAACAGGCCAGCACTTTTTCAAGTTCATTCCCCTGCGCCAGCCTCAGTTTCTTCTCTGTAAGATGAGGGGACTGAATTAGCCTATTACTGTCTAAAGAGCGACAAGGCAACTTCTTATGAAAGAAAGGTGGGGGAAGGAATGAAGCCGGAGAACAAAGCAATTGTGACTTTCTTGCAATGTATTCAGGTCACAAAGATTTCATTAGATTTACTAAAACATAGCTAATGAATAATAAGACCCTTTTAAATTTTACCTACTTTCTGAACATTAGAGTCAACTCAGCTTTCTAAGCTTTGCACCCCATTGACATTAATTAGAAAACTCCATATTAAGGAAAGCTTTTAATGAGCTGTTATTTCAAAAGGTTTTATTGGCGAACAGCTCTGTTCAGTTTAATAGCACATAAAATGGCATCCATAGAGATTGTCTTGATAAAACTGAGGTATTGATGGGCTAACTAGCTCCTCTACTCCACCTTATAAAGGCCTTGGGTGTTGAGATGATATTGCAGTAACACCCCAGTAGGGCCAGAACTACCCATTTTGACACTGAGAGCAAGTTTCATAAAGAATGCCTGTGGCAAAGATTCAGGCACATCCTCTCAAATCACCTCATTAACTCTCACCTCCTCATAAACCAATCTGTTTCCAAGCCTAGTCAATTCTATCTTTGTATCTCTCAACTGTTTCCCCTTTCTCTCTTCTGGTACTACTACCACTGTGGTGCCGGTTGGTCTTCCTGCCAGAATTCTCTCCTTCAGTCCATCCTCCATTTGGTCACCAAAGTGAATTTCCTAATATGTACGTCCAACCATGTCACTCCACTACCAGATAAACTCTAGTGGATCTCTATGGCTTCCATATGAAATATAAAATCTTCTGTTTAGCATTTAAAGCCCTTCATAACCTAAACTCCCTGATTTCCACTCCTACATCCACATATGCCTTTCCAGTATCCTTATACCTTATACATCTTATACCTTATAAGAAATCACTAATCCTCTCTTTCCACTTTCACTACCCCATAATCTTCATTCCATTGACAATGGCCTCCTGGTTGTTCCTCTAGATAGACACTGTCTCTCCAACCTAAGCCTCTTCACTGTGTTCCAGATGTTTGGAATACTCTCCCTTCACATAATCACCTCCCTGTTTACCTGGCTTCCTTCAAGTCCCAGCTAAAATCCCATCTTCTACAGGAAGTCCCTCCTAAGCTCTCTTAATTCTACTGCCTTTCCTCTGTTCATTATTTCTTCTTCACTCAGTAGTTAAGTTGATTGCATGTTGCTGTTTTTTTCCCATTCTATTGTGAGTTTTCTGAAGGATAGGGACTGTCCCTTTCTTTTCTTTGTATCAGCACAGCATCACGCTGTGCTTGGCCCATTGGAGATACTTAATAAAGGTTTATTGACTGACATACATTGAGGCGAGAAAAAGATAGATACCAAAACACAATTTGGGGAGAGACCCTAGATACTTACCTTTCTGAGTGGAGAACCAAGGAAAGAACAAAGTTATTATATAGAGGCTTTCTCCTGAGGGTGAAGAGGAAAGAGGTGGGGTTGTGAAGGTACCCACCCAGGGAGAGGAAGAGTACATTCTGAGAGTCTCCTCTTTTAATGAACCAATTGGATGTTAAGCTCAATCATTCCTAGCCTTAAAGGAATGGAAATGCTTTCAGTAACAGTAAGAACAACAACAATATTTAAATAGCACTTAATATGTGCTAGGCATTGTGTTAATTGCTTCATAATTATCTTACTTGATTCTCACAACAAGCCTGCTATTTTCCCCATTTTACAAATGAAGAGATTGAGGCAAGCAGAGGTTAAATAACTTGTTCAGGGTCACAGTTAGTATCTGAGGCCAGATTTGCACTCAGGTCTTCCTGACTCCAAGCCCAGCCCTCTATCCTCTATACCACCTAGCTGCCTTCTCAGTATTCTATAGTGTTAGTATCTGGAGTATTTGTCTCATCCTAGTTATATCAATGTACCAAAGCTACTTCCTACAATTTCCTGAAAAAGGAAATGTCAGATCCTTCCTACACAAAGTAGAGTCATTTTTAAGTTGAAAGGGTTGCCTTGTAAACAAGTGGGAACTCCTAGGAATATTGTAGCCAAATTCTGGAGTTCCCAGGTCAAGGAGAAAATATTGCAACAAGCCAGAAAGAAACAATTCAAGTATTATAGAAATACAATCAGGATAACACAAGATCTGACAGTTTCTACATTAAGGGATCGCAGGGCCTAGAATATGGCACTCCAGAGGTTTAAGGAGCAAGGATTAAAACCAAGAATCACCTACCAAGAAAAACTGAGTGTAATACTACAGGGGGAAAATGATCATTCAAGCATAAGAATCAAGAAAAGCATGAAAAGGTAAACAGGAAAGAAAAATCATAAGGGACTTACTAAGGTTGAATTGTTTGCATTCCTACATGGAAAGATAATATTTGTAACTCTTGATACTTTTCTCAGTATTAGGGTAGTTCGAGGGGTTATAGACATATAGACAGAGGGCACAGGATGAGTTGAATAGGAAAGGATGATATCTAAAAAAATAAAATCAAGGTATGACAGAGCTATATGTTGAGAGGAGAAAGGGAAAAAAAGAATGGGGCAAATTAGCTCTCACATAAAAGAGGCAAGAAAAAACTTTTTCCATGGAGAGGGAAAAGTGGGAGGTGAGAGAGAAAGAGTGAATCTTACTCTCATTGCAGGGAGGTAATAACATGCACATTCAACTTAGTAGGAAAATCTATCTCACATTACAGTAGTGAAAGTAGGGGGAAGAGGATAGGTGGGATGGTAGGGGGATGATACAAGGGAGAGTAAATGGAGGAGGGAGTAATTAGAAATAAACACTTTTGAGGAGGTGCAGGATTAAAAGAGAGAACAGAATAAATGGGGGGGGGCAGGATAAGATGGAGGGAAATATAGTTAGTCTTTCATAACATTACTGGTATGGAAGTGTTTTGAATAACTGCATATGTATAACCTATATCAAATTGTTTGCCTTCTCAGTGGGGATGGGTGGGGAGGGAGGAAGGGAGAGAAGTTGGAACTCAAAGTTTCAAAAACAAATGTTATAAATTGTTTTTACATGCAACTGGAAAATAAGATATACAGGCAATGGGGTATAGAAATCTATCTTGCCCTACAAGTAAATAGAGGGGAAGGGGATAAGAGAAGGGAGGGATGTGATAGAAGGGAGGGCAGGTTTGGGAAAGGAATAATCTGAATGCATATTGATGAGCAGAGGGGAGAGATGGGGAGAAAATTTGGAACTCAATTTTTTTAAAAATTATTTTATTTGTTTTCTGTGTTCAACAATCACTTCCATCTTTCTTAGGTTTTTCCCCTCCCTCCCCTCCCTCCCCTCTCCCTCCCTGAGACAGTAAATAATCTTATATAGCTTCTCCACATACATTCCTATTAAATACATTTTCACCTTAATCATGTTGTATAGAAGAATTAAAATGAATGGTAGGAACCATAAAACAAAACAAAATATAATACAAAAGAAAATGGTCTGCTTCATTCTGTGATCCAATTTCATTATGCAACTCAAAATCTTGTGGAAGTGAATGCTGAAAACTAAAATTTAAAAAAATTTAAAAAAGAAAACAAGTGGGCTCCCTTCATTAGAAGTCTTCAAGTCAGGACTGGGTGACCTCTTGTTAAGCGTGTTGTAGTAGGGAATCTCCGGGGGTTATAGGTTGGTCTAGATGGTAACTGGGGAACCATACAACTTTGAAATTTCAGGATTATGGGTTGCTGGTATTCTTTAAAGTATTCACAGTGTCAGCAACACACAGCTGATCCCATAGTTGAGAAGTCTATAAATATAATGCATTTAGATTTTGGAAAGCCATTTGATCAATTCTCTCAGGCTATTCTCCCAGATAAAGTGGAAGACTGTAAGCTGGATAACAGTATAGTTAATTGGCTTCCAATTTGGTTCGATGAATGAACTCTAGAAGCATCAAAAAATGATTAGTTCTACTTCTGTCTTTGTCCTTTCTTTTTACCTTTCTTATCAATGGCTTGGATGAAAGCATAGGTGACACATTTCTCAAATATGTAGATGATGTAAAACTAGAGAGTTAAAAGATCAACAATATGTTAGATAACTGAATTAAGGTCCAAAAATACCTCAGTAGGATCAAATGGTGGTCTGAAACCAGCAAGACAAAATTTGAGAGTTAAATCATAAATTATGTACTTAGATTCGGAAAATCAGGGGTTCGAGTACAAAATTGGAACAACCTAGTTTAAAAGGTAGACCATGTGTTAAAGATCTAGGAGTTTCAGGGGGCTGCAATCAATAAAAAAAAGAGAGCCTACTCTATGCCAGGCACTGTTCTAGGCTCAGGAATGCCAATACAGTGAATGAAACAATCTCTACTCAAAAGTGGCTTACAATAAACATAGTGTCATGGGGCAGGGGATGAGGAGTCAGAGAAAAAGGTTAAGCAAATCTTAATCTTGTCCATAAGAAGGGTAGTGATAATCAAACTGTTCCCTTTCATGATTACAGACCATTTGCAATATTTTGTACAGTTCATAGATTGGTGAACTCCAGCTTGGACACTCCATTTAAGAAAGTACTCATGTCAGCCACCATCACTTCTAACCAAGCTTAGCTTATGCCTCCCTAGACTACTGCTTCTACCTCCCTTGCAGTGGCCTTTCCATGCTGGCAATGATTCCACTTCTTTCTCATATAAGAGGATACTTTCCCTCCAACAGCTACTTTTTATCTCTCTTTTTTTGTGCTTTTACCCTATTAGAATGTAAGATCCTTGAGGGCAGAAGTCATCTTTCTTTTTCCTTATATTTGAATTTCCAGCATTTAGCAAAGTACCTGACATAGTAAGCACTTCATAAAAATGTTTCATCCAACCCAATTTAGTCTAACGCTACTATATTTGAAGGGAAATGATGGCTGGAGCAATCCAAACAAGGTGACCAGAATGGTGAGAGAAATTTGTTTGAAACTATGTCTTATAAGGACTAGTTAGTTAAAGAAACTGGGAATGTCTAATCAGTCAGTCAACAAAACTTTATTCAACGTTTCATATTGAATATCAGGCACTGAAGTAATTGCTGAAGATGCAAATAAAGAAAATATACTCCTTTGATCTGTTTGGCCAGATAAAAAAAACCTTAGGAATGCTAGGGAAGGTGGCCTAGCCATACCAGATATTAAATTGTATTATAAAGCGGCAGTCATCAAAACTACTCAGTATTAGCTATGAAATAGAGTGGTAGATCAGTGGAACAGGTTAGATACACAAGACACAGTAGTCAATGACTGTAGTAATCTACTATTTGATAAACCAAAAGACTCCAGTTGTGGGGACAAGAACTCACTGTTTGACAAAAACTACTGGGAAAATCAGAAAATAGTATGGCAGAAACTAGGCATAGACCAACATTTTACATCATATACCAAAATAAAGGAAAAATAGGTACACAATTTGGATATAAAGGCTGATACTATAAGCAAACTGGGAGAACAAGGAATGGCTCACCTGTCAGATTTATGGAGAATAGAAGAATTTATGACCAAAGAAGAGATAGAGAACATTATGAAATACAAAATGGATAATTTTGATTGTATTAAATTGAAAAGGTTTTGTACAAACAAAGCCAATGCAAGCAAGATTAGGAATGAAGCAGAAAACTGGAAAAGACTTTTTACAACCAGTGTCTCTGATAAAGGCATCATTTTTCAAGCATGTAGAGAACTGAGTCAAATTTATAAGAATACAAGTCATTCCCCAATTGACAAATGGTCAAAAGATATGAACAGGCAGTTTTCAGAGGAAGAAGTTGAAGATATCTATAGTCATATAAAAAATTGCTCTAAATCATTATGATTAGAGAAATGTAAATCAAAACAACTCTTAGGTACCATATTACACCTATCAGATTGATTAACATGACATAACAAGAAAATGATAAATGGTGGAGAAGATGTAGGAAAATTGGGATACTAATACATTGTTGGTGGAGTTGTGAACTGATCTAACCGTTCTGGAGAACAGCTTGCAACTATGCTCCAAGGGCTATAAAAATGTGCATACTCTTTCATCAGTAATACTACTTCTAGGGTTGCATCCCAAAGAGATCAAAGAAATGGGAAAAGGACTCACATGTACAAAAATATTTATAGTAACTCTTTTTGTGGTGGCCAAGAACTGGAAATTGAGAGGATGTCCATTAGTTGGGGGATAGCTAAACAAGCTGTGGCATATGAATGTAATGGAATATTATTGTGCTATAAGAAACAAAGTGCAAGCAGACTTCAGAAAAGTTTGGAAAGACTTAACTGAACTGATGCTGAATTAATTGAGCAGAAGCAAAATATTGTACACAGTAACAGCCACAGTGTGTGATGACTAACTTTGATAGACTTATCTCTTCTTAGCAAGGCACGGATCCAGGACAATTCCAAAAGACTCATGATGGAAAATGCTGTTCACATCCAGAAAAAGAACTATTGAGTCTGAATGCAGATTGAAGCACATTATTTGCTCTCTCTTTTCTTTTTTTGTTTGTTTCTTCTAGCTTGTGCTTTCTCCCATTGGTTCTAATTCTTCTTTACAACCTATGTGAAAATAGGTTCAACATGAATATATATATGTAGAGCCTGTATCAAATTGTGCACTATCTAGGGTGGGAGGAAGGTAGAGATGGGGAGAAAATTTGGGACTCAAAATATTATGGAAATGAATGTTGAAAACTAAAACTAAATTAATTTAAAAAATAGAAAAACCCAGAGACAACACAATCCAGGATTCAAATATGTTAGTAGATACCATATGGAAGATTGTTTTGATTTATTCTGTGTAGCTACAGAGGGTAGATCCAGGATCCACAGGCAGACATTTCAGAGAGGCAGATTTTGCCCCATTATTAAAGGGATCTTCCTACCAATCACAGCTGCCCAACAATAGAATGGGTCACCACAGTGAGTTGTGAGGTCTCCATCAGTGGAGGTGTTCAAGCAGAAGCAACGGATGGCTACTTGTCAAGGATGTTGTAAAGCAGGATTCCTGTATAGTTTGCGAAGTTTAAAATGGCTGACATTGGTAGCAACAATAACTAGTAATAATTAGATCATAGATCTTGGGCTAGAAGAGACTACAGAGATCCTCCAGTTCAATCTTCTCGTTTCATAGATAAGCAAATTGAACTTGAGTTATGTGATATTGCTAAATCATCCAGTTATTAAGCATCAGAAGTAGGATTTGAATTCAGGCCTGATTCCAGAGTTTTTTCCACTATACCAAGTTAACTGCTAATGACTTAGAAGGTCCTTTCACATCTCAGGTTCTGTGATCCTATAAACAAGTGTATTCCTGCTGACTTTGGATGGAAATCATAAAATTCTTAATGGAGTCTTTCAGACTTTATAGTCAGTCTCATTGTATACCCTGCATAGCCTCTCCATATTAAACACACTCAGATGCAGTATAACTGATACCTATAAATATCTTTCCAATAAAAGTGGGGTCATGTATTTCCTAGTGATCATCTCCCACTGCAGGCAGTGTGATAAAGCAGCAGGCTCAAGGCCAAACAACTTTCTCCAGTCCAGAGATTCAATAAGTTAAAATATGTTTAGGAAGAGAGCTGGAGGCCAAATTCACTCTGTACTTTAAAATTACGTGAAGATGGCTTATCCAGCAAAGGCACAGCAGCTACAAAGAACCAACCTCATTGAAAGGGGCATTGATGAGTCACACAGGCTAACAAAATTGCATCTGAATTTGGGAAGCTCTAGGACAATATTAGACCTGAACAGGTAGCTTTTGGGGAAAGCATCAGTCATTGAAAGACTTCCTGTGACTGGCCTCTAAATACCTGTATAGTCCTAGTACACCTAGGAGACTCATCAATTAAAGAGGCGAACAAGTCAATGTCACTTAGGACTTGCAGAAAAATCTTTCTCTGCTCTGCAGTATGGTAGAATAGAGAAACTGCTGGATTTGGAGTCAAAGGACTTGGGTTTGTCTCCTGCCTTTATTCCCTGTGTGAATTCGAGTAACCTGCTTGATTTCTCTGGTCATTAATTTCTTTATTTGGAAAATGAGGGGGCTGGACTAGATGACCTCTAAGACCTCTTCCAGCTCTAACTCTACAATTGTATGACGTCTTCTAGGAATACATCTATGAGCTATGGAGAATTGTGCAATTAGAAGGGTAGTAACTTCACATCTCACTTTTGCTGACTACTCCCTCTGTGACCTTGGACAATTCCTCCACACCTTAGTTTCTGCATCTGAAAAATGAAGTCTGTTCCCCTAAATGTTACCCTTTAAGATCTAAATCTATGATTATCTTTGTGATTCTAGGATCACAGAGTTCAAAAACAATTTTCATATTCAAGGAAAGATTAACATCAAAGGACCAGAATGAGTCCATTTGTAGTAATGGAATGAAATCATTTATTTATTCAATAAACAATATCATGGCATGATTGTCTGATATAATCCTTGCCCATAGTAGGGGTTTGCTCAGTGTGCTCCACCTGATGGTTAATAGGAAAATAAACTACAGGTGAATATTGAGGATCATAGATAGAGAGTATGAAGGAACGTCTTAGACATCTACTTCAACTTTCTCATGATACAGATAACTGAAGTCCAGGGGAATGATTTGTACAATGTCACCCAAGTAAGAAGTGGCCAAGGTAGTGCAGTTAGGTCCCAATTAGTGCAAATAATGAATCTCCTGAAGTGATCATGCTTTTTTTGGATTCATTTTGATATTTGCACTTGGCTGGAACTATATGTTACATAATGATATTAACTTTTAATAATATGAATTCAAATTCACGCAATCATTTTGAGGATTCATTGTTGGCATTAATTGAAAAAGACATCGCCATATTAGAAATCATGTCCTTTGATTTCTTTCTTTATTTATTTCAAATTCATTTTACCATAACACCCTGCTATTTCTCCAAGCTCAATTACATTAATAGTATGCTCTAAAAAGCAGGAACCTATCTATAATAAAGACTACCAACCTTTATCATCCTTGAAAATGCCTATGGAATTCCTACAAGAACAGCAATAAAGGCCTCTCTCTACTCAATGGTGGCTCTAAAGTTACATGATGGTGCCATGAATATTGTATGGTATTGTGACTCCCAATTTCGAATAGGAATAATGAAAATCATATCTTAGCACCTGTTCTATTATTAACTACCTATGAAACTTTGAACATGATTACTTATCAATCTCTGTCTGGGCCTCAATTTCTTCTTCCATAAAATGAGGGTACACGATGAAATGGCACTGTTACATTTGGAGGAAGAAGATGACCAAATCATGGGAACACAGGTTCAGAAATGGAAAGGGACTTAGAAAATACAATTTTCCTTGTTTTATAGATAAGAATATGGAGATTCAGAGGGTTTGCCCAAAGTCTTACTCAGAGAGAATAAATAATAGAGCTTGGGATTTGAACTTCAGTCCTTTAACTCCACATTCAATCTTCATTCCATCGTAGCAGAACCTGGGTTAATAGGAAATAGCATGGTACAATATAAAGACAGCAGCTCAGGAAGCAGGGGAACTGGAATCAGATCCTACCTCTGATACTTAATACTCAAGAGTCTTTGGACAACTTGCTTAAGCTTTCTTGGCTTCCCTCCAATTCCTCACCTACAGAATGAAAGAGTTGGATTACATGACCTCTGAGATCTCTTCCAGCTCTAAATCTACAATCTAGTGAGTCATTTAACTTCTCTCACCCTTAGTTTCATAATTGGTAAAATTAAGGTACTCAAGTAGATGATATTTTGGGTCCCTTCCAGCTCTAAATCGACATGACTAAATCCATGACACTCTCCAAGGTCCCATATGGCTCTATGATTGCACAGTAATCAGTCAACAAGCCTTTGTAAAGCGCTATTATGTGCTCAGAGGGCTATGCTGGGGTGACAGAAACAAAAAATGGAACAGTCAGTTAAGCAACAGGTACTGATTAAGTGCCTTCTGTGCTCCAGGCACTGTGCTAAGCACACAGGAAACAAAGAAAGGCAAAAATGCAGGCGCTCGCAGTCTAATGGCAAGGACAGCGTGCACACAACAACTATGTATATAGAAGATATATACAAGATAAAGTAGAAGTGATTTCAGAAGAAAGGCACTAGCAAGTGGAGGTGAGGGAAGACCTGAAAAATATGCGAAAATATACAAAAGTATGGGGAAAGGACAAAAGTAGAAGAAACATAGAAATATAGGAAAGGGTCATGTTGTGAAGGTCTTTAAATTCCAAACACAGGATTTTGTTTTTGTTTGATCCCGAAGGTCGCAGGGGAGCCAATAAACCAGTGTACTGAGTAGGTCAGCAGATTGACCTATATTTTAGCAGCCGAGTGGAAGAGAGATTGGAGTAGGGAGAGGAGGAGGGAAGAAGGGAGAAAGACCAGAAAACTGCTGCAGTAGTCCGCTGTCTGAGCGGAGAGAAGGGAATACATATAAGAGATAATATCAAAGTAGAAAGAATAACATATTACATTTGTGGAATAAATGCAAAACGGGAGACAAGGCTGACACTGAGGTTGTGAGTTGGAGTGACAGGGAGGATGATGGTGGCCTCAGTAGTAACATGGAAGTTTGGAAGAGGCAAGGCATGAGGGAGAGATAGAGTTCTGGTTTTGAGATGCTGTGTCTGAGATGTTCAAAAGACAATTGGTAATGGGAGATTAGAGTTCAGGATAGAGAGTTAGAGAGTCACCTACATACAGGTGATAATTTAGACCACTGGAGCTTGTGAATTCACCAAGCGAGACAGCATAGAGAAGGAGGGAAGAAGACAACCCAGGTCAAACCCTTCATGACTACTCACACTTAGTGGGCATAACCTGGCTGAGGGTCTAGCAAAGGAGACTAAGAAGTCATACAGGAAAATGGAGAACAAGAAAAAAACAGTGTCACAAAAAAATGAAAACCTTTAGGAAAAATATCAAGGGGAAGAGCATTTCCAATGATGTAGAGACAGATCCGGAAAGATAAGGACTGAGAAAAGGGCAAGACTTGACAATTAAGATCATTGGTGGCTTTTGAGGGAGCATTTTCAGTCAAATGATGAGGTTAAAAACAGACTGCAAAAGGTTTGGAATTGAATGAGAGGAAGTGGAGACAGTGCAGACAGGTTACTTAAAGTGTTTACCAAAAAAGCAAGAAGAGATACAGGATGAAAGCCAGCACTGATGACTGGTTTAAGTGAGTATGTTTTTAAGGACAGGGGAAACATGGGTGTGTTGTAAGCATCAAGGAAGGAACCTGCTGGGAAAGGATAAAGATTAGAGAAAGGGCTCATGCAAGGGGTGGGACTCTAAATGGAAAAGATGGGAGAGGATAGGATCAAGGAAGTATGCGGAGTGTTTTTTCTTGGAAATGAGAAGGGCTATCTCTTCCTGAGATATAGAGGTGAAGGAGGACATAGTAGAGAGAAACATTTAAGTAATGGGAGATGAAGACAGAAGGATGACTTCAATTTTTTTTTAAGAGATGTATGAGGTGAGATCCTAGCTGAAAAGTAGTCCTGATTGATTCCATTTTGTTTCCTCCAAATACTACCATTCATAATAAATTCAAAAATAGCTTTCATTCAAATGTATTGGGTTTTTATTAAATCACGACTATTCTAATGACATTGTCTGCTACTTTTTCATTGCAAACTGAAAGACCACTAGAGTCATACTCAGATGCCCTGATGCAGCAAGTAGGTGATGCTGGCTTAGCATCAGGATTAAGTCAGGACTGGGACCTGTGATTTCACTGGTGTAGGGAATGCCTGGATCAGGAAACTCTCTCTACTAAAGCAAGTTGAGAACTATTCTGCAATATATCTCAGAGAGGTGTTTAGAACACAGAGCGGTTAAGTGATGTGATCAGGCTCACACAGTAAGTATGTGTCACTGTCTCTTTAATGTTGGGTTAAGTGAATAAAAATAAAATCAACTGATATTTGTATTGTATTTTAAGATTTGCAAAGTGCTTTAAATAAATTTGATCCTCACAACAGACTCCTGAGGAAAGGCACTGAGGTGTTAACATGTTAATTATCTTGCCCAGAGTCACACAATTAGTAAGTGGATGAGAAAGAAAATGAACCTAGGTTTTCCTGACTCCAAGTTAATATTGATATTTTCACTAAGAGTATGCCAGCCCTAAAATACACAGTGAATTCAAAGGGCTGCCATTTATGAAGTAGAAGATGAACTCATCACCTGAAAGATGCCTACCATGTGGTAATTTTTATCTGTCTCTGGACACTCATGAAGATTCTCTACTAAGGTCTAGAAGGGATGGAGATGTGTGTCAATTTAAGGAGTGCTCAGTGATAAAATCACAGATCTTTCATAGAATTTTCCATGTTCCACAATATTCCAGTGACATCATGGGTTAAACAAGCTTCCGTGGGCTGGTCAGAGAACAAAACCACCTTATATAATGTTGCTTCTATGGGGAAAATGCACACTGAGTTCCAAATGACTGACTAACAAATGAACTTTTGGAACTGAATCAGTTTGGAAGCTGAGGTCGGGTCTGTATTTCAGTTGTCGTAGCAACCAAACTGAATCGACCATTCAAGCAACCAGGCCCATTTATTGTTTGGCCATAGACCTATAAATGATCAAACCCAAAGGAATAACATAGATTCCAGTTTGGGAAATGTCCATGTTAATATTTAAAAGAACATCTGACACAGCCTAGAGATGTCACCCTTTGTCACCAACATAAACAAGCACACTGGGAATCGTCTTTGTGGGATTAAGGCTTTGTCTGTGTCAGCAGCAGCAATGGCAAATCAAACTGATTGTTGCATTTACAAAGGCCTGTCCATAGGTAAATGCATTCTGGTATGGGACTCTGGTCAATTCCTACTGTTGTCTCATTAGAGATTTCTAATGGTGGCTGGTGGTAGTGGTGTGGTGGTGGTGGCAGCTGCATATCCTTCAGGAAGTGAAATGTGTTTCAAGGCTGAAATGGATTATACTGTGAAAACAAATAGGGCCACAGGCTAAAATAAACCACTGTGCAACATAGCTTTCATTAAGAGATGGCTACCCACAAGCTGGAAGCCTTTTAGAAGAGGTCTTCCCTACTGGCATTCATTACTCACTGCTTAAAGCCAGACCATCTATTATTCCTTCTGAACTCCATGCCCCACCTTGGCCTCTAAAAGGAGGGAACTTCCATACCCAATCTGGTTATGAGAAAATTGAGGCCTACAGATCTGTCAGTCCTCTAGAAGCCTGTCTGTCCCCAAGGGAAATGACATAGATATAGCTGGAAAGGACGCTGGGGGTCACCTCATCAAACCTCTTATTTTACAGAGGAGGAGACTAAGGCCCTGAGACATACTAAGTGACATGACTAAGATCATATGGATAATAAGAGATAGAATTGGAATTTGAACTCTAGTGCTGGGTTCTTTCCACTACACCACACTATCAACAGCTTTGGAAAGAAGTAGTGAAAAGAATATAATTTCCTAGCATCTGAGTAGTAATTACACTGGAATTATTTTTAAAAAACCAACCCTGTATTATGTATTTGCATTGTATATGTCTTTATTATTGTTATTATTAAATATCCCTATCATTAAAGTTGCTAGGACAACTTTGTTTTGGATAAACAGGATGAGGAGGAAATTTAAAATCCTACTACATCAGAATCCATTGAAGGAAATGGGGATGGTTTGGGGGAAAAGAAACCTACAGGGGACAAGCTCATTGTCTTCTTGTATCTGGAGGACTGTCATACGGAAAGCAAAGCAGACTTCGTCCTCTTGGCCCTAGACAGAAGAGCTAACAGCAATGGGTAAAAGTTGTGGAGAGGTAGATTGTGACTCAGTGTCAAGGAGAACTTAACAATTAGACTGCTTGGTGCTCAGACTCCTATGAAAACGACCCATTTGATTTTCATCCAATCCTAGGGTCCATTATATTCAATAACAACAATAATAAATAAAGCACTTATATAATACTTCAAGGTCTGCAAAGCACTTTAATTAAAGTTCTGCACTTGATCCTTACAACATTCCTGTGAGTTAGCTGAAACAGTGTGAGGTCTTAAAAATGGAAGAGATTTCTCTTGGAGAACGTGGGGTGATGACGGTAGATGTCTTTAGACACCTAGAAGAGGAACTGAATTTACTCTCCTTGGCCACAGAGAAAACAGTCAATCAAAACTGCAGAGACAGATTTGGGTTCAAAGCAGGGGAAAACTTTTTGACAGCTGAAGCTGTCCCAGCATGGAGTAGGCAGTCTCAGAAGGAGGTGAGTCCCTGCTCAATGGAGATCTTTGGGCAAACATTGAATGATCACCCGTTGGTAATACTACACAGGGAATTCCTGTTCAGATCCTACCTGGACGATGTGGCCCCTGAGGTGGCTTCCAAACCTGAGATTCTGGAATTCTATAATCTTCCCATCAGCTCCTTTGGATCAGAAATGCTTTGTACTTATGGTATCTTCCTTGCTTAATGGTGACACTGCTAGTTAATAACCACTACATAGACAACAAAAAAGAAATTTTACAAAAAAAAAATGAAAACAGAAGAGTCTGTCTCCTGAAAAAAAATGTTAATTTTTTGATCTTCAGTGCTCTTTTTGCCTTTATAAATGAAATAACATAACAAAAGGAAGGAAGGAAGGAAAGAAAGGATAGAAGGAGGAAGGAAGGAGGAAGGAGAAAAGAAGGAAAGTTTTTTTGTGTATTGCCTGCTCCTTTGGAACAGGGACTCTCTTCGTGTTTGTTTTCTAATTCCCCAGAATTTAGCACACTTTACACATGATAAGTATTTAATACTTTATCACTGACTTCTTCATTAATAAATATTGATTACTGGGGCAGCTAAGTGGCATAATTGATGGAGTTGAAAATCTTGTCTCAGACACTTACCAGCAGTGTGACCCTGGGCAAGTCACTTAAGTTCTCTGGTCTTCAATTTCCTTATTTCTAAAAAGGGGATAATAATAGCACCTACCTCCTAGAGCTGTTGTGAGGATCTAAAGAGATAACACATTTCAAGGTCTTTGCAAACTTTAATGGGCTCTATAAAATGCTATTATTATTCATCAGTCTCCAGGGTCATTCTTCAAAGTACCTCCAGTGGAAGGGAGTCACCAATCTCAGAGAAGCTAGGATTCCATTAAGAAGGGGCTTGAACCTAGTGGAAGAAGATAGTCATTGGTTGATACCTCAAAGGGAGCAATGATTGATCTAAATTTTACATTTCACCAAGGACATTTTTGGTTATCTTGTATTGAATGTAAGGAAAAGAAGGGATAGTCAGGCAGGAATGAGTTGTTTGTGAAGGAAGTAAAGAGTCTATGAGGTGGGATTAGACAATGTCTGTCTCTTCTAAGAGTAAGTAGAAAAGAAATACTCACAACAAGGCTTGATATCTTAATATCAAGTGAAGTGGCCAAGTATTTCAAAGAACATGGGAAGGGTTATTAAGCATGTACAATGTATAAAGCACTATGCTAAGCAATGGAGATAAAGAAAAGGAAGACAGTCCTTTCAAGGAGCTCACATTCTAATGGAGGAGACACGCATAGAAAGTTTTGGCTGCAAGTCAGATGGAAAAGCTTTGTGGTCCGTAGGGGGCAGCAGCAAAGCAGATGGCAATGTTTCTTCTTTAGTCATTTCCACTGATAAAATGATAATCGCTTTCTGATGTTGGGCCATTTGACAGTGCCAAGGATTTTGCTGGCAAGAACTTTCTTCTCTGGGTCCTTAGTAGCTGAGTCTGTAATTGCTGCAGGAAGGTGCCAGGCTACATCTTCATCATCATCCTTCTAAAGAGGTTCACTAGGCTGGAAGCATTGCTATTTCTGAGGCATTTGGATTCTACAAAATTTTTCTAGACAATGAGAGTTAAAGAGAAGAGCACTGTGGACATGATAGCTCAGGAGAGGACCTGAAGGAGGTAGAGAAGTTGGGAGCCCCTGTGTTGTTTGGGGGTAAATCTTCTTGTTACCAAGAAAAGAAGGATTAGACTCATAGAATGAGATAATAGACTCTCTGCACTAGAGCTGACTAATAATCAGTTAAGAAACTGAGGCCCATTAAGGGGAAATGATTTCACCAAGTAGAAGTTGCTGGGAGACAGTCAGCAAAACTGACTCAGTGTTTTGGACACATTTTTTTATGCCTTGGTCAAAAGGACAAAGGGAACATCAGGATGTCTGGGTAAGTCCAGACTTCCTTGAGTAGCAAACTGGAGACATATTGCAGTTGTTAAGGAGAGGTAAAAAGAACAGAGAGTGGCTGATTCAAGGACTGGCACTTAAGGGCCCCTTACCAGGTACTTAGGTTAAGATGTTTAGTTACTACAATTGAGTAGCACTTTCCTGACCACAGAAAAGTTGAAAAACTTATGGTCCCTAGAGAACAAGGGAACTACTTGTGATTTCAGAGACAAAGGAGTAAAACTGAAGCAGGTACTCCCTTGCTATAAATCTCATGAAGGGCAGTCTTCAAGAATGGAAGTACTTCTGTTACAGCTGGATTCTACCACAATGCTTTAAGATTTACAAAATACCTTCCTCAGAACAGCTCTGTGAAGTAGGTCCTACAGGGATCATGGTCCAAAACTGTACAATCTTGGAGTGAGAAAGTAACTTCTCCAAGGTCACTTGGCTAACCCTGACAGGATTCAAACCCAGATCTTCTAATTCCAGGTCTTTCCAATATACCACACAGCCCAAGATTCTCAGAGGGACTACACAACTATTCAACTTAAGGATGATCCTACCTTTAAAGTCTTCAAGCAGAGGATAAAAATAATAACAGCTGGAATTCACATGGTACTTTAAGGTTTGCAAATTACAAATATGCATTTGATTTTATTTGCATCTTTACAACAGCCCTGGGAGGTACGTGCTATTATTATTCCCTTTCTACAGATGAGAGAATTGAGATGGATAGAGGTTAAGTGACCTGCCCAAGGCCTCACAGTCAGTAAGGAGGCAAGTTATGAAGTAAGGTCTTCCTGACTCCAAATCCAGCACTCTATCCACTGTTCCACCTCGTTCTCTCCTTGTCAGACTATAAAGAGGATTTGTTTCATACATGTGTCAGACTAAGATGGCTATTGAAGTCCTTTCCAACACTCAGATTTCCACATTCTATAATAATTAATCTGGGTTAATTATCTATAATAATTCATCTATGAAAAAGGAAACAAACTTTGACCTGGTAAGTATTTATATAATATATATTTTCAAAGACTGAGCAAGAGATATTTCCCACTTCACCATTAACCTACAGTGTGCTCTGAGGATACAACAAAAGAATACATCTTCATTCAGCATCATATTTCATGCAGCATCATATTTCATGCAATTTGTTTCCTCTAAAGTGAAAAGCCAAGTTAAATAGATCACAAGGAGGCAATAGGAGAAGGGCAGCTTTGAAGGGTCCAAGTTACATAGTCAATGTATAATACCATAATACCTGACAGATCATCTGAAGCCAAATATCCTGAAACAACAAGACACATCCTATGAAGGCATGAAAGTCCAGAAAGCCCCTCCTTTGATTCTTAGCACCTTGGACAGAGATTTAAAAAAAAAAACTTTCCGAAAGGAGGCTTAAGAAAGTTAGCCCATTAAATGCTGCAAATTCATTGCTGCACATCCCATATGGAATACAAATAAGGAAAAATGGTAAAACACAAAGGATGAAAAGAAAATACCTTGTGATGTTTAAAGAGACAGTTTGCTACTTAAATATCGCCTGTGGGCATGGCTCAGTGAAGGCCTGAGTGACTGCATGTTCTGCTGCACTTTACAAATGCCTCTAGGATGGCCATGCATCACAACAATGCCTTCCATCTTCGATCAAGGAACATAAAGAATAGGTCATACTGAGGAGTATAGAAATAACTTTTCATTTATTCCCCTTTTCTTTTGGAAAAATATTCTGCCTCACTCACATACTCCACACATACACACACACACACACACACACACACCTCTCCCTGGGGATATTTTTTTCCTTTGACATGTGTTGATCAAATGCCCAGGAGATTAATTATTTCCAGAATTCCTAGACAGATGCTTGTGACCATGCACAAGTAGTTCATTTTTCCAAAGTAATTAATATGAGGATGTCACAGGGGAGGGCAACAAGATCTACCAAAGAGAGGTCCAGAAGAATCATTCTAGCATCTCTGGGAATTGATGCACAAACTCCAAACCCAAAAACATGGCCATTCTTCAGCCCATTAGACAAGCAGAAATCTCTAAACATTTGGGAGCATCTCTCCCTTCACATATGCTGAACACGCACAAGAACGAACACACGCACAAACACGGCAGGAATGTTTTTTTATGTGGCAAACTCCTACATTTTTCTACTGCTGAAATGAATGATTAATGTTTATTGTAAAAACTATTTATTACTACAGGGACATTATTTGCTATACTTTTGGTAAGAAAAGAAGTGCTATACATCTGTTGCTTCCCACTGTCATGATGTCTGGCTAGATCAAAAAGCACCTGTGTTGTAACAGAAAAAAAAAAAAACACCCTAAGGCAAATATATTAGGTCCCTGATATTCACAAGTGGGTGACAGACAGCTATAATGGGGACTCTTAAACAAGTGTAACTTACATGCATTTATATAGAGCTTTCTCTCTTCCCAGTCTATGAGAGTCATACATCATCCTGCTTACCTTGGTGTAATACAGAGGTCCTAGAACACCTGTCAATCTCTGTCAGCCCTGAGGATCTCTGGGTAGCATCTGCATGGGGAGAGCCTCCATTTTTCATGCTTTCTGAGGGGAAATAGGCTGCCAGGTCTGGGAAGTGGGATATAGGCCAGAAATTTTTAGTCCTGGAGCCAAATATGCTGGGTTTGTTTTTTTTTTTTTTTTTTTTACTGTGAGCAAGCCACATTATGCAGGACTTTTACAATTTGTTGCTGC
Organism: Notamacropus eugenii; assembly: GCF_028372415.1. Classification (NCBI taxonomy): domain Eukaryota; kingdom Metazoa; phylum Chordata; class Mammalia; order Diprotodontia; family Macropodidae; genus Notamacropus; species Notamacropus eugenii. Next base: position 422,306,398 of record NC_092872.1, on the reverse strand, counting down.
TGCTGTGTGGGAATGTGTTCAGATGTCATCCTGAGGCTCTATTCCAACCTTCTCCTCAGGAAATGGACCATTATTCTGGCATTGATACTGTCTGCTTGGTGAGGGGTATATTGCTTGCCTTGTTCTGACTGCCTCATCCAAACACACTGATGAAGGTTCATTTCTGAAGGAGGCATTGCCATCATAAGAAAAACATAAGCTCTGGGGTCAGAGGGTCTGTTATCAACTCCCAATTCTGCTGCTTAAGGATTGTATAAAGTTGGTTAAGTTTCTTAACACTTCTTTTTTAAAATAAATACAAAATGAGAAGATTTGACTTGATGGTCTCTAAGACCTTTTTCAACTCCAGGACTGATTCTATTGCTTTGTCCTAATTCCTACAACTGAGTTTGCCCTATAAAGGAAAGGAGGCAGGGAGAGAGACACAGACAAAAACAGAGCAGGGCTAGATACTGGAGAGAATTACAGAGAGTAGAGGGATAATATAGAAATAGGAATCTGGCTCCCTGGAGGGTGGTCTATGCCTCTGTAAAGCTCCTGTATGGAATTAGGAAGCCCTCCATGAGAGTAGGAACCATGTCTCAAGGCTGGCAGCAAATAAAGGCAGCTACAAAGAGGAAAGGGGTCCCTAAGCCAGCCTGCGAGTTGCAAGAATGTGAACTAAGAGCAGTAGGAAGGCTGAGAAGTTTCTGGACCTACCTAAACAGGTTCCTGAATCATGTTAATAATGATGATGGTGAGAGCTGACATTCATATAGCAGTTAGTATGTGCAAGGCACTATGCTAATGCTTTACAATTATTACCTCATTTGATCCTCACAAAAACCCTGTGAGGCATGTGCTATTATAATACCTGCTTTATAGATGAGGGAACTGAGGCTAACAGTAAAGTGACTTGTCCGGGGATGCACCATCAGTAAATGTCTGAGGCCCCTTTGAACTCGGGTCTTCCAGTTTCCAGGGCAAGTGTTTTGTTCTTGGACCAAGTAGAGTAGGTTCTACACTAAGCTAGAATTAGAACTGAGGAGGAGAAAGGGACAGAGTCTTGACATAAAGACACAAAAGCAAACTTTGCCCTTAACTGGTTTGGTGAGGTATATAGACTATGCTTCTCCAGTTGGTATAAAAGTCAATGTTTTATCAAGCTTGAGTTCTTCCCTCTTACAAGGAGTATCTACTCGCAGTATTCACCCCCAGGGAGGTGAGAGATTGCTGGCCTCTAGCATTCTGAGTGCTCTTCCCTTTGTGGGGGGATGTACAAGTACCCTGAACCTCAGTTCTGGGCCTCATGGACTGGTGGGTTAATTCTAGGACTTCTCAATAATCACCCTTTATTTGGCTTATGCTGCCATCCAGGTTTTCCCTGAGAACTCTGGAGCTTGTCTCCTATCTAAATCTCAGCCCTAAAAAAGGAAACAGGGTCTCAGGCTAATATGAAGCCAAGTATTAGCCAGGTTTCATTTAACCTGACACAAAAGCAAATGATTTTCTTATGTCTGCATATGTAATAAAGATAATTCCCTTTCCTTCTCCAGTGGGCCTCTGTTTTCTCCAGAGACATAATCATATTAATAATAATAACAATACTAATGACTAATATTTATATGGTGCTAAGTGACAGGCACTGTGTTTTGATCCACACACATCTCCAGATTTATAGTAAAACCCCCAACCACTCCATTGCTTAAAATAAAAAAAGAAAAGAAAAAAACTAAGAACTGGTAGTCAATCACTCTCTGGATTTAAAGAGTCCACATAACTCACAGAGCCAGTCAAGAATAAGAACTATTTTTACTTAAATTTCTACGCTGTAGCCCTGTCCCACATTGCTTCTCAGCTCCTACCTGAGAATTCCTCAGCTTGGTGCAGAAGCTCATCTGCCATTTTACTAATGTCATTTCACTAATTCCAGCTTGAGTGCCAACCAATCCCAACATGGCCTAGGAAATCACTGTTCTCTTTCTGCCTCCATTGGTCCTGGTTTCTCTTCTCTTGGGGAGCCTCATGGCTCCTTGGAAAGGCTCAGCTGATATGTCAGGTTTCTTTCAGAAAACCAAGTCCATGTTTGCATACAGTCCCTATTTCTAGGTCATTTCTTGACAGCTCTCTAGGCTTTGTGCCTCTTCCTGTGTGTCCCCTTTTAAGGGTCAGGACCAAGGTTTATGAACTAGCAGTGCATCAGTCATTAATCATCAGTCACTAATCAACCATCATCAATATGTTGTCAAAGGGGCAACAAGGACTCAAGACCAGGAAGGAACTCATATGTTATCAAGGGGATATCATCAATGGAAGAAAAGGGTCGTTTTAATGTAGCAACAAAGCCTGACTCAAATCCACTACATTGCTATTACATATACACAAATGGCTATGCAGCTTACATTTACTTAAGAGGAATAGTTTGAAGATTGTTGAGATTATACATGCAAAGGATTTTGACAGCACAAATTAAGATGCCACAAGAAAACAAATTTTTATAGTGTTATTTTAATGATGATGGTGATTACAGCAGTTCACATTGATACGGAACTTTAAGAGTTACAAAGAATTTCTTTTTCACCTTTAGACATCAAATGTATTTATTTACAATTTATATTATTATTTCACAACATGGCTATGAAATTTCTTGCCTATTCATTTCATAAAATTGATCTACCCCATTAATATCATTATTTTTTGGACAAATATTGAGCCAGCCACTGTTGGGGCAAGCTACAAAGGAATAATAGCTGTCCTCAAGGTTTGGGACTGGCTGGGTGTTAAGGCCATATACAATTCTTCAGGATCCTCTGGATCTTAGGATCATATACCTAGGGAAAAAGATCATTTAGTTTACCCCCTGATTTTACAGATGAGGAGCTCCAGGCCCAGGGAAGGTGGATAATTTACTATCAGAGGGAGGATTTGAATCCAAGTCATAAACATTCAGTCCATAAGCATCAAACACTATATGTGAACCCAAATTTCCCTGACTCCAAACCATGTATTATATTTATTACTCTATGAGTTTTGCCATGGCTTTGCTCATTCCTTTTCAATCCCTAAATCTTTTTTTTTTAACCACATGGAGTCACTATTTATTCTTAGATTCCATTCCTCTTACTGTTAGACTGTTCAAGAATGTACATGAAGTCAATAAGATAATGGAATATTGCTATGCCGTAAGGAACAACAAACAGGAAGAATTCAGAGAAGCACAAGACAAGAGTCTCCTATCTGGTCTCCCTGCCTCAAGTCTCAGCCCACTCCATCTTCCACACACTTGGCAAAGTGGGATTCCTTGAGTAAAATCCAACCATATTTATCTGACCATGTCCTGTTCCCTTACTTAGTAAAACCTAGTGAATCCCCCTAGGATCAAACATAAATGCCTCTGTTTAGCATTTAAAGCTCTTCACAATATGATCCCATCTTACCTTACAGTCTTATAATCCCCAAGTCCCCTTCATTCACTCGAAGGTTCAGCCAAACTGGTTTTGTTGATATTGTTTACAGGTAAACACTTCGTCTCCCATTTTGTGTCTTTTCCCTGCCTGCCTCCCATAGTTGGACGGCACCCTCTTTTCATAACTGCCTTTTGGAACCTCATATTTCCTTTAAGACTCAGCTTAAGCACCAGCTTGTTCATGAAGCCTCATCTGATTCCCATCATTGCTACTGCCTTGTAGGTGTAATATATCTATACCTATATCTATATGTATAGTTATACTTATATCTATACCTATATCTTTATCTATATGTATATGTGCTTGCTGCCTGCCTCCCATTAGAATGTAAACCTCATGAAGTCAGGGACGATTTGCCACTCCGTAATCCCAGCATGGAACACAGAGACTAGTAGGCATAGCATAGTAGATACTGAATAAATGCTTCAGTTGATTGATTGACCCCAATACTGGAATACAAAATGAAGAAAACAGAGGCTAAAGAACAATCATCACGATGGCTACTGCAATGGAAATGAAGTCAAGAGGAAGAAACAACAGAACACTGGACAAAGCAAACCGTTGGTGCTAGTACTGCATTATCAAGGTTAGAAAATCATGTCCTTCCTTTTTCTCAATCTCTAATCTAACTTTTTTCTTCTTCTGGAGAGGTAATGAATTTTGGAATAGCATTTGAGTGATAACCACAGAGTATGTGTTGTTTTAAAACAAAGTATATAAATAAATTACAAAGAAAGTCACCATGTTCTGAGTTCCCCATGTACCCCAAATTCCTATGGATTCCATGTTAATCGATAGAAGTAAAATATGCCCAATTTACCCAGTCTAAACCATAGTTTTTCCTTCCTTCTCATTTCTTGAAAGGCTGAGTCATGCGCTAATTTGCATTTTATTTTTTTGATTCTTCATCCGAGTAGATAGTTCTTTCCTATTCTCTCTTCATTAATGTTTTAACGTTTTACCACCCTCATTTCCAATGCTGCAGTCCTCCATTCTCCTCAAAGCAAGTGTTCCTGTCCCACTTGGAGCATACTAGGATTGCATCCTGACTCTTGAGGTCTGTGCATTTTCCCAGTCTGAACCCAACCATCTGCATCCAGGAAAACATTGACAAGTTTCAAATCCATTGTATTTTTAAAATACATCTTGCGAGCAGGAACTAGGTAGCCTGAGCTTTATTTCAGATGTGGCTGTGTTTTATTTAACACCGAATGCCAGGCTCTGAGAATAGCTTGCAGGAGAAATGTCAATCAACTCTCCAGCATGATCAAGGCACCCATTCCCCAGCTCATTAGAGTCTTCTCATTCTGTTTAAGCTGTTCACATTTATACGGTGTAATTAGGAACTTAGCGATTCTGACTGCTAAACAGAAAAGCTCACTGGGTACATTCATATGCCTGAATTTTAAATATGCTTACTCCCTGTTAACCCAGTTCCTTAGGTAAATTCTGCTGGCTGAATTCCTGCACCCTGAGCCAGGAGACTGAGGAACAGAGAAGCAGAACAACTAATTGCATCGAAACATACATTGATTATTGTTTTTCATGACCCGTTAAGTGCTTGTCGCCAAACGATTATGCCAGTTTTAGACAACTGATTTGTGGTTGGCTTCCCATATTGACCCTAATCAGGCTCTGAAGTACCATCTGTAATTTTGATGGTCTCCATTTCATGGTGAGCTAGAGTTCTGCAGGTGTCCCTAAATGAGAGAAGGGAAAACACCACAACCTTAATAACATGTATACAAACCTCTTTTCTAGCTTGAGTATCACAAGGGGCATTTCAGCCAAGTTGAATTTTAGGTTTTGTAAAATCTTGCAAAAAATATGATTTTAGTTTATCCCAATGACTCTTGGGGCCAAGTATCTTTCATCTAGCCAGAAATACAAATGGAAAAGGAGGAGGGGGAAATGGAAGAAGAATTACCTACTACGTGCCAGATACTATGATAAGCATTTTACAAATTCTATCCTTTTAACAACCCTGGGAGGCAGGTGCTATTCTTATCTCCAATTTTACAAATGGAGAAACTGAGGCAGACAGTGATTAAGTGACTTGTCCAAGATCACATAGTTAAGAAGTGTCTAAATTCTGATTTGAATTCAGGCCTTCCTGACTCCAGGCCCAGCACTCTATCCATCACACCATCTAGGTGCATTTACAAGAACATTCATTCCATTGGTCATCAGCACCTTGGGCATAACAGGTACACAATTATAGAATTTAAATCAAAACCAGTGGAGACCACAAAGGGAATGAAGTCACAGTGTCCCGGTATTGATGAAGATCTACCTACTCATCTAACCTTCCAATTCCTGCAAGAAATTTCCTTTCAATATCCCTTACGGGGCCTCAAACATTCCCTGCTTGGGCATTTCTAATGGTAGGGAGCTCACTACTCTTTGGAATAATCTATTCCAGAGATGAACAGAATGGAAATGGGTCCACATCCCAGTTCTGCTACTGACTAGCTGTGTGATTTAGCCAAGTCTCTGCCTCCTTCTTGGCCTCAGTTTTCTTCTCTGAAAAATGAGGGAGGGGTTGGATCAATTTTTTCTCCAGGTCCTTTTTTAAGCTCTAATTCCTATGTTCTTAGACTGAACTCTATAGCCAGGGATTAAGGGACAGTTTTTTAAAAATTTCTTCAATGAAAGAAAGGAAATGGGCATTGATTAAGTACTACTATGTGCCAGGCACTCTGCTAAGTGCTTTACAAACATTATCTCATTTGATAATAAGAAGAGGGAGTAGTAAGAGGGACAGATTAATAAAAATACTTGTTATTTGAAAAATAGAAAATGATAAAGTATATAAAAATAAATACTAAAATCCTATAATTGATAGGAATGTCTTCTTTCTATTGAACTAAAATATGCCTTCCTATAAATTCTCTGATCTGGTGTGAGTTTAGTCCTTTGGAGGCATGGAGACAAAAGGCTAATCTCAACTTCTAAAGTAATCACTTCATAAAGTGGATTACATTTTCGTTTATTCATTCATTCTTCATTTTTAGCATCATTATTCTTTTGGTGATATTGTATGAGCAAAATATTGGCGTATTGTATGTATGGAATATATCTATGACAAATTAAAATGGAGGGAATTCTCTACTTATCTCTCTGTCTCTTGTTTCTCTGTCTCTGCCTATCTCTGTTTCTCTGTCTCTTTCTCTCCCTCTTTTACCTTAGTTTTTCTGGTTGCCCTGGGATGCTGTTGACTCAGAGAGAGTTTACTGAGGCTTCTCTTTTACATGAACTGCTGTTGAGTCACATCTGCCCCATATTGTGTTTGTACTGACTAGTACTCCTTAGATCCTCTCCCTAGAGGGTCTCACATTGTCAGATTGTGAAGTATATGCCTGTCAGCCCATGATAATTGACAAGGAACACTGGGGGAGAGAATCAATTTGAACCCATCTTGAACACAAGTAGCAATAAAACAGGGCATGCTAGGCACTCTGGGACAGGCTCATTCCACTACATTAGCACGTACTTTACTTTATGGTGATTTGATATTCCTAATAATGTCAATATTATTTCATTCCTGGGTTGTTTTTAGAATAGGCAGCAAAGTTACAAAGCTGGTAAAATGTCTCTCCTGTGTATCTCTTTGGGCATTGCTTTTGCTGCTAGGTGTTTGGAATGTATACATATTCATGCATATATATATATATATATATGCATGAATATGTATACACACACACGTGTATATGTATATGTATGAATATATTGATGTATAATATATAGTATATATTATTTACACACATATACATATATTCACATTATATATACCCATATATATTATTTGTATATATACACATATGTGCATATATGTGTGTACATATATACATGTGTATATATCCATGTATATCTTTACACACTTAGTGGTATTTTAGGCTTAACTAGATGTGAGAGGCCATTTCTAGAGATCATCAAATGACACCATGTAAACATGTGTTGTCCTCATCTTTAATCCATAAAATGGGAGTAATAATCCCGTCTCTGGTCTTTGGTTTATACATCTGCATAATGAGCATGTTGGAATAGATTATCCTAATGATACCTCCCAGCTTTAATAACCTATAATTCTCTGCTGCTAAATCCTTCACAATCTGACTCCTGTCTTCCTGTCCAAGCTTATTACACATGGCTTTCCTGCATATCCCCTTTGTTGCTCCTAAATGAGCACACTTGCTGTTCCTAGTGCACAACATTTGGTTTCTCTCCTCTCTACCTTTTCTCAGACTGGTGCCCATGCCAAGAATGCATTTCCTTCTCACCCCTACCTCTTGGAAGGTCCAGCTCCCTTCAACAACTCAGGTAACACCTACTTCATGAAGCCTTCCTCAATTCCCTGTTCCCAACTCTTACTGCTCTGCTCCTCCCCCACCCCAATCACTTTCTAATTAGTATACACACACACACACATATATGTATATATATATATACATATATATGTACATATATTTTGTGATGAGTAGTCTTCTCTATTTAAATGAAAGCTTCTTTGGTTTTGTCTTTATATCCCTAGCCTGGCACATAGTAGGCACTCTAATAATTACTAATTGATTGTCAATCTCATAGGGCTGTGTGATGACCAAATGAAATTATATATGAGAAAATGCTTTTAAAATTATATACATTTTGATATAAATATAAGGCTATTTATTATTATTATTACCTTGTATTTAGAAAGCACATTATAATTTTCAGAGTATTTACATGCAAGGAATTAATAGGATAATTTTTATAAAAAATATCAAGCCTACCATTCATCCAGTGGCTGTTTTTTTGGTCAACAAAAATTGAATGTCTTCACTAGAGATTTATGTTCAAAGACAAACTTTTGGAGGAGTGAGTAAATGGCTTTTTGTTTCTTCCCTTTCCTAAAATAAGGATGTGTGCTCCATCCTATGTTACAGGTGCTGCCTGTATTTGCAGACCCTGATGGAATTTTTTCTTTATAAAAAAAAAAATCTGAGGATCTCAGAATTGAAAGAGACCTCAGAGATCACCTGACTCCAGCCTTACCTGGAGTGTAAATCTCCCCTAATCATAACCAATAAGGGCTTAGCTGGCTCTGTTTGAGAATGTCCAGAGATGAGAGAGCTCTGTGACTTCTGAGGCAGCCCATTCTATTGCTGGACAGCTCTCACTGCAAAAAAAAAAAAAAAAATCTTCCTTAAACTAGGGGCCCCAGATCTGCCTTCTGTTACCCATGGTTTTCCCCCATAATAGCCTTTTAACTATTTGAAAACAAGGATATCTCCCTTGTCTTTTCTTAAGTCTCCTTTTCATGGGTTGCTCCCCCATGCCTGAAATACTCTTCTTTTTCATCTCTACCTCTCAGTTTCCCTGGGTTTCTTCAAGACTCGATTCATCTCCTACCTTCTTCAGGATGGCATCCCTGATCCCCAGCCTCCAAGCTACAAATGCTTTCTCCTTCAAAATTTTGCTGTGTTGTTCACTCATTTAGTTGTGTCTGACTCTTTATGACCCCGTGAACCATACTCTCCATCGGGCATCTTAGCAAAGATACTAGGATACTTCCTTCTCCAGTGGATTAAGCAACAAAGGTTAAGTGACTTGCCCAGGGTCACACAATTAGTATGTGTCTGAGGCTGGATTTGAACTCAGGTCTTCCTGACTCCAGGATTAGCTCTCTATTCACTGAGCTACCTAGCTGCCTCTCCTTTCATATTACCTTCTACGTACGCTGTAAATACCTCATATGTACCAAGTCATTTACATGTCATTTACCATTAGAATGTTTGTTACTTGAGAATAAGAACTGATTTTTTTTTCTTTTGGGGGCGCAGTCCTTTATTTGTATCTCCAATGATTAGTACAAAGCCTGGAACATAGTAAATGCTTAATAACTGCATGTTGACTGACTGACTCCTCTCTAAGAAAAAATATCCCCTTTGGTATGATCCTGTTTACTCCTTACATCTTTCTTGAGACTACTGTATATCTTGGCTTTCTTTTCTTCCTTGGCTATGTGCTATTTTACCTCAACACACTAGACATAAAGCATTGGCTACTGATCCCAGTTTTTAATATTTGCTTTGCTTTGATTCTGTGTTCGGCCTTACCCGGTCACCCCTCTCCTGTTGCCATCTGCACCCCTGAATCAGGTCCATGCTATTATACCAGGGTACAATTATGCTGGCAAAAAGCTGTGCAGCTGTCAGGGAGCTCTTCCAGGGGACTTGGGCCCCTATTGACTTATAAACAATTTTACCCATTTCATTCTACTTCATTCCACAGAATCTCTGAGTTAGAAGAGAGCCTCGAGATTGCCTATCTTGAACCCTCTACTCCTGAGCAAGAAAACCCATCTTCAGTATTCCTGAGAGGTGGTCCTCTGGCCACTGCTGAAAGACCACTCAAATAAGAAAGCTATTGTCACAAAACTGGTATTAGTCCTATGCCCTGGACCACCCTGTGTTTCCTCCTTCAAACTCAGAAAACTACATTTTCTAGTACCAATTCTGACTTTGCATCTAGGGAGGGAGTTTCTAGCACCCAGCTGTCTTATACACAGCCTGAACTTATAGGATCTTAGGACAGAAAGATGGACAAGACATTAGAGACCTTCTAGTTAAATCCCCTTATCTTACCAATGAAAATAATAATTTGTATTTAGAAAGAACTTTAAGTTTTGCAAAGCACTTTAAAAGTATCTCATTTTATCTTCACAACAACCCTCAGAGGTGCTATTATTATTTCCATTTTATAGATGAGGCAACTGAGGCAAGCAGAAGTTAAGTGACTTGCCCAGGGTCCCATAAATATCAAGCATCTGAGGCTGAATTTAAACTTAGGTCTTGCTGAATCAAGGTCAAGCACTTTATTAACTATACCACTTAGCCACCAAATGAAAATGAAGCCCAGAGAGATTAAGTCACTTGCCCCAAATCACAAAGATCAAAGTTCCAACTCAGATTCTCTGACTACAAATCCAGGATCTTTCTACTACCCCATCTTGCCTCTTTCAATTCCCTCCATGGTATAATGGTATTCTGGACTCTGAATACAGCTAAGTTCAAATCTCAGGGCAACCTTCATGTAACCTCATTGTAAACAATTACTTGACAGCAGCGATGTGGCAAAGAAAAAAGAAACCTGGCCCTGGAGTCAGAGCTGGATTTAAACCCTGCCCCAGATACCACTTACGTGACTTTGATCAGGTAAGTTTCTGGGTATCTACTTTCTTATTTATAAAATAAGGGGGTTGAACTAACTGGCCTCTCTGGATACTTTCTGCTCTACATCAATGGTCCTCAGATCAGGACTCATCCCACGGCTTGCCAGCTTCATCTTCAGAACTAATAAGGTTTATCTACCCAGTCCTACACACACTTGGAAAAATCATCCTCATACAGGATTAATTCTCTCCTCTCTTTTCTCACTCTTTTCAAGCTCCCTTAATAAAACATCCCTAAATTTTCCCTGGATCATGTTTACTCTGCTTCTCTCTCATATACACAGTGAATTGCTACTCCGTCTCGATGCCAAGTCAGTGATTCAAGTGACCACAACAGGTCACTATCATCCAAGTTCCTCCAAAGTCTGGCTCCAGCCTACCTCTGTAATCTTAGGCCATGCTACTCCTCTATAAGAATCCTCTAGTTAGGCTTATCACTTGTTCTCCGAACATGGGATGTATGTCATTCGCAGCCCCTACGCCTCCTCAAGTCACTCTCTCCAGCTCCATAACCAGATACCAGCCCTGAGACAACTCTGTAAAGGCTATTAGAGAAGCTTAGAAAATAGCAGACCCCATCTACTCCTTTTGACAATCACTTCCCCATTCCAACACCCTTTTTCACATCTTCTTCTTTTGAACACATAACACCTTCAGCTCCTGACAGACACCATCTCCCTGAGCACCCTCTTCCACTTTTAGAAAGCTTTAATTGATAGGAAGTTTATCTTTACACTGAGCTGAAAGTTAACTGCACTCATGACTGTTAGTTTTTTACCCTTCGGAGTAAAGTAGACCAAGTCAAATTTCTAATTCCCAAGTTGACCTTGCAAGTACTTGACTTCCTCTAAATCTTCTCTAATCAAGATTAAATATCCTATTTCTTTAGTTCATCTTCCTAGGGTCCAATTTCTGGTCCTCTCCATAGATGTGCCTGTAGTAGCAGAGGTTAAGTAGGCATAGATTCCTATGATCTTCTCATGATCCTGGTCACTCTGTTCCTCTGTCCTCACTCAAGTATATCAGTGTTCTTCCTAAAATGTGGCACCTAGCACTGAACACAATTCTCTAGACAGGATCAGACCAAAGCATCAGAGAACAGAACTGCCTCTTCCTTTGTTTCAGGATAATATGCCCCTGCTAATACAACCCAAGATTGAATTAGCTTTTTGTTTTCTGATACCATTTATGATCCCAGTCATACATTTAGGTATGGTAGTGATCTACAAAGTCATCTAGTTCAAGCCCCTCAATTTTCAGAAAGGAAACTGAGATTGTGAGGAAAGTTAATTGAGTGCCCAAGGTTACATAGGTGAAGTGGCAGGATTTGACTTTCAACCCATGATCTCTGACTGACTCTAGCACTCTTTTCTCTGCACTACATATATTATAATCCTGACTCATTCAGAGCTTATAAATTTGCTAAATCCCAAATACTTTTCATTTGAATGGATGTCTAACTATACCTCGACCATTCTGTTTTTGTGCAACTGGTTTTTCTTGAAATAAGTGTAGTATCTGAAATTTGTCCTTATTACATTCCATGTTATTTTATCAGGCCCATTGATCTAGGCTCTCATGATCTTTTTGGACCCCATGTCTATGGTGAAGGCATTGGTTATACCTTCCATAATTATATTATCTATAAACTTGGTAAATACATAACACACGCTTTCACTGATGTTATTATGATAATGTCGAACGGCACAAAGTTCAGGATACGTCTCTGGGGCATTCCAGTAGAGACCTCTTTTCAAGCTATTGTTGATCCATTAATAATTTTTGGTTTTTTTGCTACAGTCTACCTTAACTATACTATCATCTAGCCAAAATCTGTCCATCTTGTCCATAAGTGCCTCTTTAGAGACTTTTTCTCTTTCATCACATGGCCTCTATATTTATCTACTTACTTATCTTTGGTCTCTTTCAATGGTACCTTCCAGATAAATTCAGCAAAAACATTTATCAATTGCTGATGTACAGAGTCCTTTGAAATATGATAAACTCATAGTTTCTGTTCATCACTTCTAGCAAAATCATCTTTATGCAGATTTTTTAGCATGAAGTTCACAAAACCCAAAAATCTTTTTCACATGAACTGCTTTTCAGCCATGTATCCCTCATATTGTACATGTGAAGAGGATTTTTTGAACCCAAGATGAAGTTTTTACATTTAATAACATAAAATTTTATCTTATTATATTCAGTCTTGTGGCCCATCCTTTCAAAAACTTTGAGAATTCTTTCATAAAATGTATTATTTATCCTCTTCTTATTTCCTCTCTGGGTGCCATTCTTGACTATCTGGAGCTCTTTTTCTACTATGTCCTAGCAGCCTTTTCACCCTGGAAGATTCCTACAGCCTCCTTCTCTAACTGGTCAGTTCCTGCTGGATCTTCTGTTTGAAGGAAAAGTTTAAGCTAGACATGTTCACTTCTTCATTCCTCTCCAGGAACATAATAATTGATTAATAATTGTATCTTGACTTGACTTATATATAGGTTATCTGAATACCTGAAAAGCGCATCATCTATTAATTAGGCAACTCTTTTATGAAGGCCTTAAGTAATAAGCTTAGATCCTGGAGGCCCTCCACACACACTTTCTTTCGAGGATGAGTCAAACCATGATGACTATTCTTTGGGTACATATAATAAACCACTTCCAAATCTACCTTAATGCACTGCCATCTGACCAATATCTCTCCATTTTGACCAGAAGAATTTCACATTATTGCTATTCAGCTGTTTCTCAGTCATGTCTGACCCCATTTGGGGTTTTCTTGGTAGAAATACTGGAGTGGTTTGCCTTTTTCTTTCTCCAGCTCATTTCACAGATGGAGAAACTGAGGCAAACAGGTTTAAGTGGCTTGCTCATGGTCACACAACTACTAAGTTTCTGAGGGCATATTTGAACTCAGGTCTTCCTGACTCTAGACTGGTGGTCTATTCACCAAGCTGCCCCCAGTGGTCTCTAGTATATTACAGATACAATATGGCTTCTGTTTTTGCTCCATTTATCTTCTTCACCATGTTCTCTTGCCCAAGTTCTTGGATTTCTTCACACTGATATATCTTCTTCATGATGCAACTATACATCCCATTTTTATCTATCCTGATTCTCCTGAATAAGGTAGATGGTCTTCTAGCACCATATTCCAGTTATGAGTCTCATCTTACCAGGCCTCAGTGTTATGTATAAGATCAAAGTTATCTTCCTTCTTTAGGATCTTTCATTCACCTTGTTTGTTACCTAGCTTTTATGCATTTTTGTGAATATCTCTAAGGCTGTTCACTGGTCTTTTTTTAAATTTCTGCCTCTTTTCTTTGGTTTTGCTGCTTGGGTATTTCCAGGTGTCTCTCCTGCTATTCTTTCTATACTATTGCGACTGTTTACAGAGTGTAGCTTGATGCAGTGACAGTTTTCTTCCTTCTCTTTCCTTTTTAGTTAAAAGGCTCTTTTGATGAGATTTGGCTAGACTACAAGCAAACACACTCTTACCAGCTCTTGGTAGGTGCACTCCATCTCTGGCCAGGAGTATGTCATTGTTATATATTTTATGATGTGATCCAAAAGTCTAAATCCTCTTCTCAGAAACCAACTTCTAAAATGACTGTTCACTTCCCATGTCTGTCTTTGTCTTCTGAAGCCTTTGCTTTTAATCAGCAGCAGTGATAAAAACAACACCTGTGTTCTCAAGATCCTTAGTTTCTTGCACAAGCCTTTATTGTTTTTAGCAATTCTGTTTCAATTCTTTCTGGCAATATCATGTCTGCTAAGGTAAATCACTAGGTACAGGTAACACACATCCAGTTAACTTTCCTTCTCATAATGCATGAGGGACAACGTAGTATAATAGAGACTGCCTTCAAAACCAGGAAAATCTGGGTTCAAGCCCTTCCTCTGACACAATGGTTGGGTAACCTTGAGCAGGTGACTAAATCTCTTAGTGCTCAGGCAACTCTAGAAATATAAGTTGCAAACATGGTGCTGGCCAGCATTGGTAGAGCGAGTTGCCTCATACAAAAATATCCCTATATCAGGGAAATTACAGGGCTAGGATTTGAACTCTGGTTTTCCCAACTCCAGGTCTAGTGAGCTATTTACTGTGCTCCCAAGATCACCATATTTTAGTTCACTGAAACTGCCAGTTCTATGCTGCTACCTCAGGGAAACTGAGTTCAAACCAGAACCTGAATCATAACATATGTGACATCAGGTTCCTAATGGACAGACATTCTCTAGGGGCTAAACTGAAGCGACCAAGACAAACTCACTTGTAACAGAAGCCTCTTTGGAATATCAAGCTCCCAGATGTGTGAAGTTGCTGCATTAATCCCACTGCACCTTTCAGATGCTGACAATCTGTGCTTGGGATATTGGCAGACCTCATGCTTGGTTTGAAAATGAAAGACTTCTAACACCAGCTCCTTTGCAAGTTTCTCTCTCATATGCAAAAAATTTTCTACCCAGGTAAGAGTCAAGTTTTAACAAATGAGTGCTAGCTCATCCTCGGCTAGGAACAAGACTGTTCTCACACCATGTTCTTGAACTCATCTTGTGCTCTATTCAGCCTGGACTGCTCACTGTTTCACGGAAACAGGCTCTCCTACCTTCATGCCATTATTTTCACCATTACTCATGTCTGGAATGTCCTCCCTTCCTTGCCTTCCCATTTCTGCTTGTTGAAACCCTACCACTCCATAATTCTATGTCCTATTTAAATGTCACTTCTCCGTAGGAGCATGAAGTCTTCTATCACCTCTCCCCCCAACAGCTGGAAATGAATTTTCCTTCCATGGATGTCTTACAGTGTTTTGTTTGTTCCTTTTTTCATGTACTTACCATAGTCTATTTTGGCTTGTGCTGTAATTATTTTGTGTATCTATCTTACTATAATTGTTGTGATATCCTATATCACATATTATAAGCTTCTTGAGGACCGGGGACATTTCGTATTAATTTTTGTATCTTCCTCAGCATTTGCCATCATAGGCACTTAATTAACATTTTACTGAATTTAATTTAAATAGTCTCAATTGCACCTTGACTGTAGCAAGGTAATCCTTTTATATTCCCTCATTGACTTACTATTCCACTTTTTGGCTTTTTCAAACCTTTTGATCTTCACTCAAATCTCACATGATTCCTTTTTCTCCCCACCCTTTCAGCCTTACGTTTCACTGAGAAAAAAAAAACCAAACAAACCAGAGTTGGGTGAGAGTTTCCTCTTCTCCTCTCTTCCTCATCTCACTTCCCTTAGATGCTTTCTGTCACCATTTCCTTCACTCCTCCAACTTATCCCATTCCAACCTGTTTTCTCCAGTAGATTGCCTTCTTTGTCATCCCTACTCTTTCATTGTCTCTTCTGTTTGTTTGCTGCCCTAATTCCTACAAGCATGCCCATATTTCCCCAACCCTCAAAAATTTCCCACTTGTTCTATCCATGCTCACTAGATACTGTCTTATATTTCTCCCCTATTTTATGGCTAGACTTGGGAAGACTGATTTATAACTGATGCCTCCACTCCCTTTTCCTCTCACTCTCTTCGAAACTCTGCTGTCCAGCTTCCCACCTCATTGTTCAACTGAAATTGCTCTCTCCAAAGTTGCCAATGATCTAAATTGCCAATTGTCAAGTCTAATGGTCTTTAAAGAAATCTTCATTCTTCTTGACCTCTCTGCAGCCTTTGAGAATATCATTCTCTTCTCCCTCTTCAAAACAGAACTCATTATCTTCTCCTTCAACCTCTCTGCTCTTGTACTACTTTTAAGTATACCAGTATTCTTCCAGTTACCCAAGCTTGCAAATAAGACACTGCACTCAACTTCTCCTTCTGCCTCACTACGAACCCCCACCCCCACCTAGTCATCCAATACATTGCCAAGCCATTTAGCTTTTTATTTTTGTAAAATCTTTCACATAGGCCCCCTTCTCTTCTCTGACACTTCTACCACTCTGATTCAGGCCTCTTATTGTGGAACGATGGTAGGACTGCAGAGTCGGAGAATCTCCTCTCATTTCCAATTTGCCATTTCTCTCTGTCTGTACTGAGATAAGCTCTTTCATTGCAGGAGAGAACAATTATAATCCTGGCAATTTTCTGAGGGAATAAGCATTGGAAGCTAATTGTAAAAATCTAATTTGTTTAATTTCATTTATTAAAATGTGGTTTTTGAGACATCCCTTGACACATGTTTAGATTTCACAACCTTCCCCTCAGCCACACAAGATGCCCTCTCCTCCCGCCCCCTTTATTGGCTGAGGCAGTTCAGGACTGACCTAAGGGCAGCAAGGCCATCCTAGGAGTGAGGGAGCTCCCCCCAGTCTCCTGACGGGTGTCTTGGGCAGTCAAAGGGAAACTTGAGAGTATTTCTGACTAACCCAAACTCTCCGCCTGTCATGTCCTTCAGAGCTCTGTTCATCCTCAGTCACAAGGATGTTTTCAGGATGACACATTGATTCTTTGGAACACATACTGTCCGGATTCTCAAAGTAGTGTCCATCACATGATGCCTGGAAAGCCAGTGCTAAGACACCCCCATGGAAAAATTCCTTCAAGGGGCTCTTTACTGCCTGGGCATGTCTTACCTCATAGAGTGTGATCAGGCCATTGGTCTCATTGGGAGGTTTCCACTGGACATAGATCTTCTCCTCAAAAGGCCCTCCTTGGATGGATTCAAGTGGAACAGCTCCAGGAACTATGGAATGTGGAGAAGGTAGGAGTCAAAGCAATGCTTATCCTCCAAAATGTCAATGCCCCTCCCTTCTCTTAATAACTCCATTGGAATCTAAGACTAATATGGACCCCTATTACTTTCCAGCTATTTAGAGTAATAAGGAAGCTAGTTTGCAGAGTAGATAGAGTTCTGGATTAGTGTTTGACTTCAGACATTTGCTAGCTGTGTGACTTCTGGCAAGTCTCTTAATCACTAAAATTCTCACTTTTCTCATGTGGAAAATGGGAATGATAATAACATCAATCTCATAGGGTTATGAAAATTAGATGAAATGATATATGTAGAGTGTTTTGCAGCTGTGTATTATTAAATGATTATGATGATGATGTTTTAGGTGAAAGGAAAGGTAGCATTGATACCTCCTCATCCTTTAATCTATAGTTTCTGAGATAGTTCAGTGTAGTAGAGTGAATGGTAGCAGGGTAGAGAATAAAAGCACTAGACCTGGTGTCAGGACAATTGGCTTTGAATTCCCAATGTAAAACTTTCTCGTTGTATGTTCTTAGGAAAGTCACCTTCCGTTACTGAGCTTCACTGTCCTAATCTGAAAAATGGGGATGAAAATGTTCATACTACCTACCTTGCTAGATTATCATGATAAATGCATTATAGGAATATGAGCAGTGATCACTATATGTTTGCAAGGTGCAGCAGATCAGAAAGACAACTTTCTGTGGCTCAAAGACCACATTGGACCATTGCTATCTCCAATGAAACTGGGCTTGGAGGAAATCCTGTGAGGAGGAAATGTAGCGCTGTCCTCAAATTCTGTACAAACCAAGGCATTATAAGGAATATGTAGAGAAATAATGTGAAAGAAGTCAGTGTGGTACAATGAAAAGAACACTGACCCCCTGAGTTCATGACACCTGAGTTCAAATCTCTCTTGACATTACCTATGTGACATTTGGCAGGTAAATTCAACTCTCTGGACCTCAGTTTCCTCATGTATAAGATAAAGTGTCTCTTCAACTTCTGGATCTACAATTCTGCTTTCTTTGACTAGGGTACACAGAACAGAAGCTGGCATGAAGTTAATCCTAGAACATTCCAAAGTAACCCTGAGTCCTTTTGTGCTGTCTGATATAGGGGACATTCAATGGAGAGAAGGATGCATGAAGAAATAAGGAATTAAGTTCCTGGGTACCCTGAGTAATTCTTTTTCCATTTCGGGAGCAGTTCACAAAATGATATGCCTTCCTCCCCTCCTCACTCTCCCCTCTCTTCTTCATATTGGTTTAGATTTATCTGCTATCACAGGTTCTCATGATAAAGAACTGAAAGAATAAGAAATCATTTAATCTACCATCTCTCATTTTATAGGGAAGGGAAATGAGGACCAGAGAGAAGGAGAAATGCTTACTCAGGGTCACACAGGCAAGTAGCAGAGCCAATATCCATGCCTCCCACCCTGATCCCCTCCCCCAGTTTTCTGACTCTAAATCTACCAAAGTTCTTTTCATTATAGAATACTTTCTCAGAGTATACCATGTGGTCATGCGACTCTCAGCTTCTAGGTTTGGTTTTTGGCATCCAAATTCTGGTGAGATCTGATCTACCTCACTAGAATCTCAATCTAAGTAAATCCTTTAGGCTATCTATGTGTGATTGGAGGTGTGTGGGGGCAGAGGGCATATTTCCATGCCAAACACACCTATAGCTATGAGAAGAGTGAATACAGTATTCTCACTAAATCTCAAAACTGTCAGACCTATTCCAATCCAGTCTCCATACTTAAAGCCTGAGTGGCATTTTAAAGATAAATTTTATATAACAGGAATAAAATTTATGGCCATGCCTGCCAAGCTAAGGCACCTGTCCTTTATCCCATAAGTAGCAGGGAGCAACTGAAGGTTTTTGAGTAAGGGAGTAACATTTTCAGATCCATGCGTTATGAAGACTGATTGGCAGTTATGTGAAGAATGGATTAGCAGAGGGAGACAATGGAGGCAGGTGAACCAGTGAGGGAACTATTAGATTAGGTGAGGTCGAAGGTGCTGAAAGTCTGAACCAGACTGGTGGTTATAGGAGGATGACAAAAAAAAGATGGTATAGGACATACTATGGAGGACAAGTTAATCAGATTTAATAACTGAATGAATATTGGGGAATAAAGGGGAAGGTATTAAATGAGGGATTCTCAATTCCTACAAAGCTGTTTTACTTAGGATTCGTGTTTGTACAGAGCTCAGCTATATCCCCAAAGCATCCTATATTTATTATGTCTTATGCATTTTATGTATCCTTTTTAAGGTAAATATAATTTATAACTCAAGAAATGCTCAGTTGTCATTTGGGGGTTCAGTTTTATTTACAGGGCCTATTGCCAACTGCAGAAGGCTGCAAGAATTTTCAGGGGATTGGTTTCAAAGGGGGTATTGGAGAATTTTCTTCTCTGCTCCTTTTCCTAGTACGTAGAAGCACCACTGATAAGACACTTGATTTTGTACAGTTTGCTGCATATCCCTCTTTAATCTTTGCTTACTTGGACTTTTTTTGTCCATAGTCTCTTGTCCCTTAGTTGACCTGGAAGTCCTATTTTTAAGATCATTTGTCATGATTTATATTCTAGATTACATGGATTTCTTCATCATAATATAGTACAAGGATCAGAGGATTTTGCTGGGATTGGACATTAAATATAAAATTCTGGAGCTGGAAGGTACATTAAAGTATAGAATGATAGATGTGTTAGATTCCTTAGACTATAGAATGGCTCACTTGGAATGGGTCATAGGACATAGAATCTAGGATCTGGAAGGGCCATTAAAACATGGAAAGTTAGAGCTGGGAGAAACCTTAGCACTCATTTAGCCCAATCCTCTTATTTTACAGAAGAGGAATCAACAGTCCCGAGAGCCTATGGGAGTTACCGAAAGTCATGCAACTTGGTCATATCAGGGTCAGATTTTGAACCCAGGTCTCCTAGGAACAAACTTAGTGATCTTTTCTACTGTATCATCCTTGCCTTTCCCAAGGACTGGCCATTTTAAAAAAAAGTTTCTAATTTTCCTCCTATTGAGGCCTGGAAGCATGTGCCCCTTGGCTCTCTCTCCCCATCAGCCTAGATATTCAGTGAAAAGTCTGCAATAAATACTTGCTTTATTTCTGCCTTGAGTTATAGCTCTAAATCTCTAACTCCCCACTAGACATTACCTGAACATTCTCTTGGCACCTCAAACTTAATGGGTCTCCCAAGAGACCTTCATGATCATCTCTTCAATACTAAATCTTTCCCATTTTCTTATTTACATACTTATTCTTTTTGATCAAATCAAGTCCTGTCAACAAGCATTTATTAGGCACCTATTCTGTCAGGAACTGTGCTAAGAGCTAAGGCCACCGTTGTCTCAGCTACCAGGATCAAAATCTTAAAGATATCTTTGGTTCTTTCCCCTCCTTTGCGTCCATATGCAAGCAATTGCCAAGACCTGTTAACCCAACTTTCACAATATTTCTTGTGTCATCTCTCCTCTGTCACAGTCTATCACTTTGATCACCTGCCATATACCAGAAGCGTCAAACTTGCCAATGGAAGCAAATGAAAACATAATTGGGAAATGTTTAACAAAATAAATAAAAAGACAATACGACAGATAATATTATTTTGTGATTTTCTAATATGTGGCCCATACATTTCTATTTGAATGTTATGCTACTGGTTTCCTTACCTCTAGTCTCTGTCTTTTCTAGTTCGTCCTTCACATTTTATTGTTCAGCTGTTTCCAATTGTGTCTGACACTTCACCACTCCATTTAGGATTTTCTTGGCAAAGATACCAGAGAGGTTTGCCATTTCCTTCTCTGGCTCAATTTACAGATGAAGAAACTGAGGTAAACAGGGTTAAGTGACTTGCCCAGGGTCAGACATAATAAATATAGGATGCTTTGGGGATATAGCTGAGCTCTGTACAAACACGAATCCTAAGTAAAACAGCTTTGTAGGAATTGAGAATCCCTCATTTAATACCTTCCCCTTTATTCCCCAATATTCATTCAGTTATTAAATCTGATTAACTTGTCCTCCATAGTATGTCCTATACCGTCTTTTTTTTGTCATCCTCCTATAACCACCAGTCTGGTTCAGACTTTCAGCACCTTCGACCTCACCTAATCTAATAGTTCCCTCACTGGCTGAGGCTGGATTTGAACTCAAGAAGACGAGTCTTCCTGACTCCAGACCCAGCACTCTATGTACTGTGGTGCCACCTAGCTGCCCCAATCCTTCACATACATGCCAAATTACTATTCCTAACACACAGTTCTAACCAGGTCTCTTTCCTCTGCTCAACAATTTTTAGTGGCTTCTTATTGCCTACAACAGTAATCTCCAATACACCCAAAATGACCCATTAAAGTGCAGGAAGAAAGTAGTAGAAATGAAAAGTGGCATAGCTGTTGTGAGCCAGCAGCGATCAGCTGCCTCTGCTACTCTCCCCACTGGCTACTTACACTCTGATGAGCTGTGCTGGAAAGCCCAAAGATAGGTGGAGATTGTTGCCTGCCTGGCCTCAGGCCCTGGCACCCAGTCAGCACCTGAACTTCCTCCCCACTGCAGAAGCTGCACATTCTTTGCATATCCTCTGACATGTGTTCTGCCAGAGAGCTGCATGAGTTCCTTGCTTCTTGCCAGGCTCTCCTTTCTCCCTGTCCTCTCCGCCGCCAAACAAGTTAAGGATGTGCCAGCCCAGGAGGAATTAACAAGAGTTGAAGAGAAGCCAGCACAGGAGTGGTGGCCACGGGAGCCAGGTAGAGAGAGACAGCAGCAAGAGGAACGTTATTTTCAATAGGTTTCAGGCTCAAGCAGCCAAGCGCAAACTTCTCCCAGATCTGTAGCCCCACTCCCAAGATCTACCCTCAAAGTCATCTGATGGTCTGGAAGCAATGAATGAGGCCATCCACACCTAGGAAACCAATGCCTAGCTAGACATCTTGCTATCTGCCCTCCTCCCACTCATAAAAACTACCTTCCAAACCCGGAACCTAACACCCAGAGACCATTTTCCAACCTCCACCACCGGGGAAGGTGGAAATTTACTATTCAAATTTCAAAGAAAATCTTTGCATAATTGGTAGATGAGACTGGAAAACAAGTCATTTAGTAAGGGCAGCCAACGACAGACTTCTTCATAAGGCATTGCCTTCACTTATGATAGCCACTAAAAGCAGGTACTGAGAGAAACTGAGCTTAGAACCCCACTTTGTAATCCCTATGTCACAAAGTGGCAAACCAAGATTTTCAAAATATACTACTGATAATATTTTAATAAGAGCAAACATATTTTGTACTGCAAATAGTTAAAATATTTTAAATGTTATTATTTCATCTTTATCCCATTCTTTAAATAACCTGTGCAATAGTAAATATATACATACATATGTATGTATGGGTGTGTGTTATAAATAAATAATCTTACACTGAGGAAAGCTCAAAAATGTTTTACTGATGTGGTATATCTTAAGAGCTAAGGTACCATTAATATATAATATACAACACAATCTTTAGCCATAAATTTATAGGCATCCATAATTTGGCTCCAATGATTTCATTCAGTCCACTCACCTCCAACCACTCTATGTCCTAGTCAAAGGGGCCAGTCCCTCATCTTGTCTTATCTTCCCTTGCTTCTCTGAATGAACCTTAGTTCATTCCTTATATCTGGTTGCCCTCTCTCCCTCCTTATGTCTGCCTGTTGAAATTTTTCTCTTATTTCAAGGTCTAGTTCAGTCACTACTTCCTCCTCCATGCCTCATTCTCTAATTTCTCCAGCTGCAAATGATCTGTCTCAAATTCCCCTCTGCACCTCTTCTTTGTCTTAATCACATATTAGCTTTTATCATACTTAATTTTAAAAATGTATTGTTCTAGCAATCTATTAACTCTTTCAGGGAAATTAGTAAGAATAACTAGTAACTAGGACAAGGGTGTGACTGAGTCCAAGTTTTACAAAATAAATCCTTTTATGAAAGGGATTTGTTCTGTGAGGTTTGGATTCAATTACATGGTTGCACTTGAGAACCTAGAGGACTACATGTGGCCTCAAGGCTACAGGATCCCTACCCTTGAACTAGGATGTTTCTCATCTGTCCTAATCTTCAACAAACACTAGGTGAATTTCTCCTATCTTGTTTACTGCATTCTCTAAGCAGCAGCTTCTCCAGAAGTCCTTTCATAGTTGTTTGGTCCTACCCTTCCTTCTCTATCCCTTCCCCCCATTAATGGAACTACTGTCTGGGGTCTCTGTCACCACTCAAGGTAGCATCCTGGGTTCTCCTTACCTAACTAGTTACCTTTTATAGTATTTTCACATGATAAAAGGGGAGGGGATGATCTGTGCTTGGTCCTGTGCTGCTAAACAATTTTATCAGTGACTTGATCAGAGATGGAGATAGCCTGCTTACCAACTCTGCAGATGACACCAAGCTGGGAGAGCCAGCTAGCACACAGAATGATTCTGAATATAGAAATATCTAACAGACTAGAGTATCTGACCAAAACTAATAAAATTATAGGAGAAAGGTACACATTTGGGGAATTCAAGAAACTGACTTCCGCAATATAAGATCGGGATGTGTGGCTAGGCAGCAGTTTATCTATAGGAGATCCAGGGTCTTCAGCAAACTGCAACCTCACTGTGAGTCAATAGTGGGATACTTCAACTTATAAAAAGTTAATGTGATCTCAGGTCATCTGGAGTGGTATAACTTCTAGGAAAGAGGAGATGATAGATTTGATAGACTCGACTTGGTCAGACCCCAGCTGGAGTAGTGGGTACAGGTTTTGGATGCCACATTCAAGGAAGGGCATTGACAAGGTGGAGAGCATTCAGAGGATGGCAACCAGGATGATCAATCAGGTAAAAGAATTAGGGATGTTTAGTCTACGGATAAAGCTCAAAGGAATTAAGAGATCTGTCTCCAAATATTAAATGATAATAATAGCCAACATTTATCTAGCACCTACTACATGCCAGATACTGTGCTAAGCACTTTAGAAGCATTAACTTATTTGATCATCTCAACCACCTTGGGATGTAGAGGCTATTATTATTCCCATTTTACAGATAAGGAAACTGAGGCAAGCTAAGTGACTTGCCCAGGGTCACACAGCTATAAATGTTTGAGGTCAAATTTGAACTCAGGTCTTCTTAACTCTAGACCCAACACTCCATCCACTTCATCAACCTAGCTAAAAGACTAACACAGGAATGATGGGTGAGACATTCTATTTGGTTCCAGAAGGCTGAACTAGAAGACATTTGCAAACAGGCAAAATTTAAGCTTAATGTAAAGAGACACTTTTCTTACAATCAGAGTTATCCCACCATGGAATGGACTGTGTTGGAAAGCAATAGGCTCCATCTCACCAAAGGCTTTTAAGCAAAGACTGGATGATGACTTTTCAGGTGAATTTTGAGGAAAATTTTTTTTCTAAACAAAGGTTGGTCTAGATACTAGATGGCCATTGAACTTCTTTCCACCTTGATAATTCTGTGACTGCTTACCCTGGGTAACAACAATGCTTTGAACACACTTAATAGCTTTGCAGACAGCAGTTGTTTAACAAACATTTATTGAATGAGTCGAAATGGGTTCACAACATTTCTCATGTGTGTTGGTATTGGGAGAGAGTGCCCAAAAGGCTCAAACAATAGAGAATGCAACAGAAATTCAAGCACAGCTCAAAAGTGACCAAAAAAAAGTCATTTTTCTTTTTAAAAAAGTCTTTCTTCTCTCTCCATGGAAAGATTTCTTAGAAGGAAAAAAGTTCCTTTTTGCCTTATCTTCTAAAAGTATGTTGCTTGCTTCCCTCGTCTTAAAAATTCATTAATGAATCCATGTTTTTCTCCCCATGAATTTGTTTCTTCTATCCAACAGTATGGGCCTTTCCATTTCTCTGACAGAGTTCTACAACAAAGGTTAATTGCTTTATAATTTTATTCTTTTTCCTTTTAAAAAAAGTGCCCTGAAATTGCTAATTTTAACTGTGCTTCCTGTCTGTGGTTTCTGGCAAATTCTCTACAATTAAACCAGATGTTTAGTTAAGCTTTAAAGCTATGAGAAAATTTCAAGGAAAGTTCTATTTCAATATAGAGAAGGGCAAAGTGTTACAGAGGGCAGGATGCTGCCTCTTTATCCTGTTTACAATGTGACAGTCATTAGAGCAGGCACTGTATATCCTAGGCTGCTCACCTTTGTGTTGATTAAGTCAGCACGGCTTGAGAAAAATGAGTTATATTGAGAACAGCTCTGAAAGATGATCAGTAGCCATGGGTGAATTCAAGTGTCCCAAGCCTAGACTCAGGCAGTGAAGGTACCACTTCATTAATTTAGCATTGTGGGAAAGGAACAATTTCTTCCTCTGTCGTTTTTCAGGTAACTGACGCTCTTATTTGAGTACCAAAACAATTTTTTCTTTATTCTTTCAAAAAGTGATTTTTTTCTTAAAATGATTCTATATCTCTCTCTCTTTCCATAGAGTGATAGATGTAGAGCTAGAGTGGCCCTTAGAGGTTGTCTGTTCCAGTCCTTGGCCCCATTTCAAAGCTGAGGAAACTGAGGCCCAGAAATATTAAATTGTTTGCCCCTAGTCTGGGAGTTAATATGTATTTAAGGTGGAATCTGAACCTGGAACCAACATTCTTTCCACTAAACTCTGCTGTCTTTATACAAAGGATACTGGTCAATATTTTAACTTTTTCTGGATTTTTTTCGGCATCAGAAGACGGAGGTTTTAACTCTGGCTTAATACCTGTGTACTTAATCCCTTTGTGACCCTAAATAAATCATTTCATCTCATTGGGCTCAGTATCCTTATCTGAGAAATAAAGGGGGTGAACAAGAGCAGGGGTATCAAATTCAAGTAGAAATAAGGGTCCATAAATAAACCATAAATAAAGACCCCTGCAGGTTACATAATGATTTAGAAAGCCACATATTATCTTGACCTATATTGTATTTTCAAAATTTAGTTAGCTAAATATTTCCCAATTACATTTTAATACGATTCATCAGTTCTCTGGAGCATTCAGGGCAGTGTATTTCACCCTTCTTGACTAGATGACCTCAAAGGTCCCTTCCATCTCTGAAACTATTATCTAAGATCCCTATAAAAACATGTGTTACTGGGTCCTGAGGCAGCCTGGTAAAGCAGGAGGAGTTCTGGATTTGAAGATGATTCAAATTCAAATCCGAGTTCTACCATTCACTGTCCATGTGACTGTGTGCAAGCCACATCACTTTCTCTAGCTTCAGTTTACCCATATGCAATATAGGGATATTGGACTTGATGACCTTTAAGGTCTCTTAAAACTCCAAATCTAGGAGTTTGTGATACAGTGATGCTTTCAGAAGCAACAAAGGAAGTATTCAAGCAGATGCTGAATTACGATGTGTTGGGGACACCATGAAAAATATTGCCAGTCAGTTCCCCTGCTGTGGTCCTGTCTAGCCTGATGATTCAATGGTTCCATGACTACTGAGATATGTGGGGACCGTTTGTGTTTTAGTCTTTTTCAGTTGTGTCCAACTTCGTTGTGACCCATTTTGGGGTTCTTTTAGCAAAGGTACTAGAGTGGTTTGCCATTTCCTTCTCCAGCTCATTAGACAGATGAGGAAACTGAGGCAAACAGAGTGAAGTGACTTGCCCAGGGTCACACAGCTAGTAAGTGTCTGAAGTAAGATTTGAACTCAGGTCTCCCTGCCTCCAGCCCCAGTACTCTATCCACAGCCCAACCTAACTACCTCGGGAACTGTCCGACTTCATACTAAATTGCACTAGACTGGATGAATTCATTAGGTTTGCTTTTTAGTTTTTGTGTCTCTTTCATTCCTGTCAGGGTGTTACTTGTCATGTGTCACTGCTGTCAATGTGGCTGCTTATTATAATTCACTGCTTTTAATGTCCCATGAACTGGGAAACTAGATGTAAATAAGCTTGTTAGAACTGTTTACAAAGTAGAGTTAAGTAGGCTTTGACTGAGGGCCTCTCTTCTGAATAACGGGCATTTTATGCATGATTTTCAAATATCAACTATGGGTGCCCAGGGGTCTTTTTTTCCTTCCTTTCTGGTTCTCTCCTGTAATCTATATAGCTGAGACTTCTGGACAAGTGACCTCTAAATGAGTTTTTCTTGGAGTGACATAGGAAATATTCATTCTCTGGCTTTGGTGATGATAAAGGTTTACCAAATGAGGTAATGTGCATGTGGGATTATTTCTCCAGTTACAGAACAGCCTCCTGGATGAATATAGGTATTGCTATCACCACAGGTACAATTCCTAATTCTTTACACTACATGCAAAACAAGTTACATCAGAAGGTAAGCTCACAAATAAAATAGATCAGTTCAGTAAGACAGGTCACTCTTCGTCCCCCAGCAGAGTATTTCTTTCTAGGGACCATAAGAATGGTAGCTCAGTTCAAGAGATAATGTTCTCCTGCTGGGTTCTCTCATGTAAAGAGAAATTATTGTAATTGTCTTCTCTGGAATCTCTCTCATGTCTAATAAACCCAAGAAATACTACCATCTTGGACTAAAAAGAATTCTAATCAATTCAATAGCATTTATTAAATGCTTACTATTTCATAAGGCTCTTGGCCAGGTCCTAAGGATAAGAAGATGAAAAATTACATAGTTCCTGCCTATTTTTAAGAAGGCCATGACCTAATGGGGGCACATGACATATGCACAGATAATTTGGTATAAAGCATAGAGATAGAGTCAAAGGAAAGACCTAGACGAAGTTGTCTGGGGGAAAAGTGGGGAAGGAGACATCACTTTCAGCTGTGAGGACTGGAGAAGACTTCATTAAAGAAAAAAGTAAGCTGACTCTGGAAGGACGTGAAACAGAGCCAAGGAGAGAGTGCATTCCAGGCATAGGCATAGACTGCCCAAAGTCAATCAGAAAGCAGCAAGTTGGATTGGAACACCAGAGTAAATTACCACAAAACAAAGACCAAGTACACGAAGGCAAGGGGAATGAACGAAGGTGAAAGAAGTAGGTAGTGTTAGATTGTAGATGAACCTTAACAATCAATGAATCAATAAGCATTTATTAAACACTTACCATATGTAGAGCCCTGTGATAAATGATGGGGATACAAAGAAAGGCTAAAGCTGTCCCTGTCTTCAAGGAGCTTACATGAGGGACAACATGTGAATATGTATATAAGGAGTCCACACCTCTTCCTATGAAAATGGGTTACCAAATAAGCTTCTGAGCAAGGGAATAACAAGGGACAGATCTGTACACTGGGAGAGTTATTTTGACAGGTGTATGAAAAATGGATTGGAAAGAGATTTTTTAAGCATTTTTTAAGATGCTTTTGTTGCACCAGTTCAGTCAAAAGGTGGTGAGAGCCTGAATTAGAGCTGTAGCCACGGGAGTGAAGGAAAAAGGATGCATGGATGAGAGAGATGTTGTTGTTGAGTTGTTTTTTATTGTTTTATTTCAGTTGTGTCTGACTCTTCATGACTCCATTTGGGATTTTCTTGGCAAAGATACTGGAGTAGTTTGTCATTTCTTTTTCCAAGCTCGTTTTAAAGATAAGGAAACGGGGTTAAGTGACTTGCCCAGTGTCACACAGCTAGTAAGTGTCTGAGGGTAGATTTGAACCTATGAAGATAAGTCTTTCTGATTCCAAGACCAGTGCCCTAACCACTGTGCAACCTGGATGCTGAGAAAGACGTGGAGAAGTAGGAATCAATAGGACTTGACCAAAGTAGGAATCAATAGGACTTGACCACAGAAAGTACATAGTGGGTGATAAAGAGGGAGGAATCAAAGACAATTTAAAGATTCCAGGTTTATGTAATTCGGAAGATGGGAATGCTATCAACATGTGCCATAGGAAAGTTGGGAGAAGGGGTAGGTTTAGAGGGGAAGATTGTGAATTTTGTGTGAGACATGGTGAGTTTGAGGTGCTCATGGGTAGTAGGGTCTGCTAGACTGGGATTTCGGGGAGACACAAGGTCCAAATCCCTTTGATCTTTGGCCATAGTAGGTATATAATAAATGCTTATTAAGGTGACTTGAGTTTTTCTTCTAAACATGATTTGAGAACTGAGATACTGAGAACAATGGTGGTATGAGGGTTGATCTCTCTATTAATCAGTTAATTGATAAAGAAACATTGATTAAGAAATAGATTATTTTCTCTTGTATTATGTTCTCTTTTCTCATATTTTCTCCCATTCATTTTAATCCTTCCATGCAACATGACTAATGTGAAAATGTGTTTAATAAGAATGTATGTGTAGAGCCCATATAAGATTGCATACTGTTTTGAGGAGGGAGGAAAAAGGGAGGGAAGAAAATTTAAAACTTATGGAAGTGACTGTTGAAAACAAATAAATTAAATATTTTTTTAAAAATTAAAAAAAAAAACATTTCGTAAGCTCATACTCTTAAGTTAGGCACCATAGTTGGATGTGGGGAAGCAAATACAAATACACAACCATCCTGCCATCAAGAGGATTCCACTCAGAGAAATATCATGCCTCTCCCCTCTGCCCTTTCCTTTCTTCATTCCCTCTCCTCTCAAACCATGATCCTGTTAGTAATCATAAATATCAGAAAAATTCCAAGTTAATACCTCACCAAGCAAAGCATGGAAGCTTCTCCTGTAGATGCCAGGTCATCAGGGAAACAAGAAAAACATATAATTAGGGAATTGTATTGGTCTTTATGAAGCTGGCAAGGGGGACTTCTCATGATAATTGCAGCATTTTGAAGTATCACAATTGTCCCTGTTATATCCTTAGCACCTAGTATCCTACCTTATACATTTTTTGGTTTGTTTTTTTTTTTTTTTTTGCTCAGACTTGTGATTTCATCAGTGTAGGAAATCTCCCAATGAGGAAATTTCCTCTACCAATGCAGAGTAGCCCCTTCTCTGCAATTTATAGTCTTAGAGAGTTGCCTGGGAACAGGAAGAGGTTAAGTGACTTGCACAGAATCCCGCAGCCAATGCACGTCAGAGGTAGGACCTGGGTCTTCCTGACTCTGTAACTGGCTCTCTACCCACAATACTGCGATTTCTGTCACCTTGCACATAGTAAACACTAAAGAACTGCATGACTGGTTGAAATGAATACATAGCTCAGCAGCCTACTCATACTACTGCTCAACTTTACTATTAGAATTGGTAGAATTTATTGCTGTATCTCTAGAGAAGACCATTTTATTCAGCTCAATGAGATGGTAATAGGAGTTACCAGGAGCTCAGTAGAAACTGTAAGATTATTTTGTCTTTGGAGAAGAGATTGGACCTACGTCTATCTTTCCTGAGAAGGGCTATTGAGCCTAGTTTCAAACCCTGCAATGACTTTTCTCTTTCTTTATGAGGTTATTCCATTCCCAAAGTAACCATTGATGAGGTCTATTTTCCTGACATTCAGTCTGAATTTACTGTTCTCAGTACCATCTGATTCTTCCCAGATGTGCTATATGGATGAGTCAACACTTGTCCCAAAAAATAAATGAAATGACAAGTGAATGCAATATGTCATGGGGGCACCCAGGCTTCCAGGCTCCTTTCTGTGACTGTACTGATCTGATCTTCTCATTAAAAAAGAGTGTCAAATGAAAAAGCCCTTTTGGGTGGTATAGCAACCCTCACAATCACAGCATGTCAGAACATGTCAGCCCTTACAGATCATCTGATTCAATCCCTTCATTTTACAGATAATGAAACTGAGGAACAGAGGGAGAAGTGACTTCCCCAAGGTGACCATATTAAAACATCAGAGCTGAAAACTGAACTTGGTCTCCTGATCTCAATCTTTGGGCTCTTTTCACTATATCCTACTTGGCAAACATAGTTTCTTTAAGTGAAAGCATAGAGCTGCCTCATTACATCACAAGACTCTGGATCTGGTGATGACAGAAGTTCTGTGGCCTCTTCTTGGAGTCTTCTGGGCACAAGAGCAAGCAATATAAGCCTCTATTTTGGCATTAGGTAAGGAAGTACTTCACTTTTTATTTGTATTTCCAGCTGATATCCCAGTGCTTGTTACACAGCAGTCTGTTCATAGTATCATGGAGATCTAAAGCTGAAACAGACCTTGGGCAGGAGTCAGTTAGTCCAAACTCCATCTTTGTATAGATAAAGTAATCAAGGCTCAGGGAGGCTATGTGATTTGTCTGAGGTCAAATTTCAAGTGACAGAGGTGGTATCTGAATCCAAGTTCTTTGACACCAAAACCTGTATTCCTGCATAATAGATGCTTATTGATTATATATGGGATCCCTTCCCATGCATGTTCTAAAACTAGAGAAAGTGTCTTTTATGAATAGAATAGAAATCTTATTATTATCAGTCAGTCACCAACTATTTGTTTAGCATTATTTGTCAGGCGCTGTGCTGGGCACTGGCATTATTGCTGTTTCAATATTTCTAAAGAGTTATGATTTCATCAGGCTAGATTAAAGGTTCTTAACTAGGAATCCATGGATTTTTTTGTAATATATTTTGGTGACTGTATTTTAATATGATCAATTTCATTGTAACAGGTAATCCTATGTGTTTTATGCATTAAAAAACAACAATGCTATTCTGAGAAAGGGTGTGTAGGTTTCCCAAACTTCCAAAAAGGCCTTTAATACACACACATAAAATTCAGACTCTCTGATCTACATGTTTCTTCAGCCAAAGCAGATCACAACCTGTCATCTCCCTTTTTCCCTAACTTCTCCTCAAATGATCACTTAGTGGCCAGTTTTCTGGTAATGCACTTTTCTGTTTTACATCTAAACTAGTCCCTAGACATCAGACACTCATTAGTCACTGGACATTTTAAACTTGGAAAATTCTACAATACCTTGTGCCCCAACAATGGCAAAGGTGGAAAACCTAGGTCACCTCCATGCCAGGATGGGGCATCAGAGGGTGACTTAAAGAAATAGTTATTATCGTCACTACTGGAAATATTCTTTAGTCTATGTAGAAGAATGAAGCACAGTGAATTAATGGCTGATCATCTGTTCCAGGCTAATTTCTAAAAGTGGGTAGGACCCTGGAGAGATTCTAGGAGGGGAGACAGGGGTAGGGAAAGTAATATTTTGTTTTGTTTTTCAGCTGAGACGCAATATTGGCTGATGTTGTAGAATCATACAATGTAAGAGTCCACAGGGAGATCAGAATATAGACTGTTTAGTAGTATAACATAGAAGGTCAGAGTTGGAAAGAGCTGGGAGAAGTTGTAGCATCAGAGGATTTAAGGCAGGACCACAGAGATAACCATATGGTAAGAGTTCACTATACTTAGCCTCAGCCTCCAGATCACACCATCTTCCCGTCAGGACACCACGTATTCCCCTCTCCACTCCACTAGCACCACCAGTTTCTACCTCCTGTTCTGGGCACAGCACTAATTAACCCAGTACTTCTGTAAAGGTTCTCTCCTTCAATCACCCTGTAACTCCCTCACCATGTCTTCTGTAATCACCTTTCCCTGGTCACTACCCCCATAGTGCTGTGTTCCATAAATTCAGTGCTTAATTCATGTTTAATAAATACTTTTTTGTTCATTCTTTCATTTATTCTTTCAACAACAGTAAAATGATTAAATGTCTACCATGTGAAAGGCATAATGCTAGAGGCTAGAAATATAAAGAAGAAGCGCAGGGAGCTCAAAGCCATCTAGTCAAACCCACTCATTTTCCATATAAGGAAATCGAGACCCAGAGAGATCATGTGACTTATCCAAGGGCATATGTGTGGTAAATAGCAAAGGCAGGATTTGAACCCCAAACCATAGGAAACTGAATCCCAGAAAAGTGAAGTAACTTGCCCTAAGTCTGTTAGTAGTAGAGGAGCATCATTGGGTCTGGAACCCAGGTGTCTGACTCCCTCTGAACTCACGCAAAAGGTAAAGATGGTCTACTCTACCCTAGAAGAAGATCATTGGATACATTGGAGGTATTCAAAAAATTCCAGTTAGTGGGAAAGATTAACCAATTCCACCCAAAATCCAATGTAGGGAAAGAGAAAAAAAATATCTCATTTCTAAATATGGCCTACGCATAGGAGAAAATGCATTTTTAGAGAGATACTTTCTCCATGGGCATTTTCCCCTGGTATGGTCTTTGCAGGACAACTGCAAATTCTTGGATTTGGGCTGAGAACAAACAGAAGGTGACCTCTTCAGACACTGGAAGCAGAGTCTTCTAAATTGCTTTATTATGGCTGCCAGACAAATTCTATCAGCAAAGCTATTTCTTTTTCAGCTGTCACTATTGACTGAACACCCAGCAAGCAGGGAGTATTCTTCCCAAATCCGAGAAAGGACACATACCATCTTCCTCAGTCTGCGCCACAAGCTCCTCACTTTCCATCTTCCCCTCTGGGTTGGAGAGCACAAGTCTCAGCTGGATGGTCATGAAGGGGCGGAGGCCCCTCAGGGTATAGTGGGATGATGTCTGGATGACTTCCTCAGCTTCATACTGTTGTTGATTGAATACATACTGATACTGGACAGTGAGGTTGTAGCTGTGGCAACGGGTCACTGCATACCCAAAAGGTTCCCACTGGAGGGTCAGCTGTCTGGAGCGGATGTCCACAATCTCCACATTCTGGGGACCATGTACGGGATCTGTAGAAACATACAAGAGGAGCAGCACTATTGATAAAGGGCAAAAAGGAATCTGTTCGAGAGGAAATACACAATGATACGCAAATACCTTTGAATGTAGTTGGTAGGTGACATGAATACAGACTTGGGGTCAGAAGACCTGCGTTCAAATCTACCTCTGACTCATGCTAGCCGTGCAGTCCTGAGCAGTCATTTAACCCCTCTGGGCCTTGGTTTCCTTTTCGTAAGTCGACTTATTGCTTCCTAAAGTCTTTTCTAGCTCTGACTATAATCCTCTGGCACAGGCTAGCTATATGATCACAGGAAAGATCCACTCTCTCTAAATCTATTTTTTTAATCTGTAAAATGGGGGTAATGTTATTTTCACAATATATATTTCTGCAAGTAAAGCAATTTATAAATCTTAAAGTACTTCATAAGTGTGAGATGTTTCTTGGTATTTTATCATTACTATTACTATTATGATATTACTGCAATTAAAAGGTTATACTAGGAGCCAGGAAACCAGGGTTCTAGTTCTTGTTTTGTCACTGACTGTAAGGATGGGAATTATTACTCCCATTTTATAGGTGATAAGACTGAATCTGAGAGAGTAAAAGTTACTCTTCCTCTTCCAACCTTCCCCCTGTGCCCCATTTACCTTCCCCAATTCTGCAGCTGGTAATAACCAGAGTGAGTCCCGCACCTCAGATACACTGACTTCAAATTCAGGACCTATTCCATTACCCCCTATTGCCTCTTCAAGAGATACAGAGAAATCAGAATTCTGGCAACAACTGTTAAGTGTCTCAACATAATAACAAATTCAGAGAAACACTAGCCCTGGGACTTGTTGGGAGAGTAAAGTACTGCTCTAAGGACCACTTTAAGAATTTCCACTCCATTCTAAATCTTTCATTTAAATAAAATAATGATAAAGTATTGTCAACATTTTACATATGAAGAAATTAAGTTGTAGAGAATTGAAATAACTGGCTCAAATGTCAATGTGAGGATTTGAACCCAGGCTCCTGGAACCAAGTCCAGCTGTTTCCCCTATATTAGCCTACATGATCAGTCATTTAAATAGAGGCAAACCAAGTGATTTTACATTTCAGATCCACCAATGTGCTTGTTCATTCATTTATTCATCCATTCGTCTAATAGCTTTATTATTAATTCAGCATGTACTTTTGTGCAGAAGTATGAAAGAGACGGTGTATAAGACAACATTTAGGAAGTACTTGCTAGGAAAGGGAGGTAGGCTGGTGACCACAGTAAGGAGTTAAGAGGGGGTAACCCACATCCTGCACTTATGTGACCTTGGAAAAATCAATTCCTATCTTATAGACTTAGTTTCTTTCCATGCAAAAGAAGGAAGAGAGATTGAACCAGATCTCTAAGGTCTTTTTCAGCTTTAGATCCTATGTTGAGCTATGAATATGACCTAAAATATGCACACACATACACATACACAACGAGGTATGCTGTCAGAGAAATCATTGCGTAATGGATAGAGCACTGGATTTGGAGTCAGGAAGATGGGTTCAAATCTTGCCTCAGATACTATCTGGGCAAGTCACTACACATCTCCATGCCTCACTTTCCTCCTCTGTAAAGTGAGGAGCATGGACTCTTTGGACGTCTAAGGCACTTTTCATCTCTAAGCATATGATCCTATGACAATGAGGAAAATTCATCACTAGTAAACATGGCTGACTCATGGTCAAATTGTAAAGTCATTTTAGGTGATTGCCGTATTTCTTTCCTCCTCCCCAAATCTTGTTTTTTTAACTCTCCTTCCTACTGTCTTTACCTTTTCCAGATGCAGCCCCCATCTGGACATCTGGGAAGCACAAAAATACATCTGGAAAGCCACTCTCCATTTCTCCAACCATTGAACCTCAAAGTCCTTTCCCTAAAGGGTTTTTCGCTTTAACAAGAGCAGCAGTGAAAAGAAAAGCCCATCTTTCTTTATTAGCACCATTTTGTTAGTCATTCTATAAAGCAATGAGAAATGGAAAACAACAATTTCTTTATTAGCACCATTTTACTAGTCTTGCTATAAGGCAATGAGAAATGGAAGATAATAATTTCCAAAGAATCAAATAGGAATATCATGCAAAAGGCAGTAGAGTGGAGCATGGTGGGTATGAATAGGTTATGACACTGAACCAATAAGGAACTCTGAGGAAGAACAGGAGTAAAAGACCTCATGAAGGAACTATATGATAAGAAAAGAAGATGGATTAGTTACATGCTTAGGGCAAGGGATGGCAGGCAAACTGCCCAAGTGTTCTACTAGTAACCTCAAGACATAAGAAGATATCAAGAGAGATCACTATTATATAAGTGGAGCTTGGGGGGAAGAGGGGACACAAATCAAGAGATACACACAATGAAAAGGCATGTATGGGCTACAGCCAGAATCACTGGGGAGAATTCCTGGATCAGTAATATCATATATACATTTGTATAGTTTTGAGGAGGAAAACAGAAGGGTGAGAGCTGGATTATGATCCTTGGGCTTCAATGGTTGAAGGTGCTACACCAGTTACATTCTTCAGACTCATTCTCACAGCATTAGTTGATCAATCTCATTGAAGCTAGGGGGTGAACTAATGGTTTTAGAATCCTTAAGGTAATACCCCCTTTGGCGGTATTTACATTGCAGTTGCATTTTTTTAATCTCAAAGATAAAAAAGCCTCTGATGCCCATAGGAATCCATATCTTGTGGTTCAATTTCAGGCATGATTACAATAATCATCTTTCAAAATGATCTAGGGGAGTTTCCTTTGGAAAGGAAATCTCTTGGTGAATTCCTGTGAATCAGATAATTATCTCCCCCAATATGATTTACAAAATGAGTTTTCATAAAATGGGTTCACTGAAGTCCCACAAATGCCAGACTTTTTGTTCTCATCATAGTGGAGAAGTGACTGCAGGTTTTCAAAGGTTATACTGAAGGATCAGTTTCCATGTGGGAAAGACTATAAGTACAGATCCATTGACTAACAGATTGTGTATCTTTCATTAGAGGATCAGCCTAGCTGTACTCACAGAAGTTCATCACCAGAAGGTTGGTCACCAGGTGATGAGATTTTTGGCTATAGCAATTCATTAAACTGTTTACAAAGTCCTGGAGAGGTGGCCATCTGCAAAAGTGCTGGAAGTAGCCAAAGCAATGAAATCACAGACATTGTGAAGCATCACTTTATAAACTGATTTTGATAAATTTGGTTGGTTAATAATAAGCTGCATCATTATGGACTAAATATCAAATTTGTCCAAACTTTCTGGCAGTCATTTCTTCCCCTGGCCTGAGTGAAAAGCTCAGCAAACACCAAAACAACTTAACAAGCTATGTTCAAACAACCATGAAAAAATAGAAAATGGATGTGGCAAAATCATATTGGCCATAAATAATAGATATGAAAAGATACCTCTCCTGATACTTTCACAGAAGTAGGGGTGGGTAGGGGAGGTCCCAACTGGTATGGAACATTGCATATAATGTCAGTTTTTTTACAATGTATGGAATGGTTTTGCTGAATTATGGCTCACTAGGAGGGGAGGATGAGAGGGATACAAGGAGAAATTTGAGTGATGGAAAAACAAAAATAATATTTATAAACATCTAATTTATAAAACTGTGTTCAGTAGATTACTGCCATTGTTAATAAAAAGGCAGACTGAAAATTTCCCAGTTAAATGGGCTTATAGAAAAATAGTATAGTTTTCAAAATATAGAAACTGAATTTTCTGGAAAATTTTACTATTCTATAAATGAAAATCATC
This sequence comes from Notamacropus eugenii, assembly GCF_028372415.1. Classification (NCBI taxonomy): domain Eukaryota; kingdom Metazoa; phylum Chordata; class Mammalia; order Diprotodontia; family Macropodidae; genus Notamacropus; species Notamacropus eugenii. Next base: position 422,268,626 of record NC_092872.1, on the reverse strand, counting down.
AAAAATATAGTTATATGAGCTGTTTAGGATGGCGTACATCTTGCTACCTGATATGACCTTGAGTTCATTATCTGTCCTATATTTTTAGGATCATAGAATTTCACAATCAGAAGGTATCTCAGTGGTCATCCAGTGGCATTATCTCCCTCAAGCATGAATCCATTCCACTACATTCCTGACAAATGGGTCATACAGCCTTTACTTCAAACCTTCCAGGGACAGTGGAGTCATCATGTCCCAAGGCAGCTCCCTACATTTGGATCATAGTAATTCTTGGGCAGTTATTCCTCCTAATGATCTTAACCCATTGGTTTGGGTTCTGTTCTCTGGGACCACAAAGAAAAATGTAATCCATATCTCCCATGATACTCTTCAAATATTTGAAAACAGAGGCCACACATCCCTTAACCATCTACATGTGTCTCCTTTTTTTTAGGCAAAAACGTTTAACTTCCTTAATCAAATCTTCTAGGATAGTGTTTCATAAGATCATAGATTTATAGTTTAAAAAAGAATCTTAGAGGTATAACCTACTCATTTCACAGATGAGAAAACTGAGTCACAGAAAGGCTAAATATCTTATTTAGGATGACACAACTAGCAAATACCCAAAGTAGAATTTGAACTGAGGTCTTCTGACTTTTAAGTCCATTGCATTTCCCACTACATCATGGACATTTTGGTCATTCTCTGGTTGGGTTTGCTTAATAGTAAAGTCTTTACTCTTAGCTCTCTGCTCTTCTGTCTATAGCACAACAGACATTCAGATATTTCAGCAGACAATCAACAAATATTACTAGGCACTAAATGTATGCCAGTGGAAACAAAAAAAGACAAAAATATGTTCCCTAACATCAAAGAGCTTTCTTTTTCTTTTTAAAATTCAATCTTATTTTACTTTCAGGTACATATTCTCTTCACCTACCATTGAGAAAGTAAAATACAAACCAAACAAACAAAAACATTACAGATATACATAGTCAAATAAAACAAATTTTCACATTGACAATGTTAAAAAAAGGCATCTTAATCTGCATTCTGAGCTTATCACTTCTCTTTCAAAAAGTAGATAGCATGTTTTGTCATGAATTCTCTGTAACCATGAATTCTCTGTAACCAAGGCTGATGAATCAGAGTAAGGAGCTTACATTCTGTACATAGAAAATATGTGCAATATAAGTAGTATGCAATTTTAGGGGGAACACACTGGGATAGGAGATCCCTAGAAAGGCCTCCCAAAGAGAGTGGAACACTAGGGGAGTCAGGAAGAAGCCAGGGGCAGAGGTAAAGAGAGAGACTATTTCAGATATGGGACAAATCCAACCAAAAGGCATAGAGCTGAAAAACAAAGTGTCATGGGTTAGAAACAGGCAGAGCCAAGATGGCAGAGTGAGAGCTCATACTCACCTAAGCTCTAAGACAAACTTCTTCAGATACCTCTAAAAAGAGAGTGGCAGAATCATATAGGAGACAGAGTGTGGCAAATTTCCAGCCCAGGACAGCTTAGAAGGTTGATGGGAAGGATCTGTTGCATTGGGCTGGAGGAGTGCAGAGTGCACAGGCTGTCCCAGTGCAGACCCTGCCATAGCAAAGTCAGGCAAGAACCACCTGGCAGTCTGAAGCAGTGTGGATTCTCAAACACATCAGCTCAGGATGGGAGTCCAGTGGAACTGAGTGGGAGAGAGGCACAGAACCCCAGGTAATAACAACAACTGCTACTGAGACTATTAGCCTGCAGATTAAATGTAAGTCACCTACTTGAACTTCCGGGAGCCAAGATGGTGGAGTGATCAGTAAATGCTATTCCTCTCCCCTTGTTGACCTTTAAAAACTCAGAGACATTTTCCTCAGGAAAAATCCTGCAATAGTGGGATCAGCCAAAGGGGTAAACAGTTTCTTAGACAGTGAGGCTAGGAAAATCGCGAAGGGGAGGGTCTTTCTTGCTGTAGTTGAAGGGGACTAGTGCAGGACCAGAGCTGTCCCACACAGCCCCACTTCAGTGAACTGGAGGAGATCTTAAGCTCCAGGGGAGTGGAGCCTGTAAGTGCCAACTCCAGGACCCCAGGGGTGCCTCAGCACAGTCAGGGGAATGGGGAAGGCACTAGCGCAGATGAGTGCACCAACCGCTGATCCCACTTGTGCTCTAGCTCAGGAGAGGAGACCTCCTGCAGCCAGACCACCCCTTCCCCACACAGCGAGCTCCAGGGTAACTTGGAGAAATTCAGAAACACTTCACCTGGCATCTGCTTTGCCATACCAGGCAGCTCAGCACCAGGTAAATTGCAGCACTCTAGCTTCTAGCAGAAAGAACCAGAGGTCACAATACACAAAGCCTCAAGTTCTAAGCACAAGAACTGTGGGACTGAGCCCCATCCAGAAGGAGAGATCCACTTTAAAAGCCAGGAAAAGGGTGATCACCATCAGCAAGAAGCAAACCAAAAAACAAAAGACCATAGAAGTTTACTATGGAGACAAGGACCAAAACACGAATACCAGAGAGATCAGCATTGAGATTGTACTCCCATCTGAAACCTCAGAAGGAAATATGAACTGGTCTTGAGCACAAAGAGTATTCTTGGAAGAGCTCAAGAAAGATGTTAAAAACCAAATTAGAGAGGTCAGAGAAAAATTGGCTAATGATTTTTAAAATATAAAAAAAGAATTCACAGAAGTATTTAAAAAGAAAATTGGACAAAGGGATAAAGAGATACAGAACTTAAATGGAACAATTGGACAAATGGAAAAGGAGATGCAAAAGTTAACTGAAGAAAACAATCTATTAAAAATTAGAATTGGACAAGTAGAAGCTAATGACTTTTTGAGATATTAAGAATCAGTCAAACAGAATGTAAAGAATGAAAAATAGAAGAAAATGTAAAATATCTTATTGAAGGAAAGCTGGTGCTGATGGCTCATGCAGTACATGGCAGGGAGTAAATGGAAAGGTTAGAAGGGCATGAGTTGTTTCTAAGCATTTGGATGTTGAACCTGAGGTATAAGGTTGCCTTCCCTCTTGAACTCATCAGCTACTTCTGGCTTATCCATAGAGCCCCAGACTCTGTGGGAGAGGATGTGAACAGAGGTGGAAATACAGTCAAGTCATAAGTCATAGTTCTCCTGCTTTTAGGAAGAACTGGTAAGAATGCTCAAAGAAAGCAAACAGCTGGGAGGCAGAAACCTCCCTGATCCTCTGAAGTGCTCAAATCAACTAGAGAGGAAAATGGAGGGGCTTGAGAGCCATTAGTCTTGAACTGAGCTCCTTGCATTCTCTGGTGATGGATCTCTTAGAGTAGAGATCACTCGAGCTCATTTTGGTAAATAGAACATCTTTCCTGCTTCTGAAGAGCCTCTTTTATATAAAAACCTTTCTTTTTCCTTTTAAAAAAGCTTTCAAAATGAAAGAATTTATGTTCTATCCCTCACAGCCCCAAAGCAAGCTGAGAACCCAGACGAGCTGAGTGGTGGAAGGGCATTAGCCCAGCCGGGGGCAGCAGAGAGCTGCAAAAATTTTTTTTAAAAAATTGAAGCAAATCCACAAAGGAGTGGGGGGGGGGGGGGGTGGTGGCAGGAGGAGAGATAACTCCTATCTTAAGATGCTGGGGTTGGGAGTTTTGGGGGGACTGGACTTGGGAAAACAGGACTTTCCAGGAGGGAACTAAGGATTGAGTTCAGGCAGGGAGCAAGGTACTAAGGCTGATCCTGATTGCCCATGCTGTTTCTAGGAAAGGGAGAAGTCAGAGAGAGATGAAAGACAGGGCAGCTGAGATAAGCAGTAGGTCACACTGGAACCTAGGAAGGAGTGGAGAATGTGGATCAGGGCGAGGATCTGAGGAAACTGCTGGCTCTGGGAGGATGAGCTGCAAGGCACAACTGGGTTCTGAAGGTCCACCCTGTGGTTCTTAAGATGATCAGGGCTGGCAAGATTCCTGAACATATGTGAACACTAATTCTAAAAAAGTTAAAGTTGAGGGAAGAGGTCTGTGCTTAAAGAGGGAGGGACTAGTCCTGTGATTTCACTGATATAGGGAACTGATAGCTGAAAAAAAATTATCTCTATTAGTGCAGGCTGACAAAATATCGAGGGGTTAAATGATTTGCCTGAGGTCACACAGTCAATACGTGTCAGAGAGGTGGTACTTGAAGTCAGTTCTTTCTGGTTTGAAGGTAAACTCTCTAACCACTGCAGTACCCTGACTCTCTGTGCCTGAGATGATCTAAAACACAGAAAGAGGCACATTCTATTAAAAGAGCTGGCTGAGCTGGCCAGAGATGTATTCTGTATATGAGAAAAACTAGAAGGAAGGAGCCTTCCACTTTCCCATAGAGTCTGACTTCCAAAAGTTGAATAAATAGAATAAATCATTCCATAACAATAGCTGTACCTTGCTTTTTTTCTGAACATTCTTTCCTTTGTTCCAAGCTCTTCTTTCCAGAATGCTTTGAAATTGCTGCTGTCTCATTCAAAAGGTAGCTTGCAAATTGAGCAATGGCAGAGTTCATATTTTCAGTCCATTTCTTTGCTCCTTCTCCTTCTTTTCCCTTTCCATCTCCCTCCCCAACATCGGCACACTTGTTTAGATGACAAACTCTGGCTTTGGTCCAGATAAGGAAATCTGAAGAAGTGCCTCCCAACTGCACCAAACAGGCTTGAAATTGCTGAGAAGGTGATGTGTGTGCAGTTGTAATTGGGTTTATTGAATTGAGTTCCCCCACTGAAATATTTGAAAGGCAGGAAGCTCAAGTTTCTTATGCTTCCCATGGATCTTATTGAATGATAGCTGACAATTCAAAAACTTTTCCAGGAAGTAAAAATTAAACTGAATGCTCTGAGATACCGGAATGTTAGCCCCTGCCTTCTAGCATGTTGCACTAAATGAGCGTGTGGGTTGTATCTCTGTACTACCTGTCATGACTATCCTTTATACTTTTCACCCACAGCCCCCCCCCCCCCCCAATCTCATGAGTGGATTATTGCCATCATCTCCTAACTGATTTCCCTGCCTTCATCGTTTCTTCCCTTCATGCATTTAGAGAGTGCTTCTGGATTCCTAATCATTCTAAAACATGTCACTGTTCCTATTTCTAAACTTTCCATGGGCCCTCATGACATTCTAGGCCCCCTAAAAGCTGATTCCAATTGACTTCTCATTTGAGGCCATATTACTTCCTGACAAGAACCCTCTTTAGGCTCAAACGTGCTCTTTAGGTATGGAATACATGTCTTTACTTTCTCTTTCCCAACACACTTATTTATGTTAATTTGCAGCCTGGAATGCCTTCTCCTCATTCTAATTTTACGTGTCCATTTTCTACTCAGATCAACCCTGATTTTGTGCATTAAGCTTCTAATGACTTCTACCTAAAATAGTGGTGGTCTCCCTCTTAATTGTGTCCACCACCCTTTGAATACATCATATCTTCTTCTCATCAAAAATCTAGCAGTGCAAGGAAACTTGGAGGTCATCTAATTCAATCTCTAATTTACTCATGGGGAAAATGAGGCCCAAAGAAATTAAATGATCTTTCCAAGCTCACGTATGCAGTCAAAGTTTTAAACTCAGATCCTGAGACACCAAGTTCAGTCATCTTTCCACTAGGTACCATAGGATGTCTTGTATTGTTTATTTAACTTTCCTCATGTGTTTTATCCAACCAGCCTTGAAGCTCTTTGAAGTAGGAACAATTTGTGGCATTTCTTTTCTTTCTCTCATAGTGCTGACCTCAAAGTCAGACAGATTAGAGGTGATAAATACCTCTTGAATGAATGAATAAATTTCACAGAATCAAAGAGTTACAGCTGGAAGGGACCTCAGGGGCCATTTAGCTGAAGACCTACCTCAGCAAGAATCCCTCTTACAAGTCTTCCCTGATGTGGCCGTATTAGACATGTTGGCATACTGACAGCAATGGGTGATCCATTACATCCTAGAGTGGTTCTTTCCACTTTTGGAGAGCTCTTATGTACGAGGAAATTGTTCCTTATACTGAGTTGAAATTAGCTTACCTATCACTTCATCTATTGGTCCTAATTCTGTCCTCTGGGTCCAAGCAGAACAAATCTGATCCCAAATACTTATGATAGCCCTTCAAATACTTGAAGATGGATACTGTATCTGTCTAAATCATCTCATCTCTAACCTAAACTTCTCCAGTTCCTTTAACAAAGCATCACATAGCATCATCTCTAATCTTCCAGTCCACCCTGGCTAGCCTTCCTTTGGACATGCTTAAAATCCTTACACTTCTTTCTCTTCTGGTTTTCTTTTTAACTATTTTAGAAAGTAGAAGGGAAGTGTTGACTCTTTCTGTTACCTGTTAAAAAGAGGACATACTTTCTATCTCACCAGGCTTATCTCTCTCCTCCCCTTTTGCTCCCAGCTCCAACAAAGACCTGAGTGGGGCCTCCTTAAGAAGTCAGAGATGGATCTTACACTACAGGAAAGTAGGGGAGAAGGGGATAAGTGGGGTGGGGGAATAATAGAAGGGAGGGCAAATGAGAGGAGGGAGTAATTAGAAGTAAACACTTTTGGGGAGGGACAAAGTCAAAAGAGAGAATAGAATAAATGGGGGGCAGGAGAGGATGGAGGGACATATAGTTAGTCTTTCACATGACTATTATGGAAGTCTTTAGCAAAACTACACATATATAATCCATATTGAATTGCTGGCCTTCTCGGTGGGGATGGAAAGGGAGAGAAGTTGGAACTCAAAGTTTTAGGAACGAATGTTGAGAATTGTTTTTGCACGCAACTGGGAAATAAGAAACTTAGGTAATGTGGTATAGAAATCTATCTTGCCTTACAAGAAAAGAGAGAAGATTGGGATAAGGGAAGGGAGGGGTGTGAGAGAAGGGAAGGCAGATTGAGGGAAAGGGAAATCAGAATGCACAGTGTTTTGGGGTGGGGGAACAGAAGACAAGGGGAGAAAATTTGGAACTCAAAATCTTGTGGAAATGAATGTTGAAAACTAAAAATAAATTAAAAAAAAAAGAAGTCAGAGATAGACTATTGAGGACAGATGTCAAGTCACCATAGCCCTACTCTGCTTCTGACTTTTTGTATATCCAGGAATTCTAGAAACACCCTCAAGATTAAGATATCTTGAACACATGACATTTGTTTATGTGGGTGAAGAAACTTTGACTCTCATCCTTTGCAAAAAAAGTGATTATAGAATTTGGAGCTTTCTGAACCAGATATGTGAAAGGAGAAGGGACAAGGGTCAGTTCCTTATAGGATCAAATGCAGAAGCTCATCTTCATACTGTAGGAGGAATATTTCTCCTTAGAGATGGCAGTATAGGATAAGATGGTTTTAGGAGCTAGATAGGCAAGAGTAAATGGAGGGGGGGTATCTCCTGCTTAGCAATTTTTAATTAAACTTTATATGAGACTTCCTAAAGGATTTCTGGGTATACAAGTGCCAGCTGCTGCCATCCTTGTTTTATAGGAAAGGATGCTTGGGTATTATGTCACTGTGAGACTATATCTAGAGGACAACAACAAGCACATGTGGCTGGCAAAAGACCCAGAGAAAGTTCCCAATAGTAGTGAACATATAGCATCCTAGAACACCTTTTCCTTGGTTGGTGGCAGATATTCCCTTTCTAGATCATTCTGCTGCTACATATCCCATCCCCATTCATATTTTTCAAAAAGACTTTCTGCTCCACCATGTTCCCAAGAATCAGTATGAGTAGTGGGAAGAACACAGGTCCTAACATTAGGAAAAGCCTGGGTCTGAGTCTAGTCTTTGTGGTTTAATAATTGATTTCTTCATCCCTAAAGCAGGAACAATAATACCTGTAGAATCTAGCTCACAGGGTCAATGTGAGGAGCCTTGGAAACCTCAAAGCATTATATAAATGCTAGTTGGCATAGCCATTGTCATCGATGCTAGTTGAAATACCTCCCTTCATGGCTCAAATTGTATACAACCTCCTTTGTGCCCTCCCTGATTTTTTTTCTTTCTCTTACCTACATGAAAGTAATTTCTCCCTCCTCAAATTCTCCATTCAACCTGGATCTCTCCTTTCCCTGTATTGTATAATTCCTTGTACCATGCTTGTTTATTTTAGATGCCTTCTTATTTGAGGGGAATAGCTATGCCATTTTGCCATCTTTGTAGCACTGACATAAGCCCTTGCACACAGAAAGTGCTAAACAGTAAAGAAATGTTGGTTGAATCACTACCTGTGTTCCTGATCAGACACCATTTTCAAAACTACTGGGCAAAAAAATTCTTGGATGGATACTTCTCTGAATCATGTCAGAGGTATGATCAACCATGCTGGTTCTGAGCTAGAGGCTTCCTTTAGGAAAGAGGGTTGGTAGATATCATGTTAAGAGGCTTGGAAGACCTGGATTTCAGTCCTAGTTCTTCTGCTTACTAGCTATACGAGCCAGAGAGGGAGGGAGAGAGAGGAAGAAGAGAGGGAAAGGGAAAAAGGGAAGGAAAGACAGGGTAGGAAGGAGGGAGGGAGAGATGGAGAAAGATAAAGACAAATATTCCTAAGTTCTAAGTTAGGTCCAGCACTGAACAGAAAAAAGTCTTCTGGCTTTGCCAATCACTACTACCTTGTGACCTTAACAAAGTCTCTTGATCTCTCTAGGCCTTACTTTCCTCATCTTTAAAATGAAGGGGTTGCACTAGAAGATCTCTGAATTCCCATCCAGGTCTAAATCTATGATCAATCAACCAATCAATCATTTAATAAGAACATATTAAGGGCCCATATTGTACCATTGCTGTGCTATGTGCTTGGGGCTATAAATATAATCAATGAAACAATCCCTTCTCAAAAAGTGATTACGTTTTAATGAGAAGTAAAGCAAGTACATACAGTACATACAGTGTAAATATACAAATATAAACAATAGAAATATATACAGAAGAAAAAAGTTTGTAAATATAGAGAATAAGTGGAAAAAAAGAATAAACACAAATAAATACAAAATAGTTTAATACAAGGCCGTTTAGGGAGACAGTACTAAGCAGTTGGCAGGATCTGGAAAGATTTCATTGACGAGGTGAAACTTGAGCTGCATCATGGAAGAAGAGAGGAAGTCTATGAGGCAGGAGTGAGGAAGAAAGGCTTTACAGGCAGGTGAGTGGATAGCACAAAGTAACTGAGAAGGGAGGTGGAACGTTACACAGAAGGAAGAGAGAGAAGGTCATTTTGGCAGGGTCACAGAATGAGAGAAATGGAGTAATGTCCAAGTAGGCTGAAAAGATAGGTCAAGGCAAGGTTGTGAAGTGTTTTAAAAGTTAGATGGGCAAGTTTATATTTAGCCTAGAGTAAGTCATTACAGTTGATTAACTAAGGGAGTTCCATGGTCAGATTTGCATTTGAAGACCATCCCTTAGGAAGCACGGTGAAGGATGAAGGTAAAGAGACTTCAGGTAGGGGAGACAAATAAGGTGACCATTGCAACAGTCCAGGCAAAAGACTATGGGGGTCTGAACTAAGGTAGTAGGTTAGGAGTGTAGGGAAAGGACATGAGAAATACGGAGGAGAAATATCAAGGTTTGGTAATAGATTGGACATTGGGGTGAGGGAGCATAAGGAGCTGAAGATGACATGAAATTACAAATCTGGGAGTGTGCCCCTGATAAAAATAGTGATATGTGGAAGAAGAGAGGATTTAGATAACATCAGTTAATTTTGGACATATTGAGTTTGAGATGTTTGCTGTATATCTAGTTAGAAAAAGTCCAGTAAGCAACTGGTAATGTAGGGCTGGAGCTCAAGAGAAAAGATTGGAACTGGATACATAGAAGTATGAGTCATCTGTTTAGAAAATCACACCCATCTGCACAGAGATGACAGGTAAACCTTTAGGAGAAAACCAAGCATGAGAGAGAAGAGGGTCTAGGACAGATCTAGGGTCCTGACTCTTTCACCTGTGGAACACTGAAGACTAAATACTTGAGCTCAAATTCCAGCTTTACTACTCACTATCTCTGTGACTTTGGCCCAGTCCTTTCCCTTTTCTGGGTCTCATTTTTCTTCCTTATTAAATAAAAGGATTGGATTCAATGACCTCTAGGGTCCTTTCCCGTTTTAAACTAATAATCACAAGAATGAGATAATCTCTAAGGGCCCTTCCAGCTCTGAAATGTTATTACTTATTTTATGCCTTGATAACAAAGTTTTGGCTGAGCCTGGACTCCTCCTGCCAAAAGCGAGATGTGTGAAATTTGCTAATGGCCCGAATCAAAACAGAACATCTTATTTAAACCAGAGCACAAATGTCTTCAATTCATGAATTTGCTAGGTGTTATTCTCGGTAGGCACTTGCTGGTGTTTGCTGGTGATATGCGTACTGTGGAAAATTAAACCTACATTGAGTGAATTTGGAGGATGGAGCTGTATGTATTTATATATAGGGAGAGGACTTCAGTATTTGTGAAATGGATCTTTTATTCATTTGGAAATACAATTTAAGTTCTTTTTTAATTGAATTGCAAAAGCATCCTTAGCAGCTAGTCACACGGGGACCAATGTGATGTGATATCACAGACAAGAGTAATGTAATGACAGGAAGTTGGATGGGACCATTAATTTGCAGTTTCAGTATGGAAAGAGATACAAGGTGAAAGAAATGCAATTAAAATCAATCTTCCCACAATCCCCATCATTTCTGCTCACTCTATTGCTTATTCTCTACCACACACTCATATTTATCATGGCTATTTGGTCAACAGTGTGAAACTGAATAGGATCACTGCTGTACCTTATGATTTCAGGCAGTGAAAGAAATTATGCAAGTTTATCCATGATGCTCATTCTGAAAACTAGAACTGTCCTGCAATGGGGTGGGTTATCCTTTTACCTCTTCTACATCTAGGCCATTTTAAGCCCTATCATCATGTTCCCTTTGCTGCCCCATGCTCCAAACTAGACTCCTGCCCAGGGGCCATGCTGTTCTGATTGCTAAGAGCCAACTACATCTAGACAGCCTGGGACTCAGGTCTTCAATAAGCATATATTAAGAGCCGTTAAGGTACTGTGCAAAGCACTAGGAATACACAGAAAGGCAAAAGACAGTTCTTACTCTCCAGTAGCTCCCAGACACTAATGAGGGACACAATATGTAAACAATAGTGTGTGTGTATGTGTGTGTGTGTGTGTGTGTGTGTGTGTGTGTGTGTGTGTGTGTGTGTGATTAGAAGAGGGAAAGGTACTGAGATTAGGAAAGTCTTCTATTAGAAGATAGGATTTTAGCTATTGAAAAAGCCAAGGAAACCAGGATATGCTGGTGAATGGAAGGAGAATGTATCCCAGATGCAGGGAGCAGCTAGTGAAAGTACCCAAATGGAGTTTCTTCTGCAAGGAACAGCGAGGAGACAAGTGTTCTTGGATCACAAAATATGTGATATAAAGGTATAAAGTATAAGAAGGGGGAGACAGAGCCAAGATGGCAGAGTAGAAAGATGCACATACTCAAGTTCTTCCCCTATAGCCCATAAAATACCTGTAAAGAAAGACTCTCAACAAATTCTAGAGCAGCAGAAGCCACAGAACAACAGAGTGGAGATTTCCAGTTCAGGGTGACCTGGAAGGAGGACAGGAAAGGTCTGTCACACTGGGACGTGGAGCACAGCCCAGCCTTGGCAGCTCAGTGGGAGGAGGATGTGAGCAAGCTTCGGGGATGGAATCCCCAGGAGCAAGTGGTTCACAGATCCCTCAACCCACAGACGCCAAAGGCAGCTTCAAAGATCAGAGAGAGCTTTTTTACCTTTGTCCCCTAGCCCTGGCTTCAGGCAGTGGGCTACTGTGGCTAGGCAGGCAGCTGCTGGCTTCCATTGTTGGATAAAGGCCCTGGGGGACTTGAGCTGCTGATCTGAACCTCAGCCCTGAGTGGTGGCCATGCCCCCTCCTAAAGCCCCAGGGAGAACTGAGCAGCTGATCTAAATCTCAGCCACAAACCAAGCCAGGTAGTAAACTCCTCTCCCTTTATTGTACCACCTTGGAGGAACTGAGAACTTACAGACTCTCAGAGTATACCCCACCTTTGACAAAGGACCCAAAAGTCAAGAACTGATTGGGAAAATGCCCAAAAAGGGAAAAAAAATAAGACTATAGAAGGTTACTTTCTTGGTGAACAAGTATTCTCTCCCATCCTTTCAGATGATGAAGAACTATGTTTATCATCAGGGGATGACATAAAAGTCAAGCCTTCTGCATCTAAAACCTCCAAAATAAATATACAATGGTCCCAGGCCATGGAAGAGCTCAAAAAGGACTCTGAAAATCACATAAGAGAGGTAGAGGAAAAATTGGGAAGAGAAATGAGAGACATGAAAGAAAATCATGAAAAGTGAGTCAACGGCTTGCTAAAGGAGACCAAAAAAAAATGCTTAAGAAATAACACCTTTAAAAATAGGCTAACAGCTGTGAGCTCTCCCACCTAGCATGCACTCGCTTCCCCCCTGCCTCCAGGTGTGACACCACCTCCTCTCTCTCTTAAGGGTTTAAACTTGCTACTTCAAAGTTTGCCATGGATGATGATATTGCTGCTCTTGTTGTTGACAATGGCTCTGGCATGTGCAAAGCTGGCTTTGCTGGAGATGATGCCCCTCGGGCCATCTTCCTCTCCATTGTTGGGTGCCCCAGACATCAGGGTGTGATGGTGGGTATGGGCCAGAAAGACAGCTACATGGGGGATGAGGCTCAGAGCAAGAGAGGTATTCCGACCCTGAAGTACCCCATCGAACATGGTATTGTCACCAACTGGGATGACATGGAGAAGATCTGGCATCATACTTTCTACAATGAGCTCCGTGTGCTCCCTGAAGAGTACCCTGCGATGCTCACAGAAGCCCCCCTTAACCCTAAAGCCAAAAGAGAGAAGATGACTCAGATTATGTTTGAGACCTTCAACATCCCAGCCATGTACGTTGCCATCCAGGCTGTTCTGTCCCTGTATGCCTCTGGTCATACCACTGGTATTGTGATGGACTCTGGCGATGGTGCGACTCACACTGTGCCCATCTATGAAGCTTATACCCTTCCCCATGCCATCCTCCATCTGGATCTGGCTGGCCATGATCTGATGGACTACCTCATGAAGATCCTGACCGAGAGAGGGTACAGCTTCACTACCACAGCTGAGAGGGAAATCATGCGTGACATCAAGGAGAAGCTGTGTTACTTTGCCCTAGACTTTGAGCAGGAGATGGCTACTGCTGCATCTAGCTCCTCTATGGAAAAGAGCTATGAGCTCCCTGATGGTCAGGTTATCACCAATGACAACAAGAGTTTCTGGTGCCCAGATGCTCTCTTCCAGCCATCTTTCTTAGGTATGGAATCCTGTGGAATCCACGAAACTACCTTCAACTCAATCATGAAGTGTGATGTTGACAACCGTAAAGATTTGTATGCCAATACTGTATTGTCTGGTGGTACCACCATGTACCCAGGTATTGCCGACAGGATGCAGAAGGAGATTACAGCCCTAGCTCCCAGCACAATGAAAATCAAGATCATTGCCCCACCTGAGTGCAAATACTCTGTCTGGATTGGAGGCTCCATCCTGGCATCTCTTTCCACCTTCCAGCAGATGTAGATCAGCAAACAGGAGTATGATGAATTTGGGCCCTCCACTGTCCACTGCAAATGCTTCTAAATGGACTGTGTTGTTTTTGTTTTTGTTTTGTTTTTTTTGGCACTTGACTCAGGATTTAAAAACTGGAATGGTGAAGGTGATAAGCTGTCTAACTATTTTGGAGGCAAACATCCCCAAAGTTCTACAGTGCATCTTCAGGACTCTTGATTGTACATTGGTGTTTTTTTTTTTTAATAGTCATTCCAAATATTGTATAATGCATTGTTACAGAGAAATTAGCTCTGTAAAATGAGCTAAGTAACAAATCCAGATGGGGAGGTGGGGAAGGGGAAGGTACTAGTATGCTTTACATGTAAATTAATGTAATCCTTTAAAAAAACTTTTTGTATCTTCCGCCTTAATACCTGTTCCTTTTTTTTTAAATTGTCAGCCATATTGAGTGGCCCCCTAAATTCCCTTCCTGCCCCCAACATAGATGTGAATGAAGACTTCACAGTCTCCCTGTGAGTTTTATGAGATTGGTGCCAGTACTTGGGGGAGGGGAGGAGCTTTACCTGTACACTGACTTAAGACCAGTTCAAATAAAACTGCACACATTAAAGAAAAAAAAATTTAAAAAATTAAAATAGGCTAACTCAATTGGAAGAAGAGGTCCAAAAAACCAATGAGGAGAAGAATGCTTTAAAAAGCAGAATTAGCCAAATGGAAAAGGAGGTTCAAAAGCTCACTGAAGAAAACAGTTGTTTAAAAATTAGAATGGAACAGATGGAAGGTAATGACTTTATAAGAAACCAAGAAATTACAAAACAAAACCATAAGAATGAAAAAAAGGAAGATAATGTGAAATATCTCTTTGGAAAAACAGCTGACCTGGAAAATAGATCCAGGAGAGACAATTTAAAAATTACAGGACTACTCGAAAGCCATGATCAAAAAAAGAGCTTAGACATCATCTTTCATGAAATTATCAAGGAAAACTGCCCTGATATTCTAGAACCAGAAGGCAAAATATATATTGAAAGAATCCACCAATCACCTCCTAAAAGAGATCCAAAAAGAGACACTCCTAGGAATATTACCAGGTCAAGGAGAAAATATTGAAAGCAGCTAGAAAGAAACAATTTGAGTATTGTGGAAATACAATCAGGATAACACAAGATCTGGCAGCTTCTACTCTAAGGGATTGAAGACCTTGGAATATGATATTCCAGAAATCAAATGAAGTAGGATTAAAACCAAGAATCACCTACTTAGCAAAACTGAGTATAATACTTTAGGGGAAAAAATGGTCATTCAGTGAAATAAAGGATTTTCAGGCATTCTTGATGAAAAGATCAGAGCTGAAAAGAAAACTTGACTTTCAAACACAAGAATCAAGAGAAGCATGAAAAGGTAAACAGGAAAGATAAATCACAAGAGACTTACTAAAGTTGAACTGTTTATATTCCTACATAGAAAGATAATATTTATAACTCTTGAAATTTTTCTCAGTATCTGGGGAGGTGGAGGGATTATACACACAGAGAGAGAGACAGAGACAGAGACAGAGAGAGACAGAGAGAGCACAGGCTGAGCTGAATAGGAAGAAATCATATCTAAAAAAAATAAAATTAAGGGGTGAGAGAGAAATATATTGGGAGGAGAAAGGGAGAAATTGAATGGGGCAAATTATCTCTCACAGAAGAGACAAGAAAAAGCTTTTCCAATGTTGAGGAAAAGGGGGGAGGTGAGAGGGAAAAAGTGAAGCTTACTCTCATCACAGTCAATTTGATATGAAAACCTATCTTACAATACAGGAAAGTATGGGAGAAGGGGATAAGCAGGGTGAGAGGGATGATGGAAGGGAGGGCAAATGGGATGAGGGAGCAATTAGAAGTAAACACTTGGGGAGGGACAAAGTCAAATGAGAGAATACAAGAAATGGGGGGCAGGATAGGATGGAGGGAAATATAATATAAGAAGCCTAGAAACTTAGGAGGACAACGTTGTGAAGGGTTTAGAATGTTAAACAGAGCATTTTATGTTTGATTTAGTAAGTAATAAGGAGCCACTGGAATTTACTGAATCTACATTGACATGGTCAGATCTGTGCTTTAGGAAGATTAATTTGACAGCTGAGTGGAGGATGGACTGGAGTTAGGAAAGATCTGAGGAAAGGAGACCAACCAGTAGGCTTCTGCAATAGTCCAGGTGTCCATCAAGGTTATGGAAAGTGTTAAAGAACAGATGCTATATATAAGACACATTATGAAGGTAAAATAGACAGGCCTGGGCAACCAATTTGGTATGGGGTGTGAAAGACAATGAAAAGTCAAAGGTAACACATAAGTTATATGTCTGAGTGACTGGGAGAGTAGTGCTCATTTTGACAGCAACAGCAACATTTAGAAGGGTACATGGGAGAAAAGATAATGAATTTGGTTTTGAACGTTTGGAGTTTAAGATATCTACAGGACATTCAGTTTGATATTTTTAAGAGACAAAGATTTTGTCTGGAAGTTAGGAGATAGGTTAGGGCTAGAAAAGCAGGTCTGACAACTGTCAGCATAGAGATGACACTGGAAACCATGGGACCTGATAGGATCACTAAGTGAAACAGTATCCAGAGGGAAGAGAAGGGGCCTAACACAGAACCCTGGGGGATGCTCTATGTTAGCAGGTATGACCAAGACCAATATCCAGAAAAAGAGACTGAGGGAACAATTAGATAGGCAAGACACAAACCAAGAGAGAGAGAGTATTCTCATAAAAACCTAAATTAGAAGAGAGCATCAAGGTGAAGAGGGAGGTCAACAATGTCAAAAACTTAAGAGAAGTCAAGAAAGAGGTGAACTGAAAAAAAAACCCATTAGTTTTAATAATTAAGAGATCATTGGTATTTGGAGAGAGTAGGTTTGATCAAATGATGAGGTTATAGATTGTGGAGGGTTGCAAAGAGAGTGAGAGGAGAAGAAATGAAGGCAGCAATTGTAGAGGGCTTCCTTAAGAAGTTCAGTTACTAAAGGGAGAAGATATATGGGACAATAGCTGGTGGCAATGGATGGATCAAATGAAGGATTTTTGAGGATAGGAAGATATTGTTAGGCAGCCAGTAGATAAAGAGAGATTGAAGATAAATGAGGGTGGGGGGGATGATGGATAGAGCAATTTGCTGGAGAAAATTGGGTAGAATGGTGTCTCATATATCTAGAGAAGCTTTGCCTTAGTAAGGAAAAGAGTCAACTCTCCATGTGAGAGAAGGGTAAAGAAGATAGTGGAAGAAGGCATCTGGGTGGTATGAGATACAAAAGAGGGGAGAAGAGAGAACTCTCTCTGAATGGTATCAATTTTTTTCAGTGAAATATGAGGCAAAGTTCTCAGTTGAGCGAAGGGAGGATGACCCATTGGAAGTCTAAGGAAAGATGAAAAGTTTTGAAAGAGCCTCAGTGGTTAATGGAATAGTGTATTAAATAGGGAAGTATAAAAAAATTGCCTTGCAGCAGTGAGAGCCTAGTTGCGGTGATGTAATATAAACTTGTCATGCACCTAGTAAGCACGGTTTCATGATTTTCTCCAACTTTGTTCAGCAGCATGTGTGAAGCAGTGAAGGCAGCAGATGGTAGGAGTGATTCAATGTTAAGACTTGGCAGGGCAAGAATGGCTACAAATAAGGAGTAGGGGATTCAAGAGGACAGTTTAGAGGTGAAATGGTTCACTAAGAGTTCAAGATAGGGAAGGGATAAGAATGTATCCAGTACAGGGTGATAGCCTACGAGAGAGTCAAGGGACTGAAGGTCACAGTGAGGGAAAGAATAGGATTTGGGGTTACATGGCAGAAGAAGAGATGGGATGACAACCAACTGTGATAAGATGAGAGAATTTCAGAGTTCATGGACTTGGAAATGGTACATCTTTGGATGATGATGGCATGATCAAGGGTATGACCATCTTTGTGTGCAGCTTTGTGGGGTTGAGGAATAGGTCATGTTAAATGAATAAGCTGAAGAACTATGAAGTGTGGGCATTAGAAGGAGTATCAATATATATCTTGAATTCCCTTAATATGAGGGCAGGAGCTGAGGAGAAAATGACTATCAGACACTCAGTGAACTCATTGAGAAAAGAAGGAAAATGCCTTGGAATTTAGTAGATAATATAATAGTAAAACATTATATTATTTTAATATTAATGTTTTATACATTATGCATAAATATTATTTACAATATATAAATAATAACAAAATCTGAATTTTGAATGGATAGTAGATCTAGATTGAGTGAATCTCAAAGGAGGAGAAGTTATAAAGCATTGGTGGTGGCAATGGAAAGAATGGAACATTCCAACTCCCTCACCTCCACTAGCGAGTCGAGGGAGAGAGCAGTCAAGGAGGTTATATCATGAGGAGGGAGCCAGGTCAAAGTGAGATCCACAAAGAAGATGGAAGGAGTAGTAAAAGAAAAGATTTAAGATGGAAACAAGTTTGTACCCCCTATGGAGAAGGCATTCCAGAGAGTAGAGTGTAAATGCAGGTAGCTTTACAGTGAGAGCTGGGTTGAGGTGGATGAGAATAACAGATCAGACAGTGGAGTATGGGGAATGGGGTTTGAATTGTGACCTCTGGGGCTTCAGAATCATTGGAATGGGGGAGGTATGAACAAATGGGGAGTTTGTAAGTCACTGAAGGATTAGTTCAATTAGGTTTTCTTTGTCCATAGAGATTCAGTCTCAGAATAGAATCCTCTCAACACCTTAGGCAGTTCAGGTGAAGGGACAGGTGCTTGGAGCTGAAGGAATTGTGTTATTCCCCTTGCAAGGTAGGAGAACAGGCTAGAGGCTTAATAGAATGGACTTTCTTCTCTCCCCTGGAAGGAATCTGGTGCTGAACAGAGAGATGTTTCTCCTCTTCCAAAGGGAAGCAGAATATTGGTCCATGACGGAACGACACTTCATCTCGTTTTTTCACTTCCTGATTCCCCCCTCCCTGCCTAATGATAGAGCCTTCCCTCTGTTGACAATCACCAGTTTATTCTGCCTTTATCTTTTTTTTGTACATAGTTGTTTTCATGTTGTCTCCCCCAAACTTTTTGCTTTTCCTTGTATCCCCAGTACTTAGCACAGTTCCTGGCACATAAAAGACACCAAGTAAATTCTAGTTGACTGATTAACTGACTGATGTCATTTTGGTCATCATCCTGCCTTGCCCTTATGTTAGTATGCCCCTCCTGACCCTTTCATTTCTAGATATGGGAATTTCTAGATATGGATTTCATTTCTAGTAAAGAAATCAATGTGACCACTGCTACTAAAAAAAGGCATATCGACTGACTGCCCTGTTGCTTTATTCGCTATCACTATGACCTCCCTAGGCTAAAACATTCCTCCCTGGCTACCACTCTCCTATATGTGTTTTCTCTTATTAGAATGTAAGCTTCTTGAGGTTGGGCACCATTTCTCACTTTTATAACCAGTGATTAGCACAGTGGTTGATACCACAGTAAACACTTAATTTTTAAAAATGCATTCATTCATACCTTAACTTAGTGAATTGGTGTCCAATCCTAGAGGCATTTGAGCAGATAATGGATGACCACATCTCAGGGATGCTACAGAAGTAATTCTTGCATGAGATGAGGAGGGGTGGTGGTGAACTAAGTGAGCTCTAAGGTCCCTTCAAGTTCTGAGAGCCTATCATTTTGTCATTTCTACACAAGTATAATGGCTGTAGGTGAACTGTGCCTTAGAATTACTGTGCTTTACTGAAATCTAGGTAAACAATATTCATCCATTCAGCAAAACGGGATAGTGGCAAGAGGTGAATTACATGCAAAATGAAAGACAAATTAGAATACCATTTGTAAAGAGCAACATCTAGATCAATTAGGCTGGATTATGGAATGTATGGAAGGGAGGGAATGACGTAATTAGTCTGGCAAAGTTAGCTATAATTAGATTTTTCTTTTTTGTTGTTCTTTTAAAACATATTTCCACATTAGTCATTCTGTGAAAGAAGAATGAGAACAAAAGGGAAAAACCACAAGAAAGGTATTACTGTGTACAATGTTCTCCTGGTTCTCCTCACTTCTCTCAGCATGAATTCATCTAAGTCTCTCCAGGTTTTTCTGAAGTCCACCTGTTCATCATTTCTTATGGAACAATAGCATTTCATTATATTCATATATCCCAACTTGTTCAGCCAATCCCCAATGGATGGGCATCCCTTCAATTTCCAAATTTTTGCCACCACAGAAAGAGCTGCTATAAATACGTTTTGTACATGTGGGTCTTTTTCCTTTTTTTATGATCTCTTTGAGATACAGACCTAGTAGTGGTATTGTTGGATTAAAGGGTATGGAGAGTTCTGTAGACCTTGGGGCATAATTCCAAATTGTTCTCCAGAATAGTTGGATTACTTTACAACTCGACCAATAATGCATTAGTGTTCCAATTTTCCCACATCTTCTCCAACAGTTATCGTTTTCCTATTTTGTCATGTTACCCAATCTTATAGGTGTGATGTGATACCTCAGAGTTGTTTTGATTTGCATTTCTCTAATCAATACTGATTCAGAGCATTTTTATATGACTATATATAGCTTTA
This sequence comes from Notamacropus eugenii, assembly GCF_028372415.1. Lineage (NCBI taxonomy): Eukaryota > Metazoa > Chordata > Mammalia > Diprotodontia > Macropodidae > Notamacropus > Notamacropus eugenii. The sequence goes on along the minus strand of NC_092872.1, from coordinate 422,248,479 downwards.
AGTTCTTCATCTGAAAACCACTTGTTTATCATTTTTGACCATTTATCATTTGAAGAATGACCTGTATTCTTATAAATTTGACTCATTTCTCTATATATTTTAGAAATGAGGCCTTAATCAGAGACACTGGCTATAAAAATTGTTTCCTAGCTGTCTGCTTTCCTTCTAATCTTGGTTGTATTGGCTTTGTTTGTGAAAGACTGTTTTAATTTAATGCAACCAAAATTATCCATTTTGCATTTCATAATGTTAATCTCTTATTTGGTCATAATTTTTTCCATTGTCCATAGATCTGACAGGTAAATTATTCATTGCTCTCCAAATTTGCTTATAGTATCACCCTTCATGTCCAAATTGTGTACCCATTTTGACTTTATCTTGATATACAATATAAGGTGTTGATCTATGCCTAGTTTCTGTCATACTATTTTCCAGTCATAGTGACTTCTTATCTTAGAAGCTGGAGTCTTTGGGTTTATCAAACAGGAGATTACAATAGCCATTTGCTACTGTGTCTTGTGTACCTAACCTATTCCACTGATCTACCATTCTATTTCTTAGCCAATACCAAGTAGTTTTCATGATTGCTGCTTTATAATAAAGTTTAGAACCAGTACAGCTAAACCATCTTCCCTGGCATTTCTTTTTATTAATTCCCTTGATGTTCTGAACCTTTTGTTCTTCCAGATGAATTTTGTTATTATTTTTTCTAGCTCTATAAAATTTTTTGGTAGTTTGATTGGAATGGCACTGAATAAGTAAATTAATTTAGGTAGAATTGCCATCTTTATTACATTAGCTTGGCCTACCCATGAGCAATTAGTATTTTTCCAATTATTTAGATCTGACTTTATTTGTGTGAAAAGTGTTTTGTAATTTTGTTCATATAATTGCTGGGTTTATCTTGGCAGGTAGACTCCAAAATATTTTATGTTGTCAACTGTTATTTTAAATTGGATTTCTGTTTCTCTATATCTTGATGCTGGGCTTTGTTAGTAATATATAGAAATGCCAATGATTTATGTGAGTTTACTATAATTAGATTTTTCATAAAGGACTTTAACATGCCAAGGTAAAGAGATTGTATTTTGTCTTAAAGGCAATAGGCAGCCAGTGGGGCTTCTACTACACTACTCTCCAATACTCCAAGCTAGCTTTCAAGAGAAGAAAAAACCTTTACAAAGTTTTACAAGCCTTTACAAGTGCTGCCTTGTTTGAGCCTCATAACAAACCAATGAGGTGATTACTTCAGGTATTATTATTTTCATTTTACAAATGATGAAACTGGGGGCCAAAGAGAATGATATTCCCAAGGACATATCTTCCAGTTTCAAATTTAGCATGCATTTCTTTTGCCACTCTGTTTCCAAACCTTGTTTCATGATTCTCTCATATGTTTATAAGTAAAGATATATATATATATGTTTGCTTATTAGCTCCATTACATCAGGAGAAATATGTTTTATTCAGTTGTATTTAAAAGAATCTCAGATTTTAAAGAAACCATAGATAGCACTTGAGCTCTCCAATTCTGTACCCCCAAACCCTGTCTCATGCCACTCACCCATGTTTTACCCACAGGCACTTCATAAAAGTACGTTTTATTGAATTTATGAAGTTTCAAGATCATTCAATGTAATCAAATATTGGTGCGACCTCTACATGTCCCCAAAGTCAATTCAACATTTATTTAATGCCTAGCATATATAAAACGCTGTATTATGGGCTGGGAATCAAAAGCCAATAGAAGTCCCTACCATCAAATACTTTTGATTCTACTGAGGGAATGGGCAAGTCATATAAACTTTAAATAAAATGGAAAGGGACCTTCATTATCTTTCTTTCCCAAGCAGGTAACACAATGCCTTACACATACCAACTAGGCACTAGAGATGCTATGTGAGTCCTTGACTCACAGGGTTGCTGTTATGATCAAATGAGATGCAAAGCACTTTTTAAACTTTAGAAGCTTACATCAACAGTAAGTTATTATTATAATCATTTGTACATCAATAAGTAAACAAAAGCTAATATAAGATGAAGAAGAGAAAGGAGTACTAATGACTGGGAGGTCAGAGAAGGTTTCATGAAAGAAGTGACACCTGAACAGCTGCAGGGAAGGATTCTGAGAGGTAGCCATGAGGAAAGTACATTTGGTCTGACTTCTCTGGATTGTAGAATATGTGAAAGAGAATGGTGTGGAATAAGGACAGAAAATAAGGTGAAGGCCTCGCTGTGGAGGGCCTTAAAAGCTAGGGGAAGGGTATGCTATTTTAGTCTATAGGCAATCGGGAGCCCTGAGATTTTTGGAGCAAAGTAGTGACACAGAGATATCTATGCCTTAGGAATATTATTTTGGCAACTAGGCAGGAGAAGGAGACACAGTTCCAGGTAATTCAACCCTACAAGAGTTGAGGAATGTTTGCAATGCACATAATACAGATTCTGGCAGGCTATGGTCATAGAGACCCCAGGATCATTCCTATGCAGCAGAAAGCTGACTCCAACAAGTTGTTCCCAGAAAGTCAGAGACAACAGATGCTCTTCAATGTGCAGAAGTAGCCTTGGTATCTTATGAAGTTCAGATTTTTTTTTTTTCATTTTTTTTTTTTATTTAGCTTTTAACATTCATTTTCACAAAATTTTGGGTTACAAATTTTCTCCCCTTTTCTCCCCTCCCCCCCCAAACACCAAGCATTCTAATTGCCCCTATGACCAATCTGCTCTCTCTTCTATCATCCCTCTCTGCCCTTGTCTCTGTCTTCTCTTTTGTCCTGTAGGGCCAGATAGCTTTCTATACCCCTTTACCTGTATTTCTTATTTCCTAGTGGTAAGAACATTACAGTTGATCCTAACACTTTGAGTTCCAACTTCTTTAGCTCCCTCCCTCTCCACCCCTTCCCTTTGGAAGGCAAGCAATTCAATATAGGCCAAATCTGTGTAGTTTTGCAAATGACTTCCATAATAGTTGTGTTGTATAGGACTAACTATATTTCCTCCATCCTATCCTGTCCCCCATTACTTCTATTCTCTTTTGATCCTATCCCTCCCCATGAGTGTTGACCTCAAATTGCACTCTCCTCCCCATGCCCTCCCTTCTATCATCCCCCCCCACTCTGCTTATCCCCTTATCCTCCACTTTCCTGTATTGTAAGATAGGTTTTCATACCAAAATGAGTAGGCATTTTATTCTTTCCTTTAGTGGAATGTGATGAGAGTAGACTTCATGTTTTTCTCTCACCTCCCCTCTTTATCCCTCCACTAATGAGTCTTTTGCTTGCCTCTTTTATGAGAGATAATTTGCCCCATTCAATTCTCCCTTTCTCCTCCCAATATCTTTCTCTCACACTGCTTGATTTCGTTTTTTTTAAAGATATGATCCCATCCTCTTCAATTCACTCTGTGCACTCTGTCTCTATGTGTGTGTGCGTGTGTGCATGTGTGTGTGTGTAATCCTACCCAGTACCCAGATACTGAAATGTTTCAAGAGTTACAAATATTGTCTTTCCATGTAGGAATGTAAACAGTTCAACTTTAGTAAGTCCCTTATGACTTCTCTTTGCTGTTCACCTTTTCATGGTTCTCTTCATTCTTGTGTTTGGAAGTCAAATTTTCTTTTCAGCTCTGGTCTTTTCATCAAGAATGCTTGAAAATCCTCTATTTCATTGAAAGACCAATTTTTCCCCTGAAGTATTATACTCAGTTTTGCTGGGTAGGTGATTCTTGGTTTTAGTCCTAGTTCCTTTGACTTCTGGAATATCCTATTCCATGCCCTTCGATCCCTTAATGTAGAAGCTGCTAGATCTTGTGTTATCCTGATTGTATTTCCACAATACTTGAATTGTTTCTTTCTAGCTGCTTGCAATATTTTCTCTTTCACCTGGGAGTTCTGGAATTTGGCCACAATGTTCCTAGGAGTTTCTCTTTTTGGATCTCTTTCATGCGGTGTTCTGTGGATTCCTTGAATATTTATTTTGCCCTCTGGTTCTAGAATCTCAGGGCAGTTTTCATTGATAATTTCATGAAAGATGATGTCTAGGCTCTTCTTTTGATCATGGCTTTCCCATAATTTTTAAATTGTCTCTCCTGGATCTATTTTCAACGTCAGTTGTTTTTCCAATGAGATATTTCACATTATCTTCCATTTTTCCATTCCTCTGGCTTTGTTCTGTGATTTCTTGCTTTCTCATAAAGTCCTTAGCCTCCATCTGTGCCATTCTAATTTTGAAAGAACTATTTTCTTCAGTGAGCTTTTGAATCTCCTTTTCCATTTGGCTAATTCTGCTTTTGAAAGCATTCTTCTCCTCATTGGCTTTTTGAACCTCTTTTGCCAATTGAGTTAGGCTAGTTTTCAAGGTGTTATTTTCTTCAACATTTTTTTGGGTCTCCTTTAGCAGGGAGCTGATTTGCTGTTCATGCTTTGACTTCATGTCTCTCATTTCTCTTCCCAGCTTTTCCTCCACCTCTCTAACTTGATTTTCAAAATTCTTTTTGAGCTCTTCCATGGCCTGAGCCCATTGAGTGGGCTGGGACACAGAAGCCTTGATTTCTGTGTCTTTGCCTGATGGTAAGCATTGTTCTTCCTCATCAGAAAGGAAGGGAGGAAATGCCTGTTCACCAAGAAAGTAACCTTCTATAGTCTTATTTCTTTTCCCTTTTCTGGGCATTTTCCCACTGAAGTTCAGATTTTTCCCCATATTAATATGAGCTTGTGATTAGACTATGCTAAAATCCACCAAATGACTAAAGAGTGAAAAGTAGAAAGAGTGCTGCATTTAAAGTTAGAGAACTTGAATTCAAATCCCAGCTTGATCCCATTCTACTCATGTGACCTTGAACAAATCATTCAACCTCTATGAAACTCAGTTTCTTTATTTGTAAAATTAGAGGCTTAGATTAGATGCCTTTAAGACCCCTCCAATCTCTGAATCTATGACCACAATATGATGATACTTTGTGTTTGTATTTCCTATGGAAAGTTGCAACTAGGGAATACCATTGTTGATATCCATCCAGGACCACAAATATAGCTAGCACAAGTGCCCAGGCCACCAGTATCTCCAAGGGGAATCCACCATTAGGATCCCCATCCACATCTCCCTACTCCTTATATGCACAAATCTGGCCTGAAACAGCACTTTCTCCTTAGGGTAGCACCAGTTACAGACTTTTTCTCCCATTCTCATTCCCCCCCACTATGAAAGGAATGAGCCAGTTTCAAGACAGGGTAGACACTCAGGCCAATCAACTGGAGACCATGGGGTCAAGCTGGGTCAAGTACCATATGAGAAATGGCCAGAGGGTAATCAGCCAATCAGCTATGAGATTGGAAATGTCCTCTATGATGAAACCATTTGAAATTCAGTGCTTCAGCAGTTTTGGGGAGACTATATAATTATGGCCTTTGGCCATTAACAGGCCTCACTCCAAGATGGGAGATAATGAGCACAGGTTTTGTCATTATTCTGAAATAAATTCACACTGATCCCATCTACCAGACTTCTGTGTCTCTGTTAACCTCTCTGTCTCCCAGTGGGTAAGAAAAGCCTCTGGAGACAGCTCCGCTGTATTTTTCCCCAGGCACCAGGGCCCAAGCCTGTTAGACCCAGTCAAGATACAGGAAGAGCCCTTACTCAATTCATTGAATAAGGTGGAGCAATACAGCTGCCTCTTGCATGTGACAAACAAATCCCAGTAGCCACAACTACCACTGAAATGACAGATTTGGAAGACAAGTACCAAAGATCACTGATCAGACTCCAGGATCCCCACGTCTATGATTCAGAGTAATTGTGCCTCTATGGCAAGTCAGATTAGGCAAGCCTCACAATCTAATGTCTTTGTAGATCCTGACTACAGAGAGTCCAAGGGTAGCCATTCAATTTATCTTTTTTTTTTTTTTTGTCTTTCAATAAAATAAGGTACTTATTAAATACAACACATATTATGAGCATATGCAAAAGTAGTACTTATAAGGTAAATAAGAGACATATAGCAATTGTTTCTATTCTGGCAAGATACTCTGAGGGTCTTCCCCTCCCTGACTGATTCTTCTGTGGAGGTAAAGGAGGCCATCTCTTGCCTCAATTCTTACTTAGCTTTTAACTGCTGAATGAATGTTGCCTCAGATAAACTGAGACCTGGGAAAATCCTGAGCATAAAAAGGACAACTTCTTCCACAGCTGTCCTGAACTTTCTCCTGCTCTTGGACTCCCATAACTCTGGAGGAGAGAGTGGAACTGATGACTTTGCGCAATGCTGCCTCACTTAAATACAATTCACTTGCAAGCCAAGATATGGCCCTCCTGATGTCATAAGTTCCTCTTTGAGAAAGAAGGATAAACAACAGGAGACATATAGGAAAGTAGTAACACTGAAAAGCAAAAGTCTTTTCAACACAATTAGGTGCCTATGGTCTTCCTAAGATACATCCTATTTCATAATGCTTCCTACAACATACTCTATACTCCAATTACATTGGACTCTTCTGTGATCCCCTGAATATGGGCTTTGTTCTTTCCTGACTCTGAGCTTTTGTTCAGCCTCTTCTCCATGCCTAGAAGGTTCATTCTCCCCTTCTTTGTATACTAAATTCCCACTCATCTTTTAAAGTCAAACTTCAATATAATCTCATCCATATAAACTTACTTAATATTCCTGGTTGGTTGTGAACTCTCTGGCTCAGTCCTCATATAATACTTTGGATCTTCCTACTGCACTTAGGCAAAATCAAGCATTAAAGTTATATATGTTTGTGTCTTAGTCTCTTATTAGAATGAGTTCCATCAAGGTCATATTTTATCTAAACTTGTATCTTCAGCAGAGATTCTGTACAGAACAGATGATTAATAAGTGTTCGACAGACAATTTAAAGAAGATATTGTAAAATTATAAAGAGCAAGCTTGTCCCCAAAGAAGACATTAGAGAATACCTCATCCAGGCCTCTTTGAAAAAGTTTGGGGTGGAGGTGGGAGGAGAGAGAGTAGAAGGGTGTAGAAAATTGTATATAATGTCAATTTTTTGATGTATTGAGTTTTGCCGAATTGTTTTCCTTTTTTCCTTCTTAAAAATTATTTATTATTTTCTCTCTGAAAGAAGGGAGGGGGAAGGGATAGGGAGGGAAATCTAAGTGATGTAAAACCAACAGATAGCTATCAAAGCTATTAAAAGTGTTTGGTGAATTGAATTGAAGAGAATCTTCTTTACCTTAGTCTAGGCCTACTAACCTGTTCTTAAGAACCTTCCTTTAGCATCTGATGAATTTTCATACTCAAGCATGACCCCTTTACCTATGGTGTAAAGGTTTTTGATGATCCTAAGGGGGAACTGTGACTTGGGCATCAGAGCCATGACATTAAGGAATAGACAGTTCAGCTTATTTATTTAAGTAGGAGCTGTTCATGGGAAGGCAGGAGCCAGGCAATTCCCTACTGGCCCTCTGCCTGATTCAAGCTGAACAGAGGAAAACAGAGGTCAGGAAAAGAACCAGACAGCTGTTCAGGCCACCAGACATAGACATTTTTCACAATCAGCGAGGCCATGCCTCATTTCTGCTTGGTGTTGGAAATGGGCCTCACCCTCTCCTCTTCCCACCCTGTTTGCCTCTGGTCCTTCCCTAGTGCTCACAGTGCCTACCCCTGGGGGTCTGCACATACTTAAGCTCTCTTCTTAGGGGTTTGACTTTTAAAGCCTTGTCTATTTCTTCAAGGAGTCATCTTTTAAAGGGGTCACTTTTTGAAATGTCACAAAATAGCCAATACAGACTTTTAAAAGATTTTATAGCATCAGCAGCAACAGTAGTAGTAGTAGTTGTAGTAGTAGTAGTAGTAGTAGTAGTAGTAGTAGTAGTAGTAGTAGCTGCAGTGGCAACAGTAGCAGTTACTGTTTTTTCTATGTGTTGTGAGGATTTGGGGAGCTTTAGTCTGAAAAAAGTCACAGAAGCCAACCTGATCAGTAACCAATCAAACATAACCACTGGCTGACCAGGGTTTCTTTGCCAACTGACATGCTAGAGATTATTGGGACTGCTAAGGGTAATAAGACACAGCCCCTGCCCTCAAGGGGCTTATAGTTTAGTGAGTAAGATGTGACATATGCACACATAAAAAGAGAATATGATAAAAATGACATGTGCAAATGAGTGGCCTAGATAAGAAGACAGAAGGAGAAAGAGTCAACAAATACTAGAGTGGTCTGCAAAGGCTTCATGGAAGAGGTAGATCTTGAGCAGCTAGTTGGCATAGAGGAGGGAGAGACAGATTTTATATCAGGAAGACCTGGGTATGAATCCAGTCTCAGATACTTATTACCTGTGTGTGATAGTGGGGAAGTCTTTTAACCTGATATATCCTCACTTTACTCATCTAGAAAAAGGGAATAACAATAAGACTTATTTCATGGGCTACTAAAAGCCAGGCTAGTAAAGTTTGCTTCGCAAACTTCAAAGTCCTATGTAAATGTTACTTATTTTGTCATCATCAGTATCACCACCATCATTAGGAGACTTGAAAGATGAAAAGGGTTTGAGTCAGAGAATAAGATAAGGGAGAAGATTTAAATCACAAGAAACAATAGATGAAAAGGCCCAGAGGTAGGATCAGAACCCAGGTCCTCTGATTCATCAGTTAAATTTTCTCCTGTGCCCCATTACATAATAAGAAAACATCCCTCCCCACATAAATTTATAGATCTCTCTAAAACTGTCAAAGTTATTTGCATTCATGATCTTATTTGATTTTCACCACAGTTCGGTTAGGTTAGTTCTATAGGTCTGGTAACCGCATTTTAGCAAGGCATAAACTCTCTGGGTCTCAGTTATGTTCTCTGTAAAATGAAAGGGTTAGATTAGATAGATAGAAGTCTATTCCATCTCTATGAATCCTAAGTAGTTCATAAGCAGCACTCCTAGTAGATCACACTTGACTATCTGAGATCCAATTTCATTAAACACTGGTGCTACAAGGTGGAACCATATGTTAAAGCTTACCTGCCTATCACACTCATTTGTCTTCCCTCTCATGCTTTCTGAGTCTACGCAAACACTGTCGAGAAACAGAATGCAATCAGCGGACATCTGCCCCATTAATAAGCTCTGCCTGGTGTTCTCCATAGGGTCAGGAAGCATGGGCAGAGACACCATGGAGCTGGATGGACTCCTCTGCTCACCATGGAGTTATTACTGACAGCACCAATTTCTGGCAATTAGGCTTCTGCTGCAGGTAGTTAACCTGAAGGGCAGCATTTGATTGTCTCGATTTAGCTGGGAGGCTGCTCAACTCTAACTACATAGTCAGAATTCAGGGCTTCTCTTTTTCTTTTTCTTTCTTTTCTCCCCAGGAACTGCTTTTTGTTTCTTCTCAAAGTTAGTGGGGTAGGACAGCAGCCAGCTGCTATTAGCACACTTGGCATGACCCATCTCGGTCCACTAGTTCACCTTGAACCAGCACTGAAGAGAATGTGCTTGGCCACTTGTGATGGGCACAGAGATCTGACCGTAGGCCTGTTTCTCAGGGATGACTAGGAATGGGGGTTAGTGGAGGGAGAAGGATTTAAATTTTATGGGAACAGCTAGTCATCAATGTGATAAGACAATCCTTGACGCAAGGAAGAGATATTTATATTCTTATATCTGTATCTTCACTGCTTAACCCTGCATCTGGCATACTGTAAGTACTTAATAAATGTGTATTGAATGAATGAATTTATCAAGAAGTATTTACCATCACTTACTAGATGCTGGGGATAGAGATAGACTGTGGACATTGGCACAAGGAACTCCCAAGTAGGGAAACTTCTTTTATTAGTGCAAGTTGGTGCCTGCTCTACAGCTTATAGGGTTAGAGAGTTGCCTATAAGCACTGAGATGTCCAATGTCTTCTCCAGGGTCTCATGACCAGGATATATCAAAAGTAGTTCTTGAACCTAGGCTTTGAAGCTGGCTCTACACACTACATCATGTTGACTCTCAGGCACTGGGAATCCAAAGCAAAAATAGTTTCTGACCCAAATCAACTATATTCTATATAGAAAGAGAACATTCATACGTGATTCATAATACATACAGACAAAATAATTACACAAATTAAGTACATACAAATAAATAAAAGGTAATTTGGGGATGGGAAAGCACCAGAGGATGGAAGGATCAGTGAAGTCCCTTATAGGCTACTGGAGTTTACTGAGCAGGGGGGTGATATAGTCAGACCTGTACCATAGGATTGATTGTGGGAGAGGAATGAATAAATGAACAACTGAACTAGGGAGGCTCAACTTATTCCGTTCTGGACATTATATTTTTGGAGAGTTTTGACAAGCTAGAGTTTGCTCAGAGGATTACTTTTCTTGTGTGGCTCCAGAGGGAGGAATTAAATACAGAAGCTCTTTTAAATATCAGAGTTTCCCAATCAGAGAGGGAGAGGAGGGGGGAGGAGGAGGATAGGGAAGAAGAGAAGGATGGGGAGGGGGAAAGGAAAGGGGTAGAAGAGGAAAGAAGAGAAGTAAGACAAAGTGACAGAATACAGAGACAGTCACAGAATGAGACACACACACATACAGATAAATTATTAAGTGCTTTACTATGTGTCAGGTACAGTCCTAAACAGTGGAGACACAAATAAGAGAAAAAGAGACTATTCCTACTCTCCCATTCTCCAGGAGCTTATCTTCTAATGAGTGAAGAAAACACATACAGGGTACCAGAAAGTGTGTAGAGGAGCACAGGGGAGGACACACTGGGGAAACTATATGGAAACTCGAGCCTTTCAAGATAAGGCAAAAGTTCACATTAAGAGATATGGAAAATGTGGGGTGGATTCCCAGTTTCCAATAATGACTGAGCCAGGAACTTCAAATCCTCCGTTTAAGAATGGAGTTCAGCTCAAATGTCTCCTCATTTCTCTGAGGCCTCTCTTAACTTCTCTACCATAGTCCATCTTAGGGTACCTTCCCCCACCTCCACCCTTAACCCCATCTCCCTTCTCATTTTCCTTTTGTGTGTTGTCTTTTCCAATTAGACTTTAAACTCCTTGAGGGCAGAGACTGTCTTTTTTTTCTTTATTGGTATCCCCAGTACTTAGCATAATGCCTGACACATAATAAGTGCTTTCTAAATATTTATTGAGGATTGACTATCTATTAGATGATGGGGAAGTGGCATGGAGGTCTGGTTTCTGGGAAGATAAGGCAAAAACTTCACCTATCAGAGAAGAGGAAAAGATTATTAGATGTAGTAAGTTCCATGTCAATGAAAGTGTTCAAGTGAAGGCTGGATGACAGCCTATTAATGATATTTTAGAAAGATCCCAGAACAGGCTAAGGGTTTGGACTAACCTCTATTGCCCATTCTAATTTTAGAATTTAAAGAATTTTAGTAAATGAAAACTCAGAAATATGATCTACTTCTTGGATTGTATCCCAGTGCCAGTTTGGCTTAAATCACTTGGCTCTGATAATGAAGAATGGTCAAAGAATCCATCTGCAGCTTCAAAGCACACAGTAAGAGGCAAAAGTGGAGATGCTATGATGACAACCTCTTTCCAATGATCAGTTTTAGAAACCATCATTTCTGTGGGTTGGCCTCTCCATCCTACAAATCAGCCACTGGTTTTTGAGGCAGCATGTGTAATGGGGAAAAAAGATACTCTGAGCTTAGTCAGGAGACCCTGCTTTTGACACTGACTAGTAGATTGACCATGAGTAAGAGATTTGACCTCTCTGTACCTTAATTTTGTTATCTATGAAATGGATATGATAATACTAGAATTGGAGTCAGGAGGGTATAATGATGAGCTCAGAGTAGGGAAAACTTGGGCTGAAGTACTACTGACAGTACTAACTTGTGTGATCCTGGGCAAGTCACTTGGCCTATCAATGCTTTTCAGGTCTTTTGATCTCTCTTGACATTGAGAGGATACCAATGGAAAACTGGCCATCTTTTTGGTTAGCCTTTTAGGCCTTTTGATTTAATTTGGTCATCATGTGACTTGTCCATTTTCCTTTTGTCCTCATACACTAGTTTGATGACATTGTTTATTTCATTTCTTCTTTATAACTACATTTTTGATGTATTTTACACCCACCACGAATCTTGCAGTTGTCTCATGAACTTAAAATATATAGAAAGCATTTTGGAAACTTTAATTGCTACATAAATGTGATATCTTAATCATTGTTCTCATTCTTTTCACCTTATATCCAATGGTTTTTTGATAGAAATGATCCATCAACAAGCCACCCTTCCAGTATTGTTCATTTATGTTTAATGTTAGGCAGATTATTGTGTAGACAGATACAATAAAATGGTTACTTTCTATAACTGAATAAATATTGCAATGTGGAGCTTGATCTTGGTGTGATTTTTGTTGATGTTATTCTTGTAATTATTGCTGCTGTTGTTACAGCTCAGTGAAAAGCATCTTTGAGCCAACTCCCAAAGTAGACAGGATGAAGGGGCTCATGATGACTTTCATCTTGTTTCCACATTGTTTTTTATTTCTTCCACTAGTTCTCTATATATGGAAACCTTTTTCATTCCAAATTGTTTGATCAACAAACCTTATCCCTAAATTCTCATGTTTAGGCAGTGGGACAAGAGTTTTGTCTGTGATGCTGCAAATTCTTTAGTAAATATTCCAGTTCTGGTTTATTTCACTAATTCTCAAGGATATTTTGGAATTTTCACACGTAGCATGAGTCGGACATATGTTAGATTATGAAGAATAATGCATTTCTGGTGTAAAGTTCTGGCCTCTGGATTGTATGTTTCTAGGTATTTTGTAGGCACTAAGATCAGCAACCTGCAGTGATTTTGTATTTTCTGGTAGCAATAACCTGGTATAAACCTCATAAACAACTCCATTTCTAGCAACAAATTCTCAAGACTCAGTCAATTATTTGATTCTTCTTTGTCAACACATCTGCAGTTGCGTTCCTTTATCATCATCATCATCATCACCATTTTTGTCATTTTCTTTCCCATCTTTTGTTACAGAGTTCAAGCAGAGATGGTTCTAATTACATTCTTCTCATTTTTCTCCTGTGTGCTTCAGATAAACAACTCTAGGACAAGTTGCAATCCTGCTTTTTTATGTTTAATCCTCGATACACTGTAGGGGTGAGTAAAATAACGGCTTTTTTATATTTTACCTGACTTCAGATATATTAGGGGTATCATAGTACTTGTTTTATCAATAGGTGGGGGAAGGGTTAGAGGGACAGAATTTGAAATTCAATATAAAAAATGAATTGCTTTTTTTCAGTTGAATGAAAGTATTAGGATGTCATTTCTTCCTCTGCAAGCTCACTGAAAGCCTCTGGATAATTCTAGCAAGAGAGAGGACATCAGGAATGAAATGTATCTCATCCTGTTCCTAGCTGTTTCTGATACACTGTTGGGGGTAAATATTTTAAAAGTTTATTGTTCCATGCAGCTTGGAGATTATGAGCATTTGGCATAGAGACATATTATTCAAACCTCACATCATCAGTGTCATCCTTGACTCCTTAATGTCTCTTAACTTCCCCACTCCATTTCCAGTCTGTTCCCAAAGCCTGCCGATTTTATTTTCATACATTTTAATATACACTCTCTACTTTCTCCTGACATTGCTACCATTATGGTGCACCCTTGTTACTTCATCCCTGGATTACTGAAATAGGCTGTTGATTGGTAAACTTGTCATAAGTCTCTCTCAACTCCAGTCCATCTTTCATTCAGCTCTCAAAGTGATCTTCCTAAAATGTAGATCTGACTATGTTACCCCTACTCAATAAGTTCCAATAGTTTCCTGTCATCTCTAGGATGGAATATAAAATTCCCTGTTTGATAATCAAAACCCCTTGCAACCTGCTGTCCTTCACATCTCTAGTTTTCACATAGCTCTCTCTACACCCCTCCCATACCCTGGGACCAAGTGACACAGGCTTCCTTGTGAATCCACAAAACAAAAGATACTCTGTCTTCTAATTTTGGGCATTTTAATTGGCTATCCCTCATGCCTAGAATTCTCTCCTTCATCATCTCCATCTCCTGGCTTTCCTAGCTTCCTTCATGAACCAGCTAATCCTAACTTCCCTAAAAAGTCTTTCAATTTCCCTTAATTTTAGTGACTTACTGTTGTTCCCTCCTCCCAAATCATCTTATATATGGTTCATATGTAAATAGTTGTTTAAATGTTGTTTCCCCTCCCACCATTAGTCAGTGAGTTCCTTGAATTCAAAAGAAAAAGTTGTCCTTAGCACAGTGTCTGGCACATTGTGGGTGCTTAATAAATGTTATTGACTGATTTACTATTGACTGACACTCTTCAGATTTTATGGACCAATGTTACATTTGGATGACTACGACAAAAATTGCCCTATGATAATAATTTTGTTCCAGTAGACAGTATTCCAGTTAAATTTTTGAGGATATTTTAAGGTCTTCATTTTAGAAGAAGTCTTGTCCTTGTCTTCTTTTGGTCCACAATGGACCTTCTGTAGTCCAATTTTAGCTTCCAGGTCAAATTTTATTAGTCTTTTGGTAGGTCCTAAGTTTTAAAAGTCTCTGGTGATACATTTCATAGTTGCTACCATTTTTTAAATATTAGTTCCCAAGTCTGGGATCCTTCTCCTTCTGTAATATCTGGTGGCAGTGAAATGCTCCTGAATTTCTAGTATAAAATTCCCTGTTTCCACAAAATATCAACATAACTCAGACATTTGGTGCTTCCAGATTAAATTATTATTGACTTAGCTCATGTGTACATCATCCAAAGAGGGTCTTTTAGTTCTCCTCTTTGATCTTAGCTGTTTTGTAGGCTCCATTTTGAAGTAAACCACATTTGTTTACATTAGAAAAAAATCCAGTGTTGTACACCTGCAATGAAGAGATATCTACTTATTTTAAAAGTATTTTTGTAGATATTTTTATCTGTTTATCATATGCTCTAAGAATATCTATCAATCTTCTTCCTCCTCTTTGGTGAGGAAGGGTTAATCTTTCTATATCTGCCTTCGGGTGATGAAACCAAGTGCTTCATTAATATTATGTAAGGTTTTGTTAGGTTATTTTTCCAAATCTGTTAAAGTACATTTTACAGTTCTGAATGTGTGGATTAATATTAGCATTGCATAGGTGTTAATTGTTTTAAATATTTTTTCCATTCAACTTTGATTTCAAGAGGCCAATAGATTCTGAATGCATTTTGCCACAGCATCCTCTTGGATATATTTTTGCCTAAAGGCTACCAAAGTATTTGTAGGTACTACCTTCATCTACTGGTTATCTGCAACCTCAAATTTCAAGCTTAAATCCTTGTTACGTTTTTATTATCATTTCACTTAATCATCATTCCGTTCTCAGTTTTTTCACTGAAACTCAGAAATAATCATGAGAAGTCACTATCTTGATATTTATCTGTTATATTTCAAGTTCTACAGATAATCGCAGAGGTTTTATAATTTAATAAAAATATTGGAATGTCAGCTCATCCTCAGTGCAACTCCAGTAGAAGGAAGGACATCAATCTCAGGCTGCTCCTATATGATTTGACATCCTTTGCTGAGTCTCTATATTCTGAGAGTTTTTTGTTGAGTGTAGAACTGAATAAAATTGGGCATTGTGAAAATCATCAATAGCAGTTTATTTTACGGAGGTTTGGAGCACTTTGTTTAATTACTTAATTGATAATAAATTACTCTTTATTACCCATGAATTTTTTTGGCACATCTTATTTCTTCCTTGTCCAATATGTTGTTTTCTTGTAACTGTTTATGGATTTCATTAGTGATACAAGCTATGAATGCTTTGTATTAAACACATAAATATGTAATTGGCCCATGAATGAGTGGGGTGCTATTGCTCTCATCTTTTGACAGTAGATATGTGATAACCTCTGTTTAGTAAGATGAGGGTAGGCTTGTGTCTGAGAGGAAATTGGTAAAATGTTTTGCTGGTAATTCATAAGACACTTTAAAGCATTTGAGCCAATAATTATGGATCTTATCTGACTTTTCTGTAGTCACATCCCTTCTTGAAACTATTACATGTCTCATCTTAATGGTCCACAAGTTTTTTTTTTTCTCATTTGATCTGACTTGTGCCTTCATTGTCCTTAATTTCTTGTGTCCATATAGACAAGCAGACATTTTCCACACCCTTCCTCTCTGGGAGCTCTTTCTTGCTTCTGATTATTAGTTTTCTGTCGATGTTGATTCAATTTTTTTTTAAATTTTATTCTTTTGTTCAACTTTGTTCTTATGTTCTACTCAATTTTGACTTTTAAATCATTTGAATTTTTTTTTGGCTTTTTTTTTTTATTTAACTTTTAACATTTATTTTCACAAAGTTTTGGGTTACAAATTTTCTCCCCTTTTATCCCCTCCCCCCCCCAAACCCAAGCATTCTAATTGCCCCTGTGACCAATCTGCTCTCTCTTCTATCCTCCCTCTCTGCCCTTGTCTCCGTCTTCTCTTTTGTCCTGTAGGGCCAGATAGCTTTCTTTACCCCTTAACCTGTATTTCTTATTTCCTAGTGGTAAGAACATTACAGTTGATCCTAACACTTTGAGTTCCAACTTCTTTAGCTCCCTCCCTCTCCACCCCTTCCCTTTGGAGGACAAGCAATTCAATATAGGCCAAATCTGTGTAGTTTTGCAAATGATTTCCATACTAGTTGTGTTGTATAGGACTAACTATATTTCCCTCCATCCTATCCTGTCCCCCATTACTTCTATTCTCTTATGATCCTTTCCCTCCCCATGAGTGTTGACCTTGGATTGCATTCTCCTCCCCATGCCCTCCCCTCTATCCTCCCCCCCACCCTGCTTGTGCCCTTGTCCCCCACTCTCCTGTATTGTGAGATAGATTTTCCTATCAAAATGAGTGTGCATTTTGTTCTTTCCTTTAGTGGAATGTGATGAGAGTAGACCTCATGATTTTCTCTTGCCTCCCCTCTTTATCCCTCCACTAATAAGTCTTTGTTTGCCTCTTTTATGAGAGATAATTTGCCCCATTCAATTTCTCCCTTTCTCCTCCCAATATTTCTCTCTCACTGCTTGATTTCATTTTTTTTTAAGATATGATCCCATCCTCTTCAATTCACTCTGTGCACTCTGTCTCTATGTATGTGTGCGTGTGTGCATGTGTGTGTGTGTACTCCCACCCAGGACCCAGATACTGAAATGTTTCAAGAGTTACAAATATTGTCTTTCCATGTAGGAATGTAAACAGTTCAACTGTAGTAAGTCCCTTATGACTTCTCTTTGCTGTTCACCTTTTCATGGTTCTCTTCATTCTTGTGTTTGAAAGTCAAATTTTCTTTTCAGCTCTGGTCTTTTCATCAAGAAAATTTGAAAATCCTCTATTTCACTGAAAGACCATTTTTTCTCCTGAAGTATTATACTCAGTTTTGCTGGGTAGGTGATTCTTGGTTTTAGTCCTAGTTCCTTTGACTTCTGGAATATCCTATTCCATTCCCTTCGATCCCTTAATGTAGAGGGTGCTAGATCTTGTGTTATCCTGATTGTATTTCCACAATACTTGAATTGTTTCTTTCTAGCTGCTTGCAATATTTTCTCTTTCACCTGGGAATTCTGGAATTTGGCCACAATGTTCCTAGGAGTTTCTCTTTTTGGATCTCTTTCATGCGGTGTTCTGTGGATTCCTTGAATATTTATTTTGCCCTCTGGTTCTAGAATCTCAGGGCAGTTTTCCTTGATAATTTCATGGAAGATGATGTCTAGGCTCTTCTTTTGATCATGGTTTTCAGGTAGTCCCAGAATTTTTACATTGTCTCTCCTGAATCTATTTTCCAGGTCAGTTGTTTTTCCAGTAAGATATTTCACATTATCTTCCATTTTTCCAATCTTCTCTCTATGTTCTGTGATATCTGTCTCATAAAGTCCTTAGCGTCCATCTGTGCCATTCTAGTTTTGAAAGAACTACTTTCTTCAGTGAGCTTTTGAATCTCCTTTTCCATTTGGCTAATTCTGCTTTTGAAAGCATTCTTCTCCTCATTGGCTTTTTGAACCTCTTTTGCCAATTGAGTTAGGCTAGTTTTCAAGGTGTTAATTTCTTCAACATTTTTTTGGTTCTCCTCTAGCAGGGAGCTGATCTGCTTTTCATGCTTCTCTTTCATCCCTCTCATTTCTCTTCCCAGCTTTTCCTCCACCTCTCTAACTTGATTTTCAAAATTCTTTTTGAGCTCTTCCATGGCCTGAGCCCATTGGGTGGGCTGGGACACAGAAGCCTTGATTCTTGTGTCTTTGTCTGATGGTAAGCATTGTTCTTCCTCATCAGAAAGGAAGGGAGGAAATGTCTGTTCTCCAAGAAAGTAGCCATCAATAGTTTTATTTCTTTTCCCTTTTCTGGGCATTCTCCCCAGCCAGTGACTTGACCTCTGAATATTCTCCTCACACCCACCTCGCCTCCTGGTCCTCCCAGCCAGCGTTTGGGGACTGGGATTCAAATGCTGCTTCCCGCCTTAGGGCTTTTGGTGGGGGCAGGGCTGCTATTCAGTGTGAGAATTAAGTTCAGATGGTCAGGTCGGGGCAGGGCCGCCTCTCAGGCTCAGTTCCCTCAGGGGGTTTATGTACAGACCTTCCACAATGGATCCAGGCTCCCACCCACTTGGGGAGCCCCTGTCTGCAACCGCCTCTCAGCTTCTATCTCCCGGGGGGGCCCGAGCCATGGGGGCACCCCACTCCCCTCTCGACCCGCCAAAGAGACTCTCTCACCGACCCCCGTCACCTGTGGGTGGAGGGGCTTGTGCTGCCGCTGGAGATCCCATCCCTGAAGCCTGCTCGGATCTGTACCTCTCGGAGCCGCGGCCGCCGCAGGTCTGGGCTGGGCTCCGCGTCTGCAGCGTGACGGACCTTTTGCGAGAGGTTTGCAGGTCCCTCTGTGGGTGGAGAGACCCTCGTGGCCGCAGGATATCTCGTCCCCGTAGCCTGTTCGGATCTTTTCCTCACAGTGTCGCAGCCGCTGCAGGGCTGCACTCAGCTCCCAGTCCCAGCGCCCAGTCCGCAGCGCGAAGGACCCCCCGCGAGAGGTTTGCAGGTCTCTCCGGAACAGAAATCTCCCTCGCTGCAATAATCCATGGCCTCTGGGTGCAGAATTCACCGTGAGTTGATCCCCTCTAGCCGTTCTGTGGGTTGTGGGTTCGGAGCTATGTGTATGTGCGTCTTTCTACTCCGCCATCTTGGCTCCGCCCCCCAAAAGCATTTGAATTTTGCTTTCAATTGCTGATGAAGCAAATCTAGAATTTCTGACATGCCTTTGTTTCCGTATTTGTTTCTGTTTCTTTTTATGACTGTATCTGGAATATATGCCATTCAAATTTTCTATTGTATATAGCAGCTAGATATTGATGGACTCTTTGTATGTCTTTCCTTGGATCCTCAATAGCTCTCTTGAGTAATTTCTGCCATTTTGATTCTTGATCCTTGTCCTTAAGAATATTCCTTGATAGTATTTTCCTCTTAAGTTCCTCTCATGGCGATAGCTGGAACATATATTGTTGGGTGTGTGTCTTGAAATATGACACTTTCTGTCATTATAAAAATCATGTTGACTTTTGCTGAGTACATCAAGTCTACATTTCATGACCAGCTTTCAAGATCCTTCATAATCTGGACCCAGATCACTTATCTAACATTATTTCCCATTATTATTCAAAAACATAACTTCCTCTAGTGAGGCAGGGCTCTGCACTGATTCACAAATATGATTTCATTCTCACCTCTGGGCCTTTCCTAATGCTTCTCTCCATGTAGCTTAACTCTTCTTCATCACCAAACTAAATCCTACCCAGTCTTCTAAATATAGTTCAACTCCTACCTTCTCCATGAAGCCTTTCCTTGATTAATGATGGATTTTGGGACCACTTTCTGATCTACAACATCAAAACACTCCATTTGCGCCATATCACTTAACAACTACTTAGACGTTGTCTCATAGTGATCCCCAGTTATATTATGTGTTTGGATCTTGTCACCTACAACCAAACTGAAAGTTTGTTGAAAGCAGAAATCATTTATTTCATTATCTTCAAAAGGTCTACTGGCAGGTAAAGATCCCTGCTCTTCATTATACCTATTGTTTGTTTTTTCAATGGATAATGGGATCCTTTCAAGCTTCCTGTAAGTTAGGCTTCCATTTCCCCTTGGCTTTTCAGAGTGATGAATTTAGGTAAAGTATATGGTGAAAAAATAGAGAAAGACCCTGTTAGATGGGGCAGTTCTGCTCAGCCACTGAAACCAGAAGTATCAAGTGAACAAGAGGGCAGGATTGCAGCCTGAAAAATAAGAGCCTTCAAAATGACTCTTGCTATAGAGGAAATCAGGTTGGAAGTAGAAAAGCAATTGCTAAATTACATGGTTTCAGTTTCCAAAGAAAGAGAGAGAGATTCAGATGGAGAAAAGAGTAGAAAAGAGAATGTAATATCTTCTAGGCTTTGCTTCAATTCACTCTCTTAATTCATAGTAAGTTTCCTTGTCTCCAAACCAAGAAAAAAATTGAAGCAATTTAAAGAGGAAAAAAGAAGAAAAGTGAGAAACCAGAAATGTCTTAGATGGTCTATAACCCATAGCATTGGGACAAAGTTTGTTATGAGAAATCCAGATCACTGCATAAGAATCATGGATTTTAAAGCTGGAATTGACTACACTTCCTTCAAATGGAAGAATTAAGTCCCAGGAAGGAGAAATTATTTTCCCCAAGATCATACAGGAAGCAAACAGTCAAGCCAGAATTTAAACTTAGGTCTCATGACCCTAAATAATGCTCTCTTTTTTATATTTCCAAATCCAGATTCTCCCTTGACAAACTATAATAAACAACAGATAAGAATGAAACAGAGACATAGTTTATGGAATATGATCAACATGCTCACTAAACTCTTTATAAGTTAATCTTTGTGTAATAGAATCTGAATTGCCATCTCTAATTTTGTCAGTTTGTAATTTCAATAGTTAACATTTGTGTATGTATATGTATAGATGTATGTTTAGATGTATATTTTTAAAAGCTGAAAGTGACTTTAGGGATATTCTAGTTTGATTTTCTTACTTTAGACATCAAGAAAATAAGGCCTAAGGAGTGGAAGTGATATGTCCAAAGTCAGATAGAAAGGAGCTAAGGCAAGATTTGAACTCTGATTTTCTGTAATCACATCCAGTATTCTTTCTGCTTATGAATCTGTCAATCCACTGGCACACTCATAACTTACAAATGATAGAGAAGATCATAGATGTATATGTGCAGTAGCCCAGGCACAACCTAACATCTCAAAAATTTGTATTTTGTGTCTTATTTTGTCTGTACATAAAGTTTAGTTGCTAAATTTAAAAGTTAAGTTTAAGTTGTACTCACTTTTATTTCCATGATTCACATTAAAATGCTCTTTTTTATGAATGTTCAGTAAATGTTCACCTTTAAAATAAATGAAAAATTTCTTAGGGAATTTGTACCTAAGAAAGGGAAGAAATATGGTATGGAGGAAAGAAAACGACTGTGAGTTAGAACCTTGGACAGGTCATGTCTCATCTCTGGGCTATAGTTATTTCTTACAAAATGAAGAGGTTGGACCAGATGGCGTAAAGTTTCTTTGTTTCTCTTACCCTATCTGAGTCTCTATAATCATTTTGGAGGATGAACTAAGAATCCCTCCAACTTGGCTAGATATATTCTCTGTCTCTCTTGTCTCTTTCTCTCTCAGTTAGTCTGTCTGTCTCTGTCTCTCTTTCTCTCTCTCATTAGTACTTTAAGTGCCTACTAGGATGTTTTATCATGTTGAAGTTTTTATTCATTGGCAAAGAGAAAATAAAGCACTACTAGACAAAAGAGAGACTCAAATGAAAATAACAATCCATTAATGAAGGCTTAGAAACACTGAGTTTGCTGTTGTTTTATCTGGAAGCATTTGTGTGTGCTATAGAAGTGTAACAAAAGCCAAGGACTGTCTGTTCTTGTTTGTGTCACAGTTAACGATTAAGCAAGGACTACTGCAGAACAATTCGAAGACAGAAGCCTTCTTGATATCCAGAAATCACACTATGAATGTAACTGGCAGTTTTACCCATCTTTAAGATAGGCCCTGTATCACTAGGAGTATGAAAGCCATTGACCTCCAGGGAATGGGAAACCAAATAGTAAGATCAAAAACCATTGCCCTGACAGTCATTGCAAGGTCACAGGCAAATCCCTTCCCCAATCTGGGCCTCAGGTTTTTCAATGCATAAAATGAAGTGTCTGGATGAGCTGATCTCTAAGGTATCTTCCAGATCTAACCAGCATATCTATGTGTTATATACACATCTCTATATGCGCACACGTACAGACACACACACACAGAAACACACACATATGCACACACGCACACACACAGACACATACATACAGAAACACATGCGCACACAGACACACATATACACGCATGCACATACACATACACACAGGCACACATGCAGACACACACAGACATGCACATAGAAACACACACAGACACAGACATACACATACATAGACATACACATGCACACAGACACACATATACACACAAACACACACAGATGCACACACATACACACATGCACACAAACACATACACAGACACGTACACACACAGACACACATGCACACATGCACACAGACACAGACACACATACATACACACATATACACACACACATACATACACGCACACACACTCCTGACATTTGAAGTCCTCAACCACTTGGCTTTGCCCAAGTGACATTTACTGCTGCTCCTCTCCACTAACTGTCTTTTCCAAAATCCTCTTTCTGTCCCCAAAACACACTATGTATTTCTCTACCTCTACCTATTTTTTCATACCATTTTCTACGCCTGGAATGACCTTCTTGCAATCCATTTTTTTCCTAAAGCTATCTTTTCTTCAGGGGGCAGTTCATCTCTTCCCTATTCCAGTAAGCACTTTCCTGACGTACTAGTCCACATTAACGTTTCCCTTTTCTGAAGCACTTTCTTCAATACTGCTCATTTGGTGAATACTATACATGACCTTATCTAGGCACTTATGTACTTTTTGACTTAGACATGGAGTCAGAGGACCTAAAACCTAATTCTGCCTCTCCTACTTTTTAGATGTGAAACCTTGGGCAAGTCACTTAATTCCTCTGGGTCTCAATTTCTTCATAGTTAAAATGAGGGCCTTAAACTAGGTAATTTAGTTTCATTTCTAAATCTTATTTCTTTTCTCCTCATATTAAATATAATCTCTCTGAGGACAGGGGCTATAACCTTAACATAGAGTATAGTACACTCCCACACACGAAGCTGGTGCCAAGTAAGTATTGATAATAACAAGTTGGCCCAAAAGATGGTGATTAATTTTCTGGATCTATTAGGTAAATATTTACAATGGAATCAAAATTCAGTTCAGCAAACATTTGCAAAGTCAATGTAGCCAAAATCAGTAAGAAAGCAGGAAATGGAGGGGGAAGATTTACAGCAAGTTTTTTTCTGATAAAAGTCTCATTTCTCAAATGTATAGTGAACTTAGCCAAATTTACATAAATAAGAGCTATTTCTCAAGTGATAAATGGTCAAATTATATGCACATAAAGTCTTCAGAGGAAGCTATCAACAGTCATACAAAGATACTCTAAATCACTAATAATTAGAGAAATTCAAATTAAGACCACTCATGGGCTAAGGTGACAGAAAATGAAAATGACAAACACTGAGGAGATGTCAAAAATAGGTACAATAATGCACTCTTGATGGAACTGTGATGGAGTCCAATCATTCTGGAGAACACTCTGGAACAATACTCAAAGGGCTATAAAGCTGCGCATACGCTTGGACCAAGAAATACCACTACTGGATCTGTACTATAAAGAAATCAAAGAAAAATGAAAATGATCCATATTTGCAAAAATATTTATTGAAATTCTTTTTGTGGTGGCAAAGAATTGGAAATGGAGAGGATATCCATCAGCTGGGGAATGTTTGAACAAGTTGTGGCATATGATTGTGATGGAGTACTGTTGTGCTGTAAGAAATGATGAATAAAATGGTTTCAGAAGAAAAATATAAAAAGTTTCATATGAACTGATGCAAAATGAAGTTAGCAAACTAAAAGAATATTGTACACAATAACAGAAACGTTGTAATGATTAGTTGTCTCTCTCAAAGAGGACCAAAATGACAGTAGGCAGAGTCAGTGTGTCTGACTGTGGCTGATCAGACTAAGATGAGCTCGGAATGTTCTACCACAGGTCAGGCCCATGTGAACATTTGGGGTGGATTCTCTAAATGTTTCTTATGAACTGATTCAATTCTGCTTTGTTCATAGAGCATATCACTTTCTCTGATGAGGGCACACCATGCTGAGCGGTCCTGTGCCAGTGTCTCCCATGTCACACAATCAATTACAAAGTTCTTAAGAGAGACCTTGAGAGTATCTTTGTATCACTTCTTCTGACCACCATGTGAATGCTTTCGCTGTGTGAGTTATGATGATCAACTGTGAAAGACTTAGCTACTCTGATCAATACAACAATCCATGACAATTCCAATGGACCCAAGAGAAAAAATGCTACCCACCCCTAGAGAGAGAACTGATGAACTCTGAATATAGAATGAAGTATATTTCTCCCACTTTATTTTTCTTGCTTTTTTTGCAGTATGGTTAATGTGGAAATATGTTCTGTATAACTTCATATGTATAATGGATACTGTATATTGCCTTCTCAATAGGTGGAAGAGGGTTTGGAGGGAAGGAGAGAAGTTGAAACTGAAAATAAAAAAAATACTTTTTAAAGGTGGAGGGAAAATTTAGAAAGGTAAAAAATGCAATTGTAAGAATGAATAAACAATAACTATGGTAGGTGCTGTGATTACAAATACAAAAACTAGACACTTCCTGCCCTCAAAGAATTTACATTTTACTGGGAGAATACATGTGTGCAATAAGTAATTCACAATCATATATAAAGAAACATAAAACAATTTCAAGGGGGAGAGATAGGTAAAATCTGGGCAGGAGCAGGGAGGCAGACTGGGAATAACCTTATAAAGGAAGAGGAACTTGAGATGAGATTTCAAAGAGATTGCTTATTCTGTGAGAAGCAGACAAGAAAGCACTATATTCCATGTATGGGGCACAGCCTATGCCAAGGCACTCAGTCAAGAAATGTAATACCGTATAAATAAAGAAGCAAACAAGCCAATTCTAATGAAACAGAGAGAGCATGTAGGGGAGTTACTATGAGAAATGGAATATGGAATGGAAAGTAGGTAAAAATAAGATTACTGAGGGCTTTAAATGTGAGGTTAGGGATTTTCTACTTTAGCCTAGGGCAGGGGTGAGAGGCCTCCAGGCCATAGGTTGCCTTCAAAGTCTTTGGGTGTGGCCTTTTGACTGAGTCCAGATTTACAGAACAAATCCTTTAATTACATGGATTTGTTCTGTGAAGTTTAGATTCAGGCAAAGGGCCACACTTGAGGACCTAGAGGGTCTCTAGGCCACAGGTTCCCCAATACAAGTCCAA
The DNA here is from genome assembly GCF_028372415.1 of Notamacropus eugenii. Classification (NCBI taxonomy): domain Eukaryota; kingdom Metazoa; phylum Chordata; class Mammalia; order Diprotodontia; family Macropodidae; genus Notamacropus; species Notamacropus eugenii. Next base: position 422,222,967 of record NC_092872.1, on the reverse strand, counting down.
CGAAGAGTTTTGATGTGAGACGTAATATGGTCACACTTATGTTGTAGGAAAATTATTTTTGGCAGATATGTGTAAGACGGGTTAGAAAGGGGAGGGGAGGTTAGAAACTGAATGACCAATGAAAAAGTCATAGCAAGAATTTGGGTAAAAAACGATGAGGGCCTGAACCAGAGTGATTCCCAAGAAGGGGAGAAATATGAGAAATGTTGTAGAGGTAAAGTCAACGAGACTTGGCAACAGGTAGGATATGGCAAATTTGAGGACTAAGTCCAAGAGGACAGCAAGCAATAACTCTGAGTTTATGAATCTTGGTGATTGGAAGGATCATGTTACCCTCAACATAAATAGGGGTGTTTAAAGGAGGGGTAGGACTGATAGGGGGATACAGTGAATTCTGTCTTGAATATCTTGATAATAATCATTACTATGTTAATTGTATGTCACCATCAAGATAATAACTATGTTGTTATCAGTGCTGGACTAGTCTCTAAGAAGTGCTAGAAGCACCCTGGGGGGTAGCTATGTGGTGCACTGGATAGAGCACCAGTGCAGGAATCAGGAGGACCTGAGTTCAAATTTCACCTCAGACACTTGACACTCACTAGCTGTGTGACCTTGGGCAAGTCACTTAACCCCAACTGCCTCATCCTGGGTCATCTCCAGTCATCCTGATGAATATCTGGTCACTGGATTCAGATGACTCTGAAGGAGAAGTGAGGCTGGTGACCTGCACAGCCCTCCCTCACTCAAAACAAAGTCAAGTGCAAGTCATGTCATTATTTCTCTTACGGCATGGTCTTCTTTGGCAACAAAGGACAAACACACACACAGAAGCACCTTGGTAAGTTTCTGTAGCATAATGGGTGGATCTTCTGTGGAAGGTCTCCAGAAGGATATCAAGAACAATTGCATAGTAACAGAGGGCATGGATAAAGGCCATCTGCTCCTGTGCAAGAAGATCGTTCAGGCTATTGACAGCATGGATCTATCGATAGCTCACAAATGATATACAGCATGAGTCAGTAGAAAGAACAGAGGATTTGGAGTCAGAGGATATAAGTTCAAATTTCATCTAGACTGCTTACTATCTGTGTGACTTTGGGGAAGCCCCTTAGCTCTGTGGGCTGCATCTATAAAATGAGGGTTTTGGACTAGATGAGAGATATCAAACAGGAAGCCTACAGCTTCAATAAGGCCCACAACACTCTGGTGCATGGCTCCAACTAGATTAAAATGTCATTTGGAACTATTTAACAAAATAAAAACATAATAAAACAGGAAATATTACAATGTAAAATTTACATTTTAAGTCAATATGTGGCCTGCAGAGATACTTATGTATGGATTCTTATTATGGAAAGTGAAGGGTTAAGTGCCTTACACAATAACACAAGGCCAGTAAGTATAAAAGGGGGGTGGAGGAGACTTGGCCCCAGATCATCTTGATTCCAATGCTGGCTCATTATTCATTAATAATAATAATACAGTTATCAATATAATTGAGAGAGATCACAATATAGAAATAGACTGCCTTGAGGACAATATGACCTAGGTTTAAGTCCTGAATCTGACAGATAATACCTCTGTGACTCTGAACAGGTCATTCAACCCCTAAGTGTCCCTGGACAGTTTTCAAAGACTAAAGATTGTAGAGCTGTTAGAGATTCACATTGGCAGAGGAAGTTTCCTCACAGGGGAACTCTTTGCACAGATGAAAGCACAGGTCTAGCCCTTCCCCCCAATTATTATACTAAGAATAGCCCCACCTTCCCTAGTGTTTTCCAAAGTGTATTCTAACTTTTCACCTCCTTGTTATTCACAAAAGACTGACCTATCTTCAACTCCCACAACCATTGCTTCTTTGTTCTTCTTTAGTCCCCTTCAAACCCCAAATCTAAACTTACCATGAGACTTCCCATGTTCCTTTAAATATGAAAATATGAATTTTCTTCAATCATCTTGTCCCTTTACCCACCTGCTCTTTTCATCACACCACTGCTCCCCAGAGTAATATGAAAGAAGCCGTGAATGATTTCTCTGTTAAATTGAGCTTAATGGTTCTATATTATCACTAGAGATCTCCAGAGAAATAAGGATGAGCTCACTATATCTTCAGTTTCTAGGGGGAAAAAAGCTGAAAAATAAAAGACAACTCTAATCTTCTATTTTAATTTGATTTTATTGATTTTCTTTTCAGAAATTAGGGAGGCAAGTTTTCTTTCTACAAATATTATCATGAGGCACAGCTTAATTCCAGTTACAAAGAAAAGTTAAGTTATATTTGTGCTGATATATCCTTGTCCTGCGGCATACTGGAGAGTTGGCACTGTGGTTGGGGGGAGAATGCTGAACCTCACAGTCAGAACTTTGGATAGAGCTCCTAGTTCATCTATGAGCCAGAGAGAAAATGATATGGAGCAGCCGGGGGGAAAGAAATGGATTTGGTGTCAGAGGAGCTGAATTTGAATCCAGGTTCTGATCTGGGTGACCTCAAGCAAATCACTTTAATCTCTGTCTCTCAGTTTTCTTATTCGTAAAATGAGGTGTTTCGTTTTTTTTTAAATCATTACATTACTTCTAAAGTCTCTTCCATCTTTAAATCCATAATCCTATTAATCCTTACAAGGGAGCTCATGCTCCTCTTAATGAACACCCAACTCATCTTTTAAGGCTCAACTCAAATGCTTTCTTCTCTTGGTCTTTCTCTTCCCCAATCAGCACCTCCATCTCCCAAACTCAGGACTATATTAATATCTAGGCTATGGCTCTTATCTAACTCTGACTTGTATTATAGCTATTTATGTATCTAATCAACTCACCACCCACTACCAATGTAAGATTACAAGCTACTCTCCAATTCATCTGTGTTGATCTCAGCACACAACCTTGCATATAGAAGATACTTAATCAATACATGATGAATGAATGCACACATGAAGTAACTATGCTAGCTTCTAGCATTCCTCTGGGATTTCAGTTATGGATACTCTCATGTATCTACAACTTGTTACTAATCTAAGACCTGCTATACTTTTTGTGGGGGAAGGTAGAGGGGAGGGGCATGACAAGGACTCAATAATCTAGGCACTTTGTACTTGTGACTTGTTAGGATAGCACTGACCACACAAAGAATCCAAAGAGTAGATAGATATTAATCTTCAGGAAAATCTATAGTAGAGAACAAAAGGGATCAAGCCTTGACCTTTCCATTCTTAATTTTTATTAATGACTTAAATGAAGGCCCAGATGGCTTTCTTAAATTGAAAAAAATGACACAGAGTTAAGAAGGATAATACATTGCTTGACAGGGATCATGTTGGACTAATTGCTACCTGAGATTCCTTAAGTCTTGAGCTTTCCTGTAATTTCCATGTAAAATTTGGAATCCTTGGGTCTGACTGTCTCTGCTTCCTTTATGCTATAAAGCTGGGCTGGGAGTACTGAATTTTTAACACTCATAGGTAATCCAAAAATGATTCATTTTTTTCTGTGGTCCAATGTCATATGAGAAGCAGCAAATGGACCAGCCTGAAGTCAGGAAAGAGAGTGTGGCCCCCTGACCACTTACCATATCCTATTTTTTCCAGATTAATCTAGAAAGGGCAAACTACATGTACTTTTGTGTGATATCGGTTTTGTGGTTTTCTCCCCAAACCAATATCATTTAATGAGGAAAAACACTATGCAATCTTACTTTCAGCCTTTCTTCAAGTAGAAATAACTAACTCTGATAGTTATAAAGAGGAAGTTCAGAAAGAGTTCAAATAGGTAAACATATCTATCCTTTTCCCAAGGTAGAACTTAGAGTAACTTCTGACACAGAGTTCTCTCATTAGCATATTTAATCATGCTTTTATCTTTAATCATCAGAATATTTAATATTGTACTTTTTTTCTCTTCTTGGTCCTGGAATAACAACGGGTTCTGTTGTTTTGTGATAGATGCTTTTAATAAAATCAGTAATTACCCTCTGTGTGTGTTTGTATGTGTGTGTGTGCATATGTGTGTTTGTGTGTGTGTATTATTCCCATTCCATTTTATTTTAAATTCTGGCTTTCATATTTTTGCACAAACAAGCAGTCTGAGGTAGAACATGAAAAGATTACAAGTCCAGCAATGAGTACCTATAGAAAGGGGTCTTGGGTGGGGGAGTAGCAGTAGGATAGGAATACATGATGGTTTTGACAGAAAGAAACCCTGGACTTGGAGCTGAGAGACTTGAGTTCTAATTCTGAGCCCTACCAATTAGAACTGTGTGGGCTGGGCTGAGTCATTTCATTTCTCTAGTTCTCAGGCCTCTTATCTGTAAAATGAAGTGGATGAATGAAATGTTCTTAGTGTTGGGCATTATGTTATTGAAACTCCTAATAATGACCCTGAGTCACCAAGAAAAGTTGGCTTAAGGTCTATATCCCAAAGAGATCAAAAAAAAAGAAAAGGACAAAAGAAAAGGATCTAGATGTACAAAAATATTTATAGCATGTGGAAGCAAAGAATTGGAAACTGATGGGATGTTCATCAATAAGGGAATGGCTAAATAAGCTGTAGTATATGATTGTGATGTAATTCTATTGTGCTATAAGAAATGATGAGCAGGATACTTCTAGAAAAGCCTGGAAAGATTACATGAACTGATGCAAAATAAAGAGAGTAGAACCAGGAGAACACTGTACACAGTAACAACAATACTGATCAACCGCGAATAACTTAGCTCTTCTGAGCAATAGAATAATCTAAGGCAATTCTGAAGGACTTCCAATGGGAAAAAAATGTGATACACCTCCAGATAAATAACTGATGGAGTCTGATGCAGATAGAAGCATACTTTTTTTACTTTTTTTTCTTGTTTGTTTTTGGATTGTGTTTTCTTTTGCAATATGACTAAGATGAAAATATGTTTTGCAAGACTGAACATTTATAAGTTATATCAAATTGTTTGCCTTCTCAAGGAGGAGAATGTGGAGGGAGGGAGAGAGAGAATTTGGAACTCAAAATTTAAGAAAATGAATTTTTTAAATTGTTTTTACATGTAATTGGAAAAAAATAAAATATTCATAACCAAGAAAAGATGGCTCTGTTTAGTGTGTGCTGCTGAAGAATGGCCTGAAATGTATAATGCATTTCAGAAAAAAAAACTTTCATTAGAAGTGATTTTTTAAAATTCACTTTTATTTCATTTCCAATCCTGAATCCAAAAATAGTCATTGAAGGGGTAAATTTCAGTTATTTAAAAAGCTGATGGTGTGATTCCTGATGGTGACAAATAAATAAAGCAGCATTTGTGAAGAATGGCTCTCTTCCCGTAATATAGACAACAAGTTGACTCTGGGGGCAGAAGGAAACACTCCTTAGGAAGGGTTATAACTAGGAGATGTACACAAAGGCAACATGCCAACGTCAGTGGGGAGCAGAAGGACCTCTGAATTGGGCTGCCTCAGAAGTATAATTGGGGTGGGGTAGGGGTAATCTTGTCCTGTGATTTTAACAGGTTGGGGAACTCCTGGAATAGAAACTCCTTCACTGTTGACTGGGAATTTGTCTGTAACTTAATGCTTTGAGAAGTTGCTGAGGAGCTTCCTTGCAGAAGTTCTAAGACAAGAGTCTGGACTTTCTGACTCTGAGATTAACCCTTTATTCAACACCATGATGCCTCTGATACATTTACAGAGTCACAAGGCTGGAAGGAACTTTGGAAATCATATAACTGAATTCGCCTACCCTTTTTACAAAGAGGGCAACTGAGTACCAAGAAGAGAAAAGGAATACGCTCAAAGTTAACTCAGCTAGGAAGTGGTAGAGGGAGCCACTGAAGGGAAGGGAAATCATGGCTGCTGGAAGACTGGAGTTCAAATCCCACTTTGTGCACTTGCCATTTGTGGAATGCTGGGAAAATCCTTAAGTTCTTGACACCTAAATGTGTCATGTGTCAAATGAAGGGGTTGAACCCAATGACATCTAAGGTTCCTTCCAGTTCTAAATATATAATCAAACCAAATTCAAGGCATATGGCCTAAAGGCCAACCCCAGTTGAGGAAGGGATCCCCTATCATGAGGAGAGAGTGACCTGAGATGTTGTATGGTAGGTGAGAAGCAGGTCTTGGCTTGGGGAGGATGAAGGGAATCACTGAGAAGTTTCTCAGAGAGGAGCTCACACCAGCTCACCATCTGGCAGCCAGCTACTTTAGCCAATGATTTTTGCTTACTAGATATTCAGTTCTGTTGTAAGTTGTACAAAGACTGTGAGTGCTTCTCTACCTCTAAATTTGGTTCTCTGGTAGAAGTCCCAATTCGTCTACCCTAGTTACAGCCCTGGCAAGTAGCAATAGAGCTCCTTTCTCCTAGGTTTTGCTTCTTGTTCATAAATTATAAATGTGTCAGTGGTTCACTCTGTCACTCCTTACACTACACCTTGATCATTAATCCAAATTAATTTTAATATACTTCCCCAAAGGATTTTTGAAGTCCCTGTTGACAAAAAGAGTCATTCATCCTATCTCTGATCCTTACCTTGTACTCTCATCCTGCTGAGACATTCCACCCCTCTTGTGTTCATGTAACGAAAAAGGATCTGTTACTTCTGCTGAAGTGTTTCTTCTGATTCCTCTTCCTGGTCAGGTGGGTTGGGGAATATTATTTTTACTCTCTTTTTATCATTTGATTGGAATGTCTAATTGCAGGGATTTCGTGGTACTTTTTTTCCCAACAAGACTTTTATCTCTCTGCCATTTGAGTCTCTAGCACAGAGTCACATCACCCCCTCCCTTTTGCCTGTACAGTCTTCCTACAGCTGTGGTAGCTTAAAATCCCTGTTGATCATCCTTTCCCCACCAATCCTCCAAGATGTCAAGTACATCAAGGCCTGTACTTATGGCTAAGTCCACCCTTTCCATCATTTAAGCTGTAAGCTGTTGTGTGGAAGCATTTATGTTATCTGACTTGGCATTTTCGTCCTCTTCCATTGTCTCTTGGTGTCCAGTTTGATGAGTAAGCTTCTGCGTCTCTTCCATTTATCTAGATGCCACTAGATTTCTGTCTATATAAGTCTTTGTCTCTTGTGCACTTCTCCATTCCCCATCTCCCCTTTATTCAGTTTGTAATCACTCTACTAACTTTCAAAATTCATGCTTCTTTCATACACTGAGAAGCAGCTAGGCAAGCAGATGGAGCTGACCAAGCAATCCGTCAACTAGTATCTACAAGGCACCCATTATGTGTAGGACCCATAACGGTCAGTGCTGGGGTTACAAACAAGAGAGAAAAGGCACTATCTTCCAGTAGCTCACATTTCAATGTTATATTTATATAACTAAGGATATTTAGTTTATTTCTATTATTTTTCATATTGTATAATTTATTCACAAAATAAATTTAGTTTTTACATGTCATAGTTATAAAAGTGGGATGCACAAGAATGGATGGAAGTTAACCATAGAGGGGAAGGCACAAGCAAATTAGGGAAATTGAGAATGACCTCATGCAAAAGGCAACATCTGAGTTGTTTTACAGAAAGCCTGGGCATTGCAAGAGAGGAAGCGAAGAGGGAGTGCATTCCAGGGATGTGAGAGAGACAGTGCAAAGACACAGAGAGAGGAAAGAAAGATGAGTATCGCCCAAAAGGAATGACAAGCAGGCCTGATTGTAAAATGCATGAAGAGAAATAAAATTTAAGAAGACTGGGAAGGTAAACAGAGGTGAGGTTATGAAGAGTTTTAAATGCTAAGACTTGAGTTTGAATCCTGTCTCCAACACTTACTAATTATCTCTCAATCAAGGTCTTTGGGTTATATAAGGAACTTGGAAACAGAAAGACCTGAGTTCAAATTCAGCCTCAGACACTAATTAGCTATGTGACCCTGAGCAAGTCAGTTAATCTCAGTTTGTCCATCTGTACAATGGAGATAACAATAGCACCTAATTACCAAGGTTTCCGTGATGATCAAATGAGCTCAGTGTCTTTAAAGGGCCGTGTAAACCTTGAAGTGCTATATAAATGCTTGTGACTACTATTATTGTTGTGATTACTGCTGTTTCCTCATCTGTGACCACAACTTTTAAAGACCCATAAATAAAGTTCTTAGTATCAAAATTGTCGGCACTCACAAACGGTTCAATAACAGAAAGAAATATGAATTTATCAAAGGCGTCAGGTAATTGTTAGCCACAGGCCATTTGAGTAGCAGAATGGATGCCTGTTACCTCCCCAAACCCTTCTATTCTCTTGCTTAAAAGGAATTATGATGGTCTCCCAGGGACAGATGACTGGGTTAACTGCAACAAAAGCACTCTGGCTTGGTGAAGGGAGTGGTCAAGAGACCTTAGTAAAGGCAAGGATGCTGAAGACTTATAGCTCCTGTTCAAAAATTACAGGAAGTTGGAATTTGGTAGGGCTGAGGAGGTAGGGGTTGGGGAATGAAATAGGACAATGTGGGTAGAGGCTCCCAATGCATTATGCCAACCTTAAAGCTTGATGCACATGAGTGGTAAAGGAGAAGCCCTTGTGTTGTGGCTGGGATCTATGAGGCAAAGGCTTTTTGTGGGGGCTAGAAGAGAGGTATTAAAAGTTTTGTGCTTCACAAGGAAGGGTGTTGAGTTGTTGCCTTGGCTGTAATTGCTTCTATAGACTAGCAAAGACAGTGAAATTCACTGGTATGGGTAACAGAAACTAAATCCTCAAATCTAACATTCTGTGCCTGCTTCAGTGCTGATGGTGTTCTCATCCACAATGCTGGGTAGTTGATGCTCATGTGCTACAACAGAGGCTTGGGTTCCAATTCCACCTCATTTTTATTAATGTAGTGTATGGTTTCCTCCCAGAACCCTCCTGGGATTTTCCTTCTAGCTGGGGTTTGGTCTATAAAGGGGTCAGCTGGAATCTAACACATATGGTTTCTCTCAGATCTAGAACATATATATGACTATGTTGGTCTAGCAGTGCATGTGTGGCCTTCATGGAACTCCCCCTAGCTTCTGAACCTTCTATCTTCCAGATAGGACAGAGTAGATAAAACCCTGAGTCTGAAGTCAGGAAAATCTGAGTTCAACTCTGGCCCCAGACATGTACTAGCTGTGTGACCCTGGGCAAGTCACTTAACCACTTAATCACTTAACTACTTAGGACTTAACTTCACCTCAGTTTTCTCATTTGTAAAATAGAGCTAATACTAATAGCATCTCCTTTCCAGGATGGTTGTGAGGATCGCTCAGCACAGTGCCAGGCATGTAGTAGGTGCTATGTAAATGTTTTATTTATTGTTATTAATAATACACATTATGTTATTAATATGTAAAAACGATAACAATAATAACACAACATGGCGTAATGGACATAGAGCTGGCCACAGAGTCCCAAGAACGTGAGTTCAAAGTCTTGTCTCTGACACACACTGACTGACTCTGGTCACGATATTTGCCTCCCAGTTCCTGGTCAACTCTTGGAAGAGCAGAGGTTACAGAATGGCTGTAACAGACCTTCATCAATAGAGGACATTTTTTCACTGTGAGAATATGCTATATGCCAATTAAATTGCAGGTCTGGTTCAACAGCGAGATGATAAAGATGACATTGACATTTGCAAAGCACCTTAAGTAAGCTATGCCAAATACTTTACATATATTATCTCATCTGATCTTCATGACAGCCCTGTGAGTTTAGTACTGAAGAGCTCTATACATAGATGAGAAAAGTAAAGCTGAGAAGGGTTAACTGACTTGTCCAGGGTCACACAGCAGATAAATGTCTGAGCCAAGATCTGAACCCAAGACTTTCTGATCCCAAGTTCAACATTCCATGTACTACCCTGCCTATCCTGTGTTGGAAATTTTGTGTTCTTACCGAAGCCCCAGAGGCATATATTTTGAGATGGGGAATGAGACTATTCTCCTCTTTGCCCTAGCACCTCCTCACACTCCTTAGGGGGACAACACAGTGTCTGTATAGCTTTCTACAGCCAACCTGCAGAGAATCAATGACATCTCTTCCCAGGGGCACCAGCATTAACATCTATGACTGATGTGGTTTTTGTGTGGGATCTTTTGGAGCTGAAATTGACCTTAGATATCATTCAGTTCAACTGAGAATCACTGAATCATAAAGCTCAACAGTTGGGTTGGACTCTGGAGATTGTTTAGTTCAACCCATACTCCCAAAGAACCCCCATCAGAATATGCCTGAAAGCTCCCTCATCTTTTCTGCCCTCAAACACAATGTTGTCATCATTGATTCTTCTTCCAATCCCAGAGTATCCATAAGAATCAATTTTTATCCATACAATTTCTCTCCCTTGTTAGCCCATTTCCCAAGGGCTGCTTCACTAGCACAAAAGTGAGGAGGAAAGGGTAGAGATATAATCAGTGTCTGAGATGAACTGAGATATCTGATGGTTCTAGATTCTCAGGAAAGAATATTTGTGATGTGATGAAGAAGAGATGAATCAAGCATGCCTTGGGGAGCTGAATGATATCTGCACAATGGTGCAACATCTGATCTTCAGGGGAAAAAGAGACTTAAAATATAGGCATAGCAAAGACAACATACAGACATAAGAGCACAATAGCTCATATTTGTATATTGTTTTATATCCATTAACTCATTGATTCTGATAACAACCATGCCAGACAGGCAGGGCTTGGGATATTAATCTCATTTTAGACTTAAGGATATGTGTTCAGAAAAATTAAGTAATTTATCCAAGGTCACACAATTCGCAAGCTGCACAGCCAGTGCTCTAATCCAGATACCCCGACTGAAGCACATTAGGGAACTCTCTGAATTTAAAGTCAGGAAATTTGAATTCCGCTTTGAATCTAACCCAGTTATGTAACCTCAGGCAGGATATTTCCCACTCTCTGTCAGTCACATCTGTAAAATACTGAGAGGGATGGACCACTTGATCTGGCTCTAACATCCTATGAGTCTGTAAGGACATAAGACATCTTATCCTGTGTTCTTTCCATTATAATATACTGTCTCTCAAGGCAACCCTTTTTGTCAAAAGAGAAGGAAATTGAAGGAAGGGCCTGCCTGAGACATACAGAAGGCAAAGAAGATGCCACTCAAGGACAGTGGGATAAAAGTTAAAAGCTAGCATTTATATAGTACCTACCACATACCAGGCACTGTTTTAAATGCTTTACAGTTACCTCTTTTGATCTTACCTTGGGAGATAGGTGTTATTATTATTCCCATTTTACAGAGGAGGCAAAGAGTGGTTAAATGACCTGCCCAAAACCACACAAATTTTAACTCAAGTCTTCCTGACTGCAGGCCCAATGCTCTACCCATTAAGCCATCCAATTGCCTCCAGACAAGTAGGGGACCCAGACAAGTGAGAATTCTCAGACTTAGTGATGGGAAAATAGGTTAAACATTTCCAGTTTTGCATGGTTGGGTTGGACAGGCAAGTATCCTAGAGCCCAATGATGAAATATTTACCCAGGCAAAAGAAAAAGAAATTGATGGTGATAGAAAATTGCTTTCATGCCCTTCTGGTGCCCAGAATGAATTACATTCCAGAGAATCTAAAGAAACTGTCTCTTTCTAAGCCATACAGTATGCTGAAATAGAAGGAAAAGTTGATTGGTTTGGGAGTCAGCCACAAAAAAGAAAAAAATATATCCTTATCATTTCTGAAATAGACTAACGCTGGAGTAGCATTATTGTGCTTCTGAGAGCAAACCGCGCAAGTCATCCTGTCTCACATCGTAGGGGCAGCCTTCACATTGTCTGTCAGAAACCCTTGCAGAACCAGAGTAAGCAAAGATTTGTCTCAGGAGATGTTGGTAACTTGGTGATTTCATGAGACTGGGAACTTGTTTTGGACTCATCCACTTGCTAACTTCATCTGTCTTAAGAAGAACGGGATGTATCAATGTGCAGAGATTCTGGGCAAAGACTCAGGTAGAGACTTGAAATGTGGGTATTTGTGAAGGTCAACCCAAAGGTGTACTCTTCCAACACTTCTAACCCTTCAATGTTTATTGCTGTTGTAACTGTTATCATTACTATTATCTTATAAAGGTGGAGGGGAAAGTGAAGGGTAGGACCATAGATTAAAATATGGAAAGTGCCTTAAGAACTGAAGGTGACAGATTGAAAGCTAGAAAAGGTCATCTGAACCAACCTTTCATTTTTACAAATAAGGAAAATGAGATCCAGAAAAGACTGGTTGAAGCATTCTGAAGTTCATATATTCAATAATTAGCTAAGCCAAGGTTCAAATGCAGATTCTCTGACTCCAAATGAGCATATTGCCTACTGTACCATGCTTCCACTCTCCAGTAGGGAAATTATACAGAAAAACATTTGATAAGCATTTAGTGTGTACCAAGCCCTGTGCTAAATTCTGGGGAAGCAAATCAAAAACCAAGTCAGCCTTTGTACTGAAGGAGCTTAGGGAAGAAAGACAAGACTGGAGAATTCAAGTACATGGCAGGTAGAAGGTCTAGCAGGTTACGTGGAAATTCTGGGCAAGTCAGAAGACAGTGGCAGGGCACACATTGGGACATAGTGACCTTAGGAGGCAATAGTATTACCATTGACAAGGCTCAAGGGGCCACTGCCTTCTGTAATGGCTTGCAACTGATGGCTCCATGTTCATTCATGTTATTTGAGTGTCCATTTTCCTGACCAACAACTCCTAAAAAACAGAGACTTTTTACTGGGGGTTAGAGAAGAGCAGGTCTATGGCTTACTTCTGATGGGGATGGGACTGTGCAAATCAGATGGAGAGAACACTGAATCTAGAGTCAGAGGACTTGACTTCAAATACTACTGTCAGATCTTCTACAAGTTAATCTCTCTCAGTCTTGTTTCTTCACCATAAATGTGGGGGCTGAATTACCTGATTTTGCCTTTAAAAATGTTTGTATGACCTCAGACAAATCACTTAATCTCCTTTGGTCTCAGTTACCTCAATTATAAAATAAGAGGGTTGAATTAAATAACCCCCAAGGTATCTTTGAGCCCCACATCTGTGATACCATGATCCTATGAACATCAGCTACCTTAATTTTCCCCATTTCCCCAAAACAATGAAGTCTAAGTCTATATGTAAAAGTGTTAGTTACAATAGTCAGTGGCTACTTGTGCCATTATATAAATCCATTAGAAAAATATCCAAACCAATCACCACCTGAAAGATCCTATGAGGAAAACTCACGGGAATATTGTAGTTAAATTCTGAAACCGCTACATCAAGGACAAAATATTAAGAAAAAAAATTTACATATGGCAATAGCACAATTAGAATCACACAAGATCTAGCAATGGTGACACTAAAAGATCACAGGTCTTGGAAGACTATATATCGAAGAGCAAAAGAACTGGGCTTCTGGTAGAAAATATCATACCCAGATTTGACTTCAGAGTGATTATCAATAGTAACTGTTGCTGTTTCTCTCCCAGCCTGATATCCTCATTTTTCTTTGCCTCATTAAAGGGGCCACCACCCTTGACTACTTCTTAAAAAGGCCTATTCAATGAATGGGCGTTACCTCACCCTAAGTGAGTACCTGAATAGACCATGGCCTAAAGGGGCCAAGGTCTCCCAGAGCATCCTGGGTCATCTCCAGTCATCCTGATGAATATCTGGTCAATGGATTCAGATGGCTCTGGAGGAGAAGTAAGGCTGGTGACCTGCACAGCCCTTCCTCACTCAAAACAAAGTCAAGTGCAAGTCATGTCATCATTTCTCTTATGGCATGGTCTTCTTTGGCTATAAAGGATGAATACAACAGTCATATTCAAAAAAGCTAAACATGATTCTGGATGGAAAAAAAAACCTGACATTTGATCAACTGTCAGACTTTTAGAACTCTGTTAAAATCCTGAACTCAACAAAAGATTTGACATACAGGAGCCAAGAAAAATATAAGGTACTTACCAATGACTATTACAAGGCACTAAATAAGGATAGAATGTTCACCTTTTATTCTGTTTAAAACTGTTACTAGTAATTAAGCAGCTTATAAGAAAGATTGGGGTAGACCTGAGTGTGATATGACTTCAAAACCATTCAAGAACATCTGAAAGAGTAATTATATTACACAAATAAGGTGCAAGAGGAAGAACGAATACAGAGGAATTAGATGGGGGAGGAGGGGCTCTGTAAACCTACTAACATCAGGAATGGCTTTAAGAGGGGAAAATAAATATACATCTAACAGTATAAAGTCTTTTAAATTTAGAAAGAAATAAAATTCTAAGGGGATAGGGAAGGGGAGAGGATAAAGGAGAGATTTTTAGAAGGAAGAGTGAGGGAATAGGTTAAAAGAGGGATGTAGAAGGGTGTTTAGAGGGAAGGATCTTTAGAAGGGAATGGGACAGAACAGGTCAAAGGAGTATACAAAAGGTTGTTTAGATTTGGGGGAGTGGGAGGCTAAGAGAGGGATTACTAGAGTGGGGATAGGTTAAATACTAGGAGGGTAAGGTAGCAGTTAGAAATAAAGTAGAAGAGGTAAGAGAAATAGGAAAAAAAGATGTACAAAGAATAGGAATAGACTCTCTTAGGGAAAGCATATGTTTTTATATGTATGTATGTATGTATATATGTGTGTACATGTATGTATCTGTCAATATCTACATATTCACACTCAATTATAGACTTGGGGTGGTGGGTAGGGAGGAGGAAGGGAGGAAAAGAAGAAAATAAAAAGTGTACAGCAGAGAACAAAAGAAAACCTACAAGGAAGCAAAAAAGATGAACAGCTTTCAACCTAATACATGATATTTAATAAACAGGCTTTCTTGAAATGAAAAGCTGCTATATATTCTAAATCCTCTCCTGTATTCTGCTGTGCGCATGACATGAGAGGCAGCTAGGTGAGTAGAGTGCTGGCCCTGCAGTCAAGAGGACTTGAGTTCAATCTGATTTCAGACACTTGCCACTTACTAGCTGTGTAATCCTGGACAAGTCATTTAATCCCAAAAGCCTCATTCCCCCCCAAAAAATCCAATCAAAACTAGCCACTCCTAATGGTATTAAATTGTTATGCTTTTGATATCTTATTTTGAATTCATTATATATATGTATATATATATATATATATGCATATTTCCAGGAATTTAAAGTAACAAAACTCTACCACAATAGTATTCAGTTACACACACATTTGTTAAATGATTTCATTGAGCACATTATTCTACGTATAAAGCAACACATTAGGTCTTAGGAGAGATAGAAAGCTTACAGACATGGCCCCTGCCCTCATGGAAATTACGTTCAAGTTGGGGGATCACAGACATGGAGAAATAATATATGGGAAGCAAGTGAAAGAGTGTAAGTAAAATGCTCTGTGTCAATCTCCAGTCCATTGCTACACATAGACATGGTCACACCCTTGACCTTGCCATCAACCATAAGTGTTCCACTTCCAGGTTCATGAACTCTGAAGATGGAATGATTATAAGCTTATCATTCCATCTTTCCCTAGGCATCATGACCTACAACCATGTTCTTTATCTTCATTGTGAGCTCTTTTTCTTCCATTCCTCACTTACTTCCAACATCATCAACCCTGTACTATCTACACTCTCTTCCCTTTTATATCTCAACTTCTTGGTGAACCAACTGAACTCTATACTCTCCCCTACCCTGAATATCCTGTCACAGGATATCATGCCTTGCAAAGTATCAATTGTATACTGCTCCCACCATTTTCCTTTGCTTCTGTTCTTGTCCTGCGAAATGGAGCTGGTGGGAATCACAGCACCATGCCAACTGGGCCCACTACAGAATTATGCTATATAATCTCAACTGTGCTCTAACTTTAGAAAAGCAAACTCACTGTACCACACTCCACTATTGATGTTCCAAGCCTTCTTGTTTTTCCTCAAGACTCCTTGGATATCTATTTCTCCCACCTTCACAGGAACACTTCATTTTTCTCTATTTTTCTCTTACTATCTCTTTCTTTCCTATCCACAAACATTGTCTCCCTATACTAAAGGTAAGAAAAACTCATTTGATTTCATCATCTCTACTAGCTATCATTCTACATTTTCACTCTCTCCTTCATGACTAAAATCTTTGAGAAAGCCTACAGCTGGTACTCCCATTTACCTCCTGCCTTACTTTATTCTAAACTGACATCTTTATTCAACTGAAATTTTCTCTCTAAAATTATTAATGTCTCCAATTGATAATTGATCAAAGGATATAAATAGAAAGTTTTTGGATGAAGAAATCAAATCTATATGTAATTATATGAAGTATTCTAAATCACGGTTGATTAAAAAAATGGAAATGAACACAACTTTGGGATATCTCACATTTATCAGATTGGCTAAAATGACAGCAGGGAAAAATGAAAATGCTGGAGGGGATGTGAAAAATTGGGACACAGATACACTGTTAGTAGAACTGTGAACTGATGCAACCATTTTGGAGAACATATCTAGAATTATTACCAAAGAGTTATAAAATTGTATATACCCTTTGATCCAGCAATACCACTATTAGGCCTGTTTCCCAAGGTGATCAGGGAAAAAGGAAAAGAATCCTTATGTTCTAAAATATTTAAAGCAGCTCTCTCTCTCTGTGAGGGCAAAGAACTTGAAATTGAGAGGATGTCCATCAACTGGGAAATGGTTAAACAAGTTGTGATATGTGACTATGATGGAATACAACTGTGTATAAGAAATGATAAAGTAGTTGATTTTAGAAAAATGTGGAAAGACTTGCATAAAATAATGAAAAGTGAAATGAGCAAAACAAGAGCACATTATATATAGTAACAGTAATATTGCTCAAAGAATAAATGTGAACAATATGAGTATTATAAATATTCAAATGAATGACAAAGGACTTATAAGGGAAGATGCTATCTATCTCCAGAGAAAGAACTGATAAACTAAAGAACTGATACAAAGAATGGTTTTACACGCACACACACACACACAAACACACACACACACACACATCTTTGTCAAATGATGGTCTTCTCTAGTATGGGGTGGGAAGGAAGGAGGGAGATAGTTTGGAACTTAAAATGTAACAAAAAATATGAAATTCAATTAAAAAACCAAAGTTGATAATGATCTCTTAATTACCAAATCTAAAGACTTTTTTTCTTAATCCTGATCCTCCCAGACCTCTCTACAACTTTTGACACCGTTAATCACTTTCTTCTACTCTCTTCTCTCTAGGTTTTTGTGACATTACTTTCTCCTATCCTCATTTTTCTCCTATCTGACCTCTCACTTTCCATCTGTCTGTCTATCTGTCTCTCTCTCCCTCCCTCTCTTTTACCTTGCTTCCCTCCATCCCTGTCTTTTTAATTCATTTCATATCCAATAATTATGAGTATACCCCAAGAAGAAGCCCCAGCCTTCTTTTTCTGCTCTCTAATATATGACTTGGTAATTTCAGCAGATCCAATTATCATTTCTATGCAGATGCTACCCAGATCTATATTTCTAATCCTAGACTCTTTGTTAAACTACATATTTCACATATCTCCAACTGCTTCTTAAGCATCTTGGAATTGGATGTCCCATACATATCTCAAACTCAATATGTCTGAAAAGGAACTCATTATCTTCCCCTAGTTCTTCCCCTTGTTATCTTCTTATTACTGTTAAGGAAACCATCATCCTCTTAGTCATCCAGGCTTGCAAAATCAATTTCATCTTCAACTCCACATTCTCACTCAACCCACATACACAATTCATTACCAAATCTTGTCATTTCTACATGCACAACATCTCTCAAATATGCCCTACTTCTCTTAATTCAGCCCCTCATCACCTTGCACTTGGACTGCTCCAACATTCTGAAATCAACAGGCAGTTGACTGGATGTGAAAGAAAAGAGTCAAAGATAACTTCATGTTGTCAAACAAGGGAGATCAGGTATATAACTGCAACACCAAGAGAAGCAGAGAAATAAGAAGGAAGAAGAGGTTTTGAGGGAAAGATAATCAGCCCAACTTTCTCATGTTGAATTTGAAATATTATTTTGTCCCCAGCACAAGAGATGAGAATCAATAATGGTAAATCATATCAGAAAAAATCACAGAACTTCTGGGTTAAAAGAAGCCAGAAAGGTCTTCTAATCTAACCCATGCATGAGTAAGCATTTCCCCTGCACTGTTTTCACTGAATGTATAATCTACTGTATCTGAGGTCACCCAGTCCATTCTTAGTTCTAATTGTTAGAAAGCTTTTTCTTACATAAAAGGTAAATGTGTTTCCTTATTACTTCAATGTGTTCCTCCTAGGTTTCTCCCTTGGGCCCTAAACGAATAAATCTAATCTATCTTCCACATGAAAGCCTTTCAGATACTTAAAGAATGCTATAATACCCCCATATCATACTGTTCCCGGACTAGACAGTCCCAAATCCTTTACATGATCCTGATATGGCCCCTATCTCATCATCTTGGTCACTTTCCTCTGGACATGCTCCAGCTTGTCAGTGTTACTCCAAAAGTATGGAGCCTGAAATTTCATACAATGAGGCAGGTAAATGTCGTGGTGGATAGAGGTTGGATTTGAAGTCAAGAAGATGTGAATGTGAATCTTACTTCTTTTTTATTTTTTTTTATTCTTACCATTTGTAAAGCTGTTTATTAAATGTAAGTTTAATTTATAAAACATCAGTTATTATTATCTTATTTCCATCACAGATGCAGGGTATTTTTATTTTTTAAGATCCAAAACATTTTTTTTAGTTAAGTTCTGATAATATTGTTTTGTTTTTAAAAAATTTGAATGGAATAAAATATGATTGGGGTAAAGTATTACTGTGCTATAAGAATTTATGAGCTCAATGATTTTAGAAAAAACATGAAAAGATTTGCATGAAATAATGAAGAATGATGAGCAGAACCAAGAAAACATTGTGTGAAGTAACAGCAGTATTGTTTTAAGAAAAACTTTGAGCAAATAAGTTATTTTCACTATTATAAATACCCAAATTAAGTATAAAAGACATATGAAGAAAGATGCTATCTGCATTCAGATAAAGAACTGATAGATAGAAGTATGAATATACTAACTTTACATATATATGTATATATGTTTCTAAGGTACAGGGGAAGAGAAGAGGGGAGAAAAAAGGGAAAAAATAAATTTTCATGTTAATTTTATTGTATATTTGAAAGGAATAGCAAGTTTTACATAGTAGATTTATATTTTCATGTACAATCATCATTTTTATTGTACTATGTTGTGAGTCTTGTTTCAACCACTTACCAGGAATGTGATCCTGGGCAAGTTACTCTCTTAGTCTCAGTTTCTTCATCTGTAAAATGGGGACAAACCTAGCACACTGGGTTGTTGCAAAAATTAATAAGATAACATATGTAAAACACCTTGCAGTTCTTAATACAGTATATAAATATTAGCTATTACTAATTATTTATTATAGCTGTAGTCTGAGCAAGACAGAATAAGAATGCAACCTTTACTGTTATGTCCTAGACACTAGTCTTCTCTGTATGCATTAACTAGTTTTGTGTGTGTGTGTGTGTGCAAGTGTGTAGATACTATGTCACCCATCACTCTTTTGATATATTTCAAAAACATTTGTTAAGCAACTGCTATGTGTTCATTACTGTGCCAACACTAGGAATGAAAAGAAAGGCAAAAGACAATCCTTAAACTTAAGGAGCTCGCAGGCTAATGGGGGAGACAATATGGAAACAATGACATACAAGTTAGATATAATCAGGACAAATTGGAGATTTCCAATAGAGGGAAGGCACTAGCATTAGGGGGGATCAGGAAAGGATTCCTGAGGAAGGTGGGATTTTAGCTGGAACCTGAAGGAAGAATTCAAGTGGAGCTTACAGTCCACTAAAACTCAAGATATTTTTTCAGATGAGTCACTGATTTGTCACATTTTCTTCTTCTATATTTGTGCAGTTTACTTCTTGAGCACTAGTATAGGCTTTGTTGCTTTTGTTAAGTCATTTTTCAGTCATGCTCAATTCTTTGTGACCCTATTTCGGTTTTCTTGGCAAAGATAAAGGAAGAGTTTGTCATTTCTTTCTCCAGTTCATTTACAGATGAGGAAACAGGAAAACAGGGTCAAGTGACTTGCCTAGGATCACACATTTAGAAAGTGTAAGAGGCCAGATTTGAATCCAGGAAGATGAATCTTCTTGACTCCAGACCCAGCACTCTATTCCCTGCTCCATCTAGCTGCCCTCTGGTACAGGTAGAACTTTATATTCATCTCCAATGAACCTTTATTAGATCTGACCAATTGTTCAAATCTTTAAGTTTAGATTTTTGGAGCCCTGTCTCTACTGTGTTCACTATTCTCCTCCAGCTTTGGATAATCTCTTCAGTGAATCTAGCCCCTTCTAAAGTGTAAACCTGATGCTACCTTCCCCCTCCCCCATTTATTAACTTATTTGTTTTCAGTTTTTAACAACTACTTCCATAAGTTCCAAATTTTCTGCCTTTCCCTCCCCAAGATGACACTCAATCTTATAAGCGTTCTTTCATACACATGCATTCTTATTAAACATATTTTCACATTAGTCATGTTGCATAGAAGAATTAAAATGAATGGGAGAAACCCTGAGAAAAACAAAACATGACAAAGGAGAAAATAGTCTGTTTCATTTTGCATTCTGACTCCATAGTTCTTTCTCTGGATGTGGATTGCATTTTGCATTGAGTCCTTTGGAAATGTTTTAGATCCTTGCATTGCTGCGAAGGGCTGAGTCTATCACAAAGAGTTCTCATAGACTGACTGTTAATGTGTATAATGTTCTCCTGGCTCTGCTCACTTCACTCAGCTTCAGTTCATATAAGTCTTTCCAGGTTTTTCTTAAGTATGCCTGTTCATCATTTCTTGTAGCATAATAGTATTCCATTGCATCCATAGACTACAACTTGTTCAGTCATTCTCCAGTTGATGGGCATTCCTTTGATTTCCAGTTCTTGACCACCATAAAAAGAGCTGCTATAAATATTTTTGTACATGTGGGACCTTTTCCCATTTTTAATGATCTCTTTAGAATACAGTCCTAGAAGCAGTATAGCTGGGTCAAAGGGTATGCACATTTTTATAGCCCATTGGACATAGTTCCAAATTGCTCTCCAGAATGGTGGAATCAGTTCACAGCTCCACCAACAATGAATTAGTGTTCCAAACTCTCCCATATCTTCTCCAGCATTTATCATTTCCCTGTTTTGTCATGTTAGCCAATATGATAGGTGTGATGTGGTACCTCAGAATTGTTTTGATTTGCACCTCTCTAATCACTAGAGATTTAGAGCATTTTTTCAAACGACTATAGATAGCTTTAATTTCTTCCTTTGAAAGCTGCTTGTTAATATCTTTTGATCATTTATCAATTGGGGAATGGTTTGTCTGCTTGTAAATTTCACTCAGTTCTTTACATATTTTAGAAATAAGGTCTTTATCACAGACACTAGCTGTAAAAATTCTCTCCCAGTTTTCTGCTTCCCTTCTAATCTTGTTTGCATTGGCTTTGTTTGTACAAAAACTTTTCAATTTAATGTAATCGAAATTATCCATCTTGTATTTCATAGTGTTCTCTGTCTCTTGTTTGGTCATACATTCCTTCATTTTTCATAAATCTGACAAATAAACCATTCCTTGCTCCCCTTGTTTTTTTATTGTATCAGCAATTATACCTAGATCGTATACCCATTCGGACTTTATTCTGGTATATGGTATCAGGAATTGGTCTATTCCCAGTTTCCACCATACTATTTTCTAGTTTTCCCAGCAGTTTTTGTCAGACAGTGAGTTCTTACCCAGAAGTTGGGGTCTTTGGGTTTATCAGACAGTAAACTACTATAGTCACTGACTATTGTGTCTTGTATCTGTAACCTATTTCACTGATCTACCCCTCTATTTCTTAGCCAGTACCAAGTTGTTTTGATGTTTGCTGCTTTATAATACAATTTAAGATCGGGTATGGCTAGACCACCTTCTCTCACATTTCTTTTCATCAATTCCCTGATATTGTTCTTCCAGATGAATTTTGATATTTTTTTCTAGCTCTATAAAATAATTTTTGGTAGTTTGATTGGTATGGCACTGAATAAGTAAATTAATTTAGGTAGAACTGTCATTTTTATTATATTAGCTTGGCCTACCCATGAGTAAGTGATATTTTTCCAATTATTTAGATCTGACTTTATTTGTGTGAAAAGTATTTTGTAATTGTGTTCATATAGTTCCTGGGTTTGTTTTGGCAGGAAGAATCCCAAATATTTCATAATGTCTACAGTAACTTTAAATGGAATTTCTCTTTCTATCTCTTGCTGTTGGGTTTTGTTAGTAATATATAGAAATGCAGATGATTTATGTGGGGTTTATTTGTATCCTGCAACTTTGCTGAAGTTGTTTATTATTTCCAGTAGTTTTTTACTTCATTCTCTAGGATTCTCTAAGTATATCATCATATCATCTGCAAAGAGTGATAACTTAGTTTCTTTTTTTGCCTGTTCTAATTCCTTCAATTTCTTTTTCTTCTCTTGTTGCTAAACCTAACATTTCTAGTACCATACCGAATAACAGTGGTGATAATGGACATCTTTGTTTCACTCTCCCCCATCTTACTGGAAAAGCATCTAGCTAATCCCTCTTGCATATAATGCTTGCTAATGGTTTTAGGTAGAAACTACTTACTATTTTAAGGAAGGCTCCATTTATTCCTATGCTCTCCAGTGTTTGCAGTGGGTATGAGTGCTGTATTTTGTCAAAAGTTTTTTCCGCATTTATTGAAATAATCATGTTGGTTTCTGTTAGCTTTGTTTTTAATATGATCAATTATGCTGATAGTTCTCCTAATACTGAATCAGCCCTGCATTTCTTGTTTAAATTCTACTTGATGAAATTGTATTATTCTCGTGATAAGTTACTGTAATCTTTTTGCTAATATTTTATTTAAAATTTTTGCATTTACATTCTTTGGGAAAATTGGCCTATAATTTGCTTTCTCTGTTTTGGCTCTTCCTAGTTTAGGTATCAGCACCATATCTGTAAGAATTTGATAAGACTCCATCAATTTTTCCAAATAGTCTATATAGTATTGTAATTAATTATTCTTTAAATATTTGATAGAATTTGCTTTTAAATACATTTGACCCTAGAGATTTTTTTCTAGGGAGTTCACTGATGGCTTGTTCAATTTCTTATATGAGATGGGGCTATTCAAGTATTTTACTTCCTCTTCTATTAATCTGGACAATTTATATTTTTGTAAATATTCATCCATTTCACTAAAATTGTCAAATTTATTGTCATACAACTGGGCAAAATAATTTCTGATTATCATTTTAATTTCCTCTTCATTGGAGGTGAATTCACGCTTTCTATTTTTGATACTAGTAATTTGGTTTTCTTCCTTCTTTCTTCAAATCAAATTGACCAAAGGTTTACCAATTTTATTGGGTTTTTGTTAAAACCAGCTCTTAGTTTTATTTATTACTTGAATACTTTTCTTAATTTCAATTTTATTAGTCTCTCCTTTGGTTTTCAGTATTTCTAATTTGGTATTTAATTGGGAATTTTCAATTTGTTCTTTTTCTAGTTTTTTCAGTTGTATACCCAATTCACTGATCTTATCTTTCTCTATTTTATTTATGTAAGCATTCAGAGATATAAAGCTTCCCCTAAGAACTGCTTTTGCTGCATCCCATAAGTTTTAGTAGGTGGTCTCACTATTGTCATTCTCTTGAATGAAATTGCTGGTTGTTTCTATGATTTGTTGTCTGACCCACTCATTCTTTAGGATTAGATTATTTGGTCTCCAATTGGTCTGTCTTTGCATGGCCCTTTATTACATATAATTTTTACTGTATCATGATCTGAAATGGATGCATTAACTATTTCTGCCTTTCTACACTGAATTGTGAGGTTTTATACACTAATATATGGTCAATTTTTGTGTATGTGCCATATATTGCTGAGTATTCTATTCCCATTCAGTTTTCTCCACAGGTCTAGCATAGCTACCTTTCCAGAATTCTATTCACCTCCTTATCTTCCTTCTTGTTTATTGTGAGGTTAGGTTTATCAAGTTCAGAAAGGGGGAGGTTGAGGTTCCCCACTAGTATAGCTTTGTTGTCTATTTCTTCCTGTAACTCCCTTAATTTCTCTAAGAATTTGGATGCTATACTATTTAGTACATGTATGTTTAGTAATGATATTACTTCATTGTTTATTGTGCCTTTTAGCAGGATATAGTTTCCTTTCTTATGTCTTTTGATTAGTTCTATTTTTGCTTTTGCTTTGTCTGAGATTAGGATTGCTACCCCTGCTTTTTTTAACTTCAACTGAAGCATAATGTATCCTACTCCATCCTTTTACCTTTACCTTGTGTATATCCCCCCATTTCAAATTTGTTTCTTGTAAACAATATATTGTAGGATTATGGTTTTTAATCCATTCTGCTATTCACCTCTGTTTTATGAGAAAGTTCATTTCATTCATGTTCACAGTTATGATTACTATCTGTGTCTTTTTCTCCATCTCCTCTACCTATGTATATCCCTTTTTAAATGTCACAATAAATATGTAATTCTCGAGATTAACAAGTATCATCCTCCCATATAGGGATGTAAGCAGTTTGTCCATGTTAAATAACAATTTTTTTGTTTTCTGTTTTTTCCTGTTTACCTTTTTATGCCTCTCTTGAGACTTGTATTTGAAGATCAAATTTTCTATGAAGCTCTGACTTTTACATCAGGAAACTCTGGAAACCCCTTATTTCATTGAATGTTCATTGCCTTGCCTGAAGGATTGTGTTCAATTTTGCTGGATAGTTGATCCTTGATTTTAGTTCAAGCTCCTTTCTTCATGGAATATCATATTCCTATCCCTCTGATCTTTTAATGTAGAAGCTGCAAGATCCTGTGTGATCCTGATTGTAGTTCCTTGATATTTGCATTGTTTCTTTCTGGCTGTTTGCAGTATTTTCTCCTTGATCTGATAATTCTGGAATTTGGCATTTCAAAAATATTCCTTGGTGTTTTCAATTTGGGATCTTTTTCAGGAGATAATAGGTAGCTTCTTTCAATGACAATTTTGCCCTCTGTATCTAGGACCTCAGGGCAGTTTTCTTTGATTTTTTCTTGGAAGATACTATCCAGATTCTTTTGTTCATCATGGCTTTCCAGTAGACCAAAAATTCTTAGATTTTCTCTCCTAGATCTACTTTCCAGGGCAGCTGTTTTTCCAATGAGATATTCTACATTTTCTTCTCATTCTTTAGATTTTGTTTGACTGATAAAGGAAGCAGGAGAACTGGATTCTAATTCTGTTTCTGCTTTGTATCAGTCACAGAACCACTGACAAGTCACTTGGCCTCCAGACACCTCAGTTTCTTTTTTATCTGTGACATGGAGGTAGCATGTACCTCTCATGCTCTTAAGGTTGTTATTGAGTCATCTTCAGTCCTGTCCAACTCTTCATGACCCCATTTGGGGTTTTCTTCATGAGGCTTCAAGGCCTCACATTCCTCATTTCTGGTTTAAATGCTATTCTAGGTAATAGCCCTACAGATTGTGAGCAAATTTTCCAACACAAAGAATCATTTAATAGTAGATCTTTAATATCTTTAATTCTCCAAAGCAGAATGTTGAGCAGCTGCTGTCACAGAGAAGTTGTTGTCATGAAGCAAATCCCTTCAAAGTTTGCCTTTCTCTCTTCCCTGAACTATAGTCTCTTCACCTTCCTTTTAACCCCAGGAATAGTTATGGAAACTGCAATAGCTTTTTATTTTTAATGCAACTGGATTAATTGACTGTTCAGCAAATGGCTCAAATCTAAATGATTCTAAATTGCCTCTAATACCTGTAATCTTTCCTTGGTCACGTGGCACTAGATACATTATTGAAGGTTTTCCTGAGCAGGGCACGCTCTGGGTTTGTTCAGCATGTAACAGTCAGCGTTGCAGGAGGCAGGGATTGCGCATGACTTGAGCCAAGCAAATCAGGCTCTATTCCAACTAGAAGGCTGAACAATTGATGGGGAAAAAAAATAAAAAAAAAACCCAAAACCACTTCCAGTTGAGCCACAGAGTTGATTTGATTTCAGCAGATTTAGCAGAGGAATTTGCTCCTTGCCATTATACAAACTCAGCGGACCTTTTCTGGGATTAGGAAATCAAATATATTCATTTCACCGGGTCCCAAGTGATTTTTCTTCCCCTGAAGCTGGGCAGCATCACTTAGCCATTTTCCTCTACTGTCTGTCAGCCAGGATGTGGACAAAAGAGGGAGGGCATGTCTTTTGGAAAAATTACCTGAAGCCTGGAGAGACCTGGCCTCCAGATGCCAGGACTCCTATGAGCCTCAGGGAGGAGATTCTGGATTTTGGTCAGAAAAGAGATTTGGGAAGAGCACAAGTAAAACAGCCCATCCCTACAGTCTCAAGTCACAGCATGCAAGCACCGGAAAGACCTTCTGAGAACAGCTAGTCTAATCCATACCTGAACAGGAATCCCTCATCACAACAACCCAGGAGCCATTACAAAATAGTCTCATAGGCTCCCCTTAAAGGTCTTTTGAGCAGCCCTTTCCCCTTATGGACAGCTCTAATTTTCAGGGATTTTTTCCTTACCTCAATATTCTGATGAGTCCCCCACATATCCCCCTCAAGTCTTGCCACTTCTATCATCACTACCTCTTTTGACTATGTTCCCTTCCCTCTTCCTACACAGCTATCTCTTCAGTTCAGGCCTTCGTTATCCCTCATTTGGACTATTGTAACAGCATTCTACTTAGTAGTATCCCTGTTTTATCTCTCCTCATTCCAATTCATCCTTCACAGAGCTGCAAAAGTGGTCTGACCTAAAGTGGTCTGAATATGTCTCTCTGCTCCCCTCACTTATTAATCTCCCCTCACCTATTACCTCTAAAGTATAAACCCCTTTGCTGGGCATTCAAAGCTCTTCACAACCTGCCCCCTTCCTCCCTTTCCAGTATTCCTATATGTTGCCTTCCCTACACACAGACTCTGTGGCCCAGTGAAACTCCCCTACACGTCATTTCTCAAATATCCCCCATCCAAAGAATTAGAAATGGAGGGAGGGTCCATTAGATAGGGAATGGCTGAACAAGTTATGGTTTATGAATGTAATGGATTAGACTGCAGGCTGCTTAGAACCAGAACACTGTACACAGCAATAGCAACACTGTATGATGATCAACTAGGAATGACTAAATTACTCTTGGCAATACAAGGACCCAAGACAATTCTGAAGGTCTTATGATGAAAAATGCTATCCACCTCCAGAGAAGGAACTGACGGAGTCTGAATGCAGATTGAGGCATATTTTTTTTTAACTTTTGACATAATTTCTAGGGTTTTTTTTTTGGTCTGCATTTTCTTTTGCAACATGGTAAATACAGAAATGTTTTGCATAACTGAACATATATAATCTATATCTATTTCCTTGTTTTCTTTGGGGGGAGGGGATGGAAGGAGGGAGAGAATTTGGAACTTAAAATTTTTTTAAAATGTTCATATGTATTGAGAAAAAATAAAAATTAAATGTAAAAATAAAAGATTGTAAGGTACTTGACATAAGGGGATGTCTTTTCTCTTTTTTGTATTCTCTAGTGCTTAGCACATAGTAGGAACCTAATTAATGTTTATTGAGGGATTGGAATACTATTATTCTCTAAGATGTTATTGCAGGAGATAGTTTGAGAGGAACCTAGGAAGCCTTGTATGAACTGATGCACAGGAAAGTGAGCAGAACCAGGAGAACCATACTATAAACATAACTTTGAAAGATTTAGGAACTCAGGTCAAAACTAATCCCTCTTTCTTAAGATAATCCTATTTGACAACAAATATTTGGAGACAGTGATTGTACCATCTCCTTTTCTCCTTTGCCTTTCCCCACCCCTACTCCCTGAGCCAGTCCAGGCTAAATAGCTCTAATTTCTTCAAATGATGCTTGCATATCAGGGTCTCTCATCCTCTTTTCATTATGGTCACTCCTCTGCCTCTGTTGGCTATTGTCCTTTTTTAAAAATGTGGTTGGAAGAATTGAACCCAATACATGCTGCAGCTAATATGGCCAAAGCAAAAGACAGCAGGGCATCTGCCTCCTTTGCCCTGGGCAATACGTCTCTATCAATGTGGCCCAAAGTGTGTTTTTGTTTGTTCCCTATTGACAACCATTCCTCACCATGGACAAGTTATCACAAAGTTTGACATACACCTTAAGAACACCTTCTACCATTTTTATTCTTTTTCACTGGTTAGAAGAATTCAGTATAGAAACATCAGGGTGATTGGGTGTTCATAGTTAGTTCTACCCCCAAATGACTTTTGTAATTATTTTATAAACACACATTGTTTTCCTTAATTATGTCCATCTCATCTCCCTTCAGCAGAATGGAAACTCCTGGAAGGCAGGAAATATTTTAGTTTTATAACTGTTTCCCCAATGCTAAGCACAATCATTGGTACATAATAAGTTCTTAGTACAAGTTCTGAGAATTAGAAAATAAAAAGTGGCAGAGGGAAAATATGTTTCCCAACTAGTCAGGATTTTTTGGCTTTCTTCACTTAAGAGCTGTACAAATTGTTACAATTCCCCAGCTCAAATCACATAATGGATAGCTAACCAAGTTATTCTCTGGAACCCAAACTTTTGAAGGTTCTCCAAGCTGAAAGTGACCTTTCCCTTCTCATATTTCTTAGAGCACTTTGTCCACAATACTTATCAGATTTACCTCCTATCAGATTTACTGGTAAATATTTCATAAGATCAGAGAATAATAGATTTAGAACTGGAAGGGACCTTAGAGGCCTTTAAATTGCTCATTCCTTTCCCTGCTACATGCAGGACTTTTTCTACCATGCCCCAAAAACCTTTTCATCTTGGAAACTTACTGTAGCCCTGGAATTCACACATCAGAAGGATCCTCCACCCTGCAGCCCCTCCCTCTAATTGGATGGTTCCTCCTAGAGCCTCTATTTAAGAGGGACACCCAGGCCAGTCATGCCACATTCTCCTCCAGGTATCACTACAGACTTTCTCTGCTTTGGTCCCAATACCAGAACTCCTCCATACCTTCATCTCCCACACCCCGAGTACATTTTAGTTTCTTGTTATATACATTCTCCCATTAGAATCTAAGCTCCTTGAGGGCAGGATCTGCTGGTACTTGTATCCCCCTTCTTTAGCACAGTGCCTGGCACATAGAAAGCATTTTGACTAACTGATTGACATAAAATTCATCTTTCTCATTTTACATACAATGAAACCCCCATACAGAGAATTTGAGTGATTTACCTAGGGTCACTCAGCTAGTAAGTGTTTGAGCAGGATTTGAATCCAGGTCTTTGAACCCAGATCTTCCTGACTCCAAGTCCAGACTACATCATGCTGCCTCTCTTGTCATGTCCTAGCTTCCCTAGTCCTATTAATTTTATTCAATTCAATTCAACAAGATACCTACTATGAATAAAATGAGAGCAGCATTGCATACAGAGGAGCCTTGGAGTAATGAAGGCTTCTGTTCAACTCCCATCTCATTTACATACTAGCTACGTGGCCATGGGGGTGACAGCCACTCAGCACCTCGGACAATGTTCTGAGACTCTGCTTGGCACAGGACTTGTCCATGGGCTTAGATGCAGGGAGTTCCTTTAGCAACGAGATAGAAAGTCCTTACCTATCCCCTCCATGTACAAGGCACTGAGGTAGGCATTGGCCATGCAGACTGGAGGCCATCTGAAGAGGTACATGGCCATTTTTCATATCAAGTTCATACCTCACATATAAATAAACGCTTAATAAATATTTAAGAAATCTTTGTCTATATAGTTGCCCATTCCTAGAATGGAGCTTTTACTCAATTTCTGATGAAACCTCAGTTTCTTTCATGTAAGTGTCCCTGTCCCCCCTTTTCTTTCCTCCAAGCTAAAAATGAGTTCCCAAGGCTCAGATTTCTCCTGGTGCTTTCCCAGGACCTCTTTTAGACTAATCCCATTCCTCCTTGTGTTAGAGCTATAAATCCCATTTAGACTAGGAGCAAGTTCAGTTATTTATTCAATCAACGAACATTTAAAAGTTACGTACTATTTGTAAGGCATCGTCTCTTGACAAAGTTAAGTAAACTTTGGTCCTTTTCTGAAGACACTTAGAGTGGAATGGGATACTCACCATTAGCCAAACATGGAAATACCATATTCTGCTTTATATCGATTGATCAGTACTTATTAAGTACCTACTTACTACTTATATTAATAATCACCTTACTTATACCTAATACTTAAGTATTAGAGAACTGAGTATATAAAGATAAAAATGATACAGACCCTGCCTTCCTTCAAGATGTTTCTACTCTACGTATGAGGAAAATGATCTGTAAATACAAATAACACTGAATTACATACAAAATATATGCAAAATAAATAAGAGGTAAATGGAGGAGAGATGTACAGATAGCTGAAGGTGGCATGGAGTAAGGATGAGAAAAGGACCCATGCAAGAGGGGGATTTGAGCTGAATTTTGAAGGAAACTAGGGATTGTAAGAGTCAGAGATGAAAGGGAAGTGTATTATAGGCATGTAGTATAAATGCACAGGATGATAGATGGAGTGTTGCGTGTGAGGAGCACCAAGAAGATCAGGTTGGCTGGACCAGAGAGTAGGTCAAGAGAACGGATATATAATAAGTCTGGAAATGAAGGGTAGAGTCAGGCTGTGAAAAGCTTTAAGGCCCAAACAGAGGAGACTATATTTGATCCTGTAGGTAATAAAGAGACTCTGGGGTTTATTGAGCAGGGAAGTAGCATTATCAGAATTGTACTTTAAAAACATCTTTCTGGTATCACTATGGAGGATGGGCTGGAATGAGAAGAGACCTGAGGCAGGAGACTCTGGAAAGAGTCCAGACAAGAGGGGATGAGAGTCTGAGCTAAAATTTCGGCCACGTTAAAGCAGAGAGAATGTTAGATGGGAGACATGTTGTAGAGGGAGAAGGAACAACACTTGGCAAATGAATGAACATGGGAGATAAGGAAGAAGAATGGAGGATGACTTTGGAGAAGGATATTCTTTGTGAGCTATGAAGTGCTATGGAACACAGAGGAGGGAAAAGGCATTTCTGGTCAGTGTGAAGCCATGACTCTTTCTGCACAGCCAACTCTTTCCCTCCCTCAACTCAAGGAGTCTTTATGGAGAAAGAAGAGGTAGAAGTAAAGAGGAGGAAACATGCTTTTATTAAGCACCTACCATTTGTCAGGTACTATGCAAAGGACTTTACAAATTTTATCTCACTTGATCCACACAACAATCCTGGGAGACAGGTGCTATTACAATACCCATTTTACAGTTCAAGAGATTGAGGTCGAGGTTAGTTGTGTATGAGACCAGATTTGAAACCAAGTCTTTTTACTTTAAGGTCCAGCTGGAATCTAATCCCCCAGAGAAGGTGCTATTTGATCTAGGCCTCAAATGATTGAGGTTTTGACCTTCGGTGATGGGGACCTGGGCAGGATGCCAAAAGAGGGAGAAGCATGAGCAAACACAGGGTGATCAGAAGGTCCAAGGCATGACTGCAGAATGGTGAGTCTCTAGTGGTACAGGAATCACACAGAATTCTGAATACCAGGTTTTCCAATATCTTTATACCTGACCTCCCTAACTGCTATTAGTCACAGCTTAATCCACATGGTGCAGAGTGTAAAAGAGAAGGAATTAAAAGACATTGCATGTCTAAGGCAGGTCCAGGGAGTCTGTGGCCTTTCCTCCACCACCCTTTCCAAACAGCTGAGTGTCACTAGAAGAGGTTCCTAGAACGAGAAGAGTTTTGAGTCCACTGTATTTTCGTTATAAAGTATGTCATTGTCTGTTTTCTTTTTAAAAAAAAACCAAAAACAAACAAAAAAAAAACTAGTTAGCCCTCTCCACCGATCTTTTGGGCTGGCTGACTTTTTTTCTTCTGTTTTTTAAGTAAGAGGACTGAAAGACAAAGGAAGGTTCTCAGGGTATACAGAACTAAGAAAATATGACGATTAAGCCTGGTCTCTCAGAATAGAAGCACAGCAAGCCATGAGGAGTTGTGGATAAAATACCTGGTTTCAGGTCAGGAAGACTCTTCTTCCTGAGTTTAAATCTGGCCTCAGACACTTGTGTGACCCTGGTCAGGTCACTTAATTCTGTTTGCCTCAGTTTCCTCTTCTGCAAATTGAGTTGGAGAGAGAAATGGTAAACACTCTAATATTTCTGTCAAAAAATCCATAAAGAGTTAGCCATGACTGAAATGACCGAACACCAATCAAGTTGTGACTGGAGGGGACACAGCTCAACCTATTTTAACAAATAGGGAAACTGAGGTGCAGAGAAGTGATTGAAGCAAATAATAAGCAGTTATGAAGCATCTATTATGTTCCAGATACCATGCTGGAGGTGAGCAAAATAAAGACAAAATAAAACTGGCTGCACTCAAAGAGCTTACATTGTATGGAATGTGATTCAGTGAAGCAGTCCCCCAGCTGGCACCAGAACCCACTTCTGACTCCCAGTCTAGAGCTTCTTCTGTCATTATACTGTCTTTCCCTCTGGTCCAATATCTGCGAGCTTTCAGTTCATTCCCTAGCTGCCTGATCCAGCTAGTCTTTTCTTATAAGAATGTGGTAGTATTGGACACTCAGCACTTTTCCCCTTTCCTCTGCATATATTCTATTTTCTTTCAGAAAATATTTCAATGAGCCCTAATGTGACTATAGTATTAGGAGGCTAGTTCTTCCTCTAAAAAATTCACCAAGGATCCAGCTAAGCAGTAAATCCTGACCTCAAGGAGACAGAAAAGACAGACAATGTGGCGAAGCATTGAGAATGCAGCGCTAATAACTAGAAGGCCAGAGTGCTAATCTTGCCTGCCGCTCACTCACTGCAAACTTGCACAGGTTTCTTCTCTTTGGATCTCCACTTCCTCTTCTCCTACATGAAGGGGGCTAGAAGAGCCTAAATCTCCAAGCTCCCTTTGAGCTCTGCCATTTTATGAGTCTCTGTCCACCTTCACACAGTCTGCAGAGAAAACACTGACTGTAACTAGTCAGGAAAAATATTCTATTACTACCTTCTTTAAGTCATTGATACTTACCTTGTGATTTCTGGCCACATTCTAAGTGTTCATAAACCATTTCATTTGTGATTATAGGCTGGAGCCATGGATCTTATGTATACCCCTGTTCCCCATCCCTGTAGTCAGATTCTTAGAGTTAGAAGAGGCCTGAAAGGACACCTAGAACAATCTCTAAAAAAAAAAACATTTTTCTAAAGAAAAAATCCAACAAGTTTTCATTGTCAGTTCACCTTTCTGGGACTCAGTGTTCTAATCTGTAAAATCAGAGAGTTGGACTACATGTCCTTCCTTCATAGCTTAAATATATAATCCTATAAGGCAGCAACATTTTTGGACAACTCTGAGTGTTAGGAAGTTGTGAGGTTCTTTTTTTTCTTTTTATTTGGCCAAAATCTGCCTTCCCTCATGATTTAACCCTTACCCTCTACCTCCCTTGCACATCCCCCAGGGCTTTATGTAAGAAAGGAGAAAAGCATATCAAGTAAAAAGCTCGGGTCCAAAGGATTGGTTGGTGGCTCTGTGGCTGGGCTTTGCTCTGCATGGGGCAAGTGACAGAGTGCCAAGGGAACAGATGCCTGTCCCCATGCAGAAAGAGCCCTGTCTGTAAGAGAATTAGGCAGCTGAGCTCATTTCCACCCCATTAGGATCAGTCTTAGAGACAGATCTGCCAAGGAAGGCAGCACAAAAGATTAGTTTTCCCCCTCACTGGCTTAAGTGATGCTTTTGGCTCTGAGAACTAATCACACCACTTCTCTGCATTCTGGGAAGATGGCAAAAGGGTATATGGGCGTGTGTGTGTGTGTGTGTGTGTGTGTGTGTGTGTGTGTGTGTGTATGGGGAGGTGGTGACAACTGAGGCAGTCTCACCTCCCACAGGATTCCATCTTCACCTCTAGGTACCATAAATCAAAGCCTCTGACAAACCTCCATCTCCAGAAGAAAGAGTAAAAAAAAAAAAAAATTCTCAAAAAGATTCCAACTCCCATGCAATTTGCTGCAAAGGTATGGGACAAGGTGAGGGTCCCTGCAGAGAGACATGATATACAAATGTACAGCAGGTTGGATACAGCTGGGCTGGTTCCATTGAAAGTCACATGAATCCTACTTAGTGATTTCTGACTCCCAGGTTTCTTAGGCATCAAGGATACTATATTACCTAGCCAAGAAGATATGAGTTCCTTTTAGTGGTCTTGCCAGACTCCTGGAAGGAAAAAAGACCTTTCTATAGTACCACAATGATTACATTCAGGAAGTCCAGACACAGGTTCTGGTTATATGGTCACTAGCTGAGGACACATCCCCTCTTCTGGGCATTTTGTGTATGTATGTTTTTGTGTATGTACATACATACATATATGTATACATATGCATATATAGGCAAGCAGCATTTATATATGTGTGCATACATATGCAAATGAATGTGATCTTAAAAAAATGCATCAATAAATTTTTTCCCAAAAAAATATGCTTTTTGAGGCAGAGCCAAGATGGTGGAGTAGAAGGACAGAACAGTAGGAGCTCTCCCTCCATAGCCCATAAAATACCTGTAAAAAAGACTCTAAACAAATTCTAGAGCAACAGAAGCCACAGAACAAGAGTGAAAGAGATTTCAGCCCAAGACAGCCAGGAAGGCCAACAGGAAAGGTCAGTCACACAGGGCTCAGAGTGGAGTACACGCCAGCCTTGGCTGCCCTGCACGACACAGACAGGACTACAGCAAGCTTCAGTGTGTGAAATCACAAGTAGCAGGTGCAGTTCCCAGATTTCTTAACCTACCAAAGCCAAAGGCAGCTTCAAATGTCAGTAAGAAAGTTCTTTCACCTGGGTGAGAGGGGAGTGTGGTCCTGCCCTAGCCCTGACTCCAGGGCTGCTGCAGCCACTGCAGCAGCAGCATCCAATTTTGGAGCCCTGGTCTAAAGACCCTGGGGGAATCAAGCAGCTGATCTGGGTCTCAGTTCTGAGTAGAGGTCCTGGGGTGAGGAAGAGCACTGGCATGGTGCAGCTGGTGGTGACAGTGGAGGGGAAATCCAACTTGAAGATCCTGGGAAGATAAGAATGCTTGTGGTTGTTCACATAACAGAGTGCAGGCTAGGAGAGGAGTAAGCTCCTCTCCCTTGATTGTGCCACCTTGTAGGAACTTACAGGTCCTTAGAGTATATCCTCCACTTGACAAAGGACTCAAAAGTCAAGTAACTGGCTGGGAAAATGCCCACAAAAGGGAAAAAAATAAGACTATAGAAGGTTACTTTCTTGGCGAACAGGTATTTTCTTCCATCCTTTTGGATGAGGAAGAACAAAGCATAACATCAGAGAAAGCCATAGAGGTTAAGGCTTCTACATTCAAAACCTGCAAAATAAATATGCAATGGTCTCAGGCCATGGAAGAGCTCAAAAAGGATTTTGAAAATCAAGTAAGAGAGATGGAGGAAAAATTGGGAAGAGAAATGAGAAAGATGCAAGAAAATCATGAAACAAGTCATGAGTCAACAGCTTGCTAAAAGAGACTCCCAAAAATGCTGAAGAAAATAACACCTTTAAAAATAGACTAACTCAAATGGTAAAAGAGGTTCAAAAAGCCAATGAGGAGAAGAATGTTTTAAAAAACAGAACTGGCCACATGGAAAAGGAGGTTCAAAAATCTCACTAAAGAAAATAATTCTTTAAAAATTAGAATGGAGCAGATGAAAGGCTAATGAGTTTATGAAAAAATGTTTTTAAGGGGATACATTTACTCACTAAGGTCCCTTCCATCTTGAAGTGCTATGATTTTTTTACCATACAAATTTCAAAGCTGAAAAGCTCCTGTACCTGGCAACCAAGTCATCCACTTTTTGTTTAATATCATTTAGTTACAGAGAACTCGCTATTTCCTGAGACTGCAGAGTTTGCTTTTTCACAGCACTGTTAGCAAGTTTTCCCTTATATTTTAATCAAAATCTGCTCTGAAAATTCTTCCCATTATTCTAAGTTCACTCCTAAGGGGATTTCTCATGGTGAAAAAAGAAGAAACTCTTGACAATAGCTATCATGTGTCCCCAAGGACTTCTCCCCTACACTGAGCTCTAATCTTTTCTTTCAACTAAGCACCATAAGACATTTTCTTCTGAGTGTACTTCAGCTTGTCAAAGTCTTGCATAAATTGTGACACGTCAAACTGAAGAGAATATTATGGGTGTGGTCTTATCTCATGTGGAATGACTGAAGGAAACAATGATGAATATTAAAATGCAGACTTCCAGGGCTGCATAGCATGTTAGTAAGACTGACTGAAGTAGTTCCAGTTCAAATCTAGCCAAGAGTGGAAGTTTGGATAGTATGAGAAATAGATGAGGCCAAAAAACAAGTTAAGAGATTCTAGGTTATGATGCCTGGGTGGCAGTGGGGATGGATGAGGCAGGCGAGGACCATGGTCCAAGGAGAACAAAGGCAAGAACTCATACCAAGTGTTTGGCCATGTGGCATCGGTCAAGATGTCTGGATTGTAGGGAAAGGCTCCAAGGCATTAGAATGGATTTTCAGCCAGGTTGAAAAGTTCTTTGAGTTAGGGATTTCCTGTTTACTTTGCCTGGACTTCAAAATGTAAAACAAGAGATTGTGTTAGATGGCCTCTGAGGTTCCTTCCATCTCTAGAGTCATGATTCTATGACTGATGAGAAGGTCTGAGTCAGGTATGGAGCACTGGACTGGGAACACAACTCTGCTACTTCCTGTGTGACCCTGGGCAAATTATTTGCTCTCAGTTTTGTAATCTGAAAAATAAATGAGTACCCAGATTAGATGATACCCATGGTCCTTCCCTACATCTAAATCCTACTATCTTAGTTCTTGGCTCTCTTGAAGGACAGAGGCTGATTCTATCATGATAGAGGGGAAAGTATAATTGTGGTTCTCACTCTGTCCTGCTTCTGTTTTTCAAAATAATTTAAAGGAAAGAAGTTTAAAACTTGCAGCTAGCTCAAGGTGTGGTACTAGGAGAAGAAAGTTATGTAAGGAAAAGAAGACTGAGGGAAAATCTGGACCCTGGGGTTCTAGTCTCAGCAATGTTCTTAATATGCTATGCAACCCTGGGCAAATCACCTTCCCTCACTGGGTCTAAGCTATGTCATTGGCAAACACAGGTAAATAAGCCAAAGCAAACTATATTCCAGGATAATCAGTGGAACAAAAAATAATACATTTGAAAAGTGTGATATCATATAGAAATGTAAGATTTTCTTATTAACATCAAATAATGTTAATAATAATAAAATACTTTTATTTGAGAGTAGTTTTTTTTTTCTTTTTCAGACTTGTAATTTCACCTAGATATGGAAACTCTTGGTGTGGCAAATCCATTCACAGAGTCAACATTTCACCTGCAATTTAAAGTCTTAGGAAGTTGTGCTGGGGTACCAAGAAGTTAAGTGATTTACTTGTGGTCACACATCTAATATGTATCAGAGGAAGGATGCAAACTCATGTCTTTCTGACTTACAGACCAATACTTTATCTATTTTTGCCAGGGTGCCTCTCTTACTGTCATTAATGGCCAAGCATATTAATAATTAATAAAGCATTACATGTCTCTCTTTTTCCTTAGGAATATTGCTGATATTCTTATATGAAGCAGACTGTCATTTTTTCCGATCCATGGGTTAGAAAGAAATTGGAAACCTAGAGAAAAAAGCCCTAGCTTTCTTCAGATTTTCATTGAAGTACTTCATCCATAAAATGAAGGATTTGGACTAGATATACTGTGAAGTCCCTTCCAGGTCCAGACCTATGTTCCTCTCTCCCCTGCTTTTCAGGGTGTGGGGAGGGAATGAATATTCTGACTAACCTTGAAGAAAAAGGGGGGATTCCATGTATTCCCTGGGGCAAAGGCGTGTTCCCCAAGGACATGTTCAGGGACACAAAGAGATGACTTAGAGCATAGATGGACAGTCTGGAAAGCCATTTTCCCCTCAGGGAGCAGAATGAATTCACCTAGTTAGGAAGTTAGGTGACCAAATCTCATTCTTCTGGGTTTGAAAATCTGTGCACCTAATCTGTGGCTCTTTAAGAGAAATACCAAATTTAAGAACTAACTGATCACCATTCAACTGCTTGCATCCTGTGTCTATAGCATGGATTCACTGAGCTCCTACAAAGGAGGGATTAATCTATGACTCACTGACATGCACTAGAAGCAACATGACCATAGCTCCTTCATCAGAGGAGCACCTTGTGGACTGCCACTTGTGGAATTAGCAAAGTTAATTGATCACTTATAAATCTGATACATGGTGCCTTCCATCTACAGCTCTCCAGTGCCACAGTCAAGGAAAGAAGTGAGTATACTCAAGGACAGTCCATGGTCTATTTTCATTCCCCAGATTTTGGGGAAGAACTCTGACCTGACTGTGGCAAAGGATGGCTTCTCAAATTATTCTTCCTGTAAACTCTACCTGAAACTTGAAGATGAGACTGCAGTTTTTCTGCCTCAGCTCTTGCTGCCAATGGTTCAGACTGGGGCAGAAGCATGCAGATGTGGCAAGAGATTATGTCAAGATGGCAGGAGAAGGAGACCATCATGATCCTCTACAGTTCTTTGCCTCCAGGATACTGATAACAGAGGTAAAAATATACTTTTCCTTGTCAGTAAATTAAAGTTATGGTTCAGAAAACACAATGGATTGGTTCCTTCCAATTCTTTTAGTGAATTCATAATCATTTTTCTTAAGATCTCATTTTGTCTTGAAATTGTCTATTCCCAGGTACCTTGTAGTCTTTTCAAAGGGACTACCGATAAGTAGAAAGACCCAGTCAAAAAACAGGATTGTACAGTGGATGGCCTGAGAGAGCACTATTTGTAACTTCAAACCACTTGAACAGTCATTTAAAAAGTGCCAACTATACCAGGTATTAGTATGAGAATTGTCAGCTATGTACTTTGGCCTCCATAAGTATAGAACATTAATGGTAGAATATGTCATTTACGTAGCACTTTTATAATCTGCGTGGTCTAGCCAGCTTATAGCCAGGAAGTCCAAGATTTGAGTTCTGTCTCTGAAACGATCAAGATTGATTCTGTATCATTTTCTAATTCATCCTACTTAAAATTTATTTTGTCCTGTTGCTACTTAAGGTATGATTCTTTATCTCTGAATTTAGTTCAGAAATTTAGCCAGGTTATAGCCAGGAAGTCCAAGGTTTGAGTTCTGCCTCTGAAATGATCAAGATTGATTCTGTATCATTTTCTAATTCGTCTTATTTAAAATTTATTTTGTTCTGTTACTACTTAAGGTATGATTCTTTATCTCTGAATTTAGTTCAGAAATTTAGCAAGCTATAGTGAGTTAAATCCAGTTTTTTTTTTATTAAACACCTTTCTGTTCCTGCCTCAAGGAATTCTGCTATCCTTTGGGAATGTAGATGAAGACTAGGGAGCTTGATCTAGTGTTTTCATACCACCATGCTATCCTTCAAAGATGTCTGACTTGCTGTCCAAAAATCTTGGCCACTATTGTTGAGGTTGCAGGTAGACTCAAACAATGAACATTTCTTAAGTCACGAGAGTGAAGTAGGTGGTTGTTGTTAGCCCTTCAATTACCAAATTCTAATCAATCTTATTGTTCCTCATTCTTCAGCTATATAACCAATCACGTTGTCCTCAACCCTCTGATGTCCATCTACCCTATTCTGTCCTTTGTTCTGTACTTCTCAAAACTTATAAAGGAAAACTGCCCCCTCATTTGGGAAATCTGAGACCCTATTTATTTGGCAAATTCATGATTTGCTAATAAATTGATCACACTTAAAACTTTGGCTTCAGTTTATGTTATTTAACTATTATAACACATTTTGGTCTGTGTGAACCTGGGCAAGTTCCTTAACCTCTCAGTGTCCTTGGTAACTCTCTGAGACTTTTAGTTGAAGAGAATGTACCAGCGCATTGCAGAGAGTTTTCCTGTTTCAGGTTTCCTTAACTTAAAGGAAATCACAGAACTTTTTCCCATTGTCCTATTCTTCTAAGCCTTACAACACATTTTATATAAATCATCTCATTCACTTCCCATGCATAAATAACTACAGAATGGAACATGCAAATATGTCTAGTATCTATGGTTTGGGAAAGGACACATGGTATCCTCAGCGTGGGGGAATTCTTGATGTCTGAAATCAGTTCACTGAGGAGATCTCAACCCATGGCTTACTATAATCATTTTCAAAGCTTTATTTCTTACAGAACAGTGTGATTCTTAGATGTACAGACACCATGGGAGAGGAGAGAAACTGGTGCATAAGCACAGACTGAACTATAAGCATATGTCCTATACTATTCCAAACAGAGTCATGGATGCATATAAATTGTAAGTTCCACACATGTCCCAAAATACCCCTATACATATTTTTTGAGAACCACTGACAGTAGTACATCAATCTTTGGGATTGGCCTAAGGTGTCATGACTTGGTCATTATATTTGGAAAGTGTTAAGAGTCTAAATTTAAACTCAAGCATTTTTGATTCAAAGCCCTCCAACAAATGAACCTGGACTTTATTGGGGGCAGCTAGGTGGCACAGTGGATAGTACCAGGCCTAGGGGCAGAAAATTCTGAGTTCGAATTCGGTCTCAGACATTTATTAGCTCAGGGCAGGTAGGTAGCACAATATATACAGCATTAGGTTTGGAACCAGGAAGACTCAACTTGCTGAGTTCAAATCTGGTCTCAGATACTTCCTAGCTGTGTGACCCTGAGTAAGTGACCTAACCCTGTTTGCCTCCATTTCTTATCCATAAAAATGAGCTGGAGAAGGAAGTGGCAAACCATTCAGTAATTTTGCCAAGAAAACCACCAAAGGGGTCACAAAGAGTCAGACACAACTGAAAGGACTGAACAACAACTTATTAGCTGTCAGACCCTGGGCAAATAACTTAGCTTCTGCTTGCCTCAATTTTCTCATCCCAGTGTTGTGAGGATAAAAGAGATAATAGCTGTAAAGCATTTATGAGTTATTGGCACATAGTAGGTATTATATAAATTTTACTTGTTTATTATCATTATTACAACAAGTAGAGATAGCAGACTAACCTATCCACCCCTATTCCCTCATTTTTTATGTTTCACTAATAAAAATGACTTAATGCTGGGAAAACAAAAACAAAAACTGAACAGGTCATTACCAATGCCTGGGTCAAGTAATGCTTCATGAAGTCAAAGAGAACTCTCCTTAGACCAATAGTCAGGTCCTTGAGACTACGTTAGAATGCTGACTCTGTGAGGTCAGGTATTCCTTAGGACCACAAAATCTCCAGAGGCTGCAGCTGCTCCAAGACCCAAGAAATTGCTCTTTGACTGAGGGCATCTGAGCTTGCAGTGTATTCTTTTGAATCAATTCAGTTAAATTCACTGAATATTTACTAAGTACCAATTCTTTGTGCTCAGCACTGGAGAAAAGATGAAAAATGACAGTCTTTGATCTCAAGGAGCTTATAATCCACCAGAAGTGATATGATACATAACCAAAAGAGATATAGAATGAAGCAGAATATGATAATGGGCAAAAGAGAAATTTAGATAAAACACTCTGGGACAAGTACAAGGAGGGAAAGCCCAAGGTGGGGAAAGAATCAGGCAAAATTCCATGGACAGAGCACCACCTAAGCTGTTTCTTGAAGGAAGAAGAGAATTTCCACAATTGGAGAGGAGAAAGGAAGGAGTTTCAGGCATGGGGACAGCATGAGCAGATGTATGGATTCAGGAGAAATAAAGACAAGATCGGAGAATAGACAGCTAGTAGTCTAAGATGGCTTTAATATAAAGTACATGAGGGGAACTAATGCTGAAGTATTAAAGTGAGGCTGGAGTCAAACTGTGGAGGGTCTTCAGTAATAAGCTAAGAAGTTTGAATTTTGTCTTATAAATGACAAGAAGCTAGCAAAATTTTTTTGAGAAGAAAATCAGCGTAGTTAAATATCTTCATTAAAGAAAATATTTTGGCAGCAATACACAAGATCTAGCACACAAAGTATCTGGAGAAATGACCTATGAGGCAGGAGGACCTTGATTTAAGTTCTGC
This sequence comes from Notamacropus eugenii, assembly GCF_028372415.1. Taxonomy (NCBI): domain Eukaryota; kingdom Metazoa; phylum Chordata; class Mammalia; order Diprotodontia; family Macropodidae; genus Notamacropus; species Notamacropus eugenii. The sequence continues at coordinate 422,180,882 of NC_092872.1, read as the reverse complement.
CTCTGACCCCAGGAAAGGGCCTCAACCAGGGGCATTCTGGTTCATGTTCAACACTTGGCTCTCCAAAGGGAAAATAATGTATGTAGGACATATTTTTTTAAGTTTAATCTGCAATATTGACATTTTCTCCATCACTTTCTTAAGTTTGCATAATCAACAAAAAATTTATCAATCTCTGATTCATAAATTTGCAATTGCTGGGGTGAAAATGCTCACACTGAAAATTTAATGACGGGCTCTTTCAATTCTATAAAAACTAGATCCAGCATGCTATGGAACTTAACCCCTTAGTGTCCCCAAGCAACTGTCTCTGGCTATAAGGTGTATGACTCCATTTGTAGAGAAAACTTTCTCAGCAATTGCTCAATAGATGGATGACAGATGGAAGAAACTGGAGGCAGGGAGATCCAAACAGGAGACAGCCCAAAGCAGAGTCAATGAGAAATCTTAACAAGAGTGGTGGCTGTGTGACTGTAGAAGAGGAAATGATGTTAGAGATTTCATTCATTCATTCATTCATTCATTCATTCATTCATTCATTCATTCATGTGTCTGTTTATTTACTTGAGAGTGAGTCTCCTTATCCTTCCAAGGCTAGGAATCCAGCAGCCACACAAGGGCTCCATCCCAAACCTGAATTGTGCATGAACTTTTACTTGCTCCATTTCATACCTGGGCTGGTTTGTTCCTTATTTAGACAGTCTGTTAATCTCCCACTCCAGGAGCTCACCATATTGAGGCTAGACCTGGTGGAGACACCCACTTGGTTTTGGATCACTGCAGCTCAGAACTCCCAAACTCAAGTGATTCACCAGCCTCTACCTCCTCTGGGGCAAAGATGACAGATATACACCACTATGCACAGCTGGAGGTCAGATATTATGAATACATGAGGACTGATTGAGTGTATAAGGCAGAGGGAAAGATCCAAAATGCCTGGGGTTTCAAGCATGGGTTACCTGGAAGAGATGATACCTTCAACAGAAACAGTAAGGCCAGAAGGAGGGGCAGGTTTTGCTGGTGATTAAGTTCAGTTTAAGGCATGTTCAGCTTGAGATACAGGCTGACTACTCAAGAGCAGACCCAGTAAGCAACTAAAGATGGTTTTTCCCAGGAATTAGGATTTGAAAGGTATCTACACAGAACTGAAAGTTAAAATCATGGAATTAGAAGTGATTACCAAGGGATTCCTCTCTAGGAGAAAAGAGGGCCAAAGACAGAGATATGGCAGGGAACCCACATTTATGGGATGAGAAGAGGACAGATAGTTCATCATCAAAGGATACAACCAGAGAGCCAGACTTCAGGAAGGAGAACTAGTAGGGAAGAACTAAGAGGAAGGGAATAAGCATTGATCTGGCACTTACTATGTGCCAGGAACATTTACAAATATAATCTTGTTTGAGGCACTTTTATTAACCTCACTTGACAGAAGACCGAACTGAGGCAAACGAGGTTAAGTGACTCATCTAAGGTCATACATCTAGCAAGTATCTAAGGTTGGATTCTAATTTGAGTCTTCCTGATTCAAGATCCAGTGCTCCATTTATTTGACACCTAGCTGCCTAGTAGAAAGTAGGACTATAGAAGCCAAGGGAGGAGAAAATGTCCAGAAAACAGAAGTACTTAACAACATCCCTACAGTGATGTAAGGGAGCGAGAATGGTTCAGACAAAATGGGAAGGGATTAGCAGTTAGATTACAGACCCTAAGGAAGTGGAGGTAGTGAGGGGAGAACACTTTTTCTAGAACTCTTACAGTGAAAGTGAGAAAAGGTATAGGATGACAGTTCAACAGAGTGGCAAGATTAAGCTAGAGCTTTTGCTTTTTAGGTTTAGAGGACCCAGAATATGTTTAGCACTGAGGAAACAACCAATAGAGACAGAGAGAATGAAAATGAAAAATATAATTGTGGAGTCAGTTCTGACAGAGAAGCATAAGTAGAGAGGACAGCTTTAATGAGGAGGGATGCCTCCTCCTCTGAACTGAACTAAAGGAGAAGAAGAAAATGGGTGAGGACATGAGAAGGCTTGGAGTGTGAAGGACAGGAGGTGAAGCAGCTAATGACAGATGACAGCGAAGTAGGAAAATCATTTGCTAAAAGAAAATCAGGGTGGGGGTGAGGTTGGTCCTTGATGAGAGAGGAAGACAGATGGAACAATCTTGATGACTGTAAATCTCCGTTCTTAAAAAATGAACCTGACTTTTAGAAATAGCCATAAATCAGTGGGAAATAAACCTGGTGGAAATAGTAAGAGATTAAGGTGGGTTTTGATATTTGGGGGACAAAAATGAAGTTGCACCAAAGCCAAGAGGCTGGTGTCCTTGTGCATTACTCCGCAGGCAACTCTCAGAGGATCCTTGAAATGCAGAAGCGGTAGTCTCAGTCCAATATTTACATCGCCCCCCCTCCCCAAGGGGAACAGCAGGCATGAGGGTGGGGTGGGTATATTTGTTAAACCATCCATCTCGTTACTTTATAATCACATCTTATACATAGAAAGGTAGAAAGTTGAACCGTCACACTTCACATTGGTAAGTATCCTCATCCTTTTAACAAAAGTCCTCAGAAACATATGAAAAACAAGCTTAATGGTTCATCCTTCCTCCTTTCATCCATAGACAAATTTCAATAATTATCTTAGTCAACCCATTAATTAGTCTAAATTTGCCCAAGCATAATTGAAGCTGCCCACACAATTTTCTATAAAAATGTGAAATGGGTGGCTAAACAGGAGGGTTGGGGTTTTTTTGTTGGGGGGGGAGGGTAGCTATGTCTGTCTGTTTCTCAGCAGAAATATGTTTGTAAGTATTTTAAAATGTACCATCCTGTTGCTCTTACATTCCTAGAATTTATAGCTGAAAGAGACCTCAAAGATCAAACCCATCCTTTCATCAAGTACAGGAATGTCCTCTATAAAGACTCCTGGACAATATGGCTCCCTCATCATAATAATTGCTGACATTTATGCAGGTCTTAAAGGCTCGAGTGCTTTAGCTATGGCATTTAATTTCATCTCCACACCCCTGGGTGGGGAGGGTCAGTCCTCATTTTGCAGATGAGGAAACTAAGGCTTTGAAAGATTAATTGACTTCAGGATGGTCACATGGCTAGTAAATCTGAGAGGCAGGATTTGAACCTGACTCTCTCCTAACTCCAGGTCTTGGAAAGAAGTCTGGATCTGGGGGGGGTAGAGGACCTTCGCTTGAATCCCAGCTCTGCAATTTACAACTTATGTGACATCATACAATGTCTTGAACTTTTCAGAACCCTAATTTCCTTATTTAGAAAATGAAAGTCTTCAACTCCGGTCTTTAAATTCCCTTTTAGCTCCATAATTCTGATTCCATTCCTCTCTTTGTTACATTACAATCTGGTCTTTACTTGAATATTTCAAGGACAAAGGGTTCACTACCTCCCAAAGGCATCTGTTTCATTTTCAGACAATCCTAAGTGACAGCAAGTTCGTTCTGCTAAGTCAAAATGGGCTATTGCTTCATTGAACTCTGGTATAGCAACTTCAGATGTTTTTACATTGAATACAAAGGTATTCAATGAGGCAGCTTTTATAGTAGACTTTATTTGTAGCTGTAGTTAGCAGTGCACAGGCAGCAACCCTGTTAGTATGAATGAGTTACAGATTCATAATATTTAAAGTGGGAAGGATAATGTCATCCAAACCTTTCACCTTTCTGATGAAGGAAACAAGATCAAGGGAGGTGAGGTGATGTTTATAGGGCCACACAGGTAGTAACAGCAGCAATCACACAGGAGCAGCAGGATTTGAATACAACACTTGGGACATATCCATCAAATTCTCAAGCTTTCTTGCAATTCATGACAGAACTAGGAAGTGGGCTATGCACATCACATCTGTCACATCTGCATGCCCACAGCTAAGAAAACATCCTGATTCTGTGACCATCTCTGACTTCACCCTCACATATGGATTCAGCTCTTCCACCATCCCTATGTATTCATGTTCCCACTGCTCCATCATCAGTCATACCCTGCTCCCAAAGACACTCCCTCTCTAAGACACATTTATCTATCATCTATCTATCTAATGTCTCTCTTTTTCACTTTCTTCCTTTTTCTTTCCTTCTTTCCCTATCTATTCATCTAGTTTCCTTTTATCTATATCCATCCATCTTTCTTTTTACTTCCTTCTTTTTCTTTCTTCTTCCCTGTTTCCCTTGCTATCATCCTCCCTTCCATCTATACCAATCTGCCCCTTTATCCCTTTATTTATCTGTCCATTTATCTTTTTTCTTTTTCTTTTCCCCCTTTCTATCTTCCTTCCATCTATGTCTATCTGTCTCTGTCTATCTGTCCCTCTCTCTCTGTCTCTCCTTCTGCCCTTCTATGCAGGCAACTAGGTTGTGCAGTGGATAGAGAACAGCTTGGAAATAGGAAAACCTGAGTTGAAATTTGACCTTGGATATTTACTTAATCAAGTGTTATCCTTACTCACTGTTTGACTTCTGCCTCCATTTCCTCAACTGTAAAATGAGGATTATAATAGAACCTAACTCCCAGGATTGTTGTTAGGATCAAATGAAATACTATTTGTAAAGTACTTAACACAGTGCTGGGTACATACTAGGCACCCATCTGAAAAATTTTTCTTCCCTCCTCTCTATCTATTGTGGATCTTTGATCTCACAGGTTTACAGGACTCCTCAAAAGGAAACATTCTGTATCAATGAAGTTGAGCAACAACTCTTCAATTAATAGTCATCGAAAATTGCCAAGGACCCTGTATGTCCAACATGGGACTGGAAGCCAGTTCATTCTGACTCCTAGGCCTGCTGTTTATACATTATACCACACTGTCTCTCTAAGACATATTTCTACGTCTATTCTTTGGTGACTCTTACAGTCTTAGAATGCAGAGAAATTTTTCAGAGTCTCTCTCCAAAGCACTTTGAATTCATGTTCCATCTGAAGTGAAAGGGAGATTTAAGTACTTATCTAGTAATTTTAAGAAATGTAGACACCAATCAAGACAATTTATGCCAAATTCCAGCTTTCTCATGAATGACTTAGGGTAATTATTTGAACAATTTTAGCCTAACACATCAGTTAAAATGGAGGGTTGAAATTGGTCTTTGTAGGAGAAAAAGAAGTCATACAAATTCGTCTTTAGTACATAGCTTTCTACTTAGGGATGAACTACATCCCTAAGGACCTGAATGCAATCTACTTATTTATCTACCACTACTCTTATCCACCTACATATCAGGGTGCCCAACACAGAAGTCTTTGTACACTATAAACAGTGATAAAATGAGAAAAAACAAGAGTTAAGAATTCAATAGACCTAAATTCTAAGCCTGGCCCTACTGCTGACTCCTAGCCATCTCCTCTTTATGGGCTCCAGTTTCCCCATATTCATGTCAAATGAAGGGGTTAGATTGGCTGTTCTTCCTAAGATACCTTTCTGGCTCTAACATTGTACAATTATAAGTGACCCTGAGGAAAATGGCATGGCACTCAAGCCAAGACAGATGCGTCTACCTCACTGTGGAGGAATGGGCCTGGATGTGTGCCACAATAAGAAATATCAACAAGCAGAGAAACCATAGCTTTCCTAAACTCCAGGCTCTTTTCTGACTCACTAACTCCATCATTATTTTGTAGTCTCCTGTTTATTTAATGTACTCCCATAAGGCACACAGGCAAAACATCTCCATCTTTTCTCTCTGAAGGAAACTACTTCAAGTTGTTATATCTTTCTGCTTGTAATTTCCATAAAAGATGAAAGATGGGTGGAGGATGAGATCACAACCCCCACTTAGTTTCAGAATCAGCCCATACCCTTAAGAAAACAGCCTGATTTACTTCAGGCTCCATCGGATCCAAAACAGTACATCAAATAGGAGAAAGGGCTTAAAAGAACAGCAGAGGCTGCAGTTGTTTATGAGTCCTACTGTTTGACCTAAGGAAATTCACTAAACTTCCCTGGGCCTCATTTTTATCATGTAAAAATGAGATTTGTTTGAAGACCTCATTAAGCTTCAGATCTATGAGCCTGTGAATTATTTCCATAACATAGCGTTGATTTCAAGTTGTAGTAAAAATAGGAAAGGAATTTAGATCAACAACATGAAAAGCTCCAAATGGACAAGCAACCTAAATAAGTATTGTGACAGAATTAAAAAATATAGGAAAAGAGAAGGTCCTTTTCAGGTATAAAGTTAGGGAACACATTTATAATAAAAACAAGCAACAAAGATAATCATGAAGATGAAAGAAATATCAGACAAATTTTTTAAAAGTTTTACAAGAACAAAATCAATGCAGTGAGAATCAGAAGAGAAATTACTCAGTGGGAAAATATTTACATCAAACATCTCTGTTAAAAGACTGATATCTAAGACAGATGGGGAATTGATACAAATATACAAGATCAAGAGGCATTCCTCAATAGATAAATGATCAAAGGATATGAGAAAATAGTTCCTGAAAGAAGAATTGTAAACCATAAATAGCCATATGAAAAAGTTCCAAATCACTGAAACATCAGCGAGTTTTTTTAACCTCATAACCATCAGATTTAAAAAGGTAAAGGAGAGAAATAGTTGACATTAGAGGTGCTATGGGAAGACAGACATTAATAAGCTATTGATAGAGCTGTGAATTGGTTCAAGCATTCTGTAAAGCAATTTGGAATTGCAAGACAAAATTTCCTACTCCTTATAACCTTTGAATCAGTGATTCCCCAACGGCATATACAACCTAAGGAAGTCAAAGGAAGAAATATAGGTTCGATACACATTAAAATATTCAAGGTAGCAATTTTTGTTGTAGCAAAATACTGGTGATAAAGTGTGTGCCCATTGGTTAGGTGCAAGGTATGTTTACTACAGAAGTACATTATAGAAATTATGCATGGGAAGAATTCAAAGCAATACCTGGTGAATTCTCACCTCCTCTAAGGAAGTATAAGGTTTTCCAAACTTATAGACTCATTATGAGGTTTAGAGACTTTCAGGAAGAAAATGGACTAAGGGATCACTAGATTTCTTAACCCAAGACTTCTACAATTCATATAACTTGCAATGCTATTAATCTAGAGGTAAGTTGGAGTTTACTAGAACTGTATGGGTTGCCTTTCTAATGATTCCAAGTGTTTTTCCTCAAGGGATCTCAACTCTAGCACTTTCCATTAATTAAAGGCTGGGAGGAAATGGTGAACTGAGGCTTATAAAAGGGAGTTGGCTTAACTGCTAACGTGCTTGGGCACAGGTCCTTCTTTGTGTTTTGGATTTTCTATTGGTTAAATAAAACCTGTCCTATATTCAACATATTTGTTAAATTGAGTGCTTCTTCCTTCTACATGGGAAAACTCTAGATAGAGCATGAGCCATTGAGCTTAGTCTATATAAACTTAGAACTTTGGTTATGGCCACAGTTAGTAAAGAAAGAAAATGCATGTGTTTACATATATGTATGCATGTGTGTATATACATATATATGCGTGTGTATGTATATGTGTACATATGTATCTACATGAACATTATTTTGATTGATAAATTGATACTAGCATTATCTGAGCAATATATGATTTAAAGAACAGTTCAGCATGGGACTAGAAGGGATATACATAACTTTGCAAAGTCTTACATATAGTAGATGCTTAATAAATGTTTGTTTCATTGAATATAACCAGACTGGTCATAATTAATTTTTGAATAATGAGGATATACAATCGTGGTTAATTTCCCTTTGTCACTATCCTAGAGAACTACCATGATCCTCAATTCCATAGCCTTCTATCAAATTTTTCCTTTCTCCTGTAGCCCTTCTCCCCCAATGGTATCTTCTTTAATAGTTCAGTGAAGAGGGAAGTAGAGTTTCACTACTGGTCTTCATATGTTATATTCTTCATCATTGACACCAAATTTTTTATGAATACCTGCTATGTTCCTGGTCTAAGGATCAGCACTCTGGAGATATATGGTGCATGCTCTACCTACAAGAAGCTCACAATCTAATTTGTGAGACCATACTTAGACGAGAAAATATATTAAAAATCCCACCAACATCAGGTGGCAAACACAATAACTGCCTCAGTAGAAGAGTCACACTGCTTACTTTAGCATGGACCACTGTGATAAAAAAAATTAGGCATTGTAACAGCTCCAGGTCAGCTTCCTAGTTTATCCTTGGATGCTCTAGAAACAAGGTGCTTTCTACATAGGCTCCCAATAAATTACTCCAGTCTAGACCACTTCCTTCATAATATCCAAAGTCTAGCTTGATGTCTATTCCTGGATTCTGTCTCACAAATGGAAATCTACTTGAATGAGTGTCTCATTTCCTGCCACACAGTCTCAAACATGTGCCCAGGAAAGGCTTTCTGATTCAGGCCTTCCTCCTTTACTCTCTCCTCTCCCATCTTTCATCTTTTCTGACTTTTTAGTTCCTTCTTCACCACCATCACCCCCTCTCCAGGTCCTAAGTGTTTGCTTTTTTTCTCATCATTTCTGACCTACCCATCCATCCACTCAGAATGATAGTTTTCAAAACTGACATTAACCTTATGTCCACAGCCTTCTCAGTAGACACTTTTCTGCAGTCCCACCAAGTCATTTTGACTCCTCCTATCTCACTGTGAAAGTGTGTTCAAAATCCACATTATTTTTCCTTTCGTGTAATGGGATAGAATGTGTATATTGTCAACAAAAATCATCCCATTATCCAAGTTAGGAGCGAATTCTTCAAGAAGTACTGTGATCTATAACATGAGCCCGTGGTTTACCGAGCTTTGGCAATGCTCTCAACACTTAAAAAAAAGGAATCATTTATTATAGGCTCTCTCAGCAATGTACAGATAGGGGCAAGGCCACTATCATGCTAAGAGACCTCTCCCAGAAAAGTCTTGCACCATCCTAGAGTTCAGCCCTACCCTACCTTCTACCTGATCCAAAACTTTCAGTTTAGTCTATTGATTACTCTGCATGATTTCCCAGTGCTTGATCGGCACGATTTCTTTTTCTTTTTTTCATTAACAGGAAGTTATGGTTTGAAACACATAGAGTCACTTTGCATACAGTTTTTCAAGAAGGCCAAGGAATGTTTATCTCTAGGTATAATCATTTTAGGCATATTTTGACAAATTTCTGGAATCAAGCTGCCAGGCAGAACTGTTTACCTGGAAATGATTTGAAGATGAATAGATGGAAAAAATGTAATGCTAAAAATTGGAATGGTCTCCCAACCTGTCATAAATACTCATATTACTTTTATAAATCAATATGCATGTGACCTTAAAGCTCTCATATGAGAATTTATTTATCGTCGGGCAAAAAAAATTTTTTTAAAAAACCCTTCCTATTATCCAGTTTGTGAGACTTTTCCTCAAGGACTAACATGGCCTAAAATACTGACATTATAGTTATAATAAATAATGATTATACATGGATTTTATTTTGTGACTTTCCCCTGGACATTTATCATTAGGCCATATATGACAGAAGCTTCTACAGCATATACATAAATATTGGGTTTATATTTTGACATTTAAACCTCTGCTATTAACTAATAGCAGATCATAGTGGGGTTCTCTCCATTGGGGTGCAGGGAGAAGAAGCCCAGCCTAGAAGACAAGGATGCATGGGTTCCAATGCTACATCTGCCACAAAGTAATCAGATGACCTTGGACAAAACCCTGCCCCTCTTTGGCCTTTAATTTTCTTCTCTGCAGAGTGAGGTGGCTGTATCTGATGTCCTCTAAGGTTCCTTTTGGGCAGCTAGGTGGCACAATGGAGACAGTGCTGGGCTTCCTGAGTTCAAATCTGGCCTCATACACTTCCTAGCTGTGCAACCCTGGGCAAGTCACTTAACCTAGTTTGCCTCAGTTTCCTCATCTGTAAAATGACCTGAAGAAGGAAATCTTTGCCAAGAAAACTCCAGATGGGGTCATAAAGAGTCAGATATGACTGAAAAACGACTGAACAACAATAAAAAAAGGTTCCTTTGTTATACTTTCTGAGAACACTCAAAAAGAAAGAGATGATAAATAGGAAGGAACATTGATCTTGAAGTCAGAAGGCCTGAACTGTAATTCCCTCTCTGACACTGTATGACTCTGGGCAAGTCACTTTTCTCAGAATCATTTTCCATATCAGTTAAAAGGGCGGGGGGGGGGGGGAACATACTAGCAATATTTATTTCACTGGGCTGTTGTGAGGAAACTACTTTGTAAAGCTTAAGTCACTACACAAACATTAACACTAATAAAATATAGTTTAAAAAAACTAAATTATTTTGCATAGAATGATATTACCTCTAACTATGGGAAGGAGTAGGAAATAGGACATCTATATTTAATTTGCTTGAGACTGAACATCTAATTAGCCAAGATTTAATTCAATAGTCAATAGCCTCATCTCCAAGGACTCATCTATCCTTAGGAGGCAGTGAGGATCAGGGTTTAGAGATCATGGAATGACACAGCTAGAGCTCTAAAGGACCTCGAATAAATGATGAAATCAAAGCCATTCATTTTAAAGAAGAGGAAACTGAGGCCTAAGAAGGTTCAATGACTTACCCGAGGTCACATAAGTGGTTTATGTGAGAGACAGAATTTGAATCTGAGTCCTCTGACAAAATTATTATCTGTTTTACAGAGGAGTAAACTCAGGGCAAGGGAGATTTAAGCAACTTCTGTAAGATCACATGTGATTAGCTGATGAGACCAAGAATCCTGACTACTGTTATACACTCTATTAAATACTACACTACCTTACTGCGGGACCTCTATATAAGTCCCCAATTATACTGGAAAACTAAAATTAAGAGAAAAGACTCAATGAAGATGATATGGTTAAGAGTAAAGCCAATTCTAAGACTTATGTCCTCTTTTATTTTTTTCAGAGCTCTTTCTATGATCCTGCCCAAAGAAGTAGTGTTTGACTCATCTCTCCCTTGAATATTCCATACTTCTAATAATGCTATTTCCAGACTTACATCCTTCAAGAGCTAGAAAAAAAATATATTCCTTTGCCTGAAATTCTAAGACCTCTGTGATCTGAGACCAACCTAGCTTTCATCCCACTGTTTCCCTCCTATTTCTTTCCATATATGTTATGAATGGTCCAGTCAAGTTGAACAGTGCTACTTCAGTTGGCTATTTCCATTTCTTTGCCTAAATTCCTCTTCCACAGATCATTCAAGGTCCAGTGTAAATGACAATCTTTCTGTGAAGTCTTTAAGGTCTCCTGCCCTCTCCCCAAACTCAAGCAGAAGAATAAAATTATAGCTCTAGAAAGAGACTTCAGGGGGCATCTAGTCCATTATCTTCATTTTATAAAAAAAGGAAACTGAGACCAAGGGGGTTAAGAGATCACAGTGATCTTTGCTTTCAAACTACCATAGCTCTTTGCACCTCTTTTACTGCATGTTCACATTACACACATTGGGGCAGCTAGGTGGTGCAGTACATAGAGCACCAGTGCAGGAGTCAGGAAGACTTGAGTTCAAATCTCACCTCAGACACCTGACATTCACTAGCTGTGAGACCTTGGGCAAGTCACTTAATGCCAATTGCCTCATCCTGGGTCATCTCCAGTCATTCTGATGAATATCTGGTCACTGGATTCAGATGGCTCTGGAGGAGAAGTGAGGTTGGTGGCACAGCCCTCCCTCACTCGAAACAAAGTCAAGTGCAAATCATGTCATCATTTCTCTGATGGTATGGCCTTCTTTGGCAACAAAGGATGAACACACACACACACACACACACACACACACATACACACATACATTAGCATGACCACTGGTGGTTGTGTCACTTCCTCTATTAGACTATATACTCCTGGAGGACAGGAACCACGTTTAACCCTCTGTGTCACCCACAATTCCAAGCATAGTAAAATCTAAACTCCTTTTATTATCATGGAGACCCTCTACAATAAGTTGCTCCCCTATTTTACACAGCCTTATCTCAAGATACTTCCTTCTACCTATAGTATAACAAAAAGTCCAATAGTATGTAGTATAATAATAAGTCCAATCAAATTAGACTTCTCAGCCTCTATATCAGCTATGCTTTCCTGATCCTATGCCTTACTTTTGCTGTTCCTAATGTTTAGGATCTTCTCCCCTTCTTCCTTTTTACCTATTGAATTTCTATCCAGCCTTTCTGAAGAATACCTTAAATGCTACCTCCTCCATGAAACCTTCTCTTCTGCACTAATGAATTTCCCCTTCAGACTCTCACATAGCTCTTTGCTAGCACCTCCCTGATACACTTATCATGGGACTCTGTCTTTATTGTTACATGCACTCAAGTCTTCTCTGCTTATTAGACTGAGAGCCATGAGAATATATGGATGGACCATAGCTTTTCTAAACTGTGTATGAGACTCCACTGCCTAGTAGTGTTTTCTCTGTATCCATCAAGTGTTTAGTAAATGTTTACCTAGTGTCTTTATTTGGTGGCGAGATGAAGAACTTTATATTCTCTAAACTGAAAATTATTATAACACAGAGGGCAATGGAGAGACATGTGGAGGGTGTGATCAGATCACTGAATATAAGAAAGAACTTCAAAAAGAAAAGGGAATAGAAAATGTCATTGAGAAAATGTATGATTAAAAACCGGATGGCTGGTCTAGTGTCAAGGACGATGGCTAACAGGGAGACAGTCTGAAAACTCCACTGGTATCCCCTCCACATCAGGAGAAAGCAAGAAAGGCCCATGAAATGTAGGGTGGACCAAATGTAGAGGAGAGTATGAATAAGAGTAGGTGTGGATGAATTAGAATCTGTATCATTGGAGAGAATGACAAAATTGACAAGATCACAGAGCTATTGGAGTACGTGAGTTTTTGTTGAGTAAATCAAATGGAAAAATGAAAATCCTATGCAGAACAGGTGATTAATTAATGGTTTTTGAATGAAAAAGTAAACTAATTAGTCATGCCAGGGCCTTTCTTTGACATTTTACAAAGGAAGCATTGAGACCAAAAGAAGTGATCTTAGGAATAAGGTCATAACGGCAGTAAGAAGAGTGGGTAAGCTGGAAAACAGACCCAGGGTCTCTTGACTCCAAATTCTCCACTCCCCACTCATAGTAACTACACGTAGATTAGCGATGATTCACGAGAGTGTTGGCAGAACGTGTAGATAAAGAATTTGCTAGTAAAATGGAAGATAATTCACTATTAAATACAGTCTTTGTGATTCCAATATATAGTACCAGAGACAGATAAGTAACCGAGCACAGGCGAGAATGTATGCGTGGGCCAACACATACCAACAGATTTTATAGTATTATCTTGGTAATAACTCACAGCACAATTACTGCAGGATCTGACAACAAAGCTGAGCTCCCCTTGCACATAATATGCCAGCCAGACAACAGGTACAGCCCATTTCTGACATTAGCCACCGGCTGGGGATGAGCTCAGTTTTGCTTTCCTGCTGCGTTCCTGGGAGGATGGGTTGAGACATTATTCATGAAAGCACTTTGAAAACTAGAATGTTAGGTAGCAGGATTATTGATGTTAATAATAATATTCTCTTGCTTCTCCTGTAAGACCTCTGTTTTGATCAGTGTCCACCTCTACATGGAGAGGGTTTGATAAGAAGTAAGTGGCCAGTGCTCAACTCAGGCCAAACAAGAGCTGCAGGGATGAGTTGGCTCAGGACAGGCAAGTTTGAGAGTTTATGGTCCACTGGCCCCATCTGGTCCTCAGATTCAGCCCAGAGGTTGTTTTTCCAAATTCAGTAACACCCCTGACATGCCCTGCCACTGGTCAAATGCAGTTGTGTGGCTTTCAGAAAGAGGCTTCCAGCTGGAAGGATATTCTAAACATGGACTTCCTTCTCTTGGTGATCTCTCGGTGCCAGTATTCTCATAAACAAATGTGCTGGCAAAGACGGGAGGGGTGGTGTTCAGATATGATGGCCTTTCCCAGTGCTCCAGGATATTAGTGCCTGTCTCCCCTCAAATTACCTTGCAATTACAGATACATGTACATGCCGTCTCACTCCGTTCTACATATTCTTCCATCCAGTAGCACCATCTCCCAGCTCCATTCATTTTCACTGGCTCTCCCTCATGTCTGAAATGCTCTCCTACCTCTACTCTTCTTGTTGCTTTCCTTGGCTTTCTTCAAAGCTCAGCTGAAGTCCCAGCTTTGGCAAATCCTTCTTAATATTAGTGCCTTCCTTCTGAGACTGCCTCCAATTTATCCTTCATTTACCTTCCAACTCTGTACTCCTGTAAACTCCACTGGACTTTTCTCTATGCCTCTATGCATTAGGAAATCTCATCATCCTGCAAGATCCAATCAGCCTTAGCACTGACACCTCATCAGTACCCTCTGCCCCTCTGGCTTCATGCTCTTTGGGACTTCATCATGGTGCTGCTCAGAGAACCTTTTTCCCCCACAACACACACACTTTTCAGTTTCCTTTTGAGTGTTATCTTGCCCCATTGGACTGTGAGCTCTTTGATGCAGGGACTGTTCTTATTTTTCTTAGTTGTTTCTCCAGTGCTTAGCATAGTACCTGGTGCAAAAAAAGAGCTTAATAAATATTTCTGACTGACTGAAATAATCTTGTTTATACGTAGTTATTTGCAGTTTGCCTACCTCATTAGATTGTCTCTTCTCCTTGAGAGTAGAGACTGGTTATTTTTATTTTTTGTCTTCCTTCATCTTCTCAGTGCTTTAAACAGTGATTGATAGTCAACAATTAATAACAATTAGTATATGGTAATTTATTAATACATTTATGATTTTATTTTAATAATTAATAAATTTAATGCATAAACAAACGATACTTAATAAATGCTAATTGATTGTCTCCCAACAGAATGTGAATTCTTTAAGAGATGGGACTGTATCATTTATGTCTTTGTATCTCCAGTGTCTGAATTAATAAATGATTATTGATTGATTAATAGATGAAAACATGGCCATTTACAATAAGGGAGGATCAGAGCAGCAAGCTATGTTATGTTATCTAGTTATGATCAAAAGTCTTCAGTAGATCTTCGGTCTAGTTTTCCAGATCATCCATAATCTGGGATGACTCTTCTCTTTCCAGATTTGCCCCATATTGCTCATCTTCACTGTTCCATGCTCACACCATACCAAATTACTCTCCGTATCAACAATCATGCACTGTCATCTCCGGCCTCCATGTCTTTGCTCAAGGCATGTTCCATGCCTGGAATGTTTTCCTTTCTCTCGTTCATCTGTCTAATTCCCAACTATAATTTTATGTATAACCGAAATGCCAGCTTCTCCATGATTTCTTCTCCAGTCTTGATCATATAATGAATAGAATTTTGATTTAGAGTTAAAAAGAACTGGTTTCAAATCTTGCCTCAGACACTAGGTGTGCACAACCCTGGGAATCTCATTTAACCTTTCTGGGCCTGGTTCTCTCACCTCTGAAATGAAGAGGGGGAATAAATGGTCTCTAAGGTCCTTTACAGCTCCAAATTGATGCTTCTATGACACCTGAGACTTCACGCAGCACTGGTGCATCCCACTGTAACGTACTTATCATACTATGAAAAGATCAATAAATTCAGAGTGAGAAGGAACAATAGGCTCTGGCTTTCTTCTTCATTTTTATTGGTGGGGAGCCTGAAGACCCAAGAGAGGATGGCATCCATCCAAGATTGTAAAGTTAACAAGTAGCAGCACTGGGGTTAGGACAGAAGTTGTTTCACTCCCATTTCAGTTTATTCCACTATTCTATTCTGTTTGAAAGTGAAATATACAGAGAGGGCCAAAAAAAGAAAATCAGCTTCAGACCAGTTATAGAAAAATTGCTCTTGGCAGCAGAAAGCATGGTGGAATGTGCTCACCATATAACACTTTGATTAACATTATTATTTAATCAATTCATCCTTAGACCACTGGCAGGATACTGGCATGCTGGATCACCGAGAGTCAGAAGCCATGTGGTCATAGGTAGATCAAAAAAGGAGACTTCTGCCAGCTGAGATGATAACTTGTCGGTGTTAGAATAGGATCAGAATTATAGCACTGCTGGGCACGAAGAGGATTTTCAATGGAAAGGATATCAAATGCAACAGATAAATAGTGTAAATTTAATTGGCTAAGAATTGCATGCTTGCAGGGAAGTTTGATCTTAAGGGCACCTAAGAAGGGCTTAAAGTATATGAAATAGGTAGATAATGTGCTCTTATTGGCTGAAACCTTTACCTTTGCAAAAATATCTGACCCTGAGTCATTGCAAAAGGAACTGGAATGGAGGTGGGGGGAGAACTGGGGCAAAGGGCACAAGATGGGGGAAAGGAAAATATTGAACAAATTCAGTAGAATGTCTAAGAACTTCCGGATTCAGAGTTTTTCAATCCCAAAGGCCTCACTTATGTTAAGAGGAAAATATGCAGACACAGAGTGGAAAAGGTTACATAGCTGCAGGCAGGAGAGCAGGGGACTTGTGAAAACTATAAGCACGTTTCCACATATGGTGTTGAAATACCTATAGGTCCTCACAAGGATCAACAGAGGTGAGGCAGACTCAGAGCATACACTGACCCAGTTCCTCGTTGGGAAAAGAGAGTAGGAAAAGGATGTATTTAGTAGGAAGACATGGCCAAGAACTTTTATCATAAAGTGTTCAAATTACTCTCTATCCTATGACTTCAGGAAGGGAAGAGATCTCCTAGTTATTAAGTGAGGAAGTTATTAAGTTTTTAAGAGAAGTAAGGAAGTACAGAAGTATGACTGAGAGTCCCTCTTCCTTGGCCCTGTCCCAAAAAGAGATGTCTCTGTTAAGAATCAAAAATGGAATTATATAAAGAATAAACAAAATTGTAGTGTGTATGTATGTACATGTATACACATATACACACATATGTAGTGTTTATGTATGTATATGTATTGCATATGTATGTGTATATACATAAATATGTATATATGTGCATATGTGTGTATAGGTGTAAGTACGTGCGTGTGTGTGTGTGTGTGTGTGTTTATAGCCAAGGCATTGGGTGTCTAGTTTCTATAGAGGTTTGATATCAGCTCCTCAGTATGACACATAAAGATCTTCATAACCTGCCCCCTCTTATCTTGCCCATCTTACACAATACTCCCTTCCATGAGCTCTATGGCTCAGCCATATAGGCTTATTTTGTGAGATGGTCTATCTCCTATGTGCCTTTGCACTGACTGTCTCCTCAGTGCCTAGAACTCATACTTTCCCTCTTAAAATCATTTCCTTACTTCAACACTCAGCTCAAACATCACTTTCTGTACCTTTCCAGTCCCCACAGCCACTGCTGCCTTCCTCTGTAAGATTACATGCACTGATTCTCTATGTGGCTTGTATGTATATGTACATATCTACTTATGCGCATGTAAATGTATATATATGTATGTATACATGTGTATGTATGTATGTATGTGCCATGAAGGCAACAAAATCTAAGAATAAGCTGTTCAAGTTCAAAGTCAAGGCTAGAGCCAAGGATATAATTGTGAAGTTCCTTCCCTGGACTCTTTCCCATCACTTCTGTAAGTACTTCCTTTTCTTTCTTGGCCATCCCATTTGTAGAAATCATTATTCTAACACTCCAGAGGTATAATTCAGACTTTCTAATTATGGGCTTGAGAGAGGCTCAGAAGTTTTGTACTAAATGAAAACTAGGGGAAGAAATTGGAAACAGAGTTCTCTTGTATGAATGCACTGATGCTGAGTATAGAGCAGCAGAACCAGGAAAGCAACTTAAACAATGACCACAGTAGTACATAGAAAAATTGTGAAAGCAATAACTGATCAAAGTAGTCATCAATCTTGACTACAGAGAACAGAGAACAAGAAGCATGTCATTCTCTTCTCAAGAGAAGGGTGGTGGACTACAGGTGCAGAATGAGCCACACATTGTCAGACATGATCGATATGTTGGTTAACTCTGCACAGCTATGGGTCTTTGCAACAAAAGAGATTTCTGGGTGGTAGCACTGGAGTAATTAGGAAATGACAGCAATATTAAACTTTTCTAAAAGCAAGTCTAAATGGGAATCAAAATGCATACATCTACTGCCCTACCTGAGGAAGAATCAAGTCTTTTACAAGAAAGAGAAAATTTTTGTATTTCCTTTCTACCTGCTGGATCCTCAATAGACCCAGCCTCAGGTAACACTGAAATCTATAACAGACACAAGAGAATTCCTTCTATTGATGTCCACATTGGTAATGAAGGCATGACACCACTTGCCACAGTTTTCATGGTGGCCACTTGGTTTCTCTTAAGAAAGTGATCAAATCCAGTCTATTATCTGTGCCTGGGTCTTTTTTTTTTCTTTTTAGAGAGTAACAAGTGAGGTGCTGTTGGACTTCAGAAAATCTGGGTCTAAATCCTAGCTACTATTTAAAGCCTATGTGAGCTTGGGTAAATGGCTTCCCTTCTCTTTGCCTCAGTTTCCTCATTTATAAAATGAAGGGATTGATTAGATGCTTTCTGAGGTCCCCTCCAGTTCTAAATTGTAAGAGGTTGTGACCATAATATAATCTGTGAAAGGAGTGACTGGGTCTTATTATATTATCTGGTATTTATATAGTTTATCTGGCATTTATAGAGTTTATATAGATTTTGAACATTTCACATTAGTTCATTTGATAAATGAAACAACAAATTTGTGAGGCAAATGTTATCTTATTTCCATTTTGACAGATAAGGGTCCCAGAGGTCCCAGAGATTAAATGTGTTGCTCAAGGTCCACAAAACTAATTTCTTTTATTTATTTTTTAAATTTATTTATTTATTTTAAGTTTTCAACAGTCATTTCCACATATTTTTGAATTCCAAATTTTCTCCCCATCTCTCCACTCCCCCCACTCCAAAACACCGAGCATTCTAATTATCCCTACCATCCTATCTGCTCTCCCTTCTAACATCCCTTCCTTCCCTTATCCCCATCTTCTCTTTTGTCCTGTAGGGTAAGATAAATTTCTATACCCCATTATCTGTATTTCTTATTTCCCAGCAAGAACAGCACTCAACAGCTGTTCTTAAAACTTTGAGGTCCAACTTCTCTTCCTTCCTCCTTCCCCACTCATCCCCATTGGGAAGGCAAGCAACTCAATATAGGCTATATATGTGTAGGTTTGCAAATGACTTCCATAATAGTCATCTTATGTAAGACAAACTAACTATATTTCCCTCCATCCTATCCTGCCCCCCATTTCTTCTATTCTCTCTTTTGACCTTGTCCCTCTCCAAGAGTGTTGACTTCTAATTGCTCCCTTCTCCCATTGCCCTCTCTTCCATCATCCCTCCCATCCTGCTTATCCCCTTCTCCCCCACTTTCCTGTATTTTAAGATAGGTTTTCATACCAAAATGAGTGTGTATTTTATTCCTTCCTTCAGTCAAATGTGATGAGAGTAAGCTTCAAGTTTTTCCTCTCACCTCCCCACTTTTTCCCTCCATTGAAAAGTCTTTTTCTTGCCTCTTTTATATGACATAATTTGCCCCATTCCATTTCTCCCTTTCTCCTCCCAATATATTCCTCTCTCACCCCTTAATTTCATTTTTTACATATGATCCCTTTTTACATATGATCCCTTCTTATTCAACTCATCCTGTGCTGTGTGTGTGTGTGTGTGTGTGTGCATGTGTGGTGTATGTATATAATCCCACCAACTACCCAGATACTGAAAAAAGTTTCAAGAGTTACAAATATTGTCTTTTCATGTAGGAAAGTAAACAGTCCAACTTTAGTAAGTCCCTTATGATTTCTCTTTCCTGTTTACCTTTTCATGCTTCTCTTGATTGTTGTGTTGGAAAGTCAAATTTTCTTTTCATCTTGGTCTTTCATCAAGAATACTTGAAAGTCCTTGATTTCATTGAAAGACAATTTTTTCCCCTGTAGTATTATACTCAGTTTTGCTGGGTAGGTGATTCTTGGTTTTAATCCTAGTTCCTTTGACTTCTGGAATATCATATTCTAAGCCCTTTGATCCCTTAATGTAGAAGCTTCTGGGTCTTGTGGTATCCTGATTTCATTTCCACAATACTCAAATTGCTTCTTTCTAGCTGCTTGCAATATTTTCTCCTTGACCCAGGAACTCTGGTATTTGGCTACAATGCTCCTAGGAGTTTCTCCTTTTCGATCTCTTTCAGGAGGTGATTGATAGATTCTTTTAATATTTATTTTGCCCCCTGGTTCTAGAATATCATGGAAGTTTTCTTTGATAATTTTATGAAAGATCATGTGTCTAGGCTCTTTTTTTAGTCATGGCTTTCAGGTAATCCCATAATTTTTAAATTGTCTCTCCTGGATCTATTTTCCAGGTCAGTTGTTTTTCCAATGAGATATTTCACACTATCTTCCATTTTTTCATTCTTTTGGTTTTGTTTTGTGATTTCTTGGTTTCTCATAAAGTCATTAGCTTCCATCTACTCCATTCTAATTTTTAAAGAACTATTTTCTTCAGTGAGCTCTTGAACCTCCTTTTCCGTTTGGCTAGTTCTGCTTTTTAAAGCATTCTTCTCCTCATTGGCTTTTTGGACCTCTTTTGCCATTTGGGTTAGTCTATTTTTAAAGGTATTATTTTCTTCAGCATTTTTTGGGTCTGCTTTAGCAAACTGTTGACTCCCTTTTTGTGATGCTTTTGCATCAATTTCATTTCTCTCCCTAATTCTTCCTCCACTTCTCTTATTTGATCTTCAAAAGCTTTTTGAGTTCTTTCATGACCTGAGACCATTGCATATTTATTTTGGAAATTTTGGCTGTAGAAGCCTTGACCTTTATGGCTTCCTTTGATGTTATGCTTTGTTCTTCCTCATCTGAAAGGATGGAGGAAAATACCTGCTTACCAAGAAAGTAACCTTCTATAGTCTCATTTTCCCCCCCTTTTTGGGGCATTTTCCCAGCCAGTTACTTGACTTTTGAGTCCTCTGTCAAGTGGAAGGTATACTCTAGGGACCTGTAAGTTCTCAGTTCCTCCAAAGTGGCACAGTCAAGGGAGAGGAGTTTATCCCTTTCCTGGCCTTAGTTCTGGTCTGAGAGCAACCACAAGCTCTTCTGCCCAGGATCTGGGAATAGAATTCCCTCTCTAGAGCCTCCACTAGCTCCACCAGCCAATACTCTTCTTCATCCCAGGACTGCCACTCAGGGCTGAGATCCAGATCAGCAGCTCAATTCCCTCAGGGTCCATAGGCAGAGGGTTTTGCTGCCTCAGTGGCTTCTGCCACCTTGGGTCCAGGGCTAGGGCTGGACCATGCTCCCTTCTCACCCAAGTTAAAGAGGTTTCTCATTGTCCTTTGAAGCTGTCTTTGGCATTTGTGGGATCAGAAATCTGGAAACCACACCTGCTACCCAGAATCCTGTGCCCTGAAACCTGCTCCAGTTCTGTTGGAGCTATGCAGCATGATTAAGGCTGGGCTGTGCTCTGTGGGTTGTGCTCTGCTCTGAGTCTGGTGTGGTAGACCTTTCCTGTTGGCCTTCCAGGCTGTCTTGGGATGGAAATCTCCTTTACTCTGTTGTTTTGTGGCTTCTGCTGCTCTAGAATTTGTTTAGAGTCATTTTTTACAGTTATTTTATGGGCTTTGGGAGTAAAGCTAGAGCAAATCAGTCCTTCTACTCCACCATCTTGACTCAGCCCGCCAGGATACTCTCAATGGCACACAGACCACTATCATAAGAAAGTTGTACATGAGCCAGTAAGTACTTCCTTTACAGTAAAAATACACTCTGTGCCTTTTTTTTTCATCCTTTGGAAAAAGAAAATTGTGTCTATTGTTTAAAGACCAAGTTTCCCACTTCTGCAAAGGCTAGACACACAAAGTTCAATTATTTAGCCATGGGGTTTCCCAAAGCAATGTTCACTAGAATCTGGAATCTTTCTTACCCAACACAGGTCTCAGGACCTGGAAGAATAAAGAATGCCATGTCTATAGTCAGTCCATTTATAAATATCTTCAGGTATTTTAGATATTTATGGCTGCCACTCAGTCATATTTCTCTCTCTCTCTCTCTCTCTCTTCTCTCTCTCTCTCTCTCTCTCTCTCTCTCTCTCTCTCTTCTCTAATATCCTGAAATTATTTTGTCTGGATCACCATCATGTTTTGTCACATTTACCTTATATCATACTTACTTCTGTGCATGCCTTTCCACCCCATCGATTAGGTTATTATAGCAATATAGTAGTAGTAGTAATAATAGTAGCAGTAGTAGTAGTAGCAGTAGTATGGGAATAGTAGTGGCTACTAGTACTTGTAGTAGTACTTTGTAGAGTACTAGGAGGAGGAGGAGGAGTTGTTGTAGAGTAATAGTAGTAGGAGCAGTGGTAGTAACTAGCATTTCTTTAAATTCTGAAAAGTACATTATAGATATTCTCATTTCTTATTTGGATATTTTATTTATTGAAAGGGATACAAAAAAGGGGAATGTTTTTGTAAGAAACATTAAACAAATGAAGTTTTAAGGAGTTGAGACAAAGCAGTCCCTCTGATAAAATTATTGGGAAGACCTGAGATAAAATGGCTCCTCAGAGGGAAAAATACTTACTGAAGGCAAAGATGGTCCAGGTGTCTTATTATTCACTAACTAATTTACATGTGACTATTATGAGCATCTTAAGGTTACTTGTTGGAAAATTCTGACATCTATGACTTTCTAGTGACTGTGAGAAGATTGCATATGAACTATTTGTTTTGTATATGACAGAAATATGGATTTTGTTTTCTCACTCTAAGATAGAGGTGATTCACATCACACTAGGGGGATCCTACTTTGATTCAGGAGAACATTCAGACATCAACGAAGAATGAAAATGCAGAAGAGGAGAGCATCTTCATCAACCCTAACCAAAATGAGACCAGGTGAGTGAAGGAAGAGGGACTTTTCAACTGATGTTAAAAGCTGATCTGACTGGAGGAAGATAGGCTTTGAAGCTATTGTTAGGAACTAATCTGATAGAAAAATTCTGCTATTCAAAAAAGTTGATTAGAGGAAAGAATCTTTAGCAATGTGAAGAGTTGGCTGGAAAAATAAAACTTCAGTCTACTTTGATCTTTTATAGCCACTTACAACGTCAAATATGGAAATTCTTCAATGTTTTTTCTAAATTGCTGCATGTGGACTGAAAAGCCAAAGCCCCACTGAGCTCATTGAGGAGACCTCTATGGCTTCATGACTTAGGGAAATAAAAAGAGTTTTACTTAGATAGTTAATGCTGCCTCACAGCTTAACCAAGGTAACATACCTGAATAGTTCTGCAGACCCCAGGCTTAGGACCTCTGTTTTAGAGAAAGAAAATTAACATTGCTTCAGTGACCCAAGAATAACAGCCAGTATGAGAAGCTGCTATGCCCAGCACAGCAGAGTAGTGGGGCCAAAAGGAAAAGTGGTCTGTGTTCTAAATGTAAGCTGTGGTAGGAACATGGACTTTTCCTATTCCTGCATCTCCCTGATAAGTTGTCTGTAAGTTTGTGCCCGCTTTCTTCCCCATAAACACTGTGTGCACTGGTGGAAGAGTGCAATCCAAGATTATGTGGGAATGTTGTACCATACTTGTTCCTGCCTTTGCCTTGATGGTTTATAAAAGTTTCATGATTAAGAGCTAATGGTATGATCTGAAATGGTTACACCACAGCAGTGGGATAAAGCTATATAGCTTTCCCACACCATGACTTCTTTTAGGATCCAGAAAATGAGTTATAGTAGAATGGCATACTCCATTGTGGGAATCACCTGACCTTGCCCAAGTAGATGCAGATGGGATGAGTGAACCACTAGATCCCAGAGAGAGCTAAGAGTTGAGGGTCAACTCATGCCTTTGTTGCTTACATATTATCTGATATGAGCCTCATTACATCCCTGTGAGATAGGTATGACAGGCTTTATTATATCCACTTTATGGATGAGGAAACTGAGGCTCAGAGAGGGAACCTCTTTGATCTTGCTCACATGGCTGGTATCAGAAGCAGCATTTGAAGCCAGATCCTCTTGACTCCAAATCCACTGTACCATGCTTGACACTCCTTGAGAGGTCTCTGTACTCTTTTCAAGCTAAGTACAGGGCCTTAAACATAACAGGTGCAATAGTCTGAAATTAATATGAATCCATGTGTGTGTCTCATGGCACCTCAGCAGTCTGGTATTGAAGCTTGCAGCTTCTGAAGTATTTATTATTTCTTTTTAAGTATCATTTTGGGTGCCACACCACAGATATGTGACTGCAGGATGCTATTGTAAGTATAAAAATCATTCCTCACCAACATACAACATTTTTAGCACTAGAAGCTGCAGGGATCAGGAACGTTTCGTGTAAGAGGTGGTCTTTGAGCTGTATCTGGAAGGAAGAGAAGGAGAAAGGGTATTCCAAGAACAGAGGTTGTTGTTATGTTTGCCCTTTGTTCTCAGAGAGGACTATAACATCAAGATAATGACATGACTTGCAGCTGACTTTGATTTGAGTGAGGGAGACCTGTGCAAGGTCACCGACCTCACTTTCTTCTCCTGACCCATCTGGGTCCAGTGGCCTGATATTCACCAGGATGACTGGAGATGGCCCAGGATGCAATGTGTGACCCTAGCCCTTTCAGGCTAAGGTCTTATCACATTCTTACTTTGAATGAGATACACCTATTCAATTAATAGACTTCTTTAAATACCTACTCAAGGGATGGTCCCTCTAATAAAAAAAAAAATCAGACTGGGAGGGGAAGACCCTCAGGGTTCCAAATGCATCCTTTTTCCTCTGATTTCAGTGATTATGAATAAATGTAGTTGTATGGAGATGAGCCTCGGTTCTTGAAAGCCATGCCAACAGAGCAGAAACTCAAGCTAGCTCTAATAAGCTTGAAAACACTTCTGGTACAGCCCTGGGGACAGACTATATTTGCATTCCAAAGACCAGCTTAGCTAAATATGGAAAGGCTCACTCTCAGTAGGAGGGGAACTTTGGCAATGGATTCTTTGGCCTTAGCAACCCAAGAAGCAAAGAAAAATACAAAATGGTCCTCAAGCCCTGTGTGGCCCCCTTCCATGGATACAAGGATAATAGGAAAGGGACATAAAATATGGCAGAAGACACTAAGAGTCACAGAGTTTTTACACTGTCAAGAAACAATGAATTAATTTTTGGCACTAATACATAAGAGAACATATTCCTATAGTGGGAAGATCATTGTCCTGGGTTCTCAGAAATCTGGACTCTAGTCCTTGATAGAACTTAACTGTGTAAACTAGACCACATCATTTCCTATCTTTAGCCCTATTTCTCCTCTGTAAAGTGAGAGGGCTTAACTAGATGGTCACTGAGGGCCATTCCAATTATGACAGTAAGTGTCAGACTCTTTCCCTGATGCCTTAGATAAACCTCTACCTCTCACAGGGGACAGTTTTCCATCATCACATCATCACCATCATCATCATCATCACCATTATCATTGCTAGAATTTATATAGTACTCTAATGATTGCAAAGCTCTTTACAAGTTGTCTCAGTTGAACTTTATGACTCAAGTAGGAGCTAATTATCCTCATTTAACTGATGAAGAAACCAAGACTGAGGCAGATAAGTGATTTGCCCTACATTACATAACTAGTAAGTGACTGAGACAGGATCTGAACTGAGATCAATCTGACTCCAAATCCAGCACCCTCGCTACTGTGAATTGTGGATATCTGTATCTGAATCTTATCCTCCTCAGTGCTCTGTTCTCCATGGGTGTTAAGTAAATGCAATTTGATTGATTGACTGAATGAGAGAATAGTTCTAATATATGACATGACCACATGATCATAAATTTTGAGTTAGAATTGAACTAGTCCAATCTCATCATTTTAGAGATGCAGAATGCGAGACCCAGCAAGGTTAAATGTCACATAGACAGTGACAGAAGAAGGATTTGAACCTCTGACTCCAAATGAGAATGTCATGTCAATAAATAGCCAGATATGCAAGTCATTTCTGTCCAGGCCAGGTATGGACTTTATTTCATTGAAACAGGGTAGTGTAGCACCATACTGAATTCTCACCCAGTCAACAGTCAACAGAAGCATAGCTCTCCAGAGAGCTGACAGGCAAAAGACCAGCATTTCTCCCACTCTGCCTGGGAGGCTCAAAGTTTAAAGGTTAATCAGCTGCCAGTTTCCAGGCAATGCATGCTTTTCCCCCTGCCCATCAGAAATCAGCATGGGTGCACTGGGCTTATTGAGGCAATCAAAGGAATACACTCCACTCAACACCATTTATCAATGTCAACCGAGGAGCAATTATATTTCATCCAACCGAAAATAAATAGACAACAAGCCTCACAGCTCAGACGACAGGCATAAACATCAGCTACACTGGCACATCGGGTTTCATCAAGCCCATCTGTCTGTGTGCCTATGTGTGCACATGTGTATGCTGGGGCTCTTCCTGTGAGAATACATGCTCCTTTGTGTGCATGTGTACATCTAGCTGCAATTGAAAAGCTAGGTGAGGAAAGAGGAGTCAATTCTGGTTTATTAGAAAATCTGTAGAAATTCATAAACCTATAAATATTCTTACCCTACATGTGCCACAAACTAGCTGTGTGACTTTGGATAAATAATTTCTCCCATATGGGTCTGTTTCTGTAAAATGAAGAGGTTGATACCTTGGAGAGCAATTTGGATCTATGCCCAAAGAGTTATAAAAATGTGCATACCCTCTGACCCAGCAACACCACTTCCACGGCTGTATCCCAAAGAGATCATAAAAATGGGAAAAGGACCCAGTAGCTTCTTTTTGTAGTAGCCAAGAACTGAAAATCAAGGGGATGCCCATCAATTGAGGAGAGGCTGAACAAGTTGTGGCATATGAATGTAATGAAATACTGTTGTGCTATAAGAAATGATGAGCAGGCAGACTTCAGGGAAATCTGGAAAGACTTACGTGAACTGATGCTGAGTGAGGGGAGCAGAAACAGGAGAACACTATACACAGTTACAGTCACATGACTAATTTGGATAGACCTGGCTCTTCTCAGCAAGGCAAGGTTCTAAGACAACTCCCAAAGGTTCATGATGGAAAATGCCACCCACATCCAGAGAAAGAATTAGAGTCTGAATGCTGATCAAATCATAATATTTGCTCTCTCTCTCTTTTTTATTTTGTTTCTTCTTTCTCGCGGTTCATTCCATTGGTTATAATTCTTTCCAACATGACTAATGTGAAAATATGTTTAATATGAATGTATATGTAGAGCCTATATCAGATTGTACACTGGGAGGAGGGGAAGGGGAAGAAGGGGGAGAAAATTTAACACTCAAAAAGCTTGTGGAACTGAACATTGTAAACTAAAAATAAATAAATAAATGTGTCTATAAGTATACATGTATATATACATATATATGTACACACACACACACATATATATTTAAATGAGGGGGTTGAACGCTAAGGACTCTAGGGAGATACTATAATTTTGGGGGTGGGGTGGAGGGGCTCTGGATCTGTGGTTACATTAACATAGGTTACTCCCAGTGGGGGAACCTCCACTACCAATGTAGATCAGCAACTCATCTATAACTTATATTGTTAGAGAGTTGCCTACAGGCACAGAGGTTCAATGAGTTGTCCACAAATACCAGTACATGAGTCAGAAGTAGGCTTCAGTCTAGACTTTCCTTGACCCTAAAGCAGGCCCTCTATCCATCTGGGTTATATAGTCTCTCCACAACTGGGAGGAGGTTTAAGCAGGGTCACTACTGCTCTTTGGGTGTTGTTAATTAATACTTTGATCCCAAGTTTACTGCACACCTATGCTTAAGTCATTTAATTTTACTGGGGATTCTTGTCTGTGACTTAATACCCAGTGGTTTATTGTTATCTAGTGTGTGTTCTGGCCAGTTCATTTACCATCATGGCCAAATTATATTGACTGTTGGTCCTACTGTAAGGAATATCACTAGTAAATGAAGAAGAGAAAGAACCCCAAAATGGTCCATTCAGAGGGCTACAAGTTCCCTATGAATCAAATAGGGTGCCATAACAACTCAAAAAGGTAATATTCTGTGAGACTGACTTAAGGGAGGTATGTTTTCTACAGCAAGGATGCGAGTTCCATTGCATTCTGCTCTGGACAGACCACATCTGGAGTCATCATGGTCAGTCTTGATGTTACACTTGAGGAAGGAGACACTAACAAGTTGCAGTGGGTCCAAAGAAGAGCCACCAAGATAGGGAAGGGACTGGAACTTATGCCATCAGTTGGCAAGTCTTCTTTAGATTGGAGGGAGAAGGGAGGGGAAAAGAGCAGAGCATGATAGCTATGTTCAGGTATTTAAAAGGCTGTCACAGGAAAGAGGGATTATACCTGTTCTGCTTGGTCCTGGAAGGTAGAACTAGAACTAATGTAGGCCAAGGGTAGGTAATGGGGGTGGTGTGAGTCTCAGAGAGAGATTTTGATTACAAAGAGGGAAACCACCTCAACAATTGGAGTTATCCAAAAGTGGAATGGAATGCCCTATGAGACAATGAGTTCCTCAACATTGAATGTCTTCCAGGGAATGCTGACCAACTGTCACACATTCCTTACCAAACGTAGGTTAGATGAGAAGGCCAACATGGTCTCTTCTAGCTATAATAGTCCATGATTTGGTGACAAATAATGGCAACAGGGACTCCATTGTTATCTTGATATATTATTGAAAACTGTGTCACATGAAGAATTTATATGAGAAACTCAGTCTGTTTTCCTTTCTGCTGCCCTGGATATGATGCTGAATAAAAGCCATAAATACATCTGTGTATTTGTGCTGGGGAGCAGCTGCCAAAGCTATAGATTAGCCAGACTGTATTGTACAGTTCTCTTGTACCTGAGGAAAGAGCCTGAAAACATCTGAGAAGGACCTGAGATGTGTCTCTTGGGAGCCTTCAGCAGCTCAGGAGCCTTGAGCTCACATAAGTTCCTGAGTTTTAGAAAACTTAAAGAAACTACTAACTTTTTGGTTTCCTATTTCTCCTTGATAAGGTGTATAAGGTACATAAGGTTTTAAAATTATGGAATATTTGAGTTAGATGACAGATCATGACTTTAGATTTGAAAAGAACTTTATGGATTATTCATTCCAAGGACTTTCTAAGCCTGAAGAAGGACTTGCTCAAAGACACAAAGTAAATTAGTGAAACCTCGGAAGTGGAACTCATGTCTCAATTCTGGCAGGGATTGTTTCTTCATTTGCCCATTCATTCTATTCAACAAATAGGTATTTTGTACCTGCTAAGTATAATACCTTGTGTTAGGTGTGCTGAGAAAGATACAAATATAAAAAAGAAATGTTTTTGTCCTCAAGCAGCTTACAATCTAGTAAGGGAGTTATGACAGGTAGAAAATAATTATAACAAAAGAGACTGTGATAGACCCACTTGAGTGTAAACAAAGGACTACAAGGTAATTTTTAATCTGGGCCTTGAAGGATGGGTAGGATTTCAATAAATGGAGAAACTGGAGACCATTCTAGACGTGAGGAATAACGTGAGAAAGGGAATTAGGTAATTCATGCTAGATAAGTTTTCTTCTACTAGGAACAGCCTTCCTTTTAAAAAAAATCACCAGGGGATTTTTCATTCAGTCATGCATGATCAGTGTATGGTCATGATTCGGTCCTTGGTACTATGCTGAACAATGATGGGACGATTAGCCCTGAGCCCTGGTTCCCAGTGTACCTTTAGCCCTAAGCTCAACTAGTACTCGGATCCCAGGCCTGTCTGGTGCTCTGCCTCAAACCCCAGACTGACTTGACATGATTCATTTTTATCTATATTTTTCATTTCATAAGAAAGTCACCAACCCCTCAGAGTGGGGATTTCAGTGATTGATGCAACTCCCAGGTGTTTCAAACCACTCATTTCCAGATTCAGCTTCCTAACTCTACCTAATGCATGCCATCATCACCCACAAATGCGCTGCCTGGTGCGTCTTTATTGCTTAATTACCAAGGTGAGAGGCTCACAATTAATTAGGCATTTAATCATCAGTGCAGACATCTCCAGGTACCGCTGCAAAAGAGTTTAGACAGGAAAGTCCTATCATCTGTAATGTCTCGCTTCCACACCCAATAGGAACTTGCCAGTCAATGAAACTATTACTTTGGAAGCTCACCATGTGGTAACCCTTTTGATAAAAAGATGTGATGATAAAATATGACTCTATATTTTATATTATTAGAATCATTCTGTACTCCACTAGTTATGTCTGCTCCACCCAACACATAGTCTGGCACAAAATAGGTACCCAGTGAATACTGATTGAGGAATGAAAGTACAATGTCCACTCACTTTCCTACCTGTCTCTCTTCTTGTATTTACTCTAAACCTCCCCCATCCCTCCATCATGTCTCTCTCTGCATACACACAAACACAAAGAGAGACAGAGACAGAGACAGAGAGAAAGAGGGAGGGAGGAGGGAGGGAGGGAGGGAGGGAGAGAGAGAGAGAGAGAGAGAGAGAGAGAGAGAGAGAGAGAGAGAGAGAGAGAGAGAGAGAGAGAGAAAATAAATGGGAATCACAGAATCTCCTTGTTGGAGCACACTACCCAGTACTTATATTTCCTTGTCTTCAACAAGTGATTGTCTAGCATCTGCTTGGATAGCCTTCAGTAACAGAAAACTCACTCCCTGTAAGGTAGCTCTGATTGTTAAGAACTTTTTCCTGCAGATAAGCTAAAAATCTCCTTCCCTCCAATTTCCACCCAGTAGTTCCAGTTCTGTTTTATACAGTTAAAAAAAACAAGTCTAATATTTCTTCCATATAAAAGCCATTCACATGTTTGAATCAGTTATTAACCTCACCCCAATCAACAACAAAGTCTTTTCTTCTACAGGTTGACTTTTAAAGAATTTTCATATGTCTTGGTTGCCTATTCTCTCATCAATGTAGCCAGCTCCTTCTGGACATTCTCAAGATTGTCGATATCTTAAATGTGACCTCTTTCACTGCTGAGTGTGGGGTTAGATGACTTAATACCTGAGGTCCCTTCCAACTCGGATTCCATTCTCTAGGCCGCCATGGAGGGTACTCAATTTCTTTTGATGTTGCTATCACAGATTTCCTAAGTTGTGGATCATATGAGAATTATGGATCATCCTGAGAATGCTTGGATACCTACATCCTCTCTCTGTGCTTCAGGCCTCAAAGGTAAGACGTACTATAGTAGGAAAAGGAGAGCTGTACCACAAACCCCCATCAGGTAAAATAAGGGGAGTAGAGGGGGGAAGATGAAAAAGCCTAATTGTGGAAATCAAAGGACAGCAACACTTGGAGAATCACAAAGTTTTGGTCTGTGAATGTTTTTGAGGAGGGAGGGGGAAGTTGGGTGGGGGTGTGCAACTTTAATGGCCCTTTTGAGCTAAAGGACTTTGCAAAGCCTGAGAAATAAAACTTGAAATGGGAGATAAAAGGAGCTCTGGAGAAGAACAAATTGCATTGCCTTTAAGTGGAAAAAAATTGTGATCTTTGGAAGCAAATATGCTTAAGACATCGTCATTCTAGCTCAAAATAACTCAGTTGGAGGAGGGAGCAGTTAAAGTATGCATGGTGGAATTCACATTACTGTCTGGGCTCCCGCCTGCAGTGTTATTGGGCAATTTACAGTCCAAATCAATAAACAACTTAAATTCTGCTCTAAAGAAATAACTGAAATGAAAGAATAAAGGAACAGAGAAACAAATAGCCAATTTGAAGAACAAAGGAGCTGGGCTTCTATCTTTTGTAAATCAGCCCAAATGGAGCACTCTCCAGTCACTTGATAAGTGCTAAATGATTACAACGATGATGATATTGACAAGGAGAATGCCGCAGCCCCCACCCCCAGGCCTTCAGGATTCTAACAAGATGAAACAAAAGTCCAGTTCTGTTTTATTGTTCCATAAAGTCCAAACTCCTCCACATGACATTCAAGGCCTTTCACAATCTGCCTCCATCCTTCCTTTCCAGCCTGATTTCTCACTGGCCCAAAGAGGATGGTTTTGTGATGATATACTGGGCTATCTTTTGCCTCAATGTTAAGTGGCCCTTAGTCATTGAATGGGAATTGCCTTAGACAAAATGGGCCTGAATCCTAAGCCATCACCAGTCATCTTAACTTTTGTATTGTCATTGGATTTCAGTGATGCTGGAGGAGAGAGTAAGGCTAATGACTGTGCAGTACTGTCTCATTTAAATCCAATTCACACCAAGTTAAGACATCACCCTCTTGGTGTCATCGGTCCTCTTTGTGAATGAACAAACCAAACCACTGAGCACTGCCAGTTTTCATACTGCCCTCTCCCATTTCCATGCCTTCGCTCATTCCAATCTCAAAGGTAGAAATCTCTGTCCATCTCCACCCCTTCCCCAACATTTTTTATTGATTGAAATCATCCTCTTATTGCAGTGCTTAACTCTGATACCATGGTCATATAGCCTTCCTTTATCTCCCCGGCTGAAAATGAGATCTTCATCTGAGCTCAAAGCATGCTAGAGCTCTCCTTTGTGTTTACTCTAACCTAATAAGGAACATGATTATTTGTGTGCGTGCCTACCTTCCCTCCTAAATTGAGTGTGTGTTCATCCTTCTTTGCCGAAGAAGACCATGCCATCAGAGAAATTATGACAGGACTTGCACTTGACTTTGTTTTGAGTGAGGGAGGGCCATGCAGGTCACCAGCCTCACTTCTCCTCCAGAGCCATCTGAATCCAGTGACCAGATATTCATCAGGATGACTGGAGATGACCCAGGATGAGGCAATTGGGGTTAAGTGACTTGTCCAAGGTCACACAGCTAGTAAGTGTCAAGTATCTGAGGTGAGATTTGAACTCAGGTCCTCCTGACTCCTGCACTAGTGCTCTATCCATTGTATCACCTATATATCTGGAGTGGAGGACTTGGGAAATTGAGTAGAAGATAAGAAAAACAAACTCATCATATTCCTTCAAAATTAACTCCCAGTTTTGTCTTCCCATTTTTTGTTAATGAGATTGTCATTATTTCAGTTAACTTGGGAGTTCAAATCAAGGAGTCATTCTTGATTCCTTCCCCACCCCTATTCTCATCACCTGCTTGACGGCCCTCCCACGAGGGACCAGAATCACCACATGGATCACAGAAGACAACGCCTGACGAGGTGAGAGGCAGCAAGCCCAACACACAAGGACTGTGGCCCAGGCGAACGGGCAACGGCCCCAAGTGGACCCATGCAACCAGGGGAAACACAGGTGGGACAACTTCAGCCACAGCACCTCGATCAGAAGCAAGTGAAGGCAGAAGGCCAGCGGTAAGCCTGGAGACACCGTGGCTGAGCAGAACACTCACACTGGAAAACCAAGGCAGGCGCCGGCCTGGGGAAAAAGACTGGCCAGAGAGGAAATACCCTAAAACGAGATTGGGATGACAGGGGAGTGGGGAGGGGACTCCAGACAGCCTCCAACAACAGCCTGCAGTATCTCCTCCAGGCTCTGTCTGGCCATGACTGGGCTACTTCTTAAACAGGACTATTCAATGAGTGGGGGTTTCTTCACCCTAAGGGAGTACCTGCAAAGACCTTGGTCTAAAGGGCCCAAGGTCTCCCAGTGCATCCTGGGTCATCTGCAGTCATCCTGATGAATATCTGGTCACTGGATTCAGATGGCTCTGGAGGAGAAGTGAGGCTGGTGACCTGCATAGCCCTCCCTCACTCAAAACAAAGTCAAGTGCAAGTCATGTCATTTCTCTGATGGCATGGTCTTCTTTGGCAACAATGGACGAACACAAACACAAACCCCATTCTATTTGTCCTTTGCTCTCTCTTTCCATTCCTGTTGTCACCATCCTAGAGAGGGGCTTATTTTGGAAGCAATGTGCTAAGCTAATTTTTTAGACACTTTGAGTTAATGTGATCATGGTGCTTAATGTTTTGTCATTTTTGTCAGTCTTGTCTGCCTCTCTGTGACCCCTTTTGGGATTTTCTTGGCAAAGATACTAAAATGCCACTTCTTTCTCTGGCTCATTTTACAGATGAGAAAACTAAGGACAAATAGGGTTGTGACTTTTTCATACAGCTAGTAAGTGCTTGAGGTTAGATTTGAGTCTTCCTGACTTCAGGCCCTGTACTCTAGCTGCCCCCAGATCATTAAGCATTCAAGCGGAAATGTCCAACAAATAAACAGGTGATGGTAGAAGAGGGCATTTGCTCCCTCCTTGCTTATCCCAGCCAGAGCTGGGATAAGAGAAATCTAACTTGGCCATAGGGAAGGGTATTGCGTACCTAGACCAGAAATTACTAAAATTCAAGATTTCAATATATAATGATTTCTCTATTTTATAAAGTCTTTACCATGTCTTTCTCTGTACTGGTTCTACTTAAAATAAAGAATACTTAGAGTGAGTTAGAATCAGGGAAATGCTTCTGTCCTAGCTCTGTTTTGGGCTACCTGTGTGACCTTAAGTAAATAAATTACCCTCTCTGGGCCTAAGTTTTCTCATCTGTAGGAACAGGAGGTTAGACTAGACATGCTCATGCTCTCTTCTAGTTTTAATCCAAAGATACTAGGACCTTTCAGTATTCAATATATTATTCCTGCCACAAAAGTTAGGCCCATACTCATATAATCCATCGGGATCAAGAAAATGCAGTCAAATAACTAAGTTTCTGTCTATATGATTCCAAGAAAGTTAGCTTATTGTTATGGTTGAAATTCTTTCTACTGAACTGGTTGGTTATTTGAGTCTGGTCTCAAATGATGCCACTATATATCGACTATGCATCCATGGGCTGATTAAATAGATGTCCATACGTAGGACCATTCCAGCTCAGATATGAGCAGATAAGTGCCAGCGTCCAAAATGTCCAGTTTTCTTCTGGTCTCAATGTGAAGTTCCATTTGGTGCAGTGCCTGGGCTGGTAAGAGTCCTGATTCACATAGAGACAACACCACGTAGACAAGGTGGATTGACTAGATTAAAAGGCAACTCTCATTTCCAATTTATTCCAATGGCTCCATGGAGAGTTATGAGTGGGACTCTTGAGAGTTGAAACTTTTCTTAGAGACTATCATTAGTCTTAGAATGCACTGAGCTTCAGGGAGATTCTTTTGTTTAAATCAAATACATACTGTGTTTTTACAAAAGAAAGAGCATGTGTTTATCCCCTGGAGAGTTATTTCGGTAATTCCCTGTTTTCCTTTAGAGTGCATAAACTTCCATATGAGATCTTAAATTTAAAGGGATATCAAGGATGAGAGGGCTCTTCTAGAGCTGGAACTGGCATGGAACAAGTGGAGCTTTGCTCCAGGTGCTAATATGTTGTTGGTGGGGTTTCTAACTCCACGGAAGAGCTTATTTTCACAATTTCTCCTCCAGACAGCCAAAGGCCTTAAGGGTTTTCTCAAAGGTATAAAGAACAATTGCCCTTAGGAACTACCTGGGATTTAGGCAGCCCATCCCCTTCCCCCCGAGAAAAACCCAGAACTGTTTTATGCATTGCCATTCCTTCCTCCAACAGATGCTGTCAGACTCTGTCAGACTCATCTGTCTCCATGTCTATCCTCTCCCAGTAAGACTATACTCTTTGCTGCTCCCCAGTACCCCTCGTAGAATTTGCCCTAGGCATATTTTTGCCTAGTTACAGCTCTGAGGGATTTCTAAACAGTGCGACCATATTAGACTGAGAATCTCCATTGGTATTAACAAAAATTTAACAGGACATTATTAAGATCTGAAAATCGACCTTGCATTTAGCCTGCTGCCTCTTTTCAATACACACACACACACACACACACACACACACACACACACACACACACACATACACAGAATATCTTTACCACCATGCCAGGAGGAGTAGAATGTCTGTGCACTAGCCAAGGTAAAAAGTACAAGCATTATTAGGTAAGGCTTCCCTCTCAGTCTCCAGGGGTCTTAGCATAAAATCACCAGAAGCTGCCACTGATCACAGAATCCAACTCTGAAGGAAGCCACCAACTCTTGCATAACAGCCAACAGAAGTATCCTTGTGGTAGTTTAAATAAAACTGTCCTTTCTCAAGGGACCAAAAATTAATGGCATTGTCAGTCTGATTTCCAAAGAAGTTAACAAACATTTACTGAGCACTTATGGTGTACAGAGTCCTATACTAGGTGCTAGGGTTTACAGAGTTTATCTGTATGCCCTGCCCTCATGGAACATAATAATTCAGAAGAAGGATAAGACAGATACTCAGATAACTAATGCACAATATTACATGGAGTTTGGAATAATGTGCATTATAGAGATGTGCAGCCTACGTAGTGTAATGGACAGAGCACCAGAATTGGAGTCAAAAAGACATGAGTTCAAATCCAGCCTCAGACACTTACTAGGTATTTGACTTTGGGCAAGTCCCTTAGCCTGTTTACCTCAATTTCCTCGTTTGTAACATGGGGATAATAATAGCACCTATCTCCCAGAGTTGTTGTGAGAATCAAATGAGATAACTGCAAAGCACTTAACCCAGTACCTGACATTATTAAGTGATATATATATATATATATATATATATATATGTATATGTCAGTTATCACTATCATCATCATATTATTATCACTCAGAAAGAATAGGATTTTAACAGGCGTGGAAGTTGAGTAGCAATTGAAAGCATCAAGAATGTATAAGCAGATAAAAGAAATCCAGGATGTATATAGGGAACAGTAAGTAATCTAATTTGGATGGAATATAGACTATGTCAGAAGAGTAATAAGA
This sequence comes from Notamacropus eugenii, assembly GCF_028372415.1. Classification (NCBI taxonomy): domain Eukaryota; kingdom Metazoa; phylum Chordata; class Mammalia; order Diprotodontia; family Macropodidae; genus Notamacropus; species Notamacropus eugenii. The sequence goes on along the minus strand of NC_092872.1, from coordinate 422,144,205 downwards.
AATGGCTTTGTGAGATAGAAAGCCCTGAAGGCCAGGCCAAGTAGTCTGACCTTTATTCTAGCAGAACAGAAGTAGTCATTTATGTTTCTATAACGTTTTATAGTTTACAAATGCTTCCCTCACAATGACCCTGTAAGAAAGTTAATACAAATATTATCATTCCCATTTTATGAATCAAAAAGACACTGAGGCTCAGAGAGTTAAATAACCATGCTATAGAAACTTGTTTGTGGAGACACCACATCATCAGAGCTCTGCATAAGGAAGGTCAACGTGGCAGCATTAAGAAGGGGACTTGAAAAGGGAAGAAGTAAAGAGTTTATTTGGAAGATTATTCCAATAGTCCAAGTTGGTGATAAGGAAGGGCTTTACTAGAGAGAAAACAATAGGAATGGAAAGAGGGATGGGCATGTTGGAGGTAGAATGGAAACAATTAGAAGCCAATTAGAGGAAAAGGGGCAAATCAAAGGAAAGAACAAGGTTCCAAAGGTTAAAAACAAAACAAAACAGCTTAGTTATTCCAGGTTTGTCAAAAGCTAAGTCTGTGGCATGTTGAGTTCGAGGTTCCAGAGGAATGTCTAAGGGCAGCAGACCTATAGGCAGGTCAGAGGTTTGGGAAAGAGGTCTGGGCTAGGAGAAGATCTGGAAAGGTATTAGTTGAAGCCATGGGACTGGATGAAATTGTCAATTGGAAGAATCTAAAGAGCAAAAAGAATAGGAACAAGGACAGAGGGTCTTAAAGGAACACAAATACACACAGACATATACCTAAGGTGGTTGGGAAGGAGAAGAGTCATTGCAGGGCAAGAGAAAGAGAGGTAGTTGGAGAACCAAGATAGCTCAGTGTCTCTGAAATCAAGGGAGGAGAGAGTTTCTGGAAGGAAGAGGGAGTGAATATCACCAAGTGCTGCAGAAATATGAGGCCTGTCAGCCTTTGGTGGACAAGATAACCTGATGCAGTACAACGTGTCCTAGGTTGGGCATCAAAAGATCTACATTCAACTTCCAACCATGCTGCTGACTTACTAATAAACATGAACCCTTGGGTCAACTGCTTAACCTCTCTCAGCTGAATGTCCTTCTTTATAAAATGAGGTGTTTGGATTAGATGGTATCTAAAAGTCTGGGCATGAATAGACAAAAATACTTTGTAATTTAGGGTACAAGTCAGTTAAAAAAAAGAAAACCACTTTATTCCACTATTAGAAGTCATAGCATGGAGAAGTATTTGCTGTCCCATAGAGAAACAAAATTTTTATGAGGTCAGAGGGTTTCTGAATAAAAACCCACAGATACTTGCAATAGTATACAGAAAGCAAGCAGCATGGTGGGTTCACAACCAATGAGCTATTATTGAAGGCAGTTTGTTGTATTTCAGGGGAAGACACAGATTTCATAAACTTATAGTTAGTCACTGGCCTTGAGAAGGGGTCAGTGAAAGACAGGAAAGACTCCCAGGATGGTTTTTGAACATGTACAAAGGAACAGGGCTTTACTGTTGTTCACTTGTTTCCGTCATGTCCAGCTCTTCATGCCCTCAGATGGTTTTTGTTTTTCTTTTTTTTTTTGGCAAGCATATTGGAATGGCTTTCCATTTCCTTCTTCTCGTCATTTTATAGATGAAAAAACTGAGGCAAATGGGTTTAAGAACTTGTCTGGAGTCACACAACTAGTGCCTGAGGCCAGATTTGAACTAAGATTGGAATTCTTCCTGTCTCTAGGCCCCACACAACACTCTATCCACTGTGCCACCTAGCTAGCTCCCTAGGAAATAAGGTTAGAGGAAGGCAAAACATATGAGATATACAACTGAAATGATTCAATAATAACAAACATTTTTCATTAAGAATATTCTTTTTCTATGAAGATGCAGTACAAAGGTGTGAAGAAAGTACCTGGGAGCTGTTATTACTCTCTCCACATGTAGGAGGAAATGGGGAATTCAGTGAGAATTTGTGTATAGGTCATTTGCATCCAAGTAGTTTTCCACAATACACGAGTCCTTTTCACTCTTTAAACTCTTTCCCTTATCTCTGGAAAAGTTATTTTCTTGCTCTGAGTCTCATTTTCCTTATCTGTAAAACGAAGGGTTTGAACTAGATAATTGTTAAAATCCCTTCCAGCTCTAAAGTTTGTTTAGGAGGGTGCCCATGGTGCTGAGAAATTTGGCAACCATGTCAAGTGAGGAAACACTGAAATAATTGGTGATGTTTTTAGCTCAGAGAGGAGAATGCATGTTAGCTCTCTTTAAACATTTTAAAGGGTTATAGTGTCTGACAGAGGGAACCAACATTCTATGTAGCTTCAGCTGTCACCACTAGAATCAATAAATGGAAGGGAGTACATAATGGCAGATTTCAGAGCAGTATAAAGATTTCATAACAATTGGAGCTGTCCAACAATGGCATTGGCTGCTTTTTGAGACAATGAGCTCCCCATTACTAGAAATGGAGGCTGAATGACTTCTTATCTGGTAGGTTTTGATGGATAATAAGACTTTATGACTTGTAAAGTTTCGTTTGATTCTAGGGGTTTCATAAATGAGGACTAATAGATAAAATATGAGAATATGGATATCTTAGTACAAAACCCATCCCCACTCCAGGAAATTCAGCTCATAGAAATCATAGACTATAAAGGCTAGAAGGGACCTAAGGGGAAGAGTGCAATGAGTCTTAGATTTTGAATCCAAGAATTTGGGCTCAAATTTTGGTTCTATGACTTATTCACTGTGTACTCAAGTATAAGTTATTTAAGAGTCTCTCTTTGCCTTGGTTTCTCCTCATTAAAGGTAGGAGATGGGACTAGAAGACCTCTAATTTCACTATCAGTTGTAAAGCTATGATCCTCTCTTAAGATCATTGAGTCTTATCCCTTTCTCATTTTACAGTGGAAGAAATTGAGACACTTTAGGGGAAGTGGATTACACAAGGGCATATAGTGAATCAATGCAAGACACAGAACTGTAACTGAGGCCTGCTGACTCCTCCTCTCTTTTATTTTGTTTTTTTACCCCACAAGTGCCAAATCTCCTGTCCCTCTACCAATGAGTCAGGAATATCATCTCCCAATAGGCCAGAATCATTATCTTTGCTCAGATCACCACAGTATGACAGTCTTGAAGCCACACCAAATTAGGAGAAGGATCACAGCATTTCCTGTTTGCCTGGGAGGCAAAAATTCATCAGCAATTTATGAAGTCCCTGCTGTGCCTAAGAAGGTGGCCTCTAGTGAGTTTTGCAAATGTGACACTTCACATTGCCTGGAGAGAAACTGGTTGCAGCAGCTATTGCCACCAATACAAAAAGTACTAATTTCTTCACAGAGATGATTACCCAAGGATTTCTCTGGCCTCAGACAACAATGAGCCAGGGGAAAAGGGTTGGTTGAATTCCTTCATAGGCCATGTCACCTGTCATCTATGGCCTTTCTCTAATTTTCTTTTGTTTATAGAACCAATAAGGATCAGTCTCACAATATCCGTTCAACCTTGTTTGCATTATGGTGTGATGCCTCTGAGAACAGAAGTAATCAATCTTATTGTTGGGGAAGCTAATTTGACTCTTCAATCTGTGCCAGTCATAAATTCAAAGTCTCACTCTGGAAGGACAAGGAGGAAAAGAAGAAAAAAAAGCTCAAGTAATCCAGTACTCTTGGATTATGAGAGAAACTTTTCTCCCAAGAACTGAAAGGATTTTTATAGCTATTAACCTAAGAATTCCCATATAAGCTCCTTCAACAAGGGTTCAACAAGGGTTATTGAACTACATTCTGGTGCTGTACATCTTTCAGGCACTCAAGGATCTGGGTACCTGATTCAACAAAGGGTCAGTTCTACCTGCAGGTTTCTGACCTCCTTATGACTCTGATTAGTACCTGTGGTCTCAAGGGTCAGAAACACATGGAAACTGGAGTACAGTGAATAGAGGGCTAGACTACAAGTCATAAGAACTGTGTTTGAATACTACCTCTGACATTTACTAACTGTGTGACCATGGACAAATCACTTAAGCATACTATATCTCAGTTTCTTCATCTGTAAAACAGAAATACTAATGCCTATGGTAATTACCTTCACAGATCTAATGAGACAATATATGTAAAGCACTTTGGAAATGTTAAAATGTTAATGTCAACTCTTACGACTATTATTACAGTGTAGGGCCTTAGCCTTTGTCCAAAGGTCAGAACTCAACTCTGACTCTTCTGTATCATCATTATAGTCTGGACCCTGACAAGGAAGTTGCTATCTGCCTGCCTTTAGTAACACCTTTGGAACAATTTCCTGATGGAGAGATCATAGTATCATAGATTTAAAATTAAAAAGGACCTTAGAGCCTTTGAGTCAAACTCCTTCACTTACAGATGAGGAAACTGAGGCAAATAGTAAGTGTATGAGGTAGGATCTGAACCCAAATCTTCCTGATTGAGTCTCATTCTCTATCTACTTTATCATGCTACCTCTTGTCTCTCTCATAATGTAATAGTTTCACTAGATGCCTTTCTAGAAAGAATGGATGATCACTTTCCAAGAATGTACTATAGGGGATTCATGCCTTAGGCATAGCGCTACACTAGATGATGTCCTGCTTATCTTTAAGCTCTTAGATTTTATGACAGATATTTATTTGAGATTTCTTGCTCTTCTTCTGGTGGTAAATAAGCTAATAGAATCTAAGGACTTCAGAATTGAATGGGACCTTAAAGGTCATGTAAGTCAATCAGGTGATTTCTAGAGATTAGAAAACTGAGGTACACCTGATCATAGCTCTAAATCTGGAAGGCACCTCAGAGGACATCTACTCCAAACCTTTCATTCTCCAGATGAGGAAACTGACACCCAGAAAACTTAACTGACTCTCCAAGTTCACAAAGACAATAGGTGGAAAAACCAGGTGTATCCTTGACTATTTGGAAAGTAACACTTGTCAGTAACATCTACTGGTGAGCCCCTCCCATTTATTATTGCTTTCGTTATCAAATAACATTCATCATACAGTCCTAACTGTATCATACAGAAATCATACAGATTTCTAACCATTGGAGGGACTGAGTTGATTACAACATGATTCAAGTCACTCATTCTAACAACTCAAATAGCCAGCTACTACAAGTAGGGGGAATTCACATATGTCAGGAGGACTTCAATAGCCACATCCCAGTGTAGCATACACAGTATCAGGAACTGAAACCAGCATTTTAGATATATTAAAAGTAGAACAGTTCAAGGCTTTAAAACCAATAAAGTCAAGTTAATAAGTCAACTAGACACTAAACATGGATACAAATAAAGGCAAATTTGAAAAAAATACTGCTTACTATGAAGGAGTTCACAATCTAATGGGAGAGGAAACATGCAAACAAAGACATAACACTGTAAATACCCATTTATAAAATGTGTGTGTACATAGATGTAATATACATTATGTAATAACATATTATATACATATGCTATAAACAAACTCTGAGTGTGTACATGTATATATGAAAAGATCTTAACATCACTGATAACCAATATGGTGTGACTACTAATGTAGAGCCAGAGATTCTGTAAAATTAAATCAAATGGGCCTTAGAAAGTACTAACAATAAGGCTAGTGGAAGTGATGGAATTCTAGCTGAGTCATTTAAAATCCTAAAAGAGGGTGCTGTTAAATTACTGCACTCGATATGCCATCAAATTTGGAAAATTCAACAGTGGCCACTGAATTGGAAAAGATCAGTTTACATCCCAGTCTTAAAGAAGGGCAATGCCAAGGAATATTCAAATTACCAAACAATTACACAAATTTCATATGCCAGAAAAGGTTATGCTTAAGATTCTGCAAACTAAGCTTCAGCAATATGTGAACTGAGAATTTCCAGAAGAGCAGGTTGATTTTTGAAGAGGCAGAGGAACTAAAGACCAAATTGCCAACATTTGTTGGATAATGGAGAAAACGAGAGAATTCCAGAAAAAAGACAAAAAAATCTACTTCTGCTTCATTGACTACACTAAAGCCTTTGGCTTTATGGATCACAACAAAATGTGGCAAGCCCTTAAAGAGAAGGGAGTACCAGATCATCTTACTTGTCTCCTGAGGAACCTACATGGAGGCCAAGAAGCAACATTTAGAATAGAATGTGGAACAACTAACTGGTTGAAGATTAGAAAAGGAGTACAATGAGGCTGTATATTGTCACCATATTTAACTTATATGTAGAGTACATCATGTCTCTGGCCAGGCTGGATGAATCAAAAGCCAGAATTAAGGTTGATGGGAGAAATATCAACAATCTCAGATATGCCACTGTGATGGCAGAAAGTGAAGAAGAACTAAGAAACCTCTTGACGAGCAGAGTATAGAAGCTGGCTTGAAGCTTCACATAAAAAAAACTAAGATTTTGGCAACTGGTTCCATCACTTCCTAACAGAAGGAGAAGAAATGGAAGCAGTGTCAGATTTTGTATTCTTGGGCTTAAAGATCTTTGTAGATAGCAACTGCAGCCATGCAATTAAAAGATGCTCCTTAGAAAGAAAACTTTGGCAAATGTGAAGAGCATATCAAAAAGTAAAGACATTACTTTGCCAACAAAGTACAGTCAAAGCTATAGTTTTTACAGGAGCAACATATGATTGAGAGTTGTACTAAAAAGGAAAGCTGAGTGCTCAGAATCGACACTTTTGAATTGTGGTGCTAGGGAAGACTTTTGAGAGTCCTTTGGACAGCAAGGAGGTCAAATCAGTCAATACTTAAGAAAATTAATTCAGGCTATTCAGTGGAAGGCCAAATACTGAAGGTGAATACTTTTGCCACATAAGGCAAAGACAAGACTCATTGGAAAATATTGAAGGCAAAAGGAAAGGGAGACAGTAGATGAGATGGTCTGATGTGCTATGCTCCATGGGGTCACAAAGAACTAGACACAACTAAACAACCACAAAAAATGTGTGTGTACACACATATGTATATATGTATGTGTGTATATCTATATACATACATATACCTGTACTATACATATATGCATATTTGGTTATACATGTAGTTGGAGGTAGTCTCAGAGGGAAGGAACTAGCATTATGGGGATTAGCAAAGGATTTTTGAAGGAGGTGAGATCTTAATTTAGGCTTCAAGGAATTAAAGGTAGAAAGAAGGAGGGAGAACAATTCTAGGCATGGGGGACAGCCAGGAAAATTCAAGGAACTGGGAAAGAGTGTCATGTTAGAGGAACCACAAGGAGGTCAACATAAATCAACAAAAAAAGCTAAAGAAATTATTGCATTTTTAATAATGAATGGAATGTTATAGGGTATTAGATCTTCCTGTATTTGACATGCTTCCCAAAGATCCCAAGATTGGCAATCAGAAAATCTGGGCTCTAGTCTTGACTTTTCCCTTAACTCTTTACTTGACCTTGGACAAGTCAGTTCCCTTTTCTGGGCCTCACTATCACTCTTGGTATAATGAGGGATTCAATCATTTTAAGGCCCTTTTCAGTTCCAATATTCTTAGATTTGACCTTCATATAAACAAACAGAATCTGTGGGAGTTAAATATGGCCAAGGCCAGAGTCCTTTTTAACATCTTCACATTTCAAGGATACTCAGAAATCTCCATGTGGTTAAGGCAGTTACAGGAAGGAAGGAAGATAACCATTCTCCTAGGAAGACTAGATAGACACTCACAATAGAGCAGCAGAGCTAAGATGAGCCTCCAGCTCTATAAACAGAATAAACATCATCGGACTGGGGACATTAAGCCAAAGACTTTCTCCCATGCTTCTCAGCTCACAATGTGGAGTCAGCCTGTCTGACTAGTCTGATAAACAGAAACACCAGAATGAATAACAAGTGTATTACCCAGAGGTATCACAAAATCTTTCAATATTTCAGAATGGTATAAGATGCAGGGCACATACACATGCCCCCACTGCCCCAATGAGTAAGGGCTAAGAAATAATTTTCCAGGGTGCCCATTCATTTGGAAACCTATTTTTAATGACCATAGCTGGGTAGTTGCAGCTAATCTGCAAAAATCCACTTATTTCTCCCAAATCAATTTTAAATATTATCCAATACTTCAACCAGAAAGTTGATGAGCTATATATTTTCTCCCACTGTTCAATGTGCTGGGTAAGGGAGATAAAACTGCAAGAAGAGAATTCGGAGGAAGGAGGCTGGGCAGAAGTCAGCTTAAAGTCAGGGACAATAAGGAGCCACAAAACATAAATAAATATAATATGGGTGATAGCAATCCTCCACTGACATCCTTCACCATTGCCTCACTGTGGCACAGAAGGTACCCTAGTTTTTCTAGACTGAGGCCACTGGAGCATTAACTGTTACCAGTCCCGCTCAGCATGAAAGGCTTAGCACATGGCCCAGTGATGTGTGTCTGTCATCCAAAGCCCACAATAGCTATGTTAGGAGAGATTCGTTATAAGAGACATGGCCTCTAGATTTTTTTTCCCTCCACAGTAACCCATGAAAATCATAGCATGGAAGAGTTGTGATCTGCACTGGTGAATGATGAAGTAAAATCTTTTGAAATCCTTGAAGAAGGTCAAAGGTCACAATTCATATTCTAATAGGTTTTTTTAACCATCATAAAGCACATTACATGCATCTGATCTGATCTGACCATCACCATAGCCCTATAAAGTAAACAGCTTAAGTATTAACATCAGTTTTTCAGATGAGGAAACAGGGATGCAGTAGAGGTGGAGAATCCTTCTCTAGTTCACAAAGCTTATAAACAAAAGAACTAGGGTTTAAATGCAGGTCTGATGACTCTAAATTTGTTGTTCTTACCATTGCAAAATAGAATATTACAAAAAGTTCCACATTGCTTTACAGAGCAGACAAGGGATATTATAAACATATATAACACACACATATAAAGTGAGATAAGTAATGCTTATATGTGTTTACAATATATACATGCATGCATACATATATTAAAGAAGTAGATACTAGAACATAGACTTTGGAATCAGAAGATGTGGGAAGTTTAGCTCCCACACAGTAGTGATGTATTATCCTGACTTAGACATAGCCCTCCCACCTCAGTTTCCTTTAATGTAAAATGGGGGTGATACTTGTTGTATTGCCTACTTCATTGAAGTGTTGCAAGAAAAAAATGCTTTGTAAACCATAAAGTGCCATAAAAATGTGTGTTTTCATAATTATATTATATAGTTCCTTTACTTTTGGTGCTTACTAATTTCTAACTTTGGCTTGGAGGTGACTCTGGGCTCTTGAAAACTATGCCAATGGAATATAAGTTCTTCTAAGTCTATCAGTCTCAAAGTACATTGAGTATGAGGTCCCAAGGTACATTGTGTGTCTATTATCTGAGGAGTTAGCTTAACCAAATGTTGTCACTCATCTGTAGAAAGTTTACCACCAGAGAAAGAATATTTTATCCACACCAACTCATGATAACCTACTTAAAGCATAGAAAAACTGTACTTTGAATTGCTGGAAAGGTTGCTCTCACACTGATGAAATTATGGGTCTTTGAAAGTTAGAAGATCATCATTATTCATGATTATCTGAGGACATTAGAAAAAGGCTGTTTAAAGTGATTTCCTTTAAAATGTCCAGGAAAGGAGGGGGTAACAATTCATAGAAAACAGTGAAATAAAGGTCTGATGGAGGCTTTATCTTGGCACATTAAGCTTATATTATGAAAAGTTTATTTTATATTACATATTTTAAAATTTCAGATTATAATTGCTTCTATTCAGTAATTCTTACAAAGAACAAAAACTGGAATCACTGGAAGGGTTTTTTTTTTTCTTTTTACAGATTTATGTGACAGCACAATATAACATCCTTCACCTCATGTCTGACTTTTAATATCTTTCTTCTTTTTCAGAATTATGAACTTAAACACCAATAAGGAGAGAATATTTCCACATATACTGAAGAACATAAAAAGGAGTTTCTATATGAAACTGTTTCACTATCCTTCAAATTCTGTTTCCACTATCTCTTCATGTTTGCTTGCAATTTATAGTGCAATCATGAAGAGGGTTGTAACTGCAAAAGTATTCAAGGGCTTCACCAGTTGTTTTTGCTTGTTTTTTTTCTTCAAAGGCCTCTCTGAATGCTTTGATATTCAATTCATTATCTTCTGGACCACCTATAGACCCTAAAGATGTTAACCTAATGAATTGGGATAGGACAGGCAGTGATGCCACTAATGTTAAGCAGGGAAGAGTGTTGTATAGAGATTAATTTTTAAGGGATTGGTTCACAGTTGAAGATTTTTGTACATGTTATGACTACTTGTGCTTCTATTCACAGCCTTTCAGAAAGGCAGCAAAGAATAATGGGGAGGTAGCCTAAGCATCAGAAAGATTACAGTTTGAGACCTGCTGCTGGACATATCGACTGTGCGATCCTAGCTAGGCAAGTCATCCAATCTCTCAGTGCTCTGGGACATGAAGACAATGAATTGCAGAAGAGACCATCATCTCCATTTTAGAGGGAGGGTCCTCACCAAGAATTCCCTAAGTCAATGAAATCACAGGTTCAGACCAAAACAAAACACAATTATGTAACTGCAGGGGCTCAGATAATAAACATTCCGATATCAAGGATATCCACATGGGAAAAAAATGTATATGTGGGCATAAATAGACTATAGTATAATATAAATAGCCACATATACAATAACAAATTGTACACAAAAGAGATGATACATATATGCTATCAAAGAAACAGATGATCATAAATGGAGGTGGAGCAATCGCAGAGCACGAACAAGAGATAACACATGAATGGCCCATGCGCTAGACAGGTTTTGTCAATAGACTGAAAGGTTCTGAGCATCATATTTAGGTTCCTGCAGAGGACTAGAGACACAAAGAATTGGAACACATAAAAAGGTTGTGACTTGTACCACTGGACAGTACAGTGATGAGACCACATATCTGAAGCATGTTTATACATATGACAATGGAGCTCACTGCAAGTTTACTTATGAGGATTTCCTGAGAGGCTACAAGAGTATTAACAACCCACTCTCAACTTGTGTCCTCTTTTCTACAAGCCTACAAAAAAACAGACAGTCTCTTAATTAATTAATTGCTTAATTGGCAAGGGAGAATTATATGTAATTTGTAGACCAGATGATGATGACACATTCAAGTCACCAGCCAAGCGGCTTCATCATAATGTGCCCAGCTTTCATGCTTAACTCTGGTGAAACTTTGGATTCTACAAAGGCTACAGGATCCCCACTGATTACCAGAGGACACTCATCCTAAAAAGTTCTGTCTCCAACCACACTGAGATCACAGAACTAGTGGCACAGCAGACACTGGTCCCATTGCAATATTGATCTACATAATAAAAGAATAAGAGATATCACTCTGATATGGGGGAAAAAAAAGAAATCTCAATCAGCTAAATCCAACCCCACATCTGAAGAATATCCTTCATTTGGATCTGACTGTCGATATTGTGGCTATGTGGTTTATTGAAACAGAGAAGTCAAATTCTCAAGCATTCCACTCTCCTGCATCTTGTAGTTAACTTCTAAGTTTCCTCCTGACATAGGTGAAAGATGAAAAGAAAGACAGCATATTAGCAACCTTTCTGGAATGGCTCTGAAAACAATGCAGAAATAGTTGAGAAGCACTAAAGGATGGGATCAGCTTTCTAAAACTGGCCTCACTAGCTGCTAAGGTTTCAAGGAAGCTGACTGTTTGGTCCCATCCTATCTCTGCTCTTCATCACTGCTCTGGCAAGCCACTAATTACATCATGCCTTCATCTTGTCTCTACTTCTGCTACCATGACTCCCCAAGATCTGCCTTAGCCCTGCCTTCACTTCTCCTAGTTCAGGATGCAAAGTCCCCCTTCTCGGAGGCCAGTCCCGAAGAAAGAATTAAGGGCTTCATGGAAATAAGGGCAGAGAAAAGGGAAAAGGGAACTTTGGGGTCTGTATAGTTGCATACAGCTCCCTCAGCTCTAAGGTGACCCATTTGTCTATTTCTACTTGTCAGGACTTCCTTCCATAGCCTAAGGATAAGTTTTGTAAGTTTGATATTTCCTATGTAAAATAGGATTTCATTTTATTTGCCCTGAGCTTCTTCTCTCTTCTCAGACTTTAAGATGTTCCCTCATTCAAGTGTTCCAAATCTTGATAAACAATTCAATCTGTTTTTACCTTCTGATTATCTCGATTTATCTCCTCTAGTCTGCATCCTTTTAGATAATCTACTCTCATAAGTCAGCCTTTTCCTCTTTCCTAACTTCCTTAACTTCCTTTGATCATTTTAGCTGACTATCTCTGAAAAATCTTCACCCCCATCATACCTTTATTTATTTTTCTTCTTTTGGTACCATGGCTTAACATACCAACTTATTTTACTTATTGGATAGTGATCAAATATCCACGGCATTCCCAGTGTCAATACACCCTAGTTTTCTATAAGAGGAGTATAATATTTTCTGCCTAGTTTTCCATCTTGGATGATGTACAGTGTTGTGATGGTCCACGTGGGTGCAGCAATACATAGGAACAATGCTGTCATAAAACCATCTATGCCAAGGGTTCTTAACTGTTTTGTGTATCATGGATACTTTTTAGCTATCCAGTAAAAATTATGAAACCTTTCCAAGAATAAAATTTTTAAATCCCTAAAATAAAATGCATAGAATTATAAAGGAATCACATTATATTGGAATGAAGTTATCAATTTAAAAAAAAAAAGGTCATGCATTCCAGGTTAAGAGCACATGACTACTAATATCCTGTATGGGGTCATAACTGAAAATTCAAAATCTTTCATGGAGAGCCTTGATTATGTTTCTTTAAGTGACTGACCTTGTACTTAAGTTGACACCCATAAGTCACATTTATACCTCCTCTTAACCTCACAAAAATCATAGGATCATGAATTTCAAACTACAGGAGAACCCAGAGTTCACCTAGTTCCACCTGCACATTTTACATACAACAAAATTAAGGTCTAGGATTATCATGTGAGTTTGTCCAAGGTAGAAAGTACAAGAACGGGGATTTGAACACAGGCCCCTGACTTCAGATCCCTTTTTTTCCTCTCTAGTGTACTATTTTCACAATCTTCCAATTTATTACTGCCCATTAATCTCCAAAGCTCACTTTATATCACTATATATCCTCTCCTCACTAGCAGTCAACCACCACCACCACTACTACCACCATTTATTAAGTAACTGCTGTGTACAGAACATTGTTGTGAGTCCGGGATGCTATACTAGTCATTCTTCTAGATCCCTTATGATTATTTTAAATAAAATCAGTCAAGAGTACTGAAACCTGGAATTCCCTAGTGTTTGCATTTGTCAATCTGGAGAAGTGTTCCTTTACCCCTACCCTTTGCTTCCTATCATTAAGCCAATTTCCTATCCACTCCTCCATCCTGAAGGAACTCAGAATGAATTTGCCAAGTGAACAACACAGGGGGTAAGATGGCTCATAATTCATTAAAACTCACTTGGTCCCAGATTTTGTAAGAATAGTAAAGGACCAATCTACCATGATTGCAGGGTTAGTCAGAAACAAACAAAACTAGGAGTTCCATTTCTCACATTTCTTTTAATCCAGTAGTGCTGCTGGAAAAGTGTTAAATGGATTGAACAGTTTCAGAAAGATGTGAAGAAAAATGTGGAGGTGTCTCATCTCTGAAAGAAATATCAACTTGTAAATGATGTCTTGAATGCTGCATCAGTCTCTCCTGCTCAGCCAGTGGGCTTCCTTCCATATTTACTTGTCATTAAGACCTCAAACAGCTTGCGATTTGGGTTTGTGCCCTAGCCTATCCCCTTTGGATTTCTTCACAAACAGGTCTCACTGCACTGTATAAGCACATTTGGAGTCCCTGCCATTTTAAATCAAGGAACTTAGAAATTCATTCTCATTCATATTCTCTCTCTCTCTCTCTCTCTCTCTCTCTCTCTCTCTCTCTCTCTCTCTCTCTCTCTCTCTCTCTCTCTCTCTCTCTCTCTTCTCTCTCCTAATAAGGGATTCACAATTTAGGAGTTCTTCTTGTCCTGTGATTGAAAATGACAAATATGGCTCCTCTGATTTCCAACTCTAATTCCCTGCAAGCGAAACAATCAATGGCTTCCCACAGTTACAGTAGCACAGCATTTGGGATATGATGGTCCGTTAAGCTATAAGTGGATCAAGCAGAATGGTAAGTGATTCCTCCAATCGAGTAATAGGACACCTCTATGAGCCTCTCCTTTTCTACTCCATCAGAAAGGCTGACTGTGGTAAATGAAACACAGCATCTAGTTCCTGACCCTCTATAAAATTCTGTTTTCTTGCTTGGAGTTCCATTTCCTAGGCTAAAGCTAACTGTTCTGTCATTTCCCCATACCTTGTAGTATATTCTTTAGGCAAGCCTAAAAGGTAGGCTTGGAACGTAAAATTGGAAGGTAAGGCAGAGGTAGCAGGGTATCATACACCCTTCCCTGATCCTGACGCGGACTCATACTACCAAACAAAAGTAGACCGGGCAAGACTGAGGTCAAAGAATCAGAAATGTAGGTTACAAATGGGTAGGAAAATGATCCAATACATATGGCAGGTGTCAAACTCCATTTTCATTTCCAGGGTCTTTTCCATCAGGAGCAGCTGCCCTTGATAATTACACAAAGAGAGTCGCTGGTAAATGTGAACTACATTAAACCATTGCTAAAACTAGAATTGATCTCATTCTTCCTAAGAACTCCTATTTGCCTTGCTTATACCTCACTCCTGCAACATTTATTAAGCACCTATTATGTGAAGAGCACAGCGCTGCTGGCTACTGGGGTTTAAGGAAGACAAAATTAAATAACCCAGATTGCCTTCTCTTATGAAGCTTACACTCTAGTTGGAGGGGGAGGAATATGACAAATACATAAATATCCAAAATTATATTTTAATCTTTCACCTGTGGGGATGCTTCCTCTACTAACATATACTACTCTGCAACATAGAAGATGAGTCTTCCAGAGAGGCTAGTGTCCTCAGGATAATCCTTTTTGAATTTCCCTGGGCTTCTACTGAACTTCATTAGGCAGCTAGCTAGGTGGCACAGTAGACAGAGTGCTAGACCTGGAGTCAAGAGGATCTCAGACATTTACCAACCGAGCTACTCTGGATAAGTCACTTAGCCTCTGTGTGGCCCATTTTCTTCATCTGTGGGGGAAATAATTTCTTAATCTATTAAAAAAAAAAACACCCTACCTCTCACGGTTGTTGTGAGGATAAGATGAGAGAATATTTGTAAGGTACTTTGTAAACTTAAAGTGCTACATAAACACTAGTTAATTGCTATTATTATTAGTTTGTCTTTATGTAATAGACACCCAAGGGAAATGTGAAGCTTTTCCAGTTTGGCAGAACTTGCCAGAAAAGGCTTACTACTGGAACAGCTTCCAAGAGTCCAGGATTACCTCCATAGAAGGCTTGGAGGTGGTAAGATCATTACCAAATTGAGGAAGGTGAAGTCAGTCATGGAAGGCTCCCTGGAGGAAGTGGTATTCAAGTGAAATTGAAAAAGTTGGTTAGGATTCTGATTCCATTTCTAATTCTAATACTCAGCTGAGGAGGGTAATGAACAGTCCATATATGAAGTCAACTACTACAGTTTGACAAGAGTGGGGATTATAAATGAGAATAGGAGAAAAATCTAGAGGAAAAGTAGATCATATTTTGTATAATCTATGTTCATTTTACACTCTTCAATTGACTGCTATACTCAACTGTAAGTTTTAATGCTGAATCTGTGTTTTATTTGTCTTAACTCCCTTCCCCCAAACTAGTGCCTAACAGGATCTTATTCACAATAATGACTTAAAAAAATATATACTGAATGAATATGTTCTTGGCCGGGGTGGGAGGAGTAGGTCAATCCCTATCAAATCGCCCGTAAGTCCAGCCTCCATCTCTACCTTCTTATCTCCAGGACCCTACTTCCACTTCCTCTGCTGCTATATACCTTGCCATCTCTTAGGAAAAGGCAATAGTAAAGTCCGGAAAGTGGATTCCTCAGTCACTTCCTCCCTTGTCATTCTCTCTTTAGCCCTCATGTCTCTTCATTTTCCTCTCTCTCTCTTCATCTTTCCATCTCTCTACATTTTTCCTATTTCTCCCTGTCTTCCCCATCTCTCCATTTCTCTTTGCGTTCCTAAGGAATTAATGAATTCTCAAAATGCATAGTCCCTATATGCATCCACATTTTAATGGATATTACAAACATCTTCAGACTTCTGTAAGGAATGCTTGGTAGTAATTGGTAGGAGTCATGGATATCCATCCTTGCCATAAAGTTTTCTGTGCCAACAAATCCTTTTCTTCCCTTTCTTGTACAAGCTACTGTACAAGTTATCTGTAGTGCTTCAATATTTTACACTGTCCTCTCCTAGTTCTCTGCCCCCTGAAGTCACCTTTTACTTCAGGAACATTACTCTTTTAAACAAGAAGAAAACCTCAATTGTCGATATTTCACTTAAAGGCTGAGAATTAAGAGATAAGCCCAGTTGAAGCGTGCGTGGGGCTGTCACTGTGTAAAGGCTCCAACCTGCAGGGAGATCATTTCTCAAAGAAGGATACATTGATCTTATGACAACATTTGGTGTCAGGGACATTACTTCTTTGACATGGAATGCTATGGTTTGGATGAAACCACTCACTCTAGGAGATGTCAGCGCTGCCCAGAACCCATCGGTCAGTATCATTACTTAACAGCTGTCTGGTGATTGGCCAGGTGAATGAACAAGGCTATATCAGATTCTTCCTGGGCAAGCTTCCACAGTTGCTTACAGAAGCCATTTGAAAAAAAATATGATCGATGACTGAATGAGCCACTACAAGCATTATTCCTTTAATCTGAGTGGCATGCAATGCTTTTGGTTAGTTAAATATAAAATCACATCAAAATCTCTGAGAAGAAAAAAAAGAGCATATTATCAAGGTGATCAAAACCAGGTAGATAGTCCTTATTTCTTCAACTTCTTGTACTCATAAAGTGTCCAAACTCATCATATTAAAATTTCTAAACCTTCCTCAATTTACACCATTGCCTTAATAGAGACCTCAACCTTCATGCTCAGCCCTCTCCATAGAATCTGTATGACATCTCATCTCCTACCTCTGTGTCTCTGTCCAGATAATCCTCCATGTCTAGAATGGACTTCCGCTTTACCAGTGCCTCAGAGAGTTACTAGCTTCCTTCAAAGTCAAACTCAGATTCTGCCTCATAGTTGAGGACTTTGGGTATTGTTCATTCTTTGTCCTTGTATCCCAAGTGCCTAACACAGTGCCTTGTCACATAGCAAGGTGCTTAATAAATGCTTGTTGATTTATTAGTTTTCCATCCTTCTTCCAATTATCAGGGCTCCTTCTCTGTTTTATTCATTTCAATTACTTTTGCATATACTTTATATTTGCTAATCTATATATATTTGGAAAATCCATATTCCTTCATATAGGAATCATATATGGCAAGAAAAATTAGAAATACAAAGGAGATGCAAAGTAATTTAAATCAACCTCATATAAACATAATTATATATGTATGTGCACACATATACATATATACACATACATATATACATGTACATGTGTCAGCACATATGTAGATAGACAGGTGCATACGTATACATATATTGTGTGTTATAACCTGCTCCTGCTCACCATTTGCCCCTCCATTGGCTGTTCTTCATCTTCAGGGACTATAATACATATAGACTAGAGACTATAATGTGTATATACCTACATATGTGTGTATACAGACATACACTTACATATATGTGTATGCCTACACACATATATGTAGGTATATATACACACACATTATAGTCCCTAGTCTATAAACATTATAGCCCCTAAACGACTGAAGGTGAAGAGCAAGCAATGGTGAGAGTGAGCAGCTGGCAATACATTATAAATAAGGAATTCCAAAAAAAAATAATCAATTTAAAGGATATTATTGAAGAAATACATGAACATAAAAGAGAATGGGCTAGTCACAAGGCAAAAATGAGAGATTATTGATGGACAGCCTACATGCTGCATTGATATCCTCGAGATGTCAGGAGGACTCAATGAAGCTCCCCATTGCATTGAGTGGAACCTCTCCTGGCAAACTTTTGAAAGGCTGTGGACAAGAGTGAGGCAGAATGTGCATTAAGAGATGAGCTGGATAATACCTCCATCGAGGAGACCACCCATCCCCTCCAAGGAGAGTATAAACTCTTGGATGGTGGGGACAATTTTGTTCTTGTCTTGGGTATTCTCAGAACCTATGACAGGAACTTACTTATGGTGGAAACTAAATGAATGTTGATTGAATTGAACTTCAATCCTATAGTTACCCAGCTAATGTCTCAACTGTCCTCTACTCTCAAATCTCTTGTTCTCTTGTCCTGTAAGCACTCATTCATTGGTGGATCCCAATGGTGGATCATTACTACTATTTGTCTCCACAGCTCCCATTCACATGCTGCTGAATAGAGCTGGGTGGGGAGAGAAAGTAGTCATGATGACTAGGTCCACTACAAATTATTTTATTTAACCTCAACTGGATCTTCACTGCAGCAAGATAAATCTATTAGACTACCTTAAGTGACTTCCTATCTCACTCCCTATGGAAACTATTCTAAACCTTCTCTTCTCTTTTATGTCTCTTTTGATCCCCTCAGCTGAGAACTTCACCTCTTTACTGAGAAAATTAAGATCATTCATGTGAGTTCCTTCTTTTCCCCCGTGTCTCACTCTCCTTTTTTCTAGTTTCTGACAATGAGGTAGCACTCCTCCTTGCCTAGGTCAATCCCCCGATGGGTAGCCTTGATCCCAATCCCTCCCACGGTCTTCAACAGATTGGACCCTCAACTATTCATATTTCTCTGTTTCTATCTCCTTCTGTCTGTCTCTCTCTGTCTCATCTTCAGTTTCTCACTACCCACCAATTCATTCTCTGTTTCCTTCAAACATATCCAACTCTTCCTTATCCTTAAAAACTTTCACTTGACCTTACTGTCTCCTCAAGCTATCACCCTCTATGTCTCCTCTCTTTTTCTGGTAAACTCTTTGAAAAAGTTACCTTCAGTAGTTGCCTCCATTTTTTCAACTCTCACTTCCTTCTGGCTTTCAACCCATCATTCAACTGAAATCATTCTCTCCAAAGTTGCCAATGATTTCTTGACTGAAAAGTGATGGTTCATTCTGTTTTTCTGAATCATACTTAATTCATCTGCTACACAGGATACTACTGACCATCTTTTCTTCCTGAGAAAATTCTTACACCTGAGTTTTTGTGACCCTGCTTCCTCTAATTTCTCCCTCTATCTGACCAGTCCTTTTTAGCCTGCTTTGCTAACTTATTGTCTATATCATATGCATAGATTTTGTCTTAGACCTCTACTCTTCTCTTCCTACACTCCCTCTCTTGGTGAACTCAGCAAATTCTATGGGTTTAAACACCATCTCTTCATAGATGACTTCTAAATCAGTTCAAGTCTCTCTCCTTAGCTTTAGTCTCACATGATGAATTGCTTATTAGACAATGAAAATTGTATGCCCCAGAGACAGCTCAAAGTCAACATGTATATGATGCTCATTATTTTTTCACCCAACCCCTTTTCCAAAAGTTCCAATTTCTGTTGAAGTTATCACCAATCTTCCAGTCTCCCAGGTTCATAACCAAGGCTTTAACCAGGGCTCCTAATTCTTTCTCTCCCCATCTATCCAATGAGTCGCCAAATTTTGTTGTTTCTAGCTCTATATCTTTTGTATTCAATCCCTTCTCTCTACTTATATAGCCATTGCTTTTGATCAGGCCTTCATCACCTCCTACTTAAAACTATTGCAGCAGCTGGTTTTCCTGACTCAAGTTTTTCCTCTTTCCAATTCATCCTCCACACTGTCACTAAAGTAGTTTTCCTTAAATGTAGGTCTATCCATATCATTCCCCTACTCCATAAACTCCAGTAACTCCCTTTGGCCTCTAAGATCAAATATAAGCTCCTCTGTTTGGCTTTTGAAGCCCTTGACAACCTAGTCCCAACCTGTCATTCCAACCTCATTATAAATTACTCTCTTCCTGAAATCTCTGAAATCTCTGGCTTTCTCTCTGTTCCTTATGCACAGGACTCCCCCAGCACTTGGATTCACTCTCTTTTCATCCCTGCCTCAGAGAACATCTGACTTCTTTCAAGATGGAACTCAAGCAGCACCTTCTAAATCAGGAATTCTTAGCCTGGGGTCTGTGAACTTTGTTTTGTTTAGTTTTACTTTTAAATAACTATTTCAAAATATTTGATTTCCTTTGTAATCCTATATATTTTATTTTTATGCTTTTAAAAATATTATCCTGAGAAGGGATTCATAGATTTCACCACACTGCCAAAGGAGTACATGACACAAAAAAGATTACGAAGCCCTTTTCTCCATGAAGTATTTATATGTCTTTATATTGTCTCCTTAATAGAACACAGGCTCCAGGAGAGAACAGATTTTTCCTTCCTTCCTTCGTTCCTTCGTTCCTTCCTTCCTTCCTTCCTTCTTTCCTTCCTTCCTTCCTTCTCTTCTGTCTCTCTCTGTCTCTGTCTGTCTCTCTGTCTCTGTCTCTCCTCTTTAAATCTCTAGTGCCTAGCATAGTGCCAGACAGTAGGAACTTAAGTTGATAATTGATTGACTAACCTTAAGGTACACTTAGTCTACCACATCTAGAATGCATGCCTTCCTCTTCTCCACAAGAGGCAGTATGGTACAGTAGTTGAAGCAGTGGAATGGGAGTCGGGAAGAATTGTCTTCAAAGCCAATTTCAGACATTCTAGCTATGTGATGCTGGGCAAGTAATCTAATCTTTCTGTGCCTCAGTTTCTTTCTCTGTAAAATGAGGTAGCCAGACTTGATGACCTCAAAGGTCCCTTTAAGCTTTATGTATATGATTAGATGATCTCATGTTCTTTCTGCTTCTTGTATGAAGCTTTCCCTGATCATAGCTCCTTTCCCCACCTAAAAGTTTTATTTTCTTTTTAAAAAATTCTTCTCCCTCTCTTCAAATTTCCCCAGGTCACTTTAGATCTCTCTTTCGCCCCACTACACCCTACTTTGTAACATACAGATATACCTCTATACACATATACACATGCAGTATTATATAGATATGTTTATTATGTAATATGTATTATCAACACATATATAAACATGTATTACATGTTATATTTTTGTGACATAAACATCTGTATATGTTACATCCATTCTCTAAAACAGAATATAATCTCCTTTTGGGGGAAATGCATAATTTTTTTATCTTTGTATTTCCAGTTCCTATGACTTTGCTCATAGTAGGACCTTAGCATATAGTTGTAATTTTTTTATTGACTGGTATCTGAATAGAAATCCCTCATGCTCCATCTCTACCAGCTGCTTGAAGACCTCCAGTCCAGGGAATTCACTACCAAGCCATCCTCCCATTACATTTTGGGAGCCATTCTAATAGCAGCCAAATATAACTACATAGCAGATATCTGAAAACTGTTGAATGTCACATTCCAAAGAAATGTGCTGAGGACATGCAGTAAAGCAGAGCTAACTATTTCTTTGGAGTCTGAATAGTTTCACAAGAACATGAATAGCCCCAAAAGAACAAAAACTACATGAAAAAATGAAAAGATGACTAGATGGGGAATTAGGAAACCTGGATTCTAGTCCTATCTCTACTACTAACAAGCAGAGTGGTCTGGTACAAGTCACCTTTCCTCTTTGGGCCTCAGTTCACTCCTATGCAAAAATGAGATTTTGGATTCAGGAAAACCTAGGATCACATTTTACTCCAGATATTTACTGTGTGAGCCCAGGCAAATCATTAACTTTTTCTGCCTCAGTTTACTCACTTGCAAAATAAGAGAGTTAGCCTCAATGCCCTTCAAGTTTCCATCCAAGTCAAAGCTATGCTCCTTTGACTAGGTGTTTCTTACATTTCTTGGCAGCTTCTATAATCTATAACTAGTCCAATATCCCCATTGTTCAAGTTAACAAACTGAGGTTCACAGAGGGTAAGTGACTTTGCTATAGCATCAGAAATCTAAGTAAAGGGTCTGGACATGCTGAGACACCAAAAATCTGGAAATGTGATGCAGAATGGACAAGTCATAGTCTTTAAAAAAGATTATTTATAATTTATTTTTTAAAGGAAAAAAGTGATCATTTCCCAACTGTCATTCTTCCAACAAGAATCCCTTTCAGCTATGACAACAACATATACTCCAGCTTTCCAGGCAGGTAGAAAGCTGTTTCCCAAGGCTGTCTGTCACTCGGAGTTGGCATGAACATGTTTCCTCAAAGTCCACATATCACAAGAATGCTCTCAGACATCTCCCTGCCAGATGTAAGCCCACAACTACAACTTCCCATCATCTCCTGATCCAGCGAGAGGTTTGACAGCAACAAAGCAAACCCACACTGAATCCCTCCCTCCTGCCTGCCCCCAAGAATGCATAGCCCAAGGAAGTATGATAACTATTTATCCTGTGGATAACAGGACTCACTAACTTTTAAATGAGCAGTAGAGATACCACTGAAAGAGGCAGAAAATGTCAAGAATGAAAAACAGAAGAGACAAGGGCAGTATTTGGCTACCTTAGATTAAGGAGAAAGGAGAGACACATTAGAGAAGACTTCCATTAACTGAGAAATAAATGCACACTTCCATGAGCCAAAGAACAAACTGCCAGATGTTTTCACTGAATTGACAGGTACTAGGTCCTCCTCTCTGGAGGTTTCCAAACAGAGTCTAAGTGACTACTCTTCAAGGATGTTGTAGAGAGATCCCTGATCAGGGAGGTGTTGGACTAAGTGATCTTTGCAATGCCTTCCAGATCTCAAGATTCACTGATCCTGTGACTAGCGGTTCCTTTGTTTCAGTGAGGGTGGGAATTTATAGGTTTGCTTTGGGAAAAATTCATTCTAACCTGCTTTATGGCCAGTGCTGTCGAAGAAACAGGAACTGGTTTGAGGTTCTTTCAAGTTCAACATTTACTCTAGGCTAAGTATTGGCCTGGGACCAAACACATTCATTACGATTCAGGACAAAGGTCAGGGACATTTTGCCCACAGACCCTGGAGGAATACAGTGTTACCAGAACCGCTAAGGTGAAAGGATACTTGTTAAGAGGAAATGGGACTTTCCAGGGCTAGTAGGCAAGGGTCTCTCTGCAGCCCAGTCATGCAGAGGAGGCATGGCATGAATAGATGATGGGGAAAAGCAGTAGTTCAAACTAATAGCAATGAATCATAATAACATTGGTGGTGGTGATGGTAATAGGTGACAAAGTATAAAGGATAGAGTGCCACGCTTGGGATAAGGATTTAACCTGTATTTTTCATCATTATAGGGAACCTCCAGTGAGGAGCTCCCTCTACCATTGTAGGTTGGTACCTTCTATGTATCTTGTAGTCTCAGAGAGCTGTCTAGAGCACTGGGAAGTTGAGTGACTTGCCTGGGGTAACACAAATTTTGGGCAAGATTTGAACATGTCTTCCTGGCTTTAAGGACAGCTTTTGATCCACTATGACAGGGTTTGAGTCATCAAGGTTCAGGTTCAGACTCTGCCTCTAATACTATCTATGTAACCATAGGCAAATCACTTAACTGCTCTAGGGGTCAGTTCCCTCATCTGTAAAATGGGTGTAAAGAAGAGCATTACTTCATAGTGTTATTATAGGGACCAAATGAGCTAATATCTAAAAAATATTTTGCCAAACTTCAACAAATATGGAAAGGTACTAGACCTGTGATTTCAATATTTTAGGGAACTCCCAGATGAGAAAATGGCTTCTGCCAGTTCAGGTTAGCACCTCCTCTGCAACTTAAAGTCTTAGGGCACTCAGAAAGTGAAATGACTTGCCCAGAGTGATACAGCTCATACATGTTTGATACAGGATTTGAACCTTGGTCTTTCTGACTTCAAATACCTGTATATCTATCTATCTATATCTATATATTTACATATAGATATATATATGTGTATACTGTCTGTATACATGCATATGTGTGTGTAGGTATATACATACATATATACATACATACATCTATATACACACACATTATGTATACACATATACAAACATTCATACATACACATATACAAACACACACTCTATAGGGCCATCTCTTCAAAACTGAAGTTGCTATATAAATATGAACTTTTATTAATATGCACTTCAAGCTTCACCAATCTTTTTTTACACTCACTCCATGAAGTAAGCAGTGCATGATTAACAGCATTTAACAGATAAAGCAATTAAGGTGAAGCAGGCCTAAGTCACCTCCCCACGGCAACACAGAGAAAATGTCACATCTTGGAATACGAGCCAGAGCTCCTATTTATTTACTTTATGTCATTCTTTCTCTCAATGAATTAACAAATCATAGGTTCATGGAACTACAAGAGACTTTCTAGATCATATAATACCATCCCTTCTACTGTAAATGTGAGGAAACTGACGCCAAAGGATGGGAAGGGGCTTCCTTGGAATCATTTGGCAAATTTGGGGTACTCCAAGAATCAGAACTCAAGCCTCCTGATGAATGATGCCAGGCTTTTCCTACAGAGTCTCTTCTGTTCTCTCCATTCCAGCCAAACTGGCCTATTTTTATTCCCCAGACCTGACTCCATCTTCTACTTCCATGACTTTTCATGGGCTTCCCCACATGCCTAGAATGCCCTCTTTTGTCCCAAACTCAAGCCCATTACTTCTCACATAAGGCCTTTGCTGATCCCTCCAATATTTACTTCTCCCTCCCTGAAACTATCTGGTATTTACCTCTCGGTGACAGAACATAAATTCCTTCAAAATGAGCACTGTGTTTTATTTTGTTTTCATTTTTGTTCTTGTATTTCCCAGGTTTTAGTACAATGCCCAGCACATAGTAGGTAATTTTTTTTTGAATTAAGTTGAATTGTGGCTCCCTCTTGGAGATGTTGGACAATTGATTCAGGTTCAGCTTCTCTCTCTAAGCTTTGAATACAATGACCACATGAAACACTTCCCTGCTTCAAACAGAATTTCGAATTTGCTGAAGCTTTAAGCTACAGAATATACTTGCTTCTCCATCTCACCCCTAGTGTCTTCATCATTGCTTTTTAATTTATTTTTTCTTCTGCTTTGCTGCTGCTCCTGCTCCTTCTCCTGCAAGCCCACTCTACATGGGCTTAGGACAAGCCTTTTCCCCTGGCAGTCTATCCAATGTGGTCTGTTGGAATCCCAGACTGAAGCAGAGCCTTGCCTCAGGTCACTATTTGAGAACATGATCACCAGAGCCTGCTCAGCCACACAACTGCCCATGCATGCCTTCTGAGAAAATAACAAAAAAAAAGGAGGGGGGGCTCAGACCATTTCTAAGCAGTAAGAAAGTTAGAGGTTTAAGGAATGATTTGTGTTTTCAGGGAAGAAAGGCATAGCTGGAAGCCTGCAGTGAACATGCTGGCCTGGCTGAATTAATTTATAGAGTCTGCAGTCTCTGTTTTAGCTCTGTAAAGGAAAGAAGCCTTGTGAGCAGATGTGAGATCGATTGATCTGGGCAGTGATCCTGCCTGTCTCTATAACTCTGGACAGGTAGTTTCTCCTCTGGGCCTTGATGTCCCATTTCATAAAATGAGGGGATGTTTGATATACAATCACTTATGACATCAGTAGCCTAGCACAGATTTCTGTAGGAGGTGATTCCCCTTTTGACTCCATCCCACAAGGTTTAATACAAAGGTACCTGAAGGACCTCTTTGTAGTAATGTTTTTTATGCTTCCACAGCATGGACCAAAGAATAGTGTGTTGGTAAAATCCAAGGGTAAAATCCACATACCCAGTACCTTCATTCCTCATCCCCCACTTCCACTTTTCAGCTCCCTTTTGGGAGTTGTTTTTCCTGGTTAGAATGCTCCTTGAGGGTAGGCACTGTCTTTTGGCTTGTATTTGTATCTCTAGCACTTAGCCCAGTTCATGACACACAGTAAGTGCTTAATATAATACTTATTTCCTTAATGCCTACAGACCTTCCATACCACTGCGTTCTGAACTTCTCTAATGTACTTTTATACTCACTCTCTTCATATATTTAGTAAGCTGCCAAATCTTGTCATTTCTCTTTCCAAATCTCTCACTTATATGCCCTTCTCACCTCTTACCCAGTCACCTAGTCTGGCACTATTGTAACAGCCATCTGATTGGCCTCAAGTCTCTCCCCTCTCCAAAGGACTCTTCATAGTGGCCAACATGATTTTCCTAAAGCACAGATCTGACCATGACCCATCACCCTCCTCTGCACTGAACTCCACTGGCTCTCTGTTACTCCAAGATCAATCTCTCTTCTCTTTGGCATTTAAAGTTGTTCATAACCTGATCCCTTCCTATATTCCTGTCTTCTTTTACATTCCTTGTTCCCTTCCACGTACTCTATGGGTCCAGTCATGCAGGTCTACTTGGTGTTCCTCATCCCCTTCCCAGCCCCCACTGCATCCTTTTTTACTGATTGTTCCCGATATCTGTAACGCATTTCTCCTCACCTCAGACTGATTCTTAGGATCCCTGACTTCTTTCATAAGTCAGATTAAATTTGGCAGGAAGTCTGTCCCAGTCCTCAAGCTGTCTGCTTACTTTGTACCTACCCCATACATTTTGTATGTATAACTATTTATGTACATGTTGCTTCTCACATAAGAATGTAAGATCCTTCAGACTTATCATGGAAAATGCGACCCAAATTCACAGAAAGAACTGATGGAGTTAAATGCAGATCAAAGCAAACTTTTTTTTACATTATTTTTCCTGGGTTTTTTTTGTCTTTGCTTTTGCAACATGGCTAGATAGCTCTCAGTGTTTGAGGGGTTCCAAAGGAAAGTGTGGGAGAGAAGAAGTATTAGACTGATTACCAAAACTGAAGTTTTACGGAGCTGTTGTGCTGACCCCATTGTTGTGTAACTGTGAAACCTGGACAGTCTACCAGCTCCATGCCAGGAAACTGAATCATTTGCATCTGAATTGTCTCAGGAAGATTCTGAAGATTACCTGGCAGAATAAGGTACCCAGATACTGCAATACTTTCTTGAACTAAACTGCCAAGCATTCAAACTCTACTTCAGAGAGCAACTCCAATGGGCTGCCCATACTGCTTGAATGCAAAACATATCCTTACCGAAAAGATTATTTTATAGAGAATTCACACAAGGCAAGCATTCACATAGTGGTCAGAAGAAGTGATACAATACAAGGACACTCTCAAGATCTCTCTTCAGAACTTTGGAACTGATTGTGTGACGTGGGAGACGCTGGCACAGGACTACCCAGCATGGCGTGTCCACATCAGAGGAGGCGTTCATGCTCTATAAACAAAGCAGAATTAAAATTGCTCAAAAGAAACACGAGATGCACAAATTTAGAGAATTCGCTCCAAATGCTCACACAGACTATTTGTGCCTGACATGTGGTAGAATATTCCTAGCTCATATTGGTCTGAACAGTCGTCAGACACACTGCAACGCACAGGGATGTCATTTTGGTCCTCTGAGAGACAAGGCCGACAGCTCATATGCACACAGCACATGTGTAATCAGTATCAAATTATTTACCTCCTCAAGATGGGGGGAGGGGGAAGAAAGGGAGAAAATTTGGAACTTAATCTTTTTTTAAACCAAATGTTTAAAATTGTTTGTATATGCAATTTGAAATTAAAAACTCCAGGTTAAAAATGTAAGCTCCCTGAAAACAGGTAACATTTCTTTTTTTATTTGTATTTTCATTGCTTAGTCTGGTGCCTGGCGCATAGTAAATGCATAATAAATGTGTGCTAACTGGTTGAGAGAGGCTTCAGAGAAGTTCATATCTTATCTATTTCTGGACTGTAAGCATCAGGATTGCTGGAGCCATGGTTTATCTCCATATGACTAGCCCAGGGTTCTACACACAGCAGATAATTAAATATTATTATCACAGCATGGTCTAGATCAAAGGTATCAAACTTGAGGCCTATGGCAGCAGCCTGCAAAACTTCCCAATGGCTTAAAATATAAATGGGAAATGTTTAACAAAGTAAATAAAATATAATACAGCATAGATATAATTGATTTGTGGTTTTCTAAATCAATATGCCACCTGAGGGATTCATTTGCATATAAGTTTGACATCCCTGTTCTAGACAATTTCTCAAGATTCCTCCCATCTCATAAACCCACCATACATTTCTTTCTCTACGCTTCTGCAACCTGCCCATTCCCCTCTCTACCCATCCATGTCCACCACCTCCTTTAAGGCATGATACAAATTTAACTTTTCTCAAGAAGCTTTCTTTGATCATTACCATCCTACTCTGACCTGTTTATCCTCTTTATGTCTTAGGATCCATAGGAACCTGAAATACTTTATCACTGCAAGAGATAATCTAGTCTAACTCCTTTTTGTTGATGTTCAGTCATTTCACTTATGTCTGACTCTTTGTAACCCCATTTGGGGTTTTTTTTGCAAAAATACTGGTGTGGCTTTCCATTTTCTTCTCAAGCTCATTTTACAGATGAAGAAACTGGGGCAAACAGGGTTAAGTGACTTGCCCAGGGACACACAGCTACTAAGTGTCTCAGGCCAAATCTGAACTCAGGTCTTCCTGAGTCCAGGCTCAGTGCTCAATCTACTGTACCACCCACCTGCCCTAACTCCACCCCCCCTTTTATTTTTACAGAGATAAAGTCTCTTGCCCAAAATTACTTAGTTAAATGACAAACTTTGACATATGAACTCAGATCCTTTGGTTTCAATTCCAATATCCTTAACTCTATTGCATGGTCTCCCAGCCTCAGTCTTTGTTTTGGTGCTATTTTTTTTCATTTTTCTTAAGGCTCTATAATTCCCTGACCACGGCTCCCAAATAGACACAGGGCCTTGAATAGGGTTCGATACACAGGAAGAAGGGATGTTAACACCAGGTATCTCAGCATTTAAGTGCTGTGCTGTGGATCTGTCTGTGTCTCTCTGTCTCTCTTCCTGAACTTAGAATACAGCAATCTAATGTGTTCTATTTAGAGCCTGCAACTTTTATTATTCTATGCCTGATCAAAGGCTTGACTGTTCTGCTCTCTGCGCTCATTACTTTACATTTCTAATGAAGTATGTAGTTGCTTCTTATAATACACCATGTCATTAACCAGAGCAATCTATTAGTGACAAAGCAGGACCACCCTCAACACCACACCTTCTTTCATTTCTACTGCCCCAGGCTCTAAAAAGGCCAACTTTTGGCTGGGAGGAGAAAGAACAAGGCTAACAGCTTTTCACTTTTTACCAAGTTTTGAAAATCTGGATATTGATATTAGAATTTGAAATAAGATTATAGGGAACAGATTATGAATTGAAAAAAATCTACCTTTAATATCAACCAAAAGTTATTTGTAAGTACCTACTATCTACGAGACATGGTACTGGGGACTAGAATACAAAAGCAAAGGATGAAACCGCCCATACTCTCAACATGCTGACACTTGGCATCAGTAATATTATGATCATAAAAGCACAGACTTAGACTTGGACTTTAAAGGCCATTTAGTCCAATGTCTTCATTTCACTGATGACACTGAGGCCCAAAGAGGTTAGATGACATTTGACAGTACTAGCAGATGAGACAGGGTTTCATGTTGAAGATGATGACATCCTGCCCCTAAAACACTCAAGAAGGGTCTGATTGTTTCAAGACCCCAGTCATGATCTTCAAATCATTCAGCTCTAATCTCATATTCACTCTCCCACCTCACCCTTCACATTCTGAATTTAAAAAATCATATTTGACCCTATATAACTGTTCATGAAATCAGTTTCCCTAGTGAGATTAATTCTGTGATAGTCATTCCCAAATCTGAGGACTTCTTTGGGCTTCATTTATCACATGCTTTACTGAATGAAATGGAAAATACATACTAATTCTCCTTCAGTCATAGGAATCCAGAGCAGAGCCTGTACCAAGGAATTTCTTAAGAAGCCATGAAATAACTTTCAAGAGCTAGATACATGAGTTGCTTAGGTATGAAGGAAAGGAGGAAACAAAAGAAGGAAAGAAGATGCATTGTCTGAAAGTAACGCTACTGGTATCCAAGAAAAAGCAAGAGGACTGGAGGAAAACCCCCCACCATGTTGGACAGACCTCTTATGGATATTTTGTAGGAAGACTTGAACAATAATTGTACAGGATGAGAAACTACAGGTAACTTGTGATCTATATTGGTAAAGATAAGGAGAGTTGGCATTTAAAGAGAACTTTAGGGCTCACAAAGCATTCTAACATGCATTATCTATTTTGATCTTCAAAAAGGTAATTGTGAAATATGTGTCCTCTTTATACCTATTTGAGAGATGAGGAAAGTGAGATTCAGAGGAATCAGATGACTTTTCTATAGGTCACAAAGCTGGTAAACATCAAAGTTAGGACTCAAACCTAGGCCTTATTCTAAGTGCAGTGATCTTCCTACCACATCACACTACCTCCCAGATAGACAGAGAATATGTGCTGATGATCTTATAGACAGAATCAACAAACTCCTGTGGTTTTTAACATTAGGACCAAATTAAAAGCTTCTCTGTTTAGCATTCAAAGACCTGGCTGGAACCCATCTTTCCAGATTTAATGTATATTATGTCTTTTTGCACTCTTCAGTACAGCAAAACTGTCCTTTTTGCTGCTACTCACCCATGAATTGCCTACTTCCATGTCTTTTCACAGGCTGTCCCCTATGCGTGGAATGCACTACCTTCTTAACTTCACCTGTTAGAATTACTAGTTTTTAGCAAAGATTAGCTCAAATATCACTTTGAAATGTGACATTTCTAGATTCTCAGTCACCTACATATAGGTGCTTCCCAAATTCACCCCACATTTATTTTGTACATATTTTGCATAAATTTATTTTGTAGATGTGTAAAGGTGGGAGTACCACTTCAACACCAATTAACAGTGATGCTTTAAAATGTGTGAACAAGATAGTTTACACTCTGTGATCTTTTTATGAGGTGTAAAACTCCTCAAAAATTGGGTCAAGAAAGGAACAGTGTGATTGGTTAATCATGCCACTGAGACCTTGTATAGCAGTAGAATTTCAGTAGTTGACACTGGTCTAATGAGTGTCTTGAAGAAGCAGCCCTTCCTGCCCATACTAGAATACTTCTAGGAGAAGAAAACCCAGAATAAATGCTATACCGTTCCTCCAACGTTAAGCATGTTATTACAGAGTCTGGACCAGTGGCTAACAATACTTACAGACAGCATCAAGGATAAAGACACAGAAGGGTACTGAAGAAAACCCATATGAGGGAGGAAATAGCTTCAGGAAACCCGACTCTTCATAGTAAAGGGGATGCCTGCTATTTCTTAAAAAGTCACTGAACTTCAGAGTCCACCAGAAAGCTACACTGAAGGGGAACTTCTTGAGGAAACTATGGAAAAAAGAAATTTCCAATAGCTAGGAATTGTGAGTTACACCTTTGCCATATATGTTCCCTATGTGAATACCTTACTGTATTTGTACCTTAGGTTGGAGCCCACTTTATCCAGGGACTTTAGATGAGCAGAAAAAGACTGTTCTACTATTATTATGTGTGGGGGAGGGGTGTTTTGTACCAATTTTTCTTACTCTATCATATTAGTAAATAATCATTTTCTAAAAGCTAATTGAAGTCTGGCTTATAATCAATGGGATACATAAAGGGAGAGGGTGAAGAATGACCCATAGGGTTACTCCTAGAATCCTGAGAGTAAATAATATCTTCTCCCTAGAGAATCAAACTACTAATATAAATGGGAACTAAGTAATTAGCCTTGGAAAGGGCGCTAAAGTTGTGTGCATACATGTTGTCTACTCAGAACGTAAAATCCTTGTGGGCAAAGTGCTTCATTTTTGTCTTTGTAGCATTAGCACCTATTGTCTTGCACACAGTAAACCCTCAATAAATGTTTTCTGATTGACTGAGTCTTTAAAGTGTTAAAGAATAATTAAATCTCAGATATATTTAGGAATGGATGTGATGCAAATAACTACATTTTGCATGTGAGTGATAGTATGTATTTCTATATGTTCATGCTGTCTTCTCCAGGAGAATGTAAGCTTCATAAGAGTAGGAACCGTTTCATTTGGCACAGTGTCCCTAGCACAGTGTCAGGCACATAGCAAATGACTGATTGTAAAATGGATTGTTGGGGATTTATTGTAAAAATCCGAGGTTAAAAAAAAAGAATAAATCTCAGTGAGACTGAACCTTAGAAGGGATCATAGTATTATTTATTTAGAGCTGGAAAGAACCACTGACTTCATTTAGTCCAAATCCCTCATTTCTTTCAGATGAGGGAACTGAGGCCCAGAGAGATAGTATATTTTTGACTCCAAGTCCAGTGATCTTTCTGCTTCACCATCTGCTTTCCATACATCTTTCCAAACTCCTTCCAAACCATCCTCCTTGAGGATGTTGGACCCTTTAACCCCATAACAGAACTTAGATGCTCCTAGGCTTTACTGATCACAGTGCAGGACACCAGGCACTCTGCTAATGGATATGAAATGCCAGGAAAACTTATTGCAACCATTTAAAGAAAAAATAATTAAATCCATGGATATTATGGTAGAAATAATTGAGGCCTCTTTGCCTCATTACCAGTTCTACTTTCTGGATGTCATTGCCATCTCTATCACATTTATTCCTACTCTGCCTGCAGTCCTTTTCTTGTTCACAAAGGTAATTTAGTGGGTGGGTTTCCCTCTAGCTCTGTGTCACTAACACATTTATTTCCTGCTTAACTTCTGAAGCACACATTCCCTAACTATACAATGGGCCCTGTGTATCACCATGTTCTCCCACAATGGGCTCACTTCACAAGGACATCCCTTCTAAAATTGCATGGAGTTCTTGTGACAAGGATGGGGAGCTGTCAGTGTGGTCTCCAGCTGCTGATAGGGACCTCAGAACTTACAGACTTGAAGACCCTGCTCATAAATAAAGGCAAGAAGGTGGAATCAAGATAGGACTGCGGTGTATATAAGGAATAAGGTGAATATAAGGAGTCAGATTCTATGATCATACTAAGGGAAGCAACACAAGTTCTAGCATCATTGAGAACCTGGAACCACCAGCTGACTTGTGGAGTTTCAGTTAATTTTCTATAAATATAGTGACATATTCACCAACATTCAAATCCTAACATTTTCCTGTCCATTAACAGCCTCAGGAATTCTTCAGCTAATTGAACCAGTATGGCTTACTGAGTGCCTGCTTTTTCAATGGAAGAAATGAAAAAAGAGGGAAAGACTTCCCCTTCTTTAATTTGCTAAGAACTGATATATTTTCTTTACTCTTTATCATGTTTATATTTCTTTAGATACATGTGGTCTCCTTGTCATGTCCCTCTCCTTCAGGGAAAGGACTGATTCTTTTCTGTCTCTGTATCCCCAACATTTAGCACAGCACCTGACACACAGTAGGTGCTTAATGAATGCCAGGTCTCAGGGATGAAGCTTTGTGCTCATCCTAGGAAGGAAGCCAAGCTCAAGACTAATCAGCTGGGACCAGACCAGAACTGTTAGATAGTACCCAGAAGCAAGAGTTGATGGACTCCTACTTTAGCCTCTCTGATGTGTGGCATTAATTTACTCCCTCCTCAGCAGTCTTAACAAAAAGGTCAAGGACTGAATGAGTAATAGTAATTGAACGCATGCCTTCTCCCAGAGCATCTGTGTTCCTGAGCTCAACATTCTCAAGTGGCTTACAGTTTAATCTTAGTATTCTGATAAACCATTGAGGTAACTGCAGGGATGTCAAGAATATTATCCATGTTCTCAAATGTTGCTGGTGATCAAGCAACATTGTGATAAAAGATGATACAGTGCACTCATTATATAATGCTTTATCCTATCTTCCATTAAAATTTTCCTCTAATGTCTCAGAATAATGTGCAGATGACCCTGGGTTTTCAAAAGCTGTGTTAAGAGAACACAAACCCTAGAAGGAGTTACACAAAGCTGGAAAGATGTCAAGCATAAGGATAGCAATGGATTACATACCTACCAGCTAAGGACATGCCTTCCTAAACCCATGAAGGCTTATCACCAACCAATAGGTTGGTTTTTACATAATGTATGTTTTGCCCACAGAAAGTCACGGGAGAGTGAAATCTTGGACCTCCAAGGAAGCAGTATGCCAATGCAGAAAAAAGAATTGACTCTACAATCAGAAAACCTGGGCTCAAATTCCAGTTTTGTCACTCACCACCTGTGTGAGTTTCTCTCTTGTCCTTGGTTTCCCCATCGGTAAAACAATGGGGAAGGGGGAGGTTGGACTAAATTGCTTCTGAGGTCCCTGTCACTTCTAGATCTATGATCCTATGACTTTCCTGATTAATTTTAAATTTCTCATCTATAAAGCCAAAAGATGGTGATGGGGTGCTGGGGTACATGTGCTTGGACCCCAATTCTAAAATCACATTTCTCTTTAAAAATCACATTTCTCTCTAACCTCAAAACATTATCCCAGGCAGTTTCTCCCCAGCCCAAGGACAGAGCCTGCCCTAGAAAAACTTTTCTCTCTTTTCCTGATACAGTACACAGCTGCCTCTGTAGAATGTGTTAGTTCAACCAGCTGTGTACTGGCTGACCTGGCCATGTACTGTGTCATAATGACATTTACTACTCACTGACCAATCATATGTATCTTAAACTTAGACATACGTATACTCCCTTACATTTATCTTGTCTAACAAGACATTGATGAGAGCATTCTGATATTCCTTAGTCTGACTGTTGGTTGACTTAGTGATGGTTCAGGCCTAAAACCACACCTCTGTGTAGCACCTCCCCATCTTGGGCTATTTCCCGATAAACTCTGGGTAAAATACCTGCACAGCAGAAACCAAAAATGCATGTTCCTCTAGGAACTAACCACTCCTTAACCATTCTCTAATCCTACCCTGAATCACCTAGCTAACATATTTGGCACATGTTTTACTATAAAATATCCTATATAAAATTTACCTGTACATCTCTAAGATTGCAGGTTCCCTAGAAACTCTTACCTACTGAAAAGCATAATAAATCTTTACTTTGACCTCAAGAATGATGAGTCCACAAATTCATTCCAGGTGACCTGCCCCAGTACTCTGGTCTTTGGGGGATTTCAGAATTTCATCCATCTCCCTTTCTAGCCCTCATCAATGGAAAAAATGGACTTCTATGGTCTTCTTCAGATCTATATTTGTGACCCTATTGGGCCTATCATCTTATGAAGACTAGCTTCCAAGGTGTGTAGTGGGATATATCTTTGTCTTGAAGGGAATGGTGGCACCACTGATAGACTACTGGGCCTGGAGTCAGGAAGGCCTGAGTTCAAATCATTCCTCATACACTTATTAGCTTGTATGACCTTGGGGAAATCACATAACCTCTATTTGCCTGTTTCCTAAACTGAAGATGGGGATGATAACTTACAACTACTTCTCAGAATTGTGAGGATCCAGTGAGATTACATGTGTAAAGTGCTTAACACAGTGCCTGGCATATAGTAGATACTATATAAATGTTTATTCTTTTCCCTTTCCTACTCAAATCAATGAAATCATAGATGTTTTGATGTACCCAACAAAATTGTGCGTGTGTGTTTGAATATTTACTTGAAGGAACTATAATCTTATCTGTACTTACCTTTTACTAACAGCTATACCCCTTAAGACATGGTCTTTGTGAACTGCTAAGGTTGAATGATAAGTCTAACTTAGGTGGGATGGCCTTCAGAAAAGGCACACAGCCCATCTCTTGACTTTTTCTAATAACTTTCCAACTTGGGAAGACATTTAAGAGTTTAATCTCTGCTGGTATGGACTTAGGAAATGCTGGGTCACTTCCGTGCCTCAAAGAGGCATCAGGGAAGAGTTCTGAGAAGAATAACATACAGGAGAGGCACCAAGCAAAATAAGCATGAGCACAGAATGGTGAAAAGCAGCCACTTCTTTCCAGGTGGGCAGACTGAAAAGACCTGTGAGGCTCCGGAGGTGTTCCTGCTGCCCACTCCACAGCTTCCAGCTGCAGCTGTTCTTGGAGCTCTCTGGCTGTTCCCTATGATTGCTCCCAAGCTTGTGTTAAATTTAAAAAGCTATCACTCTCCCTTGGAAGTGTGCCACCGCCTCCTCTCTAGCCTTTCCAAAGGCAGCTTCATTATCATGGAAAGGATATTGGATTTAGATGCAAAAGAACTGAGTTTCAACTCTGGCTCCAACATTTACAGGCTGTGCAATTGTCCCTGAACCTCAGTTTCATCATCTATAAAATGGAAATTACAATATTTATCTTAATCTTCATAAGGTTTGTTTTGGTTTTTATTTTTTAAGTGGAAAAGGATATTATAACCCTTAAAGCACTAAGGCAGTCTGATGTAGTCATAAGAATGCTAGATAGGAACTCGGAAGACTTGTTCTTCAGCACTCTCAAACGTTTTGAACTTTTTCTAAGTCTTGGTTACATCATAGGTAAGCAGGAAATAACAATATTTGCGTGAACACAGACAAGGTTTTTTTGTTTTGTTTTGTTTTAATGGGCAAAGTCCTTTATAAGCCATAAAACATTAAAGAAATTTGAGTTAGGTCTCATTATTATTGCTAGTGTCCATCCTTCAAGGGCAAATTCAAGCTCCATCTTTTCTAGGAAGCTTCCCCTGACTGCTCTAAACCATACTCATAAAATTACTGTCAGGTCTGAAAAAGCCTTTAGAGATTCTCTAGTCAGATCCCTGTTCTATAACACAGGAGTATATGGAGACCCAGAGAGGGTAAGAGACTTAGACATACTCACGCACCATATTCCTGGCCAAGGTTTGGACTCTAATTTGGCTTTCTTGTGTCTGACCCAGGCAAACACACTCTCTCTCCCTCTCTCCTTCTCTCTCTCCTTCTCTCTCTCTCTCTCTCTCTCTCTCTCTCTCTCTCTCTCTCTCTCTCTCTCTCTCTCTCTCTCTCTCTCTCTCTCTCTCTCTCTCTCTCTCTCAGACTACACTACCTTTCCTACTGATTTTTGTTTTCTGAATATCTATTGCACTTCTGGTCGCTGCCTGTATTTAACACTTCAATGCTTAGTTGTTCGCTAACCGCCACATGCATGTATATTCTGTCTTCGTTGCTCAATTGAAACCGCCCTCTCCAAAGGTACAAACATGCTCTTAATTGACAGACTTGATGGCCCTTTTTCAGTCTTCATCCTTCTTGATCTCTTTGCTACATGTGATATATTGAACCACCCTTTCCTCCTGGATACAATAACTGATTTTTTCATGGCACTATTCTCTCCTGATTCTCTTATCAAAATACCCCTTTAGACCTATTGGTACAAAAATATTTATAGCAGCTCTTTTTGTGGTGGCAATGAATTTAAAACTGAGGGGAATGTTCATCAATTGGGGAATGGATGAACAAGTTGTGGTAAATGAACGTAATGAAATATTATTGTGTTATAAGAAATGACAAGCAGACAGATTTCAGAAAAACCTGGAAAGACTTACATAAACTGATGCTGAGTGAAGTGAGCAGAACCAGGAGAACACTGTACACAGCAACAGCAACAGTGTGTGATGTTTAACTATGACAGACTTGGTCAGGATGGAGAACCTGTGGCCTCAATGCCACATGTGGCCTTCTAAGTCCTTGCTTGAGGTACTTTTACTGAGTTCAAGTTTTCCAGAACAAATCCTTTTGTTAAAAGGATTTGTTCTGTGACGTTTGGATTCAGTCAAAGGACTGCACTTGAGAAACTAGAGGGCTACATGTGGCTTTGAGGCCACAGGTTCCCCACCTTGTCAAGTAGCTCTTCCGGGCAAAACAATGATCCAAGGCAATTCTGAAAGACTCATGATGTAAAATGCAAATCACATTCAGAGAAAGAACTATGGAGTCTCAAAGCAGATCAAAGCATACTAATTTTGCTTTTTTTTCTTTCTCATGGTTTTTCCCGTTTGTTCTGATTTTTCTTTCACAACATGACTAATGTAGAAATATGTTTAACAAGATTGTACATGTACAACCTATATCAGATTGCTTGCTGTCTTGGGGAGTGGAGAGGGAAGGGAGACGGAGAACAATTTGGAACTCAAGATTTTACAAAAATGAATATTGAAAACTACCTTTACATGTAATTGGAAAAAAAATACTATTAATACTATTAAGAAAAAAAAAAAGAAATGTTCCTTTTCTGTTTCCTTCTCTGTATCATCATCCATGTCATGCTCCCTAACTGTGAGTGTCCCCCAAGTCTCTGTCCTGGGTCATCTTCCCTTCTCTTTCTGTCATCTCTTAATGACTTTGTCAGTTCCCATGGATTTAATTATTATTGCTATGCAGATGACTCACAGACCCATTTTCTCCCCTGAGTTTCAGCCCAGCATTAGCACTGCATATTGGACATTTCAAAGCAGATATCCAAGAGTTGTCTTGAACTCAACATATCCCAAAATTGAACTTAATACATTTTTCCCCAAACCACCCTATCTTCCATGATTCCTTATTTCTGTTCAAGGTAATACAATTTTGCCCAGATTCATAATCTTGACTACTCACTCGCCTTTCCTCCACATATCCAATTAGCTGCCAAATTTTTTTAGCACTTCCACAACATCTCTATCTGACTCCTTCTCTCTACTAACATAGCCACCATCTTAGTTCAAGCCTTTATTATGTCTTGCCTAAATTATTGCAATGCCTTCTTAATTATTCTCACTGCCTCAAGTCTCTCTCCATTTTAATAATCTATCCTCTGCACAGCTTCCAAAGTCCATTTCCTTGAGCAAAGATCTACCTCCACCAGGACATGGAACATCCATCTTCTTATCTTCTCTCAATATTTATAGTCTATTTTAGTTAGAAATAAATAAAAAGGCCAAGAGTTTACTGAGAGCTATAAGAAATTAATCTTCTCTATAATTAACAATTTCAGCAAGGTTATAGGATATAAAATAAAGCTATATAAATCATCAGCTTTTTAAAAAAAATATATTACCAACAAAGTCCAGCAGAAAGAAAAAGAAAGAGAAATTTCATTTATAAATATATTTATTTTTACAAATATATATTTATATTTAAGGGCAATATGAAATACTTGGGAGTCTACTTGCTAAGACTAACCCAGGAACTATAAAAACACAATTATAAAAACACTTTTCACACAAATAAAATCAGATCTAAACAATTGGAAAAATATTAATGGCTCATAGGTAAGGCTGAGCCAATATAATAAAAATGACAATGCTAGCTAAATTAATTTACTTATTCATTGCCATACCAATCAAACTACCAAATAATTATTTTATAGAGCTAAAAAAATAATAACAAAATTCATTTAGAAGAATAAAAGGTTAGGAATATCAAGGGAATCAATGGAAAAAATGTGGAGAAAAGTGGTCTTTAGCATTATCAGATCTTAACTGTACAAAGCAGTAATCATCAAAACAATCTGGCACTGGCTAAGAAATAGTGCGGTGGATCAGTGGATTAGGTACACAGTAGAAAATGACCATAGAAATCTACTGTTTGATGAATACAAAGATCCAAGAAATGATGAAGAAGATACTTTCAGAAAAGCCTGTGAAGACTTATAGGAATTGATGCAAGGTAAAATGAGCAATACCAGGAGAACACTGTACACAATAACAGCAATATTGTACAATGATCAACAGTGAACGACATCTGTGACTCCTCCAGGATCTGATCTCAATAATACAATGATACAAGACAATTCTGAATGACTTATGGTGAAAAATGCTATCCATCTCCAGAGAAAGAACTGATAAAGTCTGAGTGCAGATTAAAGCATGCTTGTTCTACTTTCTTAATTTTTCTTTTTCTTTTATATTGGTCTGTTTTTCCCCAATATGATTAAGATGAAAATATTTTTGCATGAATGCACATATAACAGCTGTATAAAATTGCTTGCCTTTTGGGGGGGCAGGAGAGAGGGAGAGAACTTGAAACTCAAAATTTTAAAATGAAGAATCTCAATTATTTTATACATAATAGAGACAAAATGAAGAGGGGGAAAAAAGAAATTGATCTTATCACATCCATCATCGTATATGAATCTGCTTTCATATTTTTCTTCCAACTGCTATGAATTACCTTTAAGTCAGATAACCAGAATTCACAGAAAGAAAAAAATAAAGACTGACTTGGGCTGCACCACTTGCTAGCAATTCCTAGGAGCAAATCAAAAAATATTATTTTGAACCCCCATAGTGATTCTTGAGTTTTAGATTAAATATGGAACCAAGTGGAAGAAATACCAGAGCCCCAAATAATATTTGATTCTGTTTATGCTATTTTTTTTTATTTTGTTATAATTTCCTCAAGGGCCAGATAAAAAATGGTTTTTAGTGTTAAACAAGCACCAACTAGACCTTAATCTCACTGAGGGTCCATAGCATATATACTGTTCCTTTGTACTTCCCTTAAGACTGAGTGTGGACCATAGGTATCCAATAAGTATTAGTTAATTAGCTGTCACTGAGATCAACATTGTTGGAGCTTCTCTAAAGAATTTCTAAAAAAAAAAAGTTCAGAGCATTTGGGGACATGTTTTCATACACCTAAGAGTTGTCAAGTGGAAGAGATATTGTTAGATTTGTCCTATATTTCCTCAGAGGGTCAACCAGGAAAGAATAAGGGATGGCTATAGAAGTCTAATAAGGATACACTTCCTCACAGTTAGAACTGTTAAAAAGTGAAATGGGTTGCCCCAGGAGGCAATGTATTCACCACTAGAAGAAGTCATCTAGTAGAGATGGAGTGGCCACATGACTTTTATGGATGTTACAGAAGAGATTCCTTCACAGGCACAGGTGGGACTTTTGAGGTCTCTCAACTCTGATATTCTGTTCTACCATTATCTCACTTCAGACACTTGACAGTCTTTACCTGTGTGACCTTGGTCAAGTCACTCAACCCCAATTGCCTCATCCTGGGTCATCTCCAGTCATCCTGATGAATATCTGGTCATTGGATTCAGATGGCTCTGGAGGAGAAGTGAGACTGGTGACCTGCACAGCCATCCCTCACTCAAAACAAAGTGCAAGTCATGTCATTATTTCTCTGATGGCATGGATTTTTCGGCAATGAAGGACGAACACGCACGCACAAAATATTCCATGTAAAACATGTATGCATGCATGCATGCACATGCATTTTCACACACACACACATCTTTTAAATCAAGGCAAAGGCCCTGTCAAAGTTCTTAGCTATATTTCAAAGCCCAGATGAAATGCTATTTGTTTCATGAAACCTTCCAGGATTCACTGTCCAGTTGCTTAATCTCTTTATGTTCTTTCTCCCTATATCGTTATCCTCACCTCCTCATTCTCTTCTATGTCCTACCCTCCCAGATACTATGCAATGGAAAAGTAAAAAGTTTGGTGTGGGGGTCAGAGGATCGGAATTCAAGCCTCCATCTCTGCCATTTACTACCTATGTAACCAGGGACAAGTTATTTCATATCTCTAGTCCTGTTGATTTGTGTTCAAATGAAGGGTTAAATTCATTGGCCCTTAAGGTCTTTTCCAGCTCTAAATCCATCATCCTATGACCTTGTGATCCTGATGAGATGCCAAACCTTTTCATTCCCACATCTCCAATATGTCTCAAGTCCTTCCCATTCTCTGAATATACCCAGCACCCTATTACACCTTCTCATTATCCATGTCTCTCCTGTGCTCCACAATGAGCTCCTAATTGATCTCCCTGCCCTATCTCTTTTCCTATCACCAATCTATCCTCCACACTGGTTCCGAAGTGATTTTCCTAAAATACAAGTATGACCAGGTTACTCTTTTGCTCAATTAATTCTAATGGCTCCCTATCATCTCCAGGATCAAATACAAAATCCTCTGTCTTTTAAAACCTTTCAGCACCTGGCTCCAAGCTATCTTTTCAACCTTATAGTATATTGTTCTCTTTATCACACTCTGTGATCCAGCCAAATTACCTTACTCCTGATTCTTCACATATGACATTATCTCCTATTTCCTTGCCTTTGTACTGGCTATGTCTAATGCCTAGAAAATATTCCCTCTCCTATCTGCCTCTTAGAATTGATCCTTTGTTTCCTTCTAAACTCAGTTCAAATGTTACTTTCTACACAAAATTGTTTTTGATCTTCCCAGCTATTAGTATCCTCCACACCAAAATTATCTTTTATTTACTTCATATATATTGTATATGCATATATTTCATATGTATGTCTGTATTTATGTATTTTATATATAGATATGTGTGTATATACAATATATATATGTGCATGTGTATACATGCATACATATATGATCTTTCCCTTGAGAGAACATAAACTCTTTGAGACAAAGGCAGTTTCATTTTTATTTTTTATCTTGAGCACTTAGCACAGAGCAAAGTGCATAGTAGGTGTTTAATAAACTTTTATTTATGGATTTGAACCCTTTGGGTTCCATCTACCACATCTCATTTTGCATTACGTGTATTTTGCACATACCGTGCTTCATATACCAGACTGTGAATTCCAGGAAGTCAGGTGTTCATTCTATTTTTTTTTTCCCTTTCAGTATTGCTACATCTTGACATCATCCATCACATATGATTTCTCTGATAATGGGAGTGACTTTAAGTTTAGCTGGCACAATCAGCATTTTCTGGCTGCATCCAGAACACCACTTCATCACCATTCAGATATCCTGATTTGGTGAGACACTGCGTCTGAGCTCTCGAGTGGGACAAGCCATTTTTCTAAACAGATACCCATAAATGCACTCACGGCAACAAAACATCATGGACAAAAGTCCAATAATCCCATCTCTATGAGCAATACCAATAACTGTTCTCACCTTGTCTCTCCACCTATAATCTCACTATCCACTTTTACTCAAAACCATAGATAGGTTGGTTTGATCAATACAACATGAGTTCTGCTCCTTCTGTCTGACTTTTAAAATTCCTAACTGTAGCTAGCTTATGAAAGAAACGATGGAAAAAAATCTACTTCCCCCTGAATATAAAGCTATTCTCTACATATCCTATTGGGTAAGAATATCCTTGGGGAATCAATTGCCTACTATTTGCCACAGTTATAAACTTTTCCTTCCACCTCTATACCAGCATGGTACCCTATTCTCTCTGGAATTCTGACAGACACCAAGAAATGTTTTTCTATATAGCAGATATTAAAAAAATATGCATTACAATATTTTGGCTTGAACCAAAGAGTCATGGACTTAGAGCTGGAAAGCTCCTCAGAAGATGGAGAAGACTTTACAGAAGAGGAAAGCAAGAGACAAAGACATTAAGGCTATACAGCCATTAAGTATCTGGGGTGGGATAGGAATCCCAGTTTTCCTTCCTCCAAACCCAGAATTCTATCCACACCGTGGTTACATCATTCTGAGGGCCTGCCTATCACCATCAGATCTAAGAACACTGCTCCACGTTTTTTTTAGGAAGCACAATTTCTCTTTACTGTCTTTCTCCATATATTTGGTTCCAACCCCTGGACACAGATTCCTGTATATTTATTTAAACAAAGCTGCTGCCTATGTTCTCCTGTATGGAAGATGTGAACTCCAATCCAAGTACTCAAGATGCTGTGTCTTGGTTATTCCTCTGAACTGGCTTAGCACCACACTCTGATTTCTACCACCTGCCCCTCACTCCCAGCCCAGGCTGGGCCTGTAACTTGAATACCATAACCCTGTGTTGCAGTGGAAAAGGTATAACAAATGGAGTCAGGACACCAGTGTTTGAATCCTGGTTTAAAATCCCGTTAGCTATGTGGCCCTGGGCAAGTTACTTTCTCTATGAGCCTATGTCTCCTTATGTTTAAAACAGGGCTAATCATATTTTCCTTATCTACCTCAAAAAAATTATGAGCAAAGTGCTTGCTTAATCTACATAAATAAGAGCTATGTCTCTTATTAGTGGGTTATTATTAATAAGATCCACAACCTGCTGTTCCATTTTAGATGGAAAATGGAAAGGAAGAAGGATTTATTAAATGTCTAATATGTACCAGGCACTTTGCTAAGCACTTTACAAATCTATCTCATTTGATCCTCACAAAATTCCTGGGAGGATAGGTGCATTATATTCCCATTCTACA
Source organism: Notamacropus eugenii (assembly GCF_028372415.1). Lineage (NCBI taxonomy): Eukaryota > Metazoa > Chordata > Mammalia > Diprotodontia > Macropodidae > Notamacropus > Notamacropus eugenii. Next base: position 422,100,065 of record NC_092872.1, on the reverse strand, counting down.
GCTGAGGGCAGTGAGGCAGAGAGTGAGTTGCTCAGGATCCAGTAGGAAGTGCCTGAGGCTGGATCTGTCTTCCTTACTCCAAGCTCAGTGTTCAATTTAACTATTCCAAAAAGTGGTGGAGAAAATCTAGAACTGGTTAGTCCCTTTATTTTGATTCTCTTGTTGACTAATATCCATCACCATGTGATCACATAATAGTGACACCTTATGAATACACAAAACTCAACATCTTACAAATCACTTTCCTCACAACAAACCTCTGAGTCAGGATAATTATTGGTATCCTCATTTTACAAATGAAGAATTGGAATCTCAGAGAGGGAAAATGACTTGCCCAGGGTCACAAAGGTAGTAAATGTCAGAGCCTGGACTCAGACTGAAGTCTAACTCCAAGACCAGTGCTCATACCATAATATCATGCAGTTTGTTTGATGGAAAATACTGTCTTATTTTTGCATTTATATGCCCAGTGTCTTGCAAAGTACCTTAAACATAGTAGACATTTAAAAAATGTCTGTTAGTCAACTGATTGACAGTCATGAGTGAAATTTAACAGAGACAGACTAAGGTTATCCTCCAAGTAAGATATCCTTTACTAGCAGGGCTTGCAGCCTGGTAACAAAGGATTTTTATGGCTAGCCTCCATTTGTGCCAAAGATCCCAAGTGAGGGCTGACAGCATCTTTTAAAGGTGTGTCTTCCTTCTCATTTACCCGACAGTATATCAGTGAGACACTCTCTGGTAAACATAAGACAACCATGATTGGTGCACATTTTAATGAGGAGCTGGGCTGAGAGTTCCCAGCTCCTCTCTATTACTTCATCATTGAGGGACCAGGTTAGGAAAAGCAAGAACACAGGAGTCATTCCCTGGGAAGGGCCTTAGCTTAAACTCACATACGGAAGGAAGGGGCCCCACCAAGGCTAATAAGCAGATGCCTTGGAGGCTGGGGATAGCCACCTTAATCATGCCCTTCAGAAACTGCCTGTCCTTCAAAAGTTAAGATTTGTCAAAATGTGAAAAAAATAGAAATATTGGCCATTAAATAAGACAATCCAGTATTAATCTTCCTCATTTCTACGGTAGCACTTCAGCCAGTTGCCATATATTGAGTAACTTAGAACATAAGCTCCCTGACCTCCAGAATTATATCCTTATTGTCCTTACATCCTTGGCACATGATGTAGTGCCTTGGAACTAGGTACATAGTCCTCACTTCTGCATTAGCAGCCACCTGACTAAGTCAGCCCTGGCCTAGACACAGCCTGGGCCTAAGGATAAACTCAGGCGCATTACATTGTAGAATGCAAGGCCCAGGCATGTGACCTTGGGGGAAGTATCAGCCTCTTTATCTTGGTTCCATTATCTGTCAAACAAGGACAATAATGCTGACCTAATAAAGGGAGATGGTGTTACGATGGATTAATTCATTAATGAATATAAGGAGTTTAGAAAATACAAGTGTAATATAAATACTCAGTGTTATCATTTCTGCCCCTCTATGTTCAGAATGAAAAGGCCTATAGACATCCAATTTTAGAATGGATAATAGCTTTGATTTTGTGCCAAAAGGAAAGAGAATATATCTACAGGATAAACAACAGCTGTTCACACATAATAGACTCTGGAAGTTAGAGAAAAGCTAAGGCTTTGTCACAGTTCATGGGAAGAGCCTCATGTCCCTGTTCTCTGACAGAGCAAAACCCTACTCACAGCAACCACTGTGTAAGGAAATGAGATCTCCAACTCTGTCCAACATATGCTGCTCACTGAGCATCGGGACTGAGCTCCTCGTCTAGACCTGGGGTTGGGTTCATGACGAGCTATCTACACTCTCTAACTCATTCCCTATTGTGACCAAGATGGTTGGCCTGGGTTAGGAGGTCAATTTTTGCCTGGTCACAGGGGTAACTCTGGAGCCTATTCCAGGTTGAGTCAACAACTCATCTGGAATAAGCTTAGGACTTTCTGGCACAGGTTACCCAATAACTGATAATCATATTTGCTATTTGTTGATGATTAGAGGAAAGGAGACCAGTGGGGAAGTCTGAGCATGTGGGATAGATAAGGATCACAGTGCAGTAAAAAGTGTGTTGGTCCAGAAGTCAGGAAACCTAGATCAAAAGTTCACCCCCACCCTTATTCATTTACTTGGAGATTTTGAGCAAATCATTTTCCTGTTGAGGGTCTCACATCTTTCATCTCTAAAATGAAGGGATCAGACAAGCGAGTCTCTAAAGTGCCTTCCAGTCCTAAACTTTTAATATCCAATGATTTTCATGATAATTATGAAAAATAATTATAATAATAATATAATAATGGTAATTAATAGGTCTTGCTACCTATTAATGATCATTATTTAGCTAGCTGGCCTAGTGGATAAAGTGTTGGACCTGGAAGTAGGAAGATGTGAGTTCAAATCCAGCCTCTGTGATCTTGAACAAGTCACTTAACCTCAGATTGCCTAAGTTTCCTCATGTGTAAAATGAGGAAAATAATAGTGCCTACCTCCCTAGGTTGTTGTGGGCATCAAATATGAGAGCAATTCTAAAGTGTTCAGCATAGGCCTAACTCATAGCAAGCACAAGTTAATATTAGCTATTGCTACTGTTATTCACAGTATCACAGCCTTTAGACCTAGAAGAAATCTTACCATCTAGGCCTATTCCCTTATTATACAAATAAGAAACTTTAATTTCTGAAAGAGGAAAGGACTTGCCAAAGACTACCAAAGACAAGGTCTTCTAACTCCAGATTCATTGTTCCTTCTGGCTATCCTGTTGTTCTGGAGTAACTATTCACCCCAGGTTTGGCAATGATCTGTGAGTCATGGTAAGGATTGGGCACCCTTGTGCTGGACAAGCTCACTTTGGTTTCAAGGAAAAAGAACAAACATTGCCTCACCTCAAATCTCTTCCCTCCATCCCTTTCCCTGCTTCATGGGCCAACGGACCTCCTCCTCTACGGCTTCTCAAACTGCCTCCAGCCTCTGCTGCAGGGACTAGGAAAGAGGTCGAAAACCTGAACTCTGTAGTACTCATTTCCTTAATATAGAATTTAGAGACCTAGAATTACAATAATTCCAGGCCAACCTTTTGAATATCATTTAAGGAAACTAAGGTCCAAAAAAGTTCAGTAATTTGCCCAAGGTCATATAGATAAGGAACAATTCTGGGATTCAAACTTGAGGGCAAATCAAGCATTTTTACTATGTTATCTTTCAAAGCTGTTTCTGTGAGAGAAGAGTGGTGGCAGGCATCTGGAAAAGCTAATTGCTGCCTAATGCATTCTGTAAGCTGGGCAAAGGTAGGCAGCTCTGCTGTAGCTTTTTGAAAGGGCCATCATCGGTCCTTTCAGAAAATAGATATAAACACTTTCATATACCATGTTTGGGTTCATTCAAGTGCATTCTAATTTTTAAATATACCTTATGCCTCCATATGCAGACAACAATGACATGTGACAGATGTGTCTTGACCTATAAGATCTGTTCAACAAAGAGGCATTTATTCCATTTGATTCTGAAAATTTAAGGCTTGGCAGGTGAAATACGCACAGCAAATAGCTTATGTTTTCATGGAAACAAAATGAGCAATTGAGCTAAATTTATAAAGTCATAGGAAAAGGGTGAGAGAAAATTTAATTAGATAGTGGTAACAACTTCCTGGCTATTTCTAAACTATAATGTCAACCACTTACCCATTCATGGGGTATTTCTACCATAATAGGATTCACTGCTAGAGAAGGGTTTTTATTAATAATAATGTTATAAATAATTACAGCACCACAGACTAAGAGCTGGAAGGGACTTTAGAGGCCATCCAGTTCAACTCCTTGATTTTATACATGGAAACTGAGTCATAGAGAAGTTATATAGAGAGGCACAGACTTGTTCAAGATGATTCAAGAAACAAGTATCTGAGGCAGGATTTGAACACATATCTTCCTGAATCCAAGTGTAGTGCAATATCTATTATATTTCTGACACTGCATCTGACTAACCATGCTGTCTCTCACTAAAATTACCCTAGCTTACATTTATACAAGGTTTTACTATTTACATCCCTTGAGGTTGACATACTGCAAGCATACTGGACAAGGAAACTGAGAGGTTCAGAGAAATAAAGTAAAGGTGATGGCAGGACATAGATCCAAATCGTCTGCTTCTTTCCAATACTCAGCATTTCCTTAATAATAACCAAGTTCTTCAAGTGTGCTGAAATTACAGTTCAATGTGTAAAGTGATTACAATTCAATTTGTAAAGTGATTTGCCCTGAAATCGAATTGGGAATATATCTGGGGTATAATTGATTATGTGTGTGTGTATATGCATGTGCACATGTACACCTACACACACACACACACACACACACACACACACACACACACACATTTGCCCAAGGAAGGGAGTTTAGTATGAGAGAAGAGCGGAACCTGGAACCAAAGGGCATTTAATTAACACTGCCTTTCCAGAAATAACAGTATGTGTATAACACTGAGGTATACGGCTAAATGATGAGATCATCCAGGGTGAATGCTTACATGGGATATGAAGTGTGGGCTGGTCTGAGTCCAACTAGACAAGGCAGACTAGTTCAATCTTCAGTAACTCATTAACCTATCAGGACAGCTCAGATCCAGGGAAGGGAACTCTCATTGGAGAGACTAATAAAGGAGCAGGTAAAGACACCTTCATCACCCACTCAAGAACAAGAAACAAGATTTCATGGAGTAAATAGTCATCTTAAGCCAACTATCATAAAGCTAAATGCAATACATATTCTTGGATTTACTGCAGAGGGGAATGAAAATGAGAAGTTCTATGAGGAATCTGATATACAAGTCAACATATACCTTGATAATTAGTACCTTTAATGTTAAAAAGTAAAAACAGCAAAAAAAAAAAATGTTGTGAATTTTGGTTTGGAAGTAAGGCATGAAATAAACTATGAGTTTTTAAATTACTGAGAAAACTAATTACTGCAAAACAGAAAGACTGAGAGCAACCATAAGATTTATATATTTAATCCTAGAATTTATATGGAGCTATTAGAATTTACTGAATTGGGGGTGATATGGTCAAGCTCTAAGAAAATAGCTGAGTGGAAGATGGACTGGATGGAGTGGGGAGAAACTGAGGGAGGTAGACCAGCAAGCAGACTATTTCACTAGTCTAGGTATGAGGCAATGAGGCCTGCACCAGTGTTGTGGCACTGCCAGAGGAAAGAAGGGGGCATAAGTGAGAACACTTAAAAGGGAGAATTAACAGGACCTGGAAACAGAGGGGTAAAAGAGTGAGGAGCATGACACCCAGGTTAAGACTCTGGGTGAGGCCAGAAATCTGCACCCAACTAAATCAATGCTGTATCCTTGCTGGGTATTTTTTTCTATGTTAGTATTAAGTAAACTTTCTTTGTTAGATGTTAATTTAAAAAAAGAAAGAAAGAAATACTGATAGCACCTCCCAGGTGACTAGATGCTTCTAGTCCATGTATCATAGCCATTATCCAGGGAAGCAAAAGGATGGAGAAGTGGCCAGTCATTACCTCCAACTGCTATTAGAGCAGAGGTGGAGAAACTCTGGCCTCAAGGCCACATGTGACCTTCTAGGTCCTTGGATGCGGCCTTTCAACTGAGTTCCAGTTTTACAGAACAAATCCTTTTATTAAGGGGATTTGTAGTGTGAAGTTTGGATTCAGTCAAAGGGCTAAACTTGAGGACCTAGAGGGCCACATGCGGCCTTGAGACCACAGGCTCTCCATCCCTGTACTAGAGGGAAGTCAAGTTAAGCTGGCTGCAACAGGGCACCTTGAGGAAAGATAGGAGGCAGCATGTGCCAGGCAAGTTAAACCACCACCTTGACCACTATCTCCCTTCAAAACCTGGAAGGTGGCCCAGGACCTTGAGCCCAAGATCAAGAGCCTTGGGAATAGTAGTGCCCTCTCCAACACAAACTATTTAAGCAAGCTGCTGACTTTCAGAAAATGAGAAATGGATGAAAGTAAAAACCACAGATTCTGATCATTGCTATTTCTCAAAAATATTTAGCCAATAAAAAGAGACTGTTATGAAGAGGAGAGAAAAGTAGCCCTTAGTAAACTAAGACTTCATTTTCTTACCAAGCAAACAAAGGAACCAAGGGCAACACCACTTTGGGATACAAGGTCATTTGTAAAATGTTATGGAGGAATAAATAAATGAAATGAGAAGGAGGAAAACAAATAGATGTGAAATGGAACAGATCAGCAATATTATCATCATTAATTACAATGGAACCACTGTATTCAAATGCAAATATTATCTAACATCTTGAGGAAGTGAAATTCAAACATATAGATAATGAGATTAGGAAGAGTTAATAGGCAAAATCAAACATATATGAATGTGTATTCATATATCAATTACATTCATATGATTTTCTTGGAATAGGGAACGTCTTGTGAGGAAACTTCTGTCAATGTAGATTAGCAATTATCTTGCAAGTTATATACTCATAGAGAGTTACCTAAATAGAGGGATTCAGTGGGTTTTCCCACCACATACTACCAATATGTTCCAGAGGCAGAATAAACTCAAGTTTTCCAGACCCTAAAGTCATCTGGGGGGCAGCTGGGTAGTACAATGGATAGAGCGCTGGGCCTGAAGTCAATAAGACTCATCTTCCTGAGTTCAATTCTAGCCTCAGACACTTACCAGCTGTGTGACCCTGAGCAAGTCACTCATCTGTAAAATAAACTGCAGAAGGAAGTGCAAACTATTCCACAAAATCCCAAGTGGAGTCACAAATAGTAGGACAATAACAGGTCATCTTTCTATCCATTATGCCATCCTGGCTCAGTAATTAACTACATAAAAAAGAAATTTACACTTCAGATGATATAATTGTAAAGGTACCCAAGAATAAATTTCTAACATACTCAGAGATGGAAAGTTTCCAAAAGAATAGATAAGTTCAAAAAGAGTATTATTACAAAAAAAAAAAAAACCATCAAGAATAATCAATAGCTATACTGAGTGTTATAGGAAAGAGCACTGGACTAGGAATTACAAAGACCTAGGTTCAAATTCTGCTTTAGTCATTCACTAGCTGGGCAAGTTACCTAACCTCTCTTGGTCTCAGATGCCTCATTTGTAAAAAGTGGAGGCTGGAGGACATGACCTCCTAGATCCCTTCCAGCTCCAAATCTGTGATCCCATGAGGCAATGGACTTCCCCAGCATTTAACAAAGCATTTTGCATATACAAAGTTCTTGATAGTTTATCCAGTAGTCCACTCATCTTGAGGATAGCATAGTTGGAATATAAAAGTGAACCAGGTAAGTTTTCGAGACACAGTGTGTCTATACAGGACACTCTATCTTCCTAGTGACATAAATGACAGATGTGTAAAGAATAGATCTGTTGTTGATTGTTTGTTGATTACAAAAGAAAAAAGTTTGAGTGGCATTAAAATGGAACCTAAAACAACTTTTTCAGCCAGGAGCCTGCCATGCATGTGTTACGATAAAACCAGATTCCTTGACTTATAATTCCAATATGCTAATAGATCTGTGATCTCCTCAATGTGGGTAGTCCCTCAAGGGATTAAATCATCCATGCTTACCCATCTAATGCAACTCTTGTCCATATTCTCCTATAAGTTCAGCTTTGGGATCCACTCAACAAGCTTTTCATTCTCCTAACATTGTGTTGATATCAATGGATTGTACAGAAATGTGTGGCTTTCCCTCTTACTATGTGACTGACTCTCTCTCTCTCTCTCTCTCTCTCTCTCTCTCTCTCTCTCTCTCTCTCTCACACACACACACACACACACACACACACACACACACACACACCACTTCATTCATTAGCTATTTGTCTCTGCTCATTTATCACCATTTAAACTTGGAATCTCTTCACCTGTCCTCTTTTTGTGATCACACATTCACTTACTCAATGAAGCCTTCCTGAATAACCCTTCAGTTCCTTCTCATTTAGAAAGAGGCGACTCTAAGACAGACTTATTTAGAAGTGTACACACACATGTAAAAACTCGGCCAATGAGACTTAGAAGTCTTCAAGGAAAGAACCGTACTTCTTTCTTCTGCCATAGAGGACCTGGTGTAGAGTTGTGTCTCAAATAGTGAACTGCTTATGCCTGTGAGATGAGTGACCATCTCTTCCAACCAGGATCTGCAGCTATTCTGACTTCTGGAATGATGACGTTATTCTTAGGGCATAAAATATAGACTGCCTGATTATGTTGCCTTTTTGTTTTAGGGTTAGGAACTCTCTCTTAGACTTATGTATGTATACTTAGCAGTATCTAACATAGACCTTTCATAGGTATGTGTGTGTGTATTTGTATGCATGTGTGTGTGAGAGAGTCACGTAGGAAGAGTGAAAGTCACAGATTCTGAATGTTGAATTCGTGAATTAATATTAGTTTAAACATAGTATAACAGAAGAACAACACTGAACTTAGAGTTGGAAGACCCGTGAGGCAGGGATGGAAGGCACCTAACATGGGATCATAAAAATATCCATCTACAATTTCTACATCAAATTAATAATTTAAATTGAAAAAATTAGAAATGGGGGAAAATTGCCGACAATATAATACAACACAAAATGATACCATACGATATAATACAATACACAGCATTATAATGTAACAACATAATATATATAAAATATACATATAAGTATAAGTGTGTGTATATTACAATCTACATATTTCAGGGTATAGCACCCCCAGCACAGGGAAAAGAATACCAGTTAGATATCTCGCAACTCGTAGGAGCTAAAACACAGAACAGGAACTAGAAATATTTCCTAGGCCTCTAATGCCATGGCATACACAGGATGTGGCATCTAAATGGTGCAGTAGGTAGAGCTCTAGGCCTGGAACCAAGAAGACTTGAATTCAAATTGGGATTCAGACCCTTACCAGCTGTGTGAACATGGGTAAGTTACTTATCTCTGTTTGCCTCAGTTTCCTCAATTATAAAAACAGGAATGATAACAATACTTACCTCACAGGGTTGTTGTTAAGAAACAAAGAGGATGACATTTGTAAAGCCCTTAGCACAATGCCTGGTACCACAGGTGCTATAGAAATACTTCTTCCCTCCCCTCCCCACTACCCTCAGCAATAACTAAACATAAATGCAGTAAGTTTGGGTACCAAGTAAGGTGAATTACAGATTCAAACACAAGAAGGCTGGACTATGTCTCTACATCTTAACCCAACAGAAAAGATAACAGGGATAGAAGGCAGGAAATAGCAGTCAGATATTAAATCAATATCTGAACTGGTGTGAACCCAAGGCTTCCGACTCCATGGCAAATATTCTTTCCTGACCACCATAATGCCCATCAAAAAGGTGATATTTAATAGAGATAAATGCCTTGAAATTGTATTAGAAAAAAAAAGCTTCAAAAGTACAAGTTGCAGGAAATGTGACTAGGCAAAAATTTGAAAAAAACAAACAAAAAAACCCCATGATTTGGGAGTTTATTGAACTACAAGCTCAAACAGAACATGGCAGTCAAAAATCTAACATAATCTTAGGCCACACAAGGAGAGAATGAGTGCTGGAACACAGGAGGCGAGTTTCAATACACTCTCCATTGATCAGACAAAACGTGGAATTACTTCACTCAGCTCTGGGAACCACACTGGAGGAAGAACATTGACAGGCTGGAGAGTGTCTAGGGCAGGGGTCGGCAAACGACGGCCCAACGCCTGTTTCCGTACAAGGGGCGGCAGGCCATAGTTTGCCGAACCCTGATCTAGAGGAAGGTCACTAGAATGATGAGAGGACTAGGGTCCATGTCATATGATGACTGGTTAAAAGAACCGAAGATGTAGGCTTAAGGCAAACATGACAGCTATCTTCCAGCATTCAAAGGGCTATTACCTAGAAAAGGGATGAAATTTCCTCTTTTGGCCACAAATTGCAGAACTCTGAATGATGGGGAGAAGTTGAAGAGATGCAAACTGAGACTGAAAAAAATTTCCTAATAGTCACTGTTGACAAATGGTGAGATCTCCCTCTCTTGAAGTCCCTTAGGGAAGCTGGATGATCATGTAATTGGGGATGCTTGGAGGAAACTCTTGACCTACATGACCTCTGAAATTCTTTCCATTGAAGTCATTCTCTGACTCTGTTATCTCCCATAGTCAGGAAACTTGCTCTGACACTTACTAGCTATACATCTTTGGGTAGGTCACTTTATAATTTTAAGCCTCAATTTCCCCATCTATAAAATGGGAATAACAATGCTGACAGTAGCTACTTCACAGAGTTGTTGTGAGGAAAGAACTTGGTAAGCATCGGAGCACTAGAAGAATGGGAGTAATTCTTACAACTTTCAATTCCACATCATGCTCAATGTACCTGTCAATCTATCAGGCTCCTTCCATCTCCAGTAATTGCAATAAAAATGATGTCACATTACCAAGTGCCTCCCAGAATTCATAATGGAATTGCCCCACCTCAAAGTGCAATTCCCTTCCCTCATCCTCATCCTTCCTAATAAGGAGAGAATGCACCAGATACAGGGCACTCAGCTCTATAATGATACTGATCTCTCTGTGTTACCTCATCTCCTGCCACAAAGAGAGCCGGGATGTCAGAAGAGATCAGTCCACATGCATTTTATTTATATAATGCACATCTTAGTTGATCCTCCCTCTATTGTTCTCTGATGTACGACAAAACTCACACTTTATCGCACGTTTACCAGCCGTCAGAATAATCTATTCACCACACATTCTGCAGAGCTTTTTCATTTGGCACAACTGTCGCTGAGAGAAGCTTATGAATTCCTGTCATAAGGAATGAGAGGGGGAGGGGGGATATCAAAACACCCTTCTCTGGTGAGTCATGGCCCTGAACTCATTAGTGCAGGGAAAAAGCTGCTTTCCACAGCTAACCAGGCTATGTGGGATAATCACGCTTAGCACTTACAGCCACTTTCCATTCAATCCTCTCCCTGCTTTGGTGTTTATAGAAAATTCCTCTCCATGTTGTCAAAGTGAAGATCAGGCAATGCATTGCTCCTAATGGTCCTCACATTTGGATTTCAAAAAGAGCAAGGGACAGCAGCCAAAGGGTCTGTTTCTCAGAAGGTTCTTTGTCTTTCTCCTAATGCCTGGCTGGGAATAGACAACCTTCAGTGGGACACTAATGCAGTACCTAGCAGCCACAGGCTATCATCATCATCATCATCATCACTTATTTTAAGGGAAACTTTAATCTTTAAGATGTGAATTTTATTCTATTCTGAGGGATATGGATATGTCAAAGACAGGGAGAGGGGAGACAGAGACAGAGAAGGGGAAGAAAAAAAGATAGGAGGGGGAAGAGAGGGAGAGAGAGAGAGAGGGAGAGAGAGAGAGAGGGAGGGAGGGAGAGGCAATATTGTTACAACGAGAATTCAATATTAATGTTTTTCAGTTTTAAAAAACATAAAATGCACACACACACACACACACCCTGTGTGTGAACACCCACCCAACCTCAGTGTGAACACAGCTTCCTTCTGGTAACTGTCCTATTTCCTACTTGATCAAACACTTCATATCTCAAGAGAGGCATTTTTTTTAGATGACTTCTTTCGTCCTTTTCAGCTCTAAATCTATGAATCTGTGGTTTTCTTACAGGCTGGTTTATTTTTAATGCATGTGCTCTTGAGTTCATGCAAACATAGACCAAAGGCAGACTAGTGTTTGAAGCAAAGAGGAACGCTTAGCAAATCTATGAATCCTAATACCGTTTCTCCTAAGTTCATTAGTAGTAAGAGCCATAGCCAAAATGCTGATGGCAACAATGACTCACAAAATTTAAGAGCAATGAGCATAGAGTCAGGAGAACAAGGTTGAAATTCTAGCTGGGCTACTCAATAGAAACAGGTTGTCAAACAAGTTGCTCTTTGAGTCTCAGTTTCCTCATCTGTAAAATGGGTTTTAGAATATAACCAATATTTCACAGGACTGTCATGAAGACATTGCTTTCCACTTTATTTATTTAGCACTCCCAAATTTCTATAACTTTGAAAAGTTTATGGAACATTTTCCTTTTATGAACTCTGTAAGGAAGGGAATGCAAGTTTCATTATCTCCAGTTGACAGGTGAGGAGCTTACAACTTAAGTGAAATCCGGACTCAGGTCTCCTGTCCTTAAGTCACATTTTCAGTTGCTTAACAGTGTTGTTTGTTTGCACAGCTAAAAAAAAATCCCCCCAAAACAAAACAAAACAAAAAAAACATAGACTTGGAATCCTAACACTTTGGTTTGACTCCTGGTTTTACCTCCTCCTACTACTGTGATCTTGGGCACGTTTTCTAACCTTTCTGAGCCTCAATTTTTCATATGTGGAATGGAAATAATCACACTGCTACTACCTATTTTGTTGGGTTCCAGTCATCATAATAGCTACCAAGTGCTTCAAAACTAAAAGTTCAATTTCCACGTTTCAAAGTTTCAACAAACCTGTAAACCCAATCAACATGGCACACCCTTCACCAGTATAGATTACAGCCTAGCCACACTTTCATGTTACACATGACTCCAGCCTATCGTACCATAATACCTCTAAAGAAGAGCCACACAATACACCTGAGGCCCTTCTCTAGGTATTTTAATATTTCTTGGGTTCCAGTGCAATATTTGGACCAGTTACTGGTTATCCTTTACACTCACAGCATGACCACTCAACATCTTCTATCAACTATCTGTGTCCTTGATAATGTATTTCATGTCACTTCATGCATACAAATCATCAAAAATAATATACTGCAACTTTTACTCACTATGAGCTGCTTCATTTTTATGTCAGCTATTATTGATTAAGGAAACATGTACTTTGATTACAGAGTAAATTAAAATGTTGACTGAAACTTGTTCTCAAGTATGAAATGCATGTCTTGCCAACTTCAAAAATTCTTGGAGAAATTAAAATATACAGTGTCACCAAAAATATATACCCACTTTATCACCCCACAATACTATAATTTTTCCAGAAAATACAATTAACAATTATATCAAAAGTAGATGTGTAGTAGATGTATGCATATATTAGATGACACCCTTTTCATTTATTAACCAAATCTTAGACATAATACATTCATGTCCAGAAGATCAAGTTTTAAAGTCAAATGAAGAACGATATTCCCAAATAGAATGTTTTCTTGTAATATGGGTTAACTTTTCATGTTAATAACCTCTATCATAACCCACAAACTTTATTCCAAATTTTTGTTTTATTCTATAGCAAACAGAATTTATACTTCAATGACTTTTTGACAGTGGGCACTTTTTCATTCACACTCTGTGATACCATCTTGAACAACATCTGTCCATATGGACTTAAGCATACCGACTTTTGAAAAACACAATTTGCTCCCTTCACTTTCAACTTCATTAAAAATCTGTATTTCTATACAATAAGCAAATGGTATAAAAGCTTCAACTATCTTAGGTGGTAAGGCAGGTGTGGTGCGGAAATCAGAGAATAAGAGGCCTTAGTATACACGCAGCATTCAGATGTTTAAAATGGTAGCTAAAGTGTTCAAAGCTGCTTTGTTCTGCAAGTTGTTTGTACATACCATTTTATACATAGGTGATTCACTCTACCACCCCTATCTCTGCTTTATTCAATGAAGCCTTTGCTCACCTGCTCCCCTTATAGCACTCCTGGTAGTGAGATCTACCTCATATAAATTTAAAGCACTTTGGGCTAGTCTTACGTACTTACTGTGCTAAAGTCTGTCATGCCCCTTACTAGACTATAAGGTTTTTGAGGTCAGGAGCCATACCATTTATCTCTAAATCTCACTAACATCTAGCAGAAGAGGTGCTTAAAAAATGTTGGGGGCTTTCTTGTTCAGCTGATTTTTATACTATTTTTTTTTTACCTGAGTGAAAATACCATATAATGGTGATTTATTTTATTCTTTTAATATGTAATTTATTTATTTTTAGTTCTCAACATTCACTTCCACAAAAATTTGAATTCAAAATTTTCTCCCCATCTCTCCCCACCCCCACCCCAGGACAGCATGCATCCCATCCACCCCTTCCACCAGTCTGTTCTCCTTTCTATTACCCACCCTTCTTCCATTCCCCTTCCCCTCTATTTTCCTATAGGGCAAAACAGATTTCTATACTTCATTGCCTGTATAGCTTAATTCCCAGTTGCATGCTAAAAAATTTTTAACATTCATTCTTAAAGCTTTGGGTTCCATATTCACTCCCTCCCTCCCTACCCACCCTCGTTGAGAAACCAAGCAATTCAACATAGGTCATACATGTGTTACAATGCAAAGCACTTCCATAATAGTTATGCTGTAAAAGACTAACCATATTTCCCTCTCTCCTATCCTTCCCTTCATTTATTCTATTCTCTCCCTTGACCTGTCCTCCCACAATAGTGTTTGCTTCTAATCATTCTTTTCCCCAATTTGCTATCCCTTCTATTATCTTCCCTCTCCTATCTCCTTTCCCCGTGCTTTCCTGCAGGGTAAAATAGGTTTCCATATCCAATTGAGTGTGTTATTCACTCCTTAAGCCATATCCCATGAGAGTAAGGCTCAATTATTTCTTTCATCTCCACCACTCTTCCCTTCCATTGTAAAAGCTCTTTCTTTCCTCTTGTATATGTGAGATGATTTGCTACATTCTACCCCTCCTTTTCTCTGACTTCTAGTACATTCCATTCAACAGTAAATTTTATTTTTTTAGGTATTCTCCCTTCATATTCAGCTCACCCTGTGCCCTCAGACTATGTGCATGTGTTTGTATACACATGCATATATGTGTATATATACATATATTTGTATATATATACACACAAACACACATATATAAACACATACATACACATATACACCCATGTGCATACACATATGTAATATACCCATACACACCTACATATATGTGTGTGTATATATATATGTGTGTATATATGTGTGTATGTATATATACATATAAATATTTATATATATATATGTATGTATATATGTATATTCCCTCTAACTACCCTAATACAGAAAATGGTCTCATGAGTTATAAACATCTTTCCATGTGGGACTGTAAACAGTTCAACTTTAATGAGTTCCTTAAGACTTCTCTTTCCTGTTTACCTTTTCATGTTTCTCTTGATTCTTGTATTTGAAAGTCAAATTTTCTATGCAGCTCTGGTCTTTTCAACAAGAATGCTTGGAAGTCCTCTATTTCATTGAAATTCCATGTTTTTCCCCTGAAGTATTACACTCAGTTTTGCTGGATAGGTGATTCTTGGTTTTGCCCCCAGCTCCTTTGATCACTGGAATATCATATTCCAAACCCTTCAATCCCTTTGTGTAGAAGCTGCTAAATCCTACATTATTCTGATTGTATTTCCACAATACTTTAATTGCTTCTTTCTGGCTGCTTGTAATATTTTCTTCTTGACCTGGGAACTTTGGAATTTGGCTACAATATTCCTTGGAGTTTTTCTTTTGAGATCTCTTTCAGGAGGTGATCAATGCATTCTTTTCATTTCTATTTTGCCCTCTGCTTCTAGAACATCAGGGCAGTTTTCCTTAATAATTTCTTGAAAGATGATGTCGAGGCTCTTTTTTTGATCATGGTTTTCAAGTTGACCAATAATTTTTAAAATATCTCTCCTGGATCTATTTCCTAGGTCAGCTGTTTTTCCAGTGAGATATTTCACATTGTCTTCTATTTTTTTCATTCTTTTGGTTTTGTTCTATAATTTCTTGGTTTCTCATAAAGTCATTAGCTTCCATCTGCTCCACTCTAATTTTTAGAGAACTATTTGCTTCAGTGAGCTTTTGAACCTCCTTTTCTATTTGGCTAATTCTGCTTTTTAAAGCATTCTTCTCCTCATTGGCTTTTTGGACCTCTTTTGCCATTTCTGTTAGTCTATTTTTAAAGGTGTTATTTTCTACATCATTTTTTGGGTCTCCTTTAGCAAACTCTTGACTCATTTTTCATGATTTTCTTGCATCTCTCTCATTTCTTTTCCCAATTTTTCTTCCACCTCTCTAACTTGATTTTCAAAATCCTTTTTTGAGCTCTTCCATGGCCTGAGACCATTGCATATATTTTTTGGAGGTTTTAGATATAGAAGCATTTATTTTGATGTCTTTTTCTTATGGTATGCTTTGTTCTTCCTCATCTGAAATGATGGAAGAAAATACCTTTTCACCAAGAAAGTAACCTTCTATAGTCTTATTTTTTCCCTTTTCTGGGCATTTTCCCAGCCAGTTACTAGACCTTTGAGTCCTTTGTCAAGTGGAGGATATACTCTAAGGACCTGTAAGTTCTCAGTTGCTCCAAAGTGGCACAATCAAGGGAGATGTGTTTACTCCTCTCCTGATCTTCACTGTGGTCTAGGAACAACCACAAGCACTCTTTCTGCCCAGGATATACAAGTAGGATTTTCTCTCCATGGCCACCACTAGCTTCATCACGCCAGTGCTCCCCCTCACCCCAGGACTACCACTTAGAACTGAGATCCAGATCAACTGCTCGATTCCCCCAGAGTCTTTAGACTAGGGCTCCAAAAGTGGATGCTGCTGCCACCCTGGGGCCAGGGCTGGGGCTAAATCTCACTCCCCTCTCACTCAGGTAAAAAAGCTTTCTTACTGACCTTTGAAGCTGTCTTTGGCATTTGTGGGTTGAGAAGTCTGGGAACCTTAGCCACCACCCATGATTCCATGCCCTGAAGCCTGCTCCAGTCCTGTCTGTGCCATACAGAGTGGCCAAGGCTAGGCTGTGCTCTACTCTGGGCCCTGTATGACAGACCTTTTCTGTCAGCCTTCTGTCAGACTGTCTTAGGCTGAAAATGTCTTTCACTCTGTTGTTTTGTGGTTTCTACTGCTCTACAATTTGTTTAGAGTCATTTTTTATAAGTATTTCATGGGCTATGGGGGGAGAGCTAGAACAGGTCCATTCTTCTACTCTGCCATGTTGGCTCTGTCCTCATAACTGTGATTTTACACTACTATTTACAGTATTCTGGCAAAACGGCAAAGTGAAAAATCACTAAAGGGTCCCTAGTCATCAGTCTTGTTTCCTGTCCCCCTTCATATGAATAGATAAATCCTTCTGCAGAACTTCAATATGGCAGAGAAAATAATATAAGGCAGTCCTAGAAGCAGATGGGCACATTTCCCCTATATCTGACATATCTTAAAACACAGACTACTAAAGATATAGCTTCCATTTTGACAAGAACTTCTAGAAACTCTAAAAAGCAACTTAGAAGAAAATAGGCTGAGATTAGCATATCATACCAAATACCATAATGGGCTCTGAATAAAAAGGCACCTTTTATGAAGCATGGCTGACAAGTGAATTCATACCAAACATGGATTATAGGAGATCACAAAGGACAAAAGTAGACAGGTTTCATTATAGAAAAGTAATTGACTGGTTGAAATTATTTGCATGTGTAGCACACTTTACCCAAATGTCATATCCAATATCTATAACACATTCAAGGTACTTTCTGGAGTATAATATTCTCTAAATCATAATTCTCTCCTGGGGAAGTATTTACTCTTACTAGTCAGGTATAGAATGTATTATTTCAAAGCAAAGTCATTTAATTAAAAAGCATAGTAATAAAAGTAACAATTGGACCATTTCCTAAAAACTTGAAGTATTCTTTCTCCCTTCCTTATCCTTTCTCTCTCTTTCTCTAGATAAAAATTCTCTCTCTCTCTCTCTCTGTATATATATATATATATATGTATATATATATATATATATACATATATATATATATATACATATATATATATACATATATATATGTATGTATATGTACATATAGGTATACATAATATATGTATATAAAATATGCATATATTAAAATATATATTTCCATTCTATACATATGGGATCCACTCTATACAACCTCTTATCTCTGATAATGTATGCATATGTATGTGTGTGTGTGTGTGTGTGTGTACAATCCCTGATTATACCTTACTTCTTCAAATGAAGCAAATGCCCTTCTCTCTTCAAAAAGAAAAGGAGTTAAGTAGAACTGTGGTAAACAAACAAATTTAATTTCTAGCAATAGAGCACAGCCTAGTTTCTTTACAAGTGTACAAAATCAACAGAACTAGAATAAAAAGAAAGTTGTAGATGGAGCAAAAATGTTTGCCATGTAATATCTTTAATAAAAATATGATATTCAAAATAGAAGAAGAGCCATTCCCCAATAGATAAAGGGTCAAATATATAACTAGTTTTCACAATTTAAAATAAAGGCAAGCTGTCAATGATTACATATGAAAATGTTTCAAATAACTATTAAGAAAAATATAAAATGAAACAATGTTTCAATTCATTTCCAGAAAACTAGTACAAGTGATGAAAAATGTAAAGGGGCTATGGAAAGATGAATACATTTATGCATCATTGGTGGAGTTTAAAACTGGTCTGATCATTACGGAAAATAATTTGGATTTATTCAAAAGAGTTACTAAATTGTTCAGAACGATTTGACCTAGCATATACATCTTCAAAAGGTCAAAGACAAGAAGGTTCCACATATAACAAAATATTCATAATTTCACTTTTATGGTAACAAAAAATAAAAAACTCACAAAACTAAAGACAAACTGAATGCTCATCAATTGGAATGCTGAACACACGATGGTACCTAACTATAATGGAATATTACTGCATAGGAAATGAGGATTAATGTGAGGGATCTGAAGAAATATAGTAAGACTTGTATAAATCAATTTAGGGAAAAGAAATAAAACAAGGAGAGTAAAACATACCACTATAATAATGTAAATAAAACAACATTAAAAAATCAACTGAACAGTTCAAAGCAATGATTATTCTTCGTTTCAGCAGATGAACAGACCATTTTATTTCTCTTGTAAGAAAGACAGGAAAGTGAGGGTGCATAATGTTGCATGGGTATATCTCAACAGGTTGTGCAAGTCAGCTTAACTGTTTTTCTTTCTTACAAGGCAGGATTCTATTAGGTGGTAGTTGACATACCTAGGAGTAACAGTGGTCTACAAATCAAAAGCCATTAATAAGACTAAAATAGAAATCAATGGCACTATGATTTCATCAATCAATAAACATTTATTAAGCTCCTATTCTATGCCAGATGCTGTGCTAAGTCTAGGGATACAAAGAAAGGCCACAGAAGTGTCTGATCTTAAGGAGCTCACAGTTTAATGGGGGAGATAACAAGCAAACAACTATGTGTAACCAAACCATATAGAGGATAAATTTGAAATAATCAAAAGAGGGAAGGCATTAGAATTAAGAGGGATCAAAAATGTCTTCCTGGGGTTTTAGCTAGCAATGAAAAGAAACCAAGAGGTAGAGGAGGAAAGAGAACATTCCAGGCTTCGAGGACAGTGTATAAAAATGCCCAGAGCCTGGAGATGGATCATCTTGTTCTAGGAACAGCAAGGAGGCTAGTATGATTAGATTGAAAAATGTGTGTGTGTGTGTGTGTGTGTGTGTGTGTGTGTGTGTGTGTGTGTGTGTGTGTGTGTGTGTGTGTATGGGGGATGACAGGGAAGCTTAATGATAACAATACTAAAAAGTTAAGGAGGGGGCAGGTTGTGAAGGGCTTTGAATGCCAAACAAAGGATTTTATATTTGATCTAGAGGCAATAGGGAGCCCGTGGAGTTTATTGAGTAGGGTTCCCCTGTTGATATGGTCAACAACATTCTCTCATCCTGTGCATTCTTGTACAGCTTTCCTATAAATCCTTCAAAGAGAAGGTCTGTAACCTGCCAGAGCATATATGTCTGTTTTACATTTTGAAATAGTACAGTGCTTGGACCATTCATCTTCTCCCTTGAGACATGACTGCCTATTGCCTACAGGATAAAATACAAATTCCTTTGTCTAGAGAGCAGCTCAGGCTCTGGACTGACTCTCCCAACTCCCACGCCCTCTGGCAGATTGGATTACCAAAAGGCAGCTACTACTTGTCCCCTCTCACCCCCCACATACACAGAGTCTATGCAGTATTGAGGGGTTATGAATTGCATTGTTTTTCTAATGTTATTGTTCACAAGCCCTTCAGTGTGTTTCCCCCTTTTTCCTTCTCTCCCCCTCCCATTATTAGTCAATATTACTTACCTAGAATTAAATAACTTTCAGAGACAGGTATTTGCTGTTATGGTTTAGTTGGTACAAAACATTCCAAACCCTTACCCGATCCCACCAAAAAATGCATTGCATATTCTTCCACAAGTAAATATAGAACTCAGGGGAAAATGGGTTCAAATTTGGAGAGCGTAGTATTGCAAACACAACACTTTAAGTGAAGTGAGATAATTAATCAATCAACTCACTGACTAACCCCTTGTATTTGCATTTAAATCCTTTCATACTCAAGTTTCACCTTGTCTTTGCATAATAATTCTCCATTATTTCCCTTAGATAATCTGCCCTAGTCTAGACAAATTAGCCTGCTTACTCCTCAAGCACAGCACTCCATCTCCAAACTCCACACCATTGCACAAACCATATAAACCGACCTTGATCCTAGAATGATTTCCCTCCTCTCCTTTGCCTTTTAGAACCTCTTGCTTTCTTCAAGGCTCAGCTCAAGTACTACCTGCTTCAAGAGGCGATTCCTTCAAATATTACTGCCTTCTCCAGGGGACTTAGCCAGCAGAAATCTGGAGACTGGAGATGTGATGTCATGTGTGAGTAGCACTAATAAAATGAGCATTGCTAGACCAAGAGTGATCCATCATCATGACCTAAGAGATAAGAAGGGACCAGACTACAAAGAACATTCAGTGCCAAAGAGATGAGTTTATATTTGATCCTAGGGAGTCAGTGGAATATACTGAATAAGGGGAGGAAGGTGACATGATCAGATCTGAATTTTAGGAAAATCACATTGGTAGCTAGATACAGGATGGATTGCAATAGGAAACAACTTAGGGCAGGGAGACTAATTAAAAGGATATTGCAATGGAGGATCAAGTTAAATTAAAGGGATATTACAATTTATTGGTAGCCCTGTGAATGAAAGGAAGTGGGTATTTGTGAAAGATGTCATTGATAGAAAATGAGTTGATATGTGGGGTGAGAAGAGTGAGGAAGTGAGAATGACACAAGGTTTGAAATCTGGAGACTGGCAGAATGGTGGTACTCTCAGCGGAAATAGGGAAGAAGGGGTGAAAGACAGTGAGGTTTTTTTTTTTGTCATAATGGGTTTGAAATACCTAAGGGACAACCAGTTTAAAATATCCAAAATATCCAACAGAAATCCATGATCTGGACTGGAGTTCAGGGCAGATATTAAGGATGAATTTATAAATTTGGGAGTTTTCTGCATAATTAAACCCATTGGAGTTGATGAGGTCACAGAGTAAGAGGGTATAGAGAGGAAAGAGATTAGAATGTTGCAGGATTTACAAAAAGTCAATATCCCTAGGAGGTCACTGGTGTTATAAAGATGGATTTTTGTGTGGGAGTGGAGTTTAGGATTTCCAATACAATATGCAGCCCCCCATGTCTTCTTATAAAATTGTAGGACCAAGTTATTATCCTTTTTGCAGTGTTTATCCTAGACATATTTCAGAAGTTTCTGCAGACTTGAATAGCTAGCCTCAATAGAAACACAATGAATTTGACCTAGGCCACCTGTCTGAATGATTAACTTTATCCCCAGGCACTCATTTTAAAAAGCCCACACCTCCAAAAGTAGTCCTGGAAGAATAAGCCGCCTAAATAAAGAAGGAGCATTTCCTGACAGAACCTGTTGGGAGATGGGAAGTACAGTTAAATAGATGAGGCTAGACAAGAGCCCACTCCCTTTGTCTTTAGGTGGCAAAGCTCAGAGCAGAGGGAGTCAAAGAAAAGAGGTTTCTGCCTATCCCAGACTACAGATCCTAGCGCTTGCTGAAAAGAACATTGTTAACAATCAACTGAGCTGGGAGCTGCCCATCAGAAAGGAAGCCCATCGAGTTTCCAGTGCATTGACCTATCCAGCAGAGACGCTGCACTCAAGGAGGACACTAGAGGGGGAGTTATATATGCAGGCCACCTTTGGTCATTGCAGCCAAGCAAGTGAGGATCTGCTCAGCCTCGTCTGGCAGTCCAACATCAGAGTAACTATATCATGATTAAAGGAGCCATTTGCAGCGAAAGTATACAAATTTAAAATATTTACATGTCTAATGGCACAGCAATTATATGTTTAAAGGAAAAATTAATTAACTTACAAATGGATCCAGATATAAAAACATTATTATTGAAAGATTACATCAGATTTCTTATAGAGAGAGAACTGAATGGGCTTATAAGATATTTGTTTTTACTGAAAAGGGCAGAGGACATTTTTTAAAAAATGATCATACTCTAGGTCATAAAGAACTTATAAATAAATGCATAAAATCAAGAATCTTAAACAGTGGTTTTAAAGACCATTACCATTCCAGTTTCATTGTGAATAAAAAATAGGATCAAAAGCTGAAATC
Source organism: Notamacropus eugenii (assembly GCF_028372415.1). Lineage (NCBI taxonomy): Eukaryota > Metazoa > Chordata > Mammalia > Diprotodontia > Macropodidae > Notamacropus > Notamacropus eugenii. Next base: position 422,077,574 of record NC_092872.1, on the reverse strand, counting down.
TAAATGAAGAATTTTTGTTTTAAAAATTGTTTAAGAAGAACTGAGTCAAAGGACAAATTTAAAAAACAAAAATTATATTAAAGATAATAGCTAATAATGCACTATAGCAAAATTTATGGAATGCAGTTACAGCAGCTCTAAGAGGTAAATTTATTTCCCTGAATGCTTATATTAACAAAGAAGGGGGAAAGGATATTAATATGCTTAGTTTGCAGTTTAAAATACTTTAAATTATGGATTTGTGACAAGATGGTAGAGTGAGTGGTTGTAACTAAATTCTGCTCCCCAAATCACCTTAAAATAGCAACAAAAAGTAAAATTACAGCAACCTAATGGGAGAGAAAAGAAAGTCACATCACAGGGAAAGCCTCATAGGAAAATTAATAGAGATTTAAGATAAAATAAAAACAAAAAGTCCCCAGTACAATGATCAAATATGGGAATGAAAGAGAGAGAGGGGACCTTATAGATGACAAGAGGAAAATTTTAAAACACAATCCTGACAACTCAGAATGGAGAACAGGCATAGAATAAGAAATTCACTTATGCTTTAGGAGCTCAGTAAAATATGCAAAAGGAGACAGAATACCTATAAAATGAAATTAATATCAATGAAGGAAGAATGCATGAGGATCAACATGAAAATCAACAGTTTAGAAAAGCTTGTGAAAAAGTTCACTTAGCATCCAGGAGAGTAACCCTTACGGAGAAAGGCCTGCAATCACCATCTACCAACCAACTGCTGATGAACAAGTAAGCCAAGGACCCTAGGCGTAATATTTCTTCTCAGACTATCAATTCCATTACTACCATGGGCCCTGCAGTCATCATCCATTACATTCCAATATAGTCCATGTCATAAATATGGAATAAATATCAAATAGTTCAACATATTTATACAGTACTTGAAGGTCTGCAAAGTCTTTTACCTCTATCATCTCATTTAAACCTCACAAAATCCTATGATGTCAATGACATTGTTAATTCCATTTTATACTTTACTGTTGAGGAAACTGAGGCTGAAAGAGATTAATTGACTGTACATAGAGTGAGGAGGATGGATTGGAAAAGGAAGAGACTCAAGGCAAGAGCACCATTAGGTTACAAGTACAATAGACTAGGCAAGAAGTAAGAAGTCCCTTAAGTAAGATAATAGATGTGTGAACGGGGAAAAGGTGTTGGATGTGAGAGATGCCACAATTTGGCAAATGATTAGATATGTGAGGTGAAGAAGAATCCGAGAGTGTAAGATAAGACAGAGATTCCAAACCTGGGAGACTGAAAGGATAATAGAAACAGTACGGAACTAGAACCAGAAACACACAGTAGTCTAGTCTTCAATAAATTTAGAATTGTAAAAGATTGGATGAAATATTCATTATTCAACCAACATTTTTGGAAAACTGGATAGAAGTTTGGCAAAAAAATGGAAGCAGACCAATAGCTTGGAGCATACACTAAAAAAAAAATTAGAAATGTCTTAATTGTCTTAAAAAGCAAAATAAAAAATCCAACAATGACAACAAGACAAGAGTTTGTTTTGTATTTTATTGGCATAGCGAGTGATAAATTCTAAGAGAAAATTATAAAATATAAAACAAATGAATTTGCATAAAAATAAAAATCCTTCATAGTTCATATAAAAATAAAAGGCTTTTCAACAAGAAGCAATGCATGTAGCATAAGAAGGGAAATAAACAAAGCAGAAAAAATATTTCTGATAAAATCCTAATGCCCATAATTTATTTGTAAAAATTGACAGATATGGATAAGCCATTTTCTGATAAATATTCAAAGGATATGGCAGTTCTCAAAAGAAGAAAAAAATTTGAAAATATGAAGAAATATTCAGAATCTCTAGTGGTAAATCAAAATTAAAGCAACACAGAAATTTCACCTAACACCCATCAAATTGGCAAAAATTCTAGAAGAGATCAAAATTTCACATTGGCACAGCTGTGGCAAAGTAGGCATGCTATTATAATTATAGATATTCCTAACACTTTTGGGAAATGCTATGGAATTAAGCAACAGAAATTATTTTTTAAAATGTGCATACACTTCAACACAGCAGCTCCACTGCTGGGCCTTATGCCCCTAGGAACTTATTATCTGGAAGAGAGAAAAAGAAGCCGTCCTAGCTATACAAATATTCATGGTATCATTATTTATAAAAAGAAAAAAGACCTAGAAACAAAATAGATTTTATCAATCAGTGAATGACTGATTAAAATATAGAATGTAAATATAATGGAATATTATCATGCCATAAGAAATAATGACTTTTGAAGAATTCAAAGTACTACTGGAAGATTTATGTGAAGTTATTCAAAATGAACAAATACAGTCCAAAGGCCAGTATACACAGACTGCCACTTGGTCGCTACAAGCAACAGGATCAGAAACAAATCTGTTTTATATACACCCTAGCTGAAGTCAGACGAATAATAAGAACAAGGATAATCTTAAAGTTGCAATTACTTTGAAAAGCACCATGACATAGTCCAAAAAAGTATCTTTTGGGGTTGGGTTAACAATTAGAAAACAGAATTTTTTCCAACACATCTATAATTATTTACAGTCATTTACTGTGTTTCTGTTGTTTGCTTGCCTTGGTATTTTTACTTACTTGCTTTTCTTGTGGTATTATTGAAATGTTATCATTCTTTTAAAAATATACTTAAAAAGTTCAGAACTCAGTTCATTAAGCATTTATCAGGCACCCATTATAGGCAAAGCCAAACTTTTTTTCAATAATTAGAAATCTCATTTAGGAACCCGCATGATTGTTGCAGAGCATGATGCCATCAGCCTAGTAACAATCACAAATGGAATTATCTGAAGCATCATAGGATCATGTGGAGCTAGTTATAGAATAGAAGAGTCCTCAGAGAACAACTAGTCCAATCTCATTTTACAGATGAGGAAGAATCTAAATATTTGTAGATCCTCTCTCTTCCATTTCTACTGGACATCCTCCACAACAGCAGCAAACATCTTTGGTGAGCATTCACCTTCCCCTCTTGTGGAATACTTGATATGAATAATCTGAAAATAATATGTTTTTAGTGATGCTACATGGCTGCAAATCATGGAGAATCACAGTCTCTAAAGAAAGATATAGGACTGGACAAGGAGGCAGGACAGTCGTTCAGCAAGAGCTAACAGAAACAAATGGAAAACCTATATTCTCTAATGATATCTATGCAACACCTAGACAACTAAAGATAGAGAGCTAAAATGTTGAGTGGATACAGCACAGGGGCTTATGGGAATATGTAAAAAAGAACTAGACAATGAGAAGGGATGAAGAGGCTGCAGTTTGCTCTATTCAGACAAGTCCCCACTTTGATGAGATTAGAGATGTATCAAAGTAACAAAAAAGGATGCAGAGAGATAACACTGTATAAGCCACATGTCTGTGTATAGTATAACACTGTACAGAGGATGTATTGGATAATATTGCATCTACTATATATACAATATTATACTGCATGCATAACACAGGCAATATAATATTACACATAAAATTGTATAACATACTTGTGTATATGCACACAGATTCCACTTCTCCCTTCCAAATTGCAACTTTCCCTATTGTGGTGTTGGCATATAATGGGTCAACATAAGAAATTAATAGGAAATTTGGGGGGAGTTTTGCAGAAGCCACAGATGACATACAAAGACCAGTATTTAAAAAGTTGAAAAACTCAGAAAAGCACAATTTATATATGCTATATATATATATATATATGTACATACATGTATAGTATATATAACATCAACATATTTTATCTTTTAATACCATAATAATTCAGACTTTCCTGATATTGAAGGGAAGGTCCAAAACATTTTACATGAATCATGGGGGTGCTGTGCCTCTAAGCCCCATTATATGGAAAGGATAACTGCATATATATATCTATACACACACATATATGTAACAGTGTATCTGGCAAATTGTATGATACGTAACATTGTACAGTATACATACATACATGCATGCTTATTATACACATACTCATAAACATTCATACATGCACAAAGCAATGGACAGGCAAGCCACAATTGCATTTCTTATGTCAATAATTTATTTACTTATTTTTTTGTAAGCTTTTGTTTTCCGTGCTTTTTTTTGAATGCAAGTGCACCTTCCCTCCAGGTAAGATGAGAAGGTAGCATCAAATGTGCACATCAAAGGGAAAGCGTTATTTAACACAGAAATTCTAGCTTGGAACATTTCTTTTCCTACCTAAACAGAGCTCTTGAGTGTGACTCTCTCTGCCATGCTGAGGTGCCCCCGTCTGTCTTCTCTCATTTGTTTCTGGACAGCAGTTCAGCATCATGTAGCGTATACTGTACTATTCCAAGTGCTACATTGGAGGTGAGTTACAAACCAAAGTTTTCTCCCAGGTGCCAACCTAGATAAGGTTCTGAGGGATATGTGGACAGTGTAAGAATAGTTGAGCTGTTGAAATAGGCACTGCATTCATTTTACACCCAAGGCCCAGCACCTCCCCTTCTTCACATTCCCTCAGGGCACACAGGCCTTCATAAGGCACAGGTCAGACAGTCCTGACAGCAGATGGTCATACTTCCTTAAAATGAATCTGAAGATAGAGTGAAGGAGAGTTGCACATGAATGTAATGTGGTATTCTAAACTATATGAAATGATGGATATGAAAAAATCAGAGAAACTTGGAAAGACTTATATGAACTGTTGAAGAGCAAAACAAACAGAGCCAGAAAAAAAATGAATTAAATGACTCAGTCTTTCTTTTTTAATTTGTCTCCAACTCTTTGTGACCCTATTTGGAGTCTTCTTGGTGGAGATACTGGAGTGGTTTGCCATTTCCTTCTCCAGCTCATTTTACAGAAGAGGAAGCTAAAGCAAACAGGATTGAGTGACTGGCCCAGGGTCACATAGCTAGTAAGCATCTGAGGCCGAATTTGAATTCAGGAAAATGAGTCTTTCTAACTCAGACCTGGCATTCCATTCACTGTACCAACTACCTACCCAAATTCAATGACTCCAGTGAAGAAAAGGAAAACAACTCCCAGAAGATTTCAGAAATCTGATCAATGCGTTTACCAATCATAACGTCAGAGGACTTGAAAGTGAGACATGTTTTCCCTCTTTCAACAAAGGGAGAGTGTATTATAGGTATAGAATTAGGCATATATTTTCAGACACAATCAAAGGACCTGTGTGTTTTGTCTTCAGTTTTTCTTTTCTTTGGGGGGGGGGGGGGGATGGATGGTTTGTTTTCGGTTTTCCTTAACTATATTTATTTGTGGGGCGGCTAGTTGGCACAGTGGATACAGCACTAGAATTGAAGTTCAAATGTGATTCCAGACACTTACGAGCTGTGCCACCCTGAACAAGTCACTTAACCCTGGTTGCCTCAGTTCCTCATCTGTAAAATGAGCTGGAGAAGGAAATAGCAAACCACTCTAGTACTTTTGCCAAGAAAACCCCAAATGGGATCATGAGCTGGACATGACTAACGATAATGTATATATGTCCTTATTTGCATAAGGGAAGATTGCATTAATGAAGGGAATCACTAGCAAATATCAGTGATGAGAGAGAGACAGAGAGAGAGAGAGAGAGAAAGAGAGAGAGAGAGACAGGGAGGGGAGAGAGGAAGGAAGGAAGGATGAAAGGAAAGAAAGAAGGAAAGGACCAATAAAATGAAATAGAAATAAAGTGAAAGTTTTGGGAAGCGTGGGTATGACTTCTGCTACCTCTATTCATTGGCTTAAACATTCCTCAGAGAAGGATTATATTTATGTCCTCTTTTTTTTTCCTTTTTTATTATGACCTAACCTACTCCTCTGACCCACAACCAGATGTAGTATGAAAGCACCTCTGATCTAGATAAAGAGCCATGTGGTTTTAAAAAAACAAAACAAAACACCTATTTTATACCATTTTACAAAAGAGCAACCTAAGGCTCAGAAAGTTTAAGGAACTTGACCCAGGTCACATGGCTAGTAAATTTCACAGTCAGGATTGGAACTTCTCTCTTGATGCCAAAGAGCAAAATAATAGCTAACATTTATATGTGCCTTTAAGGTTGGGGGGGAGGGGAAGAGAAACATTGGATCTTATTTGGTCTTCACTAGAACCTTGTGGGATAAGTGCTATTAGCTTGATCTTACAGATGAGGAAACTGAGGTGGGGGGAGGCTAAGTGACTTACCTAGGCTCATACAGCTAGTAAACTAGTAAGACAAGATTGGAACTCAGATTTCTCTGACTCCCCTAGAGTCCAGCGCTCTATCTGCCTAGGTCACCTTATTATCAACAATCATTCAAGCAGACTACCTACTATAAACAAGGAGTGATCTGCACCAACTTGTATCACAACTAAGTTCTCAATGGTACAATGGAGGAAGTTCTGGGCCTAGAGTCGGACCTGAGTGTCCTTGAGAAACCTGGCAAGGACTCTCTAGGATCTCCTGTTTCTTTCACAATAGGTGGTCATTTTCATTGTGATTCACTACAGGGATATCAAGTAGTGTTTAAAGCATGAATTCCGGATACTTTTCTTACCCTGCCTGACAAGTCATGCTTTCTTAGCCTTCTTGAGGGTCTGTGAATGCCTTCTTTGGACTACACCACAGGCATAGTGCAAATGTGAGTCTTTTAGTGCTTTTCTAATAGTCAACAAGGATGTGTTAAATGTTTACATGGTACCAGGCATTGTACTAAGTTTTGGAAATACAAAGAATAGATAGCTCATTTGAACACCACCTATTTGTGTGGGACTTTGAGGTGTACAAAGTGTTCTTTTCCCAATGGTCCTTTTAGGAAAGAATTGCTAGAATTACTGCCATTTTGCAGTTGAAGAATGCTGTCATTTTTGTGGATGCTACCTGTGGGGAAGACATATTCATCAAACTTGCAAATGTAAAGAACAGATATCATGAAGGGTGACATAAATAAGCTGTTAACATGGTAAAGATTAGATTCTTCCATGGCTTCAAACTGACCAAACCCCCAGGGGGCCTCCATCACTGACCTGAAAATCACTGAGACTTTCTAGTACTTCTGGGAATCCACCTGTCCCACCTTTCAACTTCCACCTTCCAGCCATCTGGAAAAAGTCATTCCTAGCATCCTGCCAATAGTTTGAACTAGTCTGTGGCATGTACAGTCAACCTAGTGACAGAATACACCTATCCAGCCTCATTTTTCCTAGTCAAAATGGTCTTTCCTTCCTTGAAACTCAGATACTTCTCCTTCAAAAGGAGGAGAAATTAAACCGTTGTTCACAGGGCTTTTTTTAAATGGTATAATGGTCTGTCTGGCCCAGTGGAAACCAAGTCTCTCCCCTATGGATGCTCTTTCATGCCAGGCTGTCTGTTCAGCTTTCTTCTTTTCTACTGACATTAGGGATCAGGTCTATCTGTTCTCTCTTCCCCCGCTGCCAATCACTGTCCCCTCCTGGGTCTTTTTTCCCCAGGTCCCAGCAGAAGAGAAGGTTGTGTGCTACAGTGGAATGAGCAAATAGCACTAATTCTGAAGTCAGGAGCCCTGAGTTTGGAGGCTGGTTGTGCCATTACCAGTTGTGAGGAACAATGTGTTTGGAGCTCAGTTTTCTTGCCTATAAAATAGACTAGGGGCTCTGCAGGGTTGTTTTCACCCTGAAAGGCAATGCTGCTATGATTTTCTCCTCTGTTCTTGTCACTGAAAAAGCCTAAAGCCCTGGTGAGGTTGTCTGGGAGTGGGGGGTGGGGAGAAGGGGCATGTGGGTAGTTTACTATAAAAATCTAGGGAAGCAAAAGTGGGCAGAGGGAAGCCAGGTTTAAAAAAAAAAAGATAGGGAAAGCCCAGGGGAAACTTTATACCATTTGTTTTCAGCTCATCACCACCTAGTACTACATAGGAAAATCATCTTGGCCCATTCTAAAATGCAGTCCTGATGAGATTCACCCAAGACCTTTCAATCTTGTGAAGTCAGAAAGTCCTTATCCCACAGCCACTCAGCACCACGGAAATTCTGTTGTTCAAGCTGGTCAGGCCACTGCTCCACTCAAAATCATTCAATGGCTTCTCATTTCCTCTTAAAGTTCAGGCTTTTCAAAATGGCATTCAAGTGAAGGTGGTGGTATAAAAGCAAACACCCTGACATACACAGGAGGGCCTGCTATCACAGATTCTTAGATCTGCCTTTTCTAAAAGGAAAGACAACTTTTGAGGGGTCAATAATCACTTTAATCATCTACATATATCATTCACTTAGTTCAGGGGAAAAAGTCAGCACCCTGAACTTCAAAGAAAATACAGAGAAATCAAAATCAACAGACAAGCTTCCAACTGTCTGACATAAGCAACAGATCAACATCATAGATCAACAGACAGATCCAACTGACCATTACATACATACATAGTTACCAGAGAGGAAAACACCAACATCTGGGTTTTCCAAGGGGAGTGGAGGCTGGGGAAGCTGCTTAGAGGTTTCCCAGAGTCTCATCTGGCACACAAAGCTTCCAAAAACTAAGCCTCAGAGTAAAACCTCACTCTCAGAGTATTTATACATTTTTTAGAGCCAGAGGGCATCACAATCCTTGAGAATCAGTGTCTCCTTAGAAACTTAACAAAAGGTATAGGCCTTCCTACAATCTTCCTTAATCATTTCCCTTAATGGGCAGGCCCATTAATGAGTGTGGAAGATCTTCTTTAATCACATTAAAATAATTGACAATACAAATACATGTACTGTTTCTAGTTAAAGAAACTCTTGTTTCTATATTTTACTCCTAGTAAAGACTCTTGATTGGTGGACAAAGGTAAGATTCAGAGGCACTTGATTATACTAAAACAAAAACAGCAAAAGATCCTACTTTACTGCCATTACAGATGGTTTCAGAAAAACCTGGGAAGACTTGTAGGAGCTGATGCAAAGCGAAATGAGCAGAACCAGGAGAACCACGTAAATAGTAACAGCAATACTGTAATGAACGATAGTCAGCTATGAAAGACTTACTGGTAACTCTGATTGCAATGATCTGCTGCAGCTCCAAAGAACTCATGATGTACAATGCTATCCACCTCCAGAGAGAGAACTGATGGACTTACACAGACTCAAGCATTTGTTTTTCCATTGTCTTGACTGGGGATGGGGAGAGGGAACATGGCTAATGCAGAAATATATTTTTCAAGATTTCAAATGTATACTGGGAATATATTATATATATATAATACATATAATATACACATAATAATTACAAACATATAATCATATTTCTTGCCTTCCTTGGTGGCTGGGGGAGAGGCTTGAAAGAAGGAGAGATTTTGGAATTAAAAATAGAATTAAACAACAAAAACATATTGGTATTCAAAGCCCTCCACAATCAAGTTTTCCATAGATCCTTTTGTTTCTAAGTTCAAGTTGTGATCACTAAGATTTCCTTCTAACTCTGTCCAGTTTGCTAACTTTCATTCCACACTCCACTCAAAGCAGATACCTCAATGTCCTTTATATAGTATCCAAGGTTTCTCACTTCTGTGCCTTTGCTTACACTATTTTCTGGGCTTGGAAAGTTCTTCTCCATTACCTGCTGAAATTTAACCATCATTTAAAGAGCACCTTAAATACCACCTCTCTTCCATGAAGCTTTCCCAGACCTCTCAAAATTATCTTTCATTCCTTGCATCTCACATAGCACTTTATCTGAATCTCTCCTATCCACTCAATCAAATTTGTATACCATGCAAGAGCTTCATCTCTGTGCCCCCAGAATGGGGCATTTAACAAAAGGAATACTTAATAAACATCAGATGAATTCACAGACCTGGGGAAAGCTTCTTCAACAAGATGGCAGTGGGAGGATGGACTGTGACCCAGGAGAAAATTCCAGCACAACCAACCACTTGCACAGGCCAAAAGATGCTGCTGAATGGAGACGAGCTGATGTTCCAACAGCTTGAGTCCCTGGATTCTTCCAACCCAGAGGTGCTGATCAGATTTCCTAATTTGTCCTGCCTCACAAGGTGCCTAATAGCACCAGCACAGTCGAGTGAGTATAAAACACCTTGCAGTGATTCTGCTTAGAATATCATAATTAACTTTAAATTCTCTTCTGCCTGCTGCTATGTAAATGGAGAAGTCAGCTCTATGCATTCCCTGACAACTATAGTTCCTTTCACTTTATTTAGAAACAAATGTAATTACTTAAACTAGAGAAGACAGAATTACTTCTCTAGGAAAGTCAAAACACGCATCAACACTCATTTCAATAATTATTTCACCCCCAAATAAGCCATCCCTGGCATCTCTCTCCAGTGACGATAGTTTTGGAAACCCTTTGGCAATGAATGAGCCATATGAATGAGAAATACGCTCACTTATGAACATCTCCATATAGGAATCACAGGCTAGGACTAGGATCAATTTTAGGACTAGAAAGAAATTTAGAGACCATGGCCAAGTTTCTTGTTTTGTAGATGGGGAAACTGAGTCATAGGAAAGGGGAATTGACTTATCCATAGTTTCATAGACAGTTCATGGAAGAGCCAAGACTAGAACTCAGGTTTTCTGACTGAGTTTTTTCTATTACACCAGGTCTAAGAAAGAAGGTGGAATCTTATATGGCTAAGAGGTAACAAGCGATCAGTCTCGCCAAGCTGTAATCTAGCCTGAAGCACTCTAGTGGGCTCCAGCTATCTCATCACACCAGATTATTTTCTCAGAATAGCTATATCAATTACCTGTGTATCAAAGCTCATTCCTCCAGGTAATGATATAGCATAGCAACTTCCAATCCATTGGCCACAGAGCCCTGGGGAATGGAGAGCTGCAGAGTTACTTCAAGAGGTCCACAAACCCTGAAGTGCATCAACCATATTTTGCCATTATTTGCTTTCTTAACCCATTGCTATGGATAATACAATTACTATATGTGGATGTCCAAGGCATTAGCATTATAAAGAGTAGAAAGAGCACTGGCTCAAGAGTCAAAGAACTCTGGGTTCTAATCTAATCCTAATCCAATCTCTGAGGTCTGCACACATCACTCAATCACTATGAGCCTCAGTTTTCTTATCTACAAGTGAGAGAATTGGTCAAGATGACTTCTGAGATTTATTGTAGCATTAGGTCGATGATCTTATGATTGGATAAATAGGATGAGAATTACTAGACAGCTAGGTGGTGCAGTGCCGAGCCTGAGGTCAAGAAGACTCATCTTCCTATTCAAATCTGGCCTCAGACACTTACTTGCATTTGACCCTGGACAAGTCACTTAACCTTGTTTGCCTCAGTTTTCTCATCTGTAAAATGGACTGGAGAAGGAAATGGCAAACCATTCCAGTATCTCTGCCAAGAAAACCCCAAATGTTTACTCACAAAGAATAAACAACAACAATGAAACAATGGACAGAACCATGAGTAAGAAATTAGAAGACCCAAGTCTGCACTGAGGCTCTGCCTCTTACTACTTGTATAAACTTAGGCTAATCACTTAACATTTCTGGGTCTCAATTTTCATATTTATAAAAGAAGAGTCCTTAGATTGAGGTGATTTCTAATGTCTCTTCCTATTTAAATTCCTTTGGTGCTACTATGAATTTGAAGACTGAAAAAAAATTAAGTGCTTACTATGTGCCAAGCATTGTGCTAATCTGTGGGGATAAAAATAAAAAGGCAAAGACAGTACCTTCAGGCAAGGAATTCAGTTTAAAATAGTGGAGATGCTATATATAGGGGACTGCTTGGCACATTATATTCATTTGGAAAGTTACAGAGGAACAGAGCCATAGGAGAGCATACTGACACACCATTTCCAAGAGAAAATATAGAGCTGAATGGATTATGGTTCCTGAACTAGAAAAGGTAGGATAGACCAGAGTTGTTGTTGACTGGTGAGATCCCTAAGGAGTGAAATGAAGCACCAGAACATATCAGAAACAGATTGGGTGACTCAGGCAACCACTAGACAGCACAACAGGGCCCCAGGCTGGGAGTTCCAGGCATAAAAGCTTTATGATCTCCAGGACTTGGTTTCTGGTCTAAGCAGCATGGTAGCTAGAGAGATTTCTGGAGAGTGAAGCTCTCCCATGGCCTACCATATTGAGTATGGAACCCCATGCTGGCTCACAGAGTGGAAAAACAGTGTGGGAGCAGTCTAGCTTTGGGTTGGAAATGGCTCCTTCTGCTCTGCCTACCACACCTTCCACCAACTAGACTTCTGAACACACCATTCACAACAGGCTTTGAAGATTAGAGGAGGAATGAGTCTCCCTATCCAGGCTTACCTCTGTTCCAAAGTTGTTGGAAAGACCCAGGCTCTAAACACAAAGAAGAAGCAGACACGCTCAAATGTAGGAACATAGTAGAAATTGATTTGACAGCCTTAGCTTCCATGGGTTATCAAAAAATGGATTCTCAACTTGCTCAGGGCTTTCATGTTTGAGACAGCAGTTTTTCTCTTGATAATTTTATAAAGAAGGGTGGACTGAAAAGCTATACCTACTGAAGTGATGTCCTCCCTAGGCTCAAATGCTCCAACTCTCACTGATCTCCCACCAAACATAAACTGGTTCCAAGGTATCAAATAGGGACTTCGGGGAGGTCCTTCCACAGCAAGTAGTGTCAAGGCCCATACAGCTTGTCAAAGGCCCCACAAAGATGTCCACTGATACCAAAATCCTGCCACCGATTCAAAGAGAGCCAGTCAATTCAGTACTTTAAAAAAAACAAAAAAACTTGCCTTCACCCATTTCATTCTTTTTATGAATGAGAGGCTGTACAGGAAGTTAGGTGGTGCAGTGGATAGATTGCTGGGATTGAGTCAGCAAGAACCGAGTTCAAATTTGACCACAGATACTTATTACCTGTATGACACTGAGTAAATCACCTGTCTGCCTCAGTTTCATCAATGGTAAAATGGGGATAATAATAATACCTACATCCTGGAGTTGTTTGGAAGATCAGATGGACTACCTGTAAAGTCCTCACACACCACAGGTGATAAATTCTTGTCTCCTTGAATTATTAGATCTGATCCTATCATTCTGTCTCCACTCTGCATTTGTTTTGCATGTGTGTTGGATATATTTATATATGTATGTGCTGCTTCCTTCAATAAAATACAAACTCTTCATGGGTATTTGTGATACCCATGGGTAGAGGCTGTTTGGTTTCTGTCTTTGTATCTCTACCTTCTAGCACAGTGCTTGGTACACATTAAGTGCTTAATAATGTTGATTGACTGATCATTAATAATTATAGTTTATACCAGGATGCAATGGCTAGTGTCAGGAAGTAATGGGTTCCCTTTTGCTACAGAGCTTCAAATGGAAGCCAGATGAACATTTGTTGGTGATATGGTAGAAGAAATTTCCAGGTCATGTACCTGATGGACAAAGCGACCTCTGAAATCCCTTCTAACCCTGAGATTCTCTGGATTTAGGATTACTGCACATTATTGCTATTCCTGCTTTTTATTTTAGGATGTCAGAAGATCTCCAATTTCTTTAGTGTGGGCATTTCTTATGCCAGCATTACTGAGTATCCATTCCTCCATATGTTGGGAGGCAGCATCATGAGTTGCTGTAGTTCATCATCACCAGAAGCACCACCGACAACAACCACCACAAAATTATATTACCTGGTGATGAAGTCTCTAATGAGGACCTTCTCTGAGCAACGTTATATTGTTCTTTGGACAAGAGACACACCATCTGTGTGATGCTAACAGTTTTCCAGATGAATAGGACCTGCCAGGATGTGTGTGCTTGGCTGGCATTGCTTTTAAGAGCCCAGGGTCACCATCGCACCACAATGAGCCACTGGAATAGGATGTTAGAGGAGGATTCTGAATAATAATCACAATAATAGTATGTTGGATTTATACAGTTCTTTAAATCCATTATCTTATTTGATTCTCCCCACAACCTCATGAAACAGGTAGTGAATGGATTACCATTATTATCCTCATCCTGCCTCACTTATAGAAAGCGTTGTCATGAGGACCAAATGAGATAATGGATATGAAAGTGCTTTCTAACTGCACAGCACTATGCAAATCGACAGGACTAGAAATAAATAGATTGAATTTACTTTTTTCCCCTTTTTTAAGTATCTGGAATTTAGAGTATTGTCACAAAACCATAAAGCTACAAAGTAGAAAAGCTGGAAGGCATCTTAATGCTCAACTCCTTTATTTTTCAGAAAAAGAAAGTGAAAAAGTGAAGTAAAAAAAAGTGAAGATAAAAGTGAAATGCCTAGCAAGTTCACGTAGCAATTTAGCAGAAGAGATGGGGCTAAAACCAAGGAAGCATGGCTCCTGGAACTAGGTTCTGACTTAAACACCAGCTGCTTGCTGTGATTACTGCCTTCAAGGTCTTGTGAAGGAGCTGAAGCTCCTAATGAGATGTTTAGAACACGATGAAGAAATGCGTAAGATCAGACTCACAAAACTTCAGAGTGGAAAGGGACTTGGAGACCATCTAACCCGACTCATTTAAGAACAAGAATCTCCCCTACAAAATTCCAGACAAATCATCACTCAGTCTTTGGCTGAAGAAATGTAGTTTCCAAAAAAAAAAAAAATGTTGTAAGGGGCAGCTAGGTGGAGCAATGGATAAAGCCCAGGCCCTGGTGTCAGGAGAACTGGAATTCAAATCTGACCTCAAACAGCTATTAGCTGTGTGACATGGACAAATCACTGAACTCCTTTTGTTCCTCTCCCCCACAACATGCTGTAGCTGATGTTTACATAGTGCCTTAAGGTTTGCAAAGTGCAAGTCTTATACGTATATCCTATATCCAATATACATATGTGTGTATGTATATGTATATGTATGCATACATACATATATAGACATACATGTGTGTATATGTATATGTAGGAATGAAATTTGGTCCTTATCACAACCTATACCATGAGGTTGTGTGGACAATCAAATGAGATAACATACACACACACACACATATATATATATACATACATGCACATGTATAAATGGAGAGAGAGAACACATGTGTGTATGTGTATGAAATCCTATTTAAGACCCACAACAATCTTGGAAGGTAGGTGTTCCACTTTACAAATGAAGAAACTTGAGCTAAGAAAAGTTAAGTGACTTCTCCAGGGTCATTTAGAGAATCAATGCCTTGCAGCATTTAGAGTAGAACTCAGGTCTTCATGCTTTGGTACTAACACTCTAGGCAGGTAATAGATGTGGTAAAATGCTCATCTGAGTAATGGTGCCCTGGAGGTACATAGGGATGAGATTCTACAACACATGCAACTGAATTCTATACCATATAGAATGGATTTCTGCAACCCAAGGCACATGTTCCTAATTATAGTCTCGGAATGTAATGTTCTAACATTGCACAGGGCTATGAATTAGTAAAATTGATTTAACTTTACTTTTTAAAGTATCTGGTTAGACCCAGAAATTAAGCTAATTCAGACAAATCCACATGTTGATAGGCAATCTCAGGATAGAATCAATCCAGGCACTGTAGGCTTAAATGGCATATGGAGAAGGAAAGAGCCAGGAGCTTCCAATCCAGCTCTCTCAACAACATAAAATTCTGAAGGGTACCAATGCTACAGATGGGCTTGATAAGGGAAAAGCAAAAATGAAAAATTGAAATTACCTTTCTTTTTTTTTTCTTCCTATTAGCAGCTTATGACTCACAGCCTGGCATCATCTGACCTTTTAAGATAGAGCCAGCTCAGAAAAATGTCCAAATCAAAATGTGGCCTCTCTGTGAAAAACTTGCCCATCAGCTACCCTGTCTGACATTTGTACAGTTCTTATGACAGGCTGTTTCACACAGTCACTGCTTTATAGGGTCACTGGTCAGAAGCAAAGAGGCCATAAGACACAATGGAGATGAAACATTGTTAGGACCTTTTATCACCTGTTTCTATTTCTAGACCATTCTTTTTCCACCTAAGCTATAAGTTTTGGGGAAATCTTATCCATCACTACTGGAAAGAACAATTATTATATACTACAATTAATAATAAACAGCTAACATTTATAGATTACTTTCTTCCAATTTTTTCTCATTTGATCATCACAATAACTTTGTGAGATAGGCACAGAATTAGAACACAGGTCTTCCTGACTCCAGTTGCTGCAATTAGTCAATCAACAGGTATTTATTAACAGCTTACTATGTGTTAAGTCCTATGCTAAGTGCTAGGAATTTAAAGAAAGGCAAAAGACAGTCCCTGCCCTCAAGGGGCTTCCAGTCTAATGGGAAGACAACATACAAACAACTAAGTATAAATAATAGAAATACTGGGTAATAAACAGAGGGAAGGCACTGAGGGGGATTGGGATTATTGTAGAAGGTAGGATTTTATTGAGGGCTTGGAGGCAGACGGGGAAGCCAGGAGGCAGAGAGAAAAGAACGAGAACTCCAGACAAAGAAGACAGCCAGTGCAAATTCATGGAGCTGAAAGATGGCATTTTGTGCAAAGAGTCCAGTACCATTAGTTCACAGAATATGTGTGGAGTGAGCAAGGCATTAAGAAGACTGATTATGAAGACCTTTGAACATCATATAGAGGATTTTCTATTTGATCCTAGAGATTATATGAAGTCACTGGAGTTCATTGAATTAGGAGGCAGGAGATGACATGGTCAGGTCAACCCTTTAAGATCACTTAAACATCTGATTGAAGGATGGATTGAAACAAGGAGAAATGATGTTGGGAAAGCTACTGCAATAGACCAAGAATTAGGCAACGAGATCTTGTACCAGGGCAATGGCTATATTGGAGGAAAGAATGGGGAGATGTTCAGAGATGGTACTAAGATGACATTAACAAGACTTGACAACAGATAGGATATAGTGAATGGTGGAGTACATGCAGTCAAAAGATGACATATAAATTGAAAGCTTGGGTGACTGGGAGGATGGTATTTTCACTGATATTAATAGAAACATCCAGAAGAGAAGAAGAGGTGGGGAGAAAGATTATGAACTCAGTTTTGGACATACTGAGTTAAAGAAGTCTAAGGTCTCATTTTAGTTTGCAATATCTGGTAGGCAGTTGGAAAAGTGAGAATGAAAGTTAAGAGAGAGGTTAGAGCTGGATAAGTATGTGTGTGAATCATCAGCACAGATACGATAAATGAATCCATGCGAGCCAATGGAATCACCAAGCAAAATAATCCAAAGGGAAAGAGGGGCCCAGGATACCTATCCTTACCAGGTATGGCCTAGATCAAGAACCAGCAAAAGGGACTGAGAAGAACTGGTCAGAAAGGTATTAGGAGAACCAAGAGGGAATATTGCCAAGGAAATTTAGAAAAAAGAGAATATCAAGAGGGTAAGCAAAAGTGTCAAACAATCACTTCCATAAGTTTTAAATTTTCTCCCCGTCCCTCCCAAGTCTGTCCATTTTTTCTTGAACAGAAAGTAACCTAAGCAGTTAGAAGATAATTAGAAATTGTAGCAGTGAGTGAAAATTTTTTTTGATTCCGAACCATTATGTGTGAACTCATGAAAAAGTCCCAAGTTAGTAGTTTCCCCATATTCCACTGGTAGTTTCTCTCCATGCCCTAGCTGCTGCCCAGTTTCTGTATTTTTTCTACCACTCCACATTTAAACCCTCATCCCACAAAATGTCTCTTCAGGAACCATAAGTGAATGAGGTCTCTGGCATCTAAATCCAGTCCCTTTTCTTCCCCTCTTCTCCCTTCATTTGCCAGTCTTCTTTTTCTTCCTAGAGATGCAGTCTGGTGAGGATCTGGGCATCATAAGACCATTGTTTGAACTCTGTTTCTAATACTAGATGTGTAGCTCTGGACTCAATTTCCACATTTGCAAAATAGGCATTATAATACCTATGGTAGCTAGGGTTGTTAAATAAAATTCGCTAGGCAAACACTTTTTAAAATCACTAAATATCAGCTGTTACTATTATTATTTCTGACACTTCCTTCTTGAGGCTCTAGCCATGCTTCATGTTACTGTCCAGTCATCTCACCAAATGTTGGGCCAACAAGATCAGAAACCCAGCTCTCTTTCATGTCTGGAGCTCTAGTTTACAAAGTGATTGTTGACTGCTGATTGTCTCAATGGCCCCCAATCACCAAAACTGGCTCCAGCTATATTTCACTCCCAGGTCATCTCATCAGCTACCATATAATACATTTAACCCCCATCTATCAGCCCTACATTCAGAAATCCAACCACATTTCCGGTTCTTGAACCATAAATCAAATCAACTCTCTAATTGCTTCTGGAAAGGCTATGTCAATTTCTTGTGCTATGGCTCTATTCGCTATTTAACTTTACAAATTGAACTGTCCCTCCCTAACCACCATATACTTTGTCTCTCCTAATAAAACATAAGTTTCTTGAGCTTCTGTACTAATTTATATAATAGGGGCCATATCCAGTTCTCCTGATTCTAAATTCACTGGACCCAAAGGACTCTGGAAGAGAAAGTGAGGCTGGTGACCTTACACAGCCCTCCCTCATTTAAATCCAGTTCATTTACAAGTCATGGCATCAACCTGATGTCATGGTCCTCTTCAAAAATGAAGGATAAACAACAAAAATATTCCTGATGCTCATGCTAAGTGCTTAATAAACACTTTCTTCCATTCATGTATTCATTGGAGACCAAAAGAGTAAGTCTTTTACAAAAGGATTATAGCTTATAGAATATTGGAAAATGACTTTTTATAGGGGTTTTGAATGTGTTGAACAGGTGTGTGTGTGTGCGTGTGTGTGTGTGTGTGTGTGTAACTCCTCTATTCCCCTCTCAATGGCTACAACTGGGCAGGTTAGAACTCCATTTGTCCACTTGGTTTACTTAAAGCTGTGTCCTCAGAAAGTGGCACCATTCTTCAGACAACCTGGCCTTTGAAGCAAGAAGGAGAGAAAAAGGATGTTTAAAGGAGACAGTATAAAAACCAATCATGTTTCTTAACTGGTGAGCTCTTAGGGCATTACTGAAAGCATGAGTTTATGAATAGAATCTCTTCCAACAAAGGAGGCTATAAGCCTGTATTTCACATTAGAGAATACTGAGCCACCAGTAGGGAGGTAACTAAGAGCAGGAGAAAGCGACTGAATTTAAATGTACCAAGAGCATGGCAAAAATGAACATTCTCAATTATCTCAGAAGGTACACAATTGAAATATTCATGTTATGTATACAAAGGAAAGGAACTGAAAATCTCTATAAACTTAACTTTTACAAAGATTTCCAATATTACTCCAATTCTAGGAAGACCAAGATCTTATGAGACATTTTTTCTTAGAAAAGAGGAGTGTTTTGGAAGGAGCCCTGAATCAAAAGACCTGTCTGAATTCCAGATTCCTCTGTTTACTGACTGTGGCCTTGGGCATGTTACATAACTTCTATGCTTTGATTTTTCATCTTCAAAACCATGCATTAGATTGGATTATCTCTTTTACTTTTCAGCTCTGAATTTCTATAATTCATTTATAAGATCATAGCTTAATGGTGTTATAGATTTCTGATATCCCCAATGTGAGTACTCTTCTACAATAATACAGGTCACAACCCATCCATATCCATGTGTTCCTATGAATCCTCCATAAGGAATTTACCCAATATACTGAAAGCTCTCCATTAAGGTGCTGTTACTGTTTAAAACCATTCTTTGCATACCAGCTTAGCACCTGAGCTGTCCACCATTTACCCTTTCCTATTGTCCCATGACTGGTGTGATGATTTTCCTGATTATGCATTTGTTGGATGACACATTATCAACCACTTACTTCCTGTAGTGCCATTAACTATTGAGTTACCTGATATTTTAATTCTTTAGAGATTTTGTGTTTTGTGATTGGGAGCTACTGAAGCTTAAGATTGCACTAAGGCTTTAGGACACCCTGTATATCATCAGCAGGAAGATATTGGTGTTTAAAAGATTTTTTTGTTTGTTCTGAGGCCTTTGAAGGTGCTATACAGTTTCCTAAATGTAATCAAGACTCCTCTCATCCTCCTATTCAGCCCTGTGCCTAACATGTTCTGCACTTTTAGTACTTGTCTAAAGTATCTTCACTGATGGAATAACTTGGTCTCATTAAATGACAGACATAGCTACTAAAAAAAAAAAAAAAAACCAGAAAAAAATGCACCAGCACAGTTCTTGGCATTATCCAATGGCCCAATGGATATGATTTAATCAATGGAAACTGTTAAAGAAGATAAATTAACATGTACCTTGTTGCTATATGTTCACAGTGGGTCTTTTCATTTGACTTACACCTACAATGGACTCTCTATATTGTTGGGACTGGAAGCTCAATTCCGTGTGGACAGTCTCGGGCAGGTAAAAGTGGGACTTCTAAATCTTAGAGTCTTACGAGGCCCTCCATGAACAGCGGGGGTTCGAGAAGGTCAGACTGAGCTAGCTCGGCTAGCTCGGGTATTTCCGCCTCTCCCCCGGAGATACCTGATGGGTGGAGTCTCCCTGCCCTCGAGGTCGTCCCGGATTGGAGCACACCTAGTTACCTAACAGCATGGTATTGAGATGCAAACTGTGTGGCTGAAAATTAAGTAGGATTGAGGAAGCCAGAAAGCTCTCTCTTAGCACGTGTGGAGCCAGAGAGAAAAGTAGGGCTCCGCTTCTTTTCTTTCCTCTCTCCCCTCCCCCTCTCTCCCCGCTTGTACTTCTACTTCCAATCCCTTAAGCTTAGCCTCCTTAGGAAATCTCCCCCTCTTCCTCCTAAGGAAGACTCCCCTGCATTTGTAACCCGGACCCTGAAATAAAGCTCAACCCCTGTTTGACTCTGGAACGTCCTTTCTCTCATACGTTTATCCGGTTTGGCCAACCGAAGACCTGGGACAGGTAAGAAAGACTCGGGTAGCCCAATACAGGCCTCTAGGCTTGGCACTATATACCACTGTATATTATATGTATATTATATCTAGCATTTAGCACAGTGCCAGGCACATCAAAGATACTTTAATATTTATTAATTGATTGATTTTGTGTTTTCTCTTCCCATTAGAATGTGAACTTTGGAATTTTGCTTTTTCTATTTCTATCCCCAACACTTAGCATAGCACTCTACTTACAGTAAGAACTTAATAAATGTTTTTCATTCATCACTGTTTGTCCTTCTAAACACTGACAGTGGAAAATCTCCATCTTGACTATTTTCCTTCTGTAGTTTGATTATATTCAGGCCATAAAAAGTTTTCTAAAATAAAGGATTTATCAACCGTTATTTGTTTGTCCTGATGACTCACAAAGAGGCAGCCTCTGTGGCTCTGAGCTGCTTTATCAACAGTTGAAACAAAAACTAACTCATGGATGTTAGATGGATGGAATTCATGTTCTAAATCCTTCATCTTATAGAAAAAAAACCCTGAAGTCAAGGGAGGGGAAATAACTTTCTCAAATAATTTTCAAAAAATGCAAATTGACAAAATACATTCTGATCTTTAAGAAAAAAGATGTCACAATGGGACAAACACCTCTATATTCCTCAGCAAACAGACTAGTGTATTTATTATCAATTCCACAGGCATTATAAATATAAGGAAAGAAAAACACTGAAAAATATCATTGCAGAAATATGATTTAGCATACATAGCTAGGTAGTGCAGTAAATAGACCTGCTAGGCACTGAAGATATAAACACACAAAAATAAGACATCTCCAACCCTCAAGGAGCTTAGATTCTTAGATTCTATCAGTGAAACAGCATGTATTTATAGAGGAATAACTGGCAGCAGGATGAAGAGTTGATGACTTGAAGTTACAGATGGACATTTACCGATGAAATTAGAGAAGGGAAGTCACAGAGATAACAGAATGTTAAGGTATTAAGACCTCTGTTAACTCTTTATGAGCTATGGGAAAGTTCTCTGATCACAACTGATACAACTAGAGGGTAGTTACTCATTGCTTGCCCAAAAGATTAGCCATGGCCCTTTAAAAAAGAAGTGAGACATTTTACTGACCAAGCAGCCTTGGTCAACTCACTTTACCTCTTTCATCTTCAGTTTCCTTGCCTATAAAAAGCATTAGTGTCTCTACCTCATAGGATTGTAAGGATCAAATGTAAACTATTTGGAAATCTTAAAGTGCTATATAAATATTAGCTGTCTTCTCTAACAGAGATGATCTTATTACCATCCTTATCACCTCCTTTCTAATAGAGCCTGGCACAGTATTTGACATACAGTAAGTACTTAAACACTTGGTGTATGTACAAGTAAATGCATTGTAGTAGGTGAATCAGAACATTCCCTATTTTAAGGATACCTGGCCTTAGGCTTTTCTTAGTCACTATTGACTCCCAGCATTCCAAAGATCACTGTGAGTCACTTCCCCATTGCTTTCCATTAGCGACTTCTGCTTCTAGACTCCATGGACCTATCTTTCTTGGCCCTCTCTGCTAGGGAAGAAGGGCATGACTAATGCATTAATGATCCAGCCTAGAGCAAGCAGGTGCATTTGTGAAAAACAAAGGGCAGTTTTCCCGGATAATGTTCCTTCCCATCAGGCTTCAGCAATCAGGTGGGGGAGATGAACTGTGGAGGTCTGCTAGTCCAGGATCCCAAGGAGAGAGACACAGGCAGGCAAATACAGCTTCCCATTAGCAACATGGGCCTGCTGGGGAAAGACTAGAAACCTGATGAACTGCAGAGACCCTGCCATGACTACAGTGATTCTGGAAGTCTTGTTCATGTCCCTAAGCAGGGGAGGCTCATGCTGTTGTATATGTATGCACCTGTTTGCGCTGGATGGCCCCCCAGAACCCACAGGCAAAGGATGCTTCATAGGGACCAGAACACAATGACTCCAGGAGAGTTCCTGCCAGTTGGACCAGTCCAACTGCTTGGATGAGACAATCCCTCTTGTTTTTTTCATGCAGTAAGCAACAGGCTCTGGGGAAAGCATGCAATCTGAGTTGAATACACTGCACTAAATGAAACCCAGCTAGTTTCAAAAAAAAAAAGACCCAGAAAGCAGAGTAGGACATCTTGTGCCATCTGCAGACAATTGGGACTATTCAATGCAATAAATACTTAACAAGTGCCTACTATGTGCAAGGTTTGTGTTTGGTTCTCAGGATACCCAACAGATATGGCATATACCATAATCTCAGTTTATAGTTTAATGAAGGATGGGGAGGAAGAAAGATAGATAACATATAGATAACATAGATAAAAGGTAGATAGCACATAGATAACTAAATGAAAGGGAAAATGAGATGACTGCAAAGAAGACCTCTAAGGAAAGTACTACAGAAATTTAGGAGGGAGAGGATACTTTTACTTGGGGATGACGGTCAGGAAAGGTTTCATGAAAGAAGTAGAGTTGAGCCTTGAAAGAAAGGACTTTGGAAGATATAGAGAGTGGTAAGGAGACTCCATCTCATGTGTGAAGGATGTTACAAACACAAATCTGGAGGCAGGAGAGATCAGTATGATAATGGAGGATCTTTATGGAGGAGGGTAATTAGAGTAATTCAGTCTAACTGGAAATTAGAATAAATCAGATATTATATGAGATGAAGTTGGAGACTGAGGTAGGAAATAAATTGGGAAGGACCTTGAATGGTAGCAGCAGGAGTTTATACACTATTATACAGTGAGAAACTATGATATCTTTTCAGTTTCAAATAATACGATTTGAGACATGCATTATAATAGCTAGTCTATACATAGCACTTTGTTTGCAAAATGCTTTATATACAGTACATCATTTTATGCTCATAGGAATCTCAGAAGGCCAGTGCTATTATTTCCATTTTACAGTGGAGAAAACTGAGAAAGACACAGGTTAAGTCACTTGCCTGAGATCACACAGCTAGTAAGTGTCTTGGGCCAGACTTGAACTCATCTTCCTCACTCCAGGTATAGATCTCTATTATTTTTACCACTTAGCCACCTCATTGGTTAGATTAATTGGACTGTGATGTGTAGACTACATTAGAGAAGCATTCACTGATGACAAGAAGACTAGTTAGGAGTTACTACAATAGTCTAGGTGAGAAGAAACTAGTACTTGAAATAGGATGGCTGTAGTAGTGATAAAGAGAAGGAGATGGCTATGAGAGATAAATAACATGACAAATGAAGATGGGGCAGAGGAATAAGTCTAGGTTAACATAAGAGATAAGCTTTAGGGGCACCCATTTAAATGAACTTCATATTGCTTTCAGTCTCAGCACACCATTGTTGGATTGGCCCAACTTTTTCAAGATGAAAAATTTGGATCATAGAGAAGTATATAGGTAGGTCAGTCCTTGACAGCCCTCTCAATGACCTAGCTGTGGAGGTCCCTGTTTTCCATTCTTGCTCCCTCAGTGAAGTTCTATATGGTCCTTGCTGCTGTATCACAGGGAAGGCAGACAGAAGTTTATGTGGCATGTCTTTCTTCTTCCCCAGGGTAGTGTCTCATGTGATCTACATACAGATCCTGTGATGTTATGCAGCCAGGTCACAGATAACATTCAAGGGGGATCTGGGTAGCAATGTTATGTCCTGAAGTTTCGGCTTAAAAACTGTGTTTGGCTTTAATTCCTCATCACTGGGGAAAATTGCCGCCCAGAGGAAGGCATCTTTGAGACAAGTAATGAGCTTGATTTTTTCTAATAAAAATGCCAGAATTTATCCAACCAAATGAGTATTTGTACCCTGTAATGTCATACACCAATTCCATTAAGGTGGTTATTGCCCAGAACATGTCTGAACTCCTCTTTGGGAATTGCCCTCAGAGAAATGCAATTTGTCAACACCCATATGAAAAATAAATCTAATCACTAATAATAAGAGAAATACAAATTAAAACAACTCTGAAATTCCATCTCATAATCATTAAGGTTGACAAAGATGATAAAAAATGAAACTGGCAGTTGTTGGAGGGTATGTGGGAGGACAGGCACACTAATATCACTGAGAATAGAACTGACTTGGTCCAGAAATTCTGGAAATCACTTTATAACTGTACCCCAAAAGTCACCAAGTCATATATGCCCTGTGATCCAGCAGTACTACTACTATACCCATACCTCAAAGAGTTCAAAGACAGAGGGAAACAGCAAGGCATAGTGGATAAAAGTTGATGCCTTAGAGTTAGGAAGGCCCAGGTTCAAGTGTTTGATACCTATTAGTGAGATAATGAGATAATAGGAAAATTGCTTGATTTCTCTGTTTCCCAGGTGACTCTTTAAGACATTAAGTCACAGACAATGGGCTGCTGATCTGCCTAGAATTCCCACACTGGAAATTCCTTTATGAAGTAACAATCTGTACAAAACAAATAATGAAAGTGATTCAAAAGATTGTATTGTCCAGAGATTTTTATGGCAGCCTTATACGTAATGGCCAAAAGCTGGGAGGAATCTTAAATGTCTGACAATAGGGAAATAGATAAATAAATTGTACAGTGATAGGACAGAATACTACAGTGCCATTAAGACAGATAAATACGAGAAATACAAAGAAACTGGGAAAGATATTTATGAAATAATGTAAAGTGAAAAGAATAGAAGCAAAAAATGAGACTATGTTGTGACCTTGTAAGATGAAAAATTAATGAAAAAAATAAACAAATGATAAGAAAAAAGAATCCTGATAAGAATTTAGAGGGAGTAGCAGAAAATGTATACTTTGAGGGCTGAATATAAATAGAAACTGAGGAAATTTAGTGGATTTTACTGGTTAGTTTTGAATAATATATTTCATTTTAAAATATGCTATAGACCCATGCAAATCTCAATCTTGTGAATAAGGGTCCTCAATCAGAGTTGTCCTGGGGACCTTCTCACTGTATCACTGATGTAGGCAGCATTCACTTATGTGGATAAGTTAAGGAATCAGAAGTTCCTATGTGTTAGTATTTCCTGGATCCCCTGGATCTAGGAGACTTACATCTGAAGATCTGCTTGCTATTCATGGTTCTTGCTGTGGGACACATCTCCCCTTCCTGTCATAGAATTTATGGCAGGATCTCTCCCTTTTAAAAGCTTCCCTATGCTACACGGGCTTTCATGATTACCTACATGAGAAAACACCCCTGAAAAAAGGACCCAGGTTTGAGATTTGAAAGAATGGATATGGACCAGATCTTGCCCAGACCCAATCTCCACAAACAATGAAGTTTATTCAGAAAAGGATCTGGTGGATCTAGTCGTTTGCAAACTCTATATGACTTAGCAGTGTAATGAAGAAGAAAAATAAGTTAATGTGAACTTAGAATATATTAGGAACGGCACAGCTTCCAGGAACAGTGACAGTCTTACTGTGCTCTTTCCTGATTAGCTCTCATATGGAGTATTTCATTGAGTTCCAGGGACCAAAAGGATATTGATTGTTCAGAGAGAATTCACATAGTAACCAGGATAGGATGGTTTAAGGCCCTGAGTTTATGATATGTGAGGATTGACTGGAGGAATTGAGCGAATTTAGTCTGGAAAGAAGAGCAGTTAGGTGGTGCAGTGGATAGAGTGCTAGACCTGGAGTCAGGAAGAGTCATCTTCCCTAGTTCAAATCTAGTCTTAGACACTTAGTAGCTGCGTGACCCTGGGCAAGTTATTTAATTTGGTTTGCCTCAGTCTCCTCATCTGCAAAATGAGTGGGAGAAGGAAATGGCAAACCACTCCACTATCTTTTCCCAGAAAACTTCATATGGGGTCACAAAGAGTCGAGCAAACTAAAATAACTGAACAAAGTCTGCAAAGAAGAATACTCAAACAACATAATAGGAGGGCAGATCTGGGTTTTTGGGGGTTTTGTTTTGTTTTTTTTTTTTTGGCTCCAGAATCCAGAACTAAAACCAATGGATGGAAGTTAAAAAGAGGCAAACGGAAGATTGATGTCACAAAAAAACAAACAAAAAACACCCTAACAGAGCTGTCTAAAAGGAGAATGAGCTGCCTCAAGAGATGGTGGGCTAGTTAGGATGGAGTTTCTTTTAGTTTATGTGCTGGACCAAATGCCTGAGACCCATTCCAAATCTCAGATTTCATGATTGTGTGACTCTGGTACCGTGACTGGAATAAGAAGAATCTGGAGACAAGTTTTCACCCAGCCTTCCACAACTGCCTTAGAACATCTCACATTCCTCCATGAACAGGTGATGTTCTCCATCATGGTTTTACATCAACGTTGTTGTTGTTCAGTCATTTGGGGTCATGTCTCTGTGATACCATTTGGTTTGATTTTTTTTATTTTTTTTTTGGCAAAGATATTGGAATGGTTTGCCATTTCCTTCTCCAGCTCACTTTACAGAGGACAAAAATGAGGCAAACAGGGTTAAGTGACTTGCCTAGGGACACACAACTAGTAAATGTCTGAAGCTCGATTTGAACTCAGGAAGATGAGTGTTCCTGACTCCAGGCCTGCCACTCTGTGCACAATGGTGCTACCTAGCTGTCTTTTCGCTGCCTTTAGCAGGGCATAAGAGTTCATGGGTTGTACCAGAAAGTAAAAGAAAATGTGAGTTCTCAGTTTTATGAACATGCCAGGTGTTCATAGGATTTTGAGCTGGAAGAAATCTTAGAGATCATCTAGTCTTTAGCCTGCTCCATTATACAGATAAGGATGCTGGGGTCGAAGCATTTTGTCCAAGGACATACAAGCAGTAAAAAGCCAAACCAGAAATCAAACTTCTTTCACCTGACTCCAACTCCAGGGCTCTTCTCTACCATCCCAAACTGAGTTCATTTAGTTCTAGGACACAGTGATTTCCAGCATAAGATTTTTCCTGGAAGTATTCTGCAGCAATAAAGTACTAACAATGAACATTTGCTTGTCCCTTATCTGTTACTGATCCCCACAGAGCACTTACAAGATAAATGCATGGATAATTTCTTTTAATTTAAAAAAAGTACCGATTTAAAGTATTTTATAATCACCTTTATTTCTGAACATATCACTCCCTCCTTACCCAGAGAGTCATCAAAAGATTAAAAAAGAGGAAGAAAAAAAGGTTCTGCAAAACCAACATCCCATCAACTGATTCTGACAGTATCTATGTGCATAATGTAGAGAGAGGCCATGTGATGCAATGGAGTCTGAGACCTAGACTCAAATACTGATTTGGGTCAAATGCCAATTAGAAGACTTGGGAGCCTCAGTGGTCTCTCATGTAAAATGGGAGTGCTACCTTGCTTACAGGTTTGTTGTGATGCTCAAAGGAAGTCAATATGTAAAGCATTTTGTATACAAGAAAGAGTTTCATAAAATGCCACTTGGTGATATGTAAAATCTCTGCTTAGGCATGTGCCTCTTCTGCCAGCTTCCTCTGTGTCCACATATGCTTGCTTGCATTTACACAATTACCTGACTCTGAGTCAGGTTCCTGTGGGAGTTACAGCATCTCTTTCAGCTCACTAAGGGGTCCTGAATGGCTGATTCCAGGGGATGCCTTTATGCACAAATTCAGGAAGCTGCCTATATATTGTACTGGTATATCAGAGTTGCCAGTATCCTAAAATCCTAAAATTCTATCCTAAAATAAACCTCCTTCATCTGATGCTGCTGCCTGAAACTGTTCCATTAAGGTGCCACTGTTCCTTGGGCTTATTAAGGCTTAGATACTGCCCCTCCTCTCGCAAGGGCAAATGCCCCTCCTATCCTTTCTCCATACCACTCATTTGGCTTTTGGCAAATCACTTAACCTCTCTGGGTCGCAGTTTTCTCTTCTGTAAAAATGGAAATGCCAGAGGATATGACTGCTAAAGCCCCTTGCAAGCTCTAGATATATGTTCCTCTGACTTTTTAAAAATGTGTATCTTTATATGAATGAATTTAAGGTTCATTTTTCCCTGAGATAAAAACACATTGGGAAGTAGAGTAAAGCTATAAGAGCATTGTGTATTTGAGAGACTAGGGAAAGGGCCCTCTAAAAAAAAATGAGAAAAGGAATAGTATGGTGGGAGTAGAAGGCAGAGCTGCACTTCATCCTGCTCACCTTCAGCTAGTTCTGATGGTGTGTGGAGGAAAGTTGCTTGCCTTTCTTTGTATCTTCACTGCTTCGCACAGGGCCTGGCACACATGGCTGTTGACTAACTGAATATTGTCAGGGTCTAAAACTTCAAGAAAACACATTGACTCCTAGGGGAAGAGTTGAATTCAGTTGCTAGGGTGACTGATAAAATATAAGAACTGAATAACGTAGTGGAGAAACCACTGAATTTGGAAAGCAAAGGCCTGGGTTCAAATTCTAACCATGTTACCCTTTGGAAAAACCAGTTAGTTCTTCACTTTTGCTCAGTTTATAAGGCTATCAAATGAGGATTGGTTAGACCAGAGGTGATAAACACATGACCTATAAGTCATATGTGGCCCACAACACTCCCCAACAAGGCCAGGATCCTATTAAAATGATTAACTGGCATAGAATCCCATAGTCTTAAAGACAGAGAGATGCTCAGTTTTAATCTAACACAGGTATTCTTAACTTTTTGGTGTATCATGGACCCCTTTGGCAGCTTGGTGAAGCATATGGATCACTTTTTAGAAGGAATTTTGGATCCAGAAGCCAGTCCATAAATTTAGGAGGCAGAAAAGAATTATTTTTAAATTTCTAATGGCACAATAAAGAATTTGTCACTCACAAAAAAAAATGTAACTGGGACCACTGAAGTGCTGAGAACAGCTAAGACATTAATAGTTGTTCATTTTATAATATACTGCTACTACTATGTACAATGTTCTGCTCACTTCACTCATGATTGCACATGTAGAACCTATATTAAATTACTTACCATTTCAGAGAGGAAGGAAATGGGGGAGGGAGAGATAGAATTTGTAACTTAAAAAAAAGAACTGTTAAAATTGTTTTTACATGTAATTGAGGGGAAATATTTAGATAATATTATAAATCTAAGTCAATATGTGGTGCCCAGGAATCCTTATGTATGGTTTAGTGGCTCCTGTTTCTTTCTATTTGAGTTTAATACCACTGGAATACATGCTCTCCGCAGCAGGAGATGCTGTTCCTGATCCACAGGAAATGAGCAAGTTACTTTCTCAAAAAAAAAAAAAAAAAAAAAACGAGTAAAGGAGAAAATAGCTTCTTGCTACCAGGGACTTTAAACTTATGCAGTAATATGTCTTCCTGGACTATGTTTGCCCTTGTTTCATCAACAGAGGTACTCAGAATGGAGAAAACAAACTCAAGCTCGCTCTCTCGTTATCTCAAAAATAGTTAAAAGATGATCACTAGAGAAGTGATAATAAGCAACTGGAAGAATGGCTGTAGCGATGTTCATGCCAAGATAACCAGAAGTTAGTGAGTCAGGCACACTCATGATTCAGAAAGCTTTTCTTACTTCACAGTAAAATAAACATA
Source organism: Notamacropus eugenii (assembly GCF_028372415.1). NCBI lineage: Eukaryota > Metazoa > Chordata > Mammalia > Diprotodontia > Macropodidae > Notamacropus > Notamacropus eugenii. Next base: position 422,047,285 of record NC_092872.1, on the reverse strand, counting down.
GTGGATTACAAAGGAAGAAAAAAACCAAAGTGGGTTATGACGTTAGGCTTAGAATAAACTGATAAATAAAAAGTTAAAAATTAGAGGGAAAGCTTAGCACCTTTATGTCCCTAGGGGTTTATTAAAAAAAAAAAAACTTGCCTTAGAAGTATTAACTACTAAGCTTCTGGGGCAAGAACTTGACAAAAATTGCTGGAAAAGACTGGAAAACAATTTGGCAGAAGTTAGGTATAGACCAGTATCTCACACAATTTCAAGACAAATTGTGGTATTATCAGTAGATTAAGGGAGTATGGGAATTTTACCTATCAAATTTGTAGGTAAGGGAATAATTTATGACCATAAAAGTGATAGAGAGGATCATGGAAAGTAAAATAGATCATTTTGATTGTATTTAATTTTAAAAGCTTTGCACAAGCCAAACCAAGGTAGCCAAGATTAAAAGAAAAGCAGGAATCTCAGGGAAAATTTTACAGCTAGTTTCCCTGATGAAGGCCTCACTTCTCAAATATACGGGAATCAAATGAAATTTGTTAAAATATGAGACATTCCCCAATTGATAAATGATCAAAAAAGATGAACAGGGAGTTATCAGGAGAAGAAATCAAAGCTAACTAAAGTTATATAAAACACTCTAGATAACTACTAACTGGAGAATACAAATTAAAATAACTCTGTGGCACCATCACATTTATCAGATTGGCCAATGTGATAGAGAAAAGGAAAATGACAAATACTGTAATGGATGTGAAAAAACTGGGACACTGTTGGTAGAGCTATAAACTGATCCAGTCATTCTGGAGAACAATTTGGAACTTTGCCCAAAGGGCTATAAAGCTGAATACCTTTTGACCCAGAAAAGAGATTGAAGAGAAAGAAAAAGGATGTATATATACAAAAATATCTTCTGGAGGGAATATTTATTTATTTTTAGTTTTCATCATTCATTTCCACAAGATTTTGAGTTCCACATTTTCTCTCCCTCTTTCCCCCCTCCCAGAACCCTCCAAAACTGTACATTCTGATTATCCCTTCCCCCAATATGCCCTCCCTTCTATCATACCCCTCCCTTTCCTTATCCCCATCTTCTCTCTTTTCTTGTAGGGCAAGATAGATTTCTATACCCCATTACCTGTATTTCTTATTTCCCAGCTGCATGCAAAAAAAATTCTCAACATTTGTTCCTAAAACTTTGAGTTCCAACTTTTCTCCCATCCTCCCTTCCCACTCATTCCCACTGAGAAGGCAAGCAATTCAATATAGGCTATATAGGTGTAATTTTGCAAAAGACTTCCATAATAGTCATGTTTTGAAAGACTATATTTACCTCCATCCTATCCTGCCCCCTATTTATGCTGTTCTCTTTTGACATTGTCCCTCCCCTAAAATATTTACTTCTAATTATTCCCTCCTCTCATTTGCCCTCCCTTCTATCATCCCCCCATACCCCACGTATCCTCTTCTCCCCTACTTTCCTGTAGTGTAAGATAGATTTTCATATTGAGTGTGCATGTTATTCCCTCCTTAAGCCATATGTGAGGAGAGTAAGCTTCACTTTTTCCCCTCTCACCTTCCCTCTTTCCCCTTCCATTGGAAAAACTTTTTCTTGCCTCTTTATGAGAGATAATTTGGCCCATTCTATTTTTCCCTTTGTCCTCCCAATACATTCCTCTCTCACCCCTTAATTTTATTTTTTAGATATCATCCCTTCCTGTTCAACTCCCCCTGTGCCTTCTCTGTATTTATATACATATAATCCCTCCAACTACCCAAATCCTGAGAAAAGTTTCAAGAGTTAAAAATACTATCTTTCCATGTAGGAATGCAAACAGTTCAACTTTAGTAAGTCCCTTATGATTTCTCTTTTCTATTTACCTTTTCATGTTTCTGTTGATTCTTGTGTTTGAAAGTCAAATTTTCTATTCAGCTCTGGTATTTTCATCAAGAATGCTTGAAAGTCCTTTATATCATTGAATGACCATTTTTTCCCTTTAGTACTATACTCAGTTTTGCTGTGTAGGTGATTCTTGGTTTTAATCCTAGTTCCTTTGACTTCTGGAATATCATATTTCAAGCCCTTCAATATCTTAATGTAGAAGCTGCTAGATCTTGTGTTATCCTGATTGCATTTCCACAATCCTCAAATTGTTTCTTTCTGGCTGCTTGCAATATTTTCTCCTTAACATAGGAACTCTGAAATTTGGCTACAATATTTCTAGGAGTTTTTCTTTTAGGATCTCTTTCAGGAGGTGATTGGTAGATTCTTTCAATATTTATTTTACCCTCTGGTTCTAGAATATCAGGGCAGTTTCCCTTGATAATTTCATGAAAGATGATGTCTAGGCTATTTTTTTGATCATGGCTTTCAGGTAGTTCCATAATTTTTAAATTGTCTGTCCTGGATCTATTTTCCAGGTCAGTTGTTTTTCCAATGAGATATTTCACATTATCTTCTGTTTTTTCATTCTTTTGTTTTCGTTTTGTAATTTCTTGGTTTCTCATAAAGTCATTAGCTTCCATCTGCTCCATTCTAATTTTTAAAGAACTGTTTTCTTCAGTGAGCTTTTGAACCTCCTTTTCCGTTTGACTAATTCTGCTTTTTAAAGCATTCTTCTCCTCAATGGCTTTTTGGACCTCTTTTACCATCTCCTCTGATGGTATGCACTGTTCTTCCTCATCTGAGAAGATGGAAGGAAATACTGTTCACCAAGAAAGTAACCTTCTATAGTCTTATTTCTTTCCCCCTTTTTTGCCATTTTCCCAGCCAGTTATTTGACTTTTGAGTTCTTTCTCGAGAGGAGAGTATACTCTAGAGACCTCCTCCAAAGTGGCACAACCACAGCAAAGGAGTTTACTCTTCTCTTGGCCTGTGCTCTGATCTGGGAGCAGTCACAAGTTTTTCTGCCCAGAATCTTGGAGTAGAATTCCCTCCCCAGAGCCTCCACCAGCTCCACCACACCAGCACTCCTCCTCACCCCAGGACTGCCACTCAGAGCTAAGATGCAGATCAATGGCTCAATTCCCTCAGGTTCTGTAGCCTGAGGACTCCAAAAAATGGATGCTGATGCTGCCACCAAGACCTGGGGCTAGGACAGGATTCTGATCCCTTCTCACCCAAGTGAAAGAGCCTTCTCACTGACCTTTGAAGCTGTTTTTGGCATTTGTAAGTTGAGAAATCTGGGAATTGCAGCTGCTGGCTGGGATTCCATGCCCTGAAGCCTGCTCTAGTCCTATACATGCCACTCAGTGTGGCCAAGGCTGGGCTGTGCTCTGTGGGCTGCACTTCGCTCTGAGACCAGTGTGATAGACCTTTCCTGTCAGCCTTCCAGCCTGCTTTGGGCCAGAAATCTCTTTCACTCTGTCCTTTTGTAGCTTCTGCTGCTCTAAAATTTGCTTAGAACCATTTTTACAGGTATTTTATGGGCTGCAATGGGAGAGCTTCTACAGGTTCATCCTTCTATTCTGTCATCTTAGCTCCACTCCTATATACAAAAGTATTTACAGCAGATCTTTTTGGGGTGGCAAAGAATTGGAAACAGAGGGGATGTCCATCAATTGGGGAATGACTGAACAAGCTGAGGCATAGGATTGTGATGAAACCCTACTGTGTTAAAAAAAAAAAAAAAAAAAGGACAAGGGATAGTTTCAGAAAAACCTGGGAAACTTACATGAACTGATATAACATGAAATGAGCAGAACCAATAGAACATCATCTACAGCAAAAAGAATGTTATAATAATAATCAACTGTGAATAACTTTGCTACTCTGATCAATATGATGATTGAAGATAATTCTAAAGAAATCACAATGAAAAATGCTACCCTACTTCAGAGAGAACTGCTGAACTTTGAATGCAAATTGAAGTATAATATTTCACTTTATTTTCCTTGCTTTTTCAGCACAATGTGGCTAATGTAGAAACATGTTTTGCATGATTTCACATGTATAGTTGATGTTATATTGCTTGCCTTACCAATGGGTGGGAGAGGAAGTAGAGGGAGGGGGAGAATGCAGAACTCAAAAAAAATTAAAGTCAAACAAAGAAATAACAAATTTATTTTTTTAAAGTGTTAACTATTTTGGTCTTGTTTAATGTTTATGTTTAACCATTTTAATCAAATTATTTCTTATTTTCTACAGGGTGAAAAATTATTCCAGTCTCTTCTCAATCAGACATGCCTGTGGTTTAATCATCTTTCCCAGAATCTCTTCAGCAATAGTTCCATGTGACCATAAGACTGCAATGCTGCCTTGTGGCAACATGGGTAAATTTCAAATTCTGTTTGTTTTCAGAATTTTTAAATTTTGAAAATTAAAGAAATTTGGAAGTTGAAGCTGCACAATTATATTGATAAAGTGAATGCAAATATTATAGGTTGGAGAAGTATTAGACCAGTAAGATCTTTGAGGGCAGGAAACATTCTTCATTATCTTCAAACTCTTCATTATCTTCAAACTCATAATGCTATGCATACCAGCTGCTAAATTTTTGTGGAATGAATGACTTTGGAAATATAATAAAAATAGAGGGACTATATTATGTCATTCTCTTCATTGCATCCAGAAGGTATCTTGTTCCTACTGTTTGCTCCATCTGGAATTTCCTCACTTTTATTTATAACTGTACTCCAAGGTATAATTTTTATCTCATCTCCTTCAAGAAGTCTTCTTGAACAGCTCACATTAAACTATCTAGATTCTTTGATTCATAGATTATGAAATCTATCCAGTGGTGAACCTTCCAGTGATGGTCTTTCAATTTTGTTTGTCAAAAAATTCATCACTCTGCAGCAAACCTCAGAAAAAGTCTCTCCAAACTTTTTTTCTTTTTTCCGAGAACAGAAGTCTATCAGCATACCTGCATCCCAAATCTTTCTAATATAGAATGCTCTCGTAGAGCTGGAGCTCCACTGGCACGGATTTTGAGGACTCTGGGTCACCACCATGCCATGATAGGGCATCAGAGAACCCTTTAGTGGGAGGTTTGTGCTATGTTGGGTGAAGGGAGAACCCACATTGATGAATTTATGGACAACACATGACACATCATAAGTAGTAAGAGGAATGCTCTATATAAAATCATGTGACTGTGATATGTTATATAATTATTCCTGTCTTCTTTTGTCCCCTTACGGTTTTCAAAGAGAAATGGTTTTAGGAAAATGTAGCTATCCTTCTATTATTAATTTATATTTTCTTTTCTGTGGTCTATTGTATAGGTAGAAAGCATACATGACTTTTGAAATTGAATAAAATTATTAGGATGTAAATTCATCTTCTGCAGTTCACTGAAAGCAACTTTGACACAACTCTAGTAGCAGACAAGATGACAAAGAATGCCATGTACTACCCCATCATGTTCCCACATGGTTCTGATGAGAATTTGCCATTTTTATTGATATCTTTATGCTTTTATATCATGATAATTCCTCATATATAATCCTTCCTCTTCGAACCCTCCTCGCCACAATAATGGTCAGGTAAAAGTGACCATTACAATGACGTGTCAACCTGAATCTGACTGCTGGATTTCATTTTTGTCACCGTATTTAGTCTGAATTTAGTTGTCTTTTGGTACTTTTTTAAAATTTGAATTCTCTAGTTAATGTGCATATTGTTCTGTCGGCATTGTTTGCTTCACTCAGCATCAGTCCATACATGTCTGTTTTTTTTTCTTTTTACTGAAGACACAATTTCATTGGTAAAAAGGCCCCACTGTAAGTAGGCACCTTCTCTGAAACTTTGCCTTAAGATTTACCTAGGGCCCCGGAAACTTGAAGGACTTGACTAGGGTCTTAGAACAAATGTGTCTCAAAGGTTGAAGCCAGTTTTCTAAGTTGCAATGGTCACTCTATAACCACTCTTCAAGATATTTCTCATGTTTTTCACTCTTTTATCTGAATTCTTCCTACCTATCATTTCTTACTGCATAATAATATACAATTGCATTCATATACTCTAGCCTATTCAACTACTTTCTAATCAACAACCCTTGTTTCTTGTCCTTTGCTATATGATACCTTTCTCTTAATCTTTGACTTCCTTAGGGTACCTATCCAAGAGTGGGGATGAGGGATCAAAGGGTATGAACAACTGAGTCACCTTTCTCACATAATTTCAAATTGCTTCCCAGAACACCTGGACCATTTCACACCAGCAGTATATTAATGTCAACTTATTTATTTTCTTTTCTATTATTTCTATTCACCACTCACTGTCACATAGCTTGCAAATGGCAGAACTCAATTCTAGATTCTCTGACAGTAAGTCTTTCGCCATGGTGTGGGCCTAAGGGAGGATATTCAATATGATTCCACTTAACAAGCATTTATTAAGCATCTACCACACTGGACATTGGGAATACAATGACAAATTGCAAATTTTGCTGGTAAGAGGTAGAACATATCAAAGGCTACATGTATCTCTTTCCTTTACAAGTGGTTTTGGTTTTTAATCAATTTTTAGACTCCAATATTATAATAGCAGATGGCAATTAATGCTTTTATGCCACTATTCTGAACTGTGGTCTAGGTGCTTTCAGTAGGACAGTGCTCAATGGTTAGAAGTTTTCACTCCATACTGAAAGTTACCAGCTTGGAATTGAGTATTCACATCACAGGAGGGTTAATTTTATAGATGAAAGTGAACCTATATATAGGTCACCTAGTCCAACCCCCTCATTTGACAGATAAGGAAACTCAGGTAATCATATTTGCCCAAGGTCACACAGGTCAACAGTGACAGAGCTTGCCTTCAAACCAAGGTCCTCCAAATCCAAATCCAGTGCTCTTTCCATTGAGCTCTACTCTCTAAAAGATGATTCATCTCTGATTTCAGCTAGTGAAGGAGAAGAGAAATGACCTCTGGTCACTTCAAGGAAAGGCTTTGCCCCAAGGATTTTAGGACTGTGAAGAGCTTTGTGGCAGTGTTCTCTCTAACCTCCCTCCTACTGCTCTCAACATCCAGAATTATTAGTCTAATTTGATGGATTACTGGCAGCTAAAAGGAGGATTTGTGAAGCCAGCAAAAAGAGCCCAGTGTTAGGAAATGCCTATGTTTCTGCAGGCAGGAGGGACCAGGAGGGCAGGCTTAATGATTCAGCAGAAGGGAGAGATCTGAGAATTCTCCACATGAGCCTTCTGAGTCTGCTGAGACTTCGTTCTTCCTGCCAACAGACCTAGCTGTGGCCTCTCCCATTGCAAGGGGAAGCCTGCAGAGCAGGTAACTTACAGTAAGCAGGGGAAATAGCCTCTTCTTCTTTTAATTGTTTGTTTATTTATTCCAGCTGTGATGATGATAAGGAAGTCTTTATCATTAGATGAAATGGCTGGGCTTGGCAGGAATGAGAAATTCTCCCCCATTGGGGAAGACATTGAGCTCCCTCAAAGTGAGAGTGTGCACAGAGAATTCACACATCAGAGCCTGAATGACAGGCCTTCCCACAACACGTCTTAGTTCTTTATCTGTTCCAGCTCCCTAACTGAAGACAGAATTCTTGAGATGGAACACTGGTATCTGTCCTCCTCATCTATTTGGTCTTAGTAAGCAAACAGAAAGCAAAGATGGTTTTTCTGCTCCTTTTACCTTAGCAGTTAGTCCACCCCCTTAAAAATTATGTCAAGACAGTGGTGATGATAAAGTATATTTAAAAGAGGTTTTGTCACACCATAAAAGAGACACAGAATATCAACATGATAAAGAAACTTAGAACAATGAAAATAGAATGTTAGAGCTTGAGGAGAACTCTTTCTAACCATTTCCATTTTGCAGAAGGAGTCCTGATGGCCCCGGGAAGGGAATCTTCAGAATCTCAAACTTGGAAGGGACTGTAGAAGCCAGTGAGTTCAACCTTTACCTGACCAAGAATCTCTAGACAACATCCTTAGCAACTGACTATCTAGTTTTCATTTGAAGATTATTCATGAATGAAGATGACCCACTACCTCCCAAGGCACCAGCTCACTATCATCTCTGGATAGCTTTGTTAGGAAGTTTTATCTCTCTGTCTTTTTTTCGTCTTTACATTTACTCTAACTCTATCTTTTGGGACCAAAATGAACAAGTCTAATTCCACTTTCTGATAATAGCCCCTCAGAAGCAAGTTATCCTGTACCCATTATATCTTCTGTTTTCCAGGCTAAACATTGTCATTGAACAGATTACATCAAACCAAAAAGGTTTTCACAACCTCTTCAAAGAATTTCATGACCAGTCAAAAGAGATGTATGCCCTGACTATCCACACAGGGACAAAAATGGATGATAAAAATCTATTGTTTAGACTTTGACATGTGTTTGAATGAAGAGCTCATTATATTAATATATCAGCACACAAATCTTGGTCAGGCACCAAAGATGGAATTATTAATAAGCTGGGCCAATGATTTTCAATGATTTTTTTCCTCTGTTGATTATTATTTATTGTGTATGTAGCTTGTGTGTGTGTGCGTGTGTGTGTATGTGAGAGAGAGAGAGAGAGAGAGAGAGAGAGATTTCTCAACCCACAAATGCCAAAGACAGCTTCAAAAGTCAGTGAGAAAGCTCTTTCACCTGGGTGAGAAAGGAGCAGGGTCTGAACCTGGCCCCAACCCCAGGATGACAGTAGTGTCCATTTTTAGACCCCTCTGTCTAAATACCCTGAGGGAATTGAGCAGCCAATATGGGTCTCAGTCCTATGAGGAAGTTCTGGGGTGAGGAGGAGCACTGGTGTGGTAGAGCTGGTGGAGGCTCTGGAGAGGGAATCCTACTTGCAGATCCTGGGCAGAAAAGTTTGTGGTTGCTCCCAGACCAGAGCAAGGCCAGGAAAGGAATAAATTCCTCTCCCTTGATTGTACCTTGGAGGAACTGAGAGAAGCTACAGGTCCTCAGAATATATCATCCATTTGACAAAGGACTCAAAAGTCAAGTATCTGGCTGGGAAAATGCCCAAAAAAGGGAAAAAAATAAAACTATAGAAGGTTACTTTCTTGGTGAAAAAATGTTTTCTTCCATTCTTTCAGATGAGGGAGAACAAAGCATAATATCAGAGGAAGACACCAAAGTCAAGGCTTCTACATCCAAAACCCTCAAAAACTATATGCAATGGTCTCAGGCAATGGAAGAGTCCAAAAAGGATTTTGAAAATCAAGTTAGAGAGGTAAAAGAAAAATTGGGAAGGGAAATGAGAGTGATGCAAGAAAATCATGAAAAGTGAGTCAACAGCTTACTACAGGAGACCCAAAAAATGCTGGAAAAAAATGACACCTTTAAAAATAGACTAACCCAAGTGGCAAAAGATGTCCAAAAAACCAATGAAGAGAAGAATGCTTTAAAAAGCTGAATTAATCAAATGGAAAAGGAGGTTCAAAAGCTCACTGAAGAAAATAGTTCTTTAAAAATTAGATGGAAGCTAATGACTTTATGTGAAACCAAAAAATCATAAAACAAAGCCAAAAGAATGAAAAAATAGAAGACAATGTGAAATATCTCATTGGAAAAACAACTGACCTGGAAAACAGATCCAGGAGAGATAGTTTAAAAATTATTGGTCTACCTGAAAACCATGATCAAAAAAGGAGCCTAGACATCATCTTCCAAGAAATTATCAAAAAAAAAAAAAAACTGCCCTGATATTCTAGAACCAGAGGGTGAAATAGAAATCGAAAGAATTCACTGATCACCTCCTGAAAGAGACCCCAAAAGGAAATCTACTAGGAATATTGTAGCCAAATTCCAGAGTTCCCAGATCAAGGAGAAAATATTGCAAGCAGCCAGAAAGAAACAATTAAAGTATTGTGGAAACAATTAGAATAACACAGGATTTAGCAGTTTTTTATACTAAGGGATTGAAGGGCTCAGAATATGATATTCCAGGGGTCAAAGAAGATCAGATTAAAACTAAGAATCACCTACCCAGCAAAACTGAGTATAATGCTTCACGGGGAAAAATGACTTTCGATGAAATAGAGGACTTCCAAGCTTTCTTGTTGAAAAAACCAGAGATGAATAGAAAATTTGACTTTCAAATACAAGAATCAAGGGAAACATGAAAAAGTAAAAGGAAAGAAAAGCGTTAAGGAACTCATTAAAGTTGAACTGCTTACATTCCTACATGGAAAGATTTTATTTGTAACTCATGAAACCTTTTCCAGTATTAGGGTAGTTAGAGGGAATATACATATACATACATACATATATATGGGTATGTGTGTATGTGTATACTATATATGTATAGGGATGTATATGTATATATGTGTATGTGTATATAAATGTATATGTGTATATATGTATATGTATATATGTATGTGTGTACACATATATACACATAGACAGAGGGCACATGGTAACCTGAATATGAAGGGAGAATACCTAAAAAAATAAAATTTACTGTTGAATGAAATGTGCTAGGGGTAAGAGAAAGGGAGAGGTAGAATGCAGCAAATCTTCTCACAAACAAGAGGGAAGAAAGATCTCCTACAATGGAGGGGAAGAGGTGGGATATGAAAGGAAATAATTGAGCCTTACTCTCATGGGATTTGGCTTAAGGAGGGAATAACACACATTCAATTGGATATGGAAATCCATTTTACCCTGCAGGAAGGCAAGAGGGAAGAGGATAGGAGAGGGAAGATAATAGAAGGGCAATAAATTGGGGAAAGGGATAATCAAATGCAAACACTATTGTACTAGGACAGGTCAAGGAAGAAAATGGAATAAATGAAGGGCAGGACAGGACAGAGGGAAATGTGGTTAGTCTTTTACAACATAACTATTATGGAAGTGCTTTGCATTGTTACACATGTATGACCTATATTAAATTGTTTGTTTTCTCAATCAGGGTAGGTGGAGAGGGAAGGAGAGAATATGGAACTCAAAGTTTTAGGAATGAATGTTAAAAATTGTTTTAGCATGCAACTGGAAATTAAGCTATATGGGCAATGGAGTATAGAAATCTATCTTGCCCTGCAGGATAACAGACCAGAAGGGGGATGGAAGTAGGGTGGATAATAGAAGGGAGGACAGACTGGAGGAAGGGGTAGATGGGGTGCTTGCTGTCTCGGGGTAGGGGGTGCGGAGAGATGAGGAGAAAATTTTGAATTCCAATTCTTGAGGAAGTGAATGGTAAGACCTGAAAAAGTAAATAAATCATATACAAAAACCAACCAACCACTTGGGCTCATTCAAAAGGCCTCACCCATGTAGCCACACGCAGTCTCAAGGCCACAGGTTCCCTGGGCCTAGAGGAACTTAGGAAGCCATACGAGAACATATGGTAAGGTCTAGTGGTCCTCCATTTCACTTTACATTTCACCTCCACTCCACCAGAAGGAATGTAATTACTGATTCTCATCTTACCCAAGATGTGAGCAATCAAGCGGCCTAGAGGATGAGTTCTGGTCAACCTGGGGTCAGGAGCAAGGTAAGGAGAAAAGGAAAGGGCACCCCAATAATGACAGGTCTTTCCAGTGTCTGGCCAGCCATAACGGATTCTGGGCAGCTCAGGGGGCGGATTATAAAGTGGAAAGGGAAGTGTTGCCTAGTAGATGATGTGTAAGACTTGGGAGTCAGAAAGATCTGCTTTTAAATACTGCAAGTCACTTAATGACTCAGTGCCTCAGAGAAGTAAAGCCTCAGTTTCCTCATCTGAAAAATGAGGTTGTTAGACTCAATGACTCATGAGGTCCTTTCTACTTTTAAGTCTGTGATGCAATGAGAATAACTGGGCATAGTTCATCCCCTATAATAATTTCTTTAGTACGAGTATGAAGAAGACCAGCTCCTCAAAATGACCAAATAACCATGACCTCATTATACCTGTTTTGGGAGTTTTTAGGCTTCAGTCTGGGACTGGGGGATTGGGCAGGGGGAAGGTGAGTTATAGAACTCCATGGAAGTTGACTGTTCATTTCAAAAGGTTCCTTGGGCAGACCTAGATACACAGTCTAAAGCTGAGAAATCCCAGAGACTTCAGAGAACCTGCAGATGTAAGGAAATAATTTTCCTATGCTCAATGTAGGTTCCTAGGACCTTGATAGAGCTTAAACTTTTCATGAAGCTCAGAGAGAAGACAGACAAGGCTGAGAAACTCCACTGTAGCATCTTCCTTTCTCCCAGACAAGTAACTCTGTGAAGTATTTGTCTTGGTCACTACAGAAAAGAAGGAAAGAAGCAGCAGGAAAACAAATTAAGCGGTCATCAAGGTTTGGGCTACCTAGCAAACAAACTGATATTAAAAATACAAAGCGCTAAGAGCAGACTTGAGAGCAACCCTGGGCTGGCCCCCAGCCTCCTCTCTATGTTGTTTTTCAGATCTTCTCTCAAAGCAAATTAAAATGCCTTACGCTAAATCAGGTTACTTCCTGTGTGTGACCAGAATGCTATTGATCATTGCCTGAGTGCTTCTGAATATAGAGTTTCATTGGGACAAAAAAAGTCTTTCAGAACGGAACATGAATTTAGCATAAGTTGTCAAGAAAGAACAAAACAGGTAACTTTGGGTAGTAATAACAATAACACCTAACATTTGTATATTGCCTTAAGGTTTTCCAAAGGCTTTTCCTCGCAGCAGTTCTATGAGGTAGTGGGTGTAAGGAGAATTTCTACTTTACAGATGAGAAAATTGAGGCTAAGAGAACTGAAGAGACTTTCTCAGGGTCCTCTATTTATTAGGCATTACAGCAGGTATGAAAATCCAGGTCTCCTGAAACCAAGGTCAAGGGTTCAGTCTAAGTGGGCTTTTTTTTACCTCTGACCCTCAATGACTGCCACAGACAGAACTTTGAGGAGAATAAATGTGGAGGTGGGTTTGACTACATTCTTATCATGAATGTAGACAAACTCAGGACAAAACTATTGGTTTGCTACTTTCCAAACAATGCTTAAATGATTTGTGTTGGAGAGCATTTGTAAACAATCTAATAGCTTGCTTCTCTGGATACCACTTTGTCCAACATAAAAAAATAAAAGGTAAAATAGGAATCCAGTTATAGAAATTGAAATGTCCTTATAACCCTATATAAGAAAAAAACTGGTGGCAATAATATTGTCTTCATTATCCATTCAACAAATATTTATTAAGCACATGCTATATGAAGTATACATACAAAGAGAATGAAAACAAAAATAAACGACATGTACTGTCCCCAAAGAGCTGATATTCTACTGGGGAGATGTAACATGAACACAGGTAAGTTTAATACAAGATAGGGTGTAAGGAATGAGCTAGATAAAGTGCTCCGGGAAAATCTGAGGAAGAGAGAGCATTTTCAGCCAGTTCAGAATCAGGTAAGCTTTCATGGAAGAAATGCCCCCCAAGCTGAGCTGAGAGGATGGTCTCAGTTCCAGGCTTGGTAGATGATGGTCTCTTTGAATGCAGCCAGGCAGGAGCCAGTGCTGAGTTCAGGAAATGGTTAGTAGTCTAGCTAATGTGAAGGAAGGTTGAAAAAACAGATTGGAACCAGACCGTGGAAGGCCTTAAATCTCTGATTAAAGGGTTTATACTTTATCCTAGAGACAGTGGAGCCTCTAGAGGTTTTTCAACAGGGAAATGACATGAAGCAAAGCATCTGAAGGCTCTAAAAAAAGGTATCAATTGTTCTTGCTTCTGAGGGATGGAGCAGTCCAAACAGTCCTGACATTTTACAGTTGCTCCCATCTGGTGAAGGGGCTGCTGACATCACTGATGACACAGTTAATAGAAAGGGTCAAGCACAGAAAAAGACAAAAATAGCAAAATGAGATCACATTAAATTGATACCATGTGTTTGAAGAAGAGGTCCTACCAACCAACAAACCTTTATTGAGCACCTATGTGCCACTGACCGTATACCTTAAGGACAATGATAGAAAGATGCCATTTAGACCAAAATAATCAAAACAAGCCAATTTGTAATAGCAGAAACTGGAAACAAAGTGGGAACTCATGGAATGGCGAGCAGATCAACCAATTGTAAATGAATGGAACAGAATATTATAGTAGAGTAACAAATGATGAGAGGCAGCATGTCATAGTGATATAGGTCAGGAAGACCTGGGGTCAAGTTCTGTTTCTGACATACACTGGCTGTGTGACTCTGATCAAGTCTCAGTTTCCTCAACTGTAAAACTGAGTCAATAATAGCATTTACCTTACAAAGTTGATATGAACATCAAATGAGATAATATTTGTAAAATATTACTTGGCACAATTCTTAGCAAAGTGTCTGGCACATAGAATGCACTTCATACATGTATCTTCCTTCCCCTCTTCTGCCTTTCCTTCCTCTCTCCCTTCCTTTGTTCATCCCCTCTTCTTTCCGCTCACCCTTCCTTCTTCCTTTCCCTCTTTCTTCTCTCCCTTCCTTCTTCCTTCCTTCTTTCCTTCCTTCCCTTTTTCCTCTTTGTCTCCTTTCTTCCTCCCTCCCTTGGTTCTTTCCCTTCTTTACTCTTTCCTTCCTTCCCATTGATACTGTGATCCTTTGCATGAGAACAGCTCCCAAGTTCTTCAAGTATTTTGTTATTTTTCTTGCTATGCTATTCCATTAAATTGCCTTTGCCCTAAACTAATTGTGTTCCCTAACTACCAAAAGTAAATAACTGGTTGACTAGTGGCAATAAATGCATCAGCCAGAATTTGTCTATGGTGTTAAGGGATATGGAACTACAGCGTACACTGAATCTGGAGTATCCTGTCCTCTGGGTGGCCCACTCTTTAAGTTGGGGGTGCAGGTTACCCAAGATACCTCTGAAAGTAAGTCTGAGAATCAAACAATTGCCATGGTTTTCAGGTTACAGAATTAAAAATCACCACCACATAGAAGACAAACTGAAGAACCTAGGGAGAAATCTCTAGACTGTAGCCCATATGTGAAGGAATTTATGTTTCAGAAGAGGAAGAAAAGCTAAGGCCAATCAGGAAGATCCAAACAAAGGGGAAAAGAAATGGAAAAAACTAAGGAATATCTGTCTGGCTAAGCAATGGCTATGGGCAAAAAGAAGAGCCTGCCTGTGTTAACCATGAAGTGTGGGGCACAAATACCAAAGGAAGGGAAGTCATTCAGACCTAAGGAAGCAACTGTGCTTTATAGTTAATGAAATGAAATGAAGCTTTGGGAATGAGATTGATTATCCGCTCAGGCCCACTAAGATACCTAATTGTGAAACAAGAGTAACAGGTGGAGGTGTTCTAAAGTAGAATATTTTCAGCTTTAGTTAAAGGAACAGTACAAGACAGGCATCAATACCACCCTATAATGAGAGGTGAATTCCTTCTTTGGATATACCAAAACTTTGTCTAATACAAGAACATGGAATTTTTAGTAAAGCTGTCCTTTTGTATATGTATACAGTATAGATAGCAGCTAGGTGGGCACAGTGGATATAGGACCAGTCCTAGAGTAAGGAAGACCAAAGTTCAAATCTGGCCAACGTGTACTGGTTGTATGAGTGGTCAAGTCACTTAATCCTGGTTGCCTCAGTTTTCTCAACTGCAAAATGAGCTGGAGAAGGAAATGGAAAACCACCTCAGTGTCTTTACCAAGAAAACTCCAAATGGGGATCACAATGAGTTGGACACAACTGAAACAACTGCACAATAACAGTGTAGATGGCCAAGGCATCGTAGCTTCCATAACTCATGGATCAGGAACAGAAGGGGTAGGTGACAGATGCCACTACACATTCCATATTGCAGTCAAACTGAATGACCTTTGGCCTTGGAACAGAAGTTGTGATTTCTTACTTCTAAGCTTTTGCTCAAGCTGTTTCTATATTTGGAATAGCTTGCTTTCCTTTGCTTTATCTGCTAGAAGTTCTGCCAATCCTTTAAAATCCAACTATAAGTCATTTCCAGTCAGTATTGACCTCAGAAGCTATTTTGTTTTATACCTTTCTATTTCATTTATTATATAATAGTGTATGTATCATAGATATCTGTGTTGGTTTGATATCTCTTCATCTAAGCCTTGCTTCTCTCCCAATACTTTTTTTTACACAGTAAGTGCTTAATAAATGTTTGGGTACCAGGCAAGGTTGGATAAAACAGGATCCAGTGGCCTATTTCCTCATGAGCCCCTGCTACCCCAAGTTTTTTCTCTATAGTACAAGGTTACAGAGGTTGGATCCCTAGCCCCAGTGATCTGTGGCCTTTCTTCAATGCTTCAGAGGCTCCATTATCACCTCAATGTGAATGCTGCTTTCAGTGAAACTATAATCTACCCATGGTTTCTCATCTGACATGATTCTTATCCATGTCCTCTCATCAACTCTCCATAAAGTGTCCACTGAACACAAGTTTCTATTCTTCAAGTAGCATGTCAATCTATTGGTCATTGGCTAAGGAGTTCACTCTTAATGGACCAATGATAAAAATCAATGTATATTGCTATATACCAGGGTCGGGGAACCTGGGGTCTCAAGACCACATGTGGCCCTCTAAGTCCTCAAATGCAGCCCTTTGACTGAATCCAAACTTCCTAGAATAAACCCCCTTAATAAAAGAATTTGTTCTTCAAAACTTGGACTCAGTCAAAAGGCCACATGCAAGGACCTCGATGGCCACATGTGGCCTTGAGGTCACAGGTTCTCCACTCTAAAAATCATGCGTTTCCTAACACTGAATTTTATCACCACTCTGATATCACCTGTACAAACGTAGAATGGGAAACCATACAGGACCAGGATCCATTTTGTATTTTTCTTGGTTTTATAGTTTGCTAAGGAGGAGAAAACTGGCTACTGGTCAACCTAGTAATGACAAACTACTTGGACAGAATGGCCCTGCTTGACCTCTCTACAGTCTTTGATACTGTTGAGTACCATTGCATCTTGAACAGTCTCTCCTCTCTAGATTTTTCTGACATGAATCTATCATGGTTCTTCTCCAACCTTTCTACTTTTTTTCAGCCTCCTTTGCTGGATCTTCATCCATGTCATATTCATTAACTTTGATCATCCCCCAAATCTCTGTCCTGGACCTGCTTCTCTTTTTCTTCTATAATATCTTGATTGGTAATTTCATCAGATCTTATAGATTCACTGATCATTTCTTTTATTCTCTAGCTCCTCCCACTGCCACCTGCACCATAACCCCTGCAGACCTCTGATAGGTAAGCTTTCTATATTATTTTGACTATACTAAGACCTCTGTACCACTTCCCACCTATTTCCATACTATAGTAGCTCCACAACTGTCATCATTCCCATATCTCTCCTTTGGGAACCTGAGACATCACCCCTAGGACACTGGGTATGGATAAGTGAGCTTTTACCTTATCTCAACTAGAACCGGTCCTCCATACTACTACTTGGTGATATCGACACCTGTCTCTCCCACCTCCTCCTCACACACATACAATTATCAGTTACGTTTTGTGAGTTATTTTCATCATTAGAATTTAAGTTCCTCAAAGGTAATAAAAATAGGTAGGAGTTTAGTTTTTGGTTTTTTTCTCCTTCTTTGCATCCTTGACACTTAGCCCAGTGTCGGCACATAGTAAGCACTTAAGAAATATTTGTTGGATGGTTCTTAGCTATCAGTCACCTGCTGTTGTCAGAACCAAACTCTTCCAGCTTGGGGGAAACTGCCAAAGCTTGTATCTCATTCTGAGGGACTTTGTGATGGCATGGGTGTAACCCTGAATTCTCAGTCTCAGAGGAGGACTCTGGTGGAAGTGTAATCTTCTGCTTATGAAAAATGTAAGGATCCCTCTTTCCCACCATTCCAAAGCACTTTGCAGGTCTGATCCTTCATCTTTTATAAAAGCATCCTGCATGATTCCTCTGGAATATATGCTCACAAACCACCAATATGATTAGCTTCTTTCCTTCTCCAATAAACAACCAAACATTAAGGACATTTCAGAATTTCCAAATCTTTTAATGTCTAGATCCATGATTTCTTTCATGTTTCCTCATTCCTTCCACCAATACTTTTAGTGAATAATCCCAATTTTCATGAATTACTGTGTCCCCCAACCACTGCTCCCAAAAATTACAACCACATGACCAGCTTCTGGTGATGAGCTTCTCCTCACGTAGTTCAGAAGGTTCTTGGTAAAAGCTGAGCCTATATGAAAAAGCTCTGATAGCATGGCAGGACCTCACAAAGTTTCTAAGAAGCCAGGTTACCTCTCTGTCTTCAGAGGGCACCAGAGGATGTTAATGGAGAGCTTCATTAATAATAACAAGAGCTGACATTATGATGGCATTTGACATTTTACAGAACACTTCATGCATTATTTAATTTGATACAATAAGCCTTTAATGGTTTCATGGTACAAATGTTATTCTCATTTTACAGACAGAAAACTGAAGCTCAGAGGGGTTAATGCCCAAGGTCATTCAGGGAGTCAGCGGTAAAGCAGAGATATGGACCCAGCTGTGACACCAAGTTCAGTGCTCATTCACCTACACCATGCCGCCTCATTCATTCACTCAAGAAATAATTACTGAAGGAAGGGAACAAGCATTTATTAAGTGCCTATTATGTGCCAACCATTGTGCTAAGTGTTTTAATATCCAATTAAATCCCTCCAACAATCCTGTGAGGTAAGTGTTATAATTATCCACATTTTACTGTTGAGGAAACAGAAGCAGCAGAGGTTAAGTGACTTGTCCAAGGTCACACAGTTCATATTTGAATTTGGGTCTTCCTGACTCCAGATCCAGTGTTCTATCCACTGAGTTACTTAATTGGACTTTTCTAATCATACTACTACTATAATCATAATACTATATAAGACATTACTCACAATGGTAACAAATATTTACTGAGGATTTACTATGTACAGGGACATAAGTTGGGCACTGTGGAGATAACATAACAGTCTCTACCCTCAGGGAGCTCAGAGTCCAATAAGGGGTGTGTGAAAGAACAACAAACAACTACAATCCAAGGTACATTGTAAAACTGTGTTAAGAAAGAATCAAAATCCAGAAGAGAGAAGACATCAAAGATGATTAGAGGGAAGTGATAAGCAGAGACTTCATGGCAGAGATAGTATGTGACCCAGTATTTTAATCAAAAATGTTAAGAAATAAAGGCTAAAGAAGGCTGGTATAGATAGTCAATTAAAGTGAATTGCCATCTCCTGGCTAATAGCTCCTCCATCTAGTTTTACTATGTTTTAGAGCTTTCCATTGGTTTTATTTCTAAATCTGCTCATACTTACCACTCAAATTTGACCTACCTATCCACACAAGAAAGACTAAATGATCGAATATTGTCTCTCACACAGATTTCAGTGTGTATCTGAATGGAGACATAGAATGTGTAGAGGAACACATATATGTAGGAGAGACAATACAGATGAATCATGAATGTGGCCCAGAGTTGTGGAGGAGGAAGGGAATAGGTTGGATTGCTTTTGAGAAGGTATAAAACAGTTTTACTGACCCCCAAGCCTTCCGCTGAAAGCAAGGGGCCATCTTTTCTGTTCAAATATTTTTACTAGCTTTGTTATATGGCAGTAAGGCCTGGAACAACAGTGAAGGCTTAACAACAATCATTACACAGTAATCAGTGGAAAGGCATGTAGTGAGTGTGAGCAGGTTATGAAATATAACCAATGCAAAATTCCAAAAAATAAGCATAAAGGATGTCATCAAAGAATTGTAAGGCAGAAAGAGAAGATGAGCTGGTCATCTCATGGTGAGAAGGAAGAATATTAAGTATATAGCAGGAATATTTGACTGGAACCTTTGCTATGTCAAAACAAAGGAAGTCCTTTAATATATTGAACAGATGAACCTCCTGTAGTATGGGTGGGTACAGATGAGAGTGACATAGGATGGACAGGCATGGATGACTTGTAATCTCTATCATTAGAGGAAGCTCATGAATTGATGGTGATAGATCAGTTTGATTATTTGAGTAACCTACCTACTTTATGCAAGACCACTCTTGTTCATCTTCTAATTTACTATTTGATGTTAGTAGCACCCAAGAGCAGCTGTCATATATAGGTAACAGAAGAGTGAACAGTAAGACTAGTTGGAGGAGCTAATGGATGGGAGATGGTGTCATGGGGAAATCCACTTTTATTTGTAAACTGTATTTCCCTTGCCATTGTATTGTCTCCAGCATGGATTTTTTGTCCACATACTTGATACAATCCAGCTGCTTTCTCCTTCTTTGTTCTCTTTAGTTACACTTCTATTTCCTTTGTAAGTATCTATGGTTTTATGGCCAAAGTATAATGGTTCCTCTGTAGTTGAGGGAGAAGACAATTTGTTACTATATTTTTTGCAGATCTTTCCCATTTTTCTTCTATTTGTAGTCTTCACTTCATTTTGACCTCAGAATGCCCTTGGGATTCACTCTCCTTAGTTGACTATCTCACCAAGCTTTCTTTTGACTGGTTTTATGCTACTCTGCTTCCCTCTGCTTTATGAAATAAAACTGTTCATAACTGTCTCTCATCCTTTGTAAAATTTGACAGACATGTTTCTGTTCTGATATGGTATTGCTTTTTGCATTCATCTCTCTTGCTTTGGCAAATAAATGAATTGTTTTCTGAAGGAAAAAGCACTTTCTGGGCTCTTTTGGTCTCCACGGTGTAGTAATAGATTTACACTGGCTTAATTTCCATATGAAAGTATCATAGTCAGTGTCAATGCCCTATCTGTTGTCCATTTCCCATTTTTGATTTTCAATATCTTATTTAAATGATAGGATTAAATCTTAATTTTACACAATGTCTTTCTCATTTCTGTTCTTCATGTTTATTATAAATTTTTGTCTTAGCTCTGAGGAGTCAGTGTTCAGGCTGATCATGGATAACTTACTCAAGGGCAACACCCATATTTCAGTTAAAATCCAATAAATTTCATTTTTTCAATGTTACCTGATTTCACCATTTCCAGCACCTACCATTCTTTTTTTTAAGTGTTCACGAGATAGATGCGAAAAACTTCTATATAATCTACAAATCTATGATCTCCGTCATTTCTTTCTTCTGAACCATGCTTTCCTCATATAACTCTAGCCCCATCCTCACCTTTTTCCCACCTTTTGAAGTCATTAAGTATCAGAGTGTATGTTGATTTAATCTGGAGGGTCTCTTAACAAATTCTTCATGAAATTTCTCTATAACTTTGTCCTCAGCAACTGACGTTAATTAGCGTATAATCTGTGATTATGTTCATGTTAGTTTTTGAAAAAAACATTAATGCTGCAATGACATATGATGTCTTCATATCCCATAAAAATATTTCTTATAATTTGGAGGAATATGAAAAAAAGAAAAAGAAAAACATTCCATCAATTCTCTCTTTTTTTGCCTGTCCAAAAAGGACCTGTGAGTCATTCTTTTATTTAGCTGCAACTTTGTTCTTTTGTCTGGTTTAATTTATAGTAAGAATGTAAGCATTGATATGACTCAGTTCTTTCAGCAATATGTCCACTCACTGGTTACTGGTCTTACAGTCAGAGTGCCAACATGCAAATTAAAGTTTGTTGATGATCTAAAACTGTATCATTCTTAGCACCCTCTGTTCCTTTTCCTGAGACTTTAGAAGCATAAAGGGGCCACACAGGACTGAGGATTGTTTCTTTTTTCACGAGTTTGTTTCATGGATCTTCCTGACCAAAAAGAGTTTTATCAAATGGTCAACCTACTGGTCACGTGCCTCTCCATTAGCTAGGCTGGTCTTGGAAGATAGACTCAGTGATTAATAAATGTTTGACTCCTGTTGACTTCACTGTATTTCATGACATGGAAAATCATTAAAGCAGACAAGGTTTCTTTTAAGAGACTTGTTCTAGAAAATTAGAGGTCTGAGTAAAGAGTGGGCAAGTTAGAGTGTTCAATGATGTACCATTTTGATTCTCTAGCAAGTGGAGAAAGGATAAATGGTCCTTGTTTCCCCATAGAACTCTCTTCTAGGTTAAAGTTGCTGAATTAGAGTAGAGAATAGAGAGATAATGATGGGGAACATTTGGGGAATGGAACTTACTTCAATTTGGCTGGAGCCTGTGTGTATGTGAAGGGGAACAGTGGGAGATAAAGGAGGCAAGGGCGATTACAGCATATGTGAGAAGAACACTGAAAGCTAGATGTAGAAGTTCCGATTTTGATAATCATAGAATCTCAAAGTTATTTTTAAAAAAACCCTCAGAGGTGCCTCTCCATAACTTTCCACCCATTACTTTTAGCTCTGCCCTCTAGGTATAGGCAAAACAAGTCTCTTCCACATAATAGCTATTCCAGCATTTGTGGGCAATAATTGCATTTTCTCTCTATCTTCCCTACACAACTCTGTAGTTTGTGTCCCCTTCAAGAGTTGATTCCAAGTCCTGTTACTATGCTGGTCATCCCTTTAAAAGAGGAAGCCTGGATCAGTGAAGAGAGTACTAGATGTGGAGTTAGGAAGGTCTGAGTTCAAGTGTTACCTCTAAAACACACTAGTAGTGTGACCCTGGGCAGGTCACTGAATATCGCTCACTCTCAGTTTCCTTGTCTATAAAATAGGAGAAATAATAACATGTACCTAACAGGGTAGATATGAGGACCAAATGAGATAATATATGCAAAATGCTGTGTAAACCTTAAAAAACTAAATAAATATTAACTCTTATTGTTGTTATATCTAGGAAAATGGAAAAGTCACTTAACCTCTTTGCACTTCAACATTTTCATCTAAATACAAGAGGTTTGGACTGAATCATTGCCAAGGTCCCTTCTAGCCATAGAGCTATGATCCTTTGACTTTCTCCAGCTTACATCAATCTGTTGGGTAGGAGTAGTCGGGTAGTGAGGAATTGGGAAGCAAGATAGTACAATGAATGGAGTGCCAGCTTGAAGTTAGGAAAACTCATCTTTCTGAGTCCAGTTCTGGTCTCAGACACTTACTAGTTGTATGACTCTGAGCAAGTCACTTAACTCTGTTTGCCTCAGTTTTCTCATCTGTAAAATGAGCTGGAGAAGGAAATGGCAAACCACTCCAGTATCTTTACCAAGCAAACTCCGATCACAAAGAGTCAGACATTACTGAAAATGACTGAAGAATAACAAAAAAGTGAGAAGTGGTTGGGGTTTGTGGAAGACAAGGTGATACACTGGTCTGGGAATTAAAGGAACAGATTTCTAACCTACTTTCTTTAGTGGTTGAGGCAAGCTGCTTCCCCTCTCCTGGCTTCAAGTTCCTTCTCTAGAAAATGAAGGGGTTGTACTATATTTTTGTTAATATTTTTTCCAACTCAACACTATCATCCTAGCTCATGCAGCCAAGTGGCACAGTGGATAGCACTCTGGCCTGAAGTCATCAAGACTTGAATCAAAAACCAGCCTCAGATACTTACTACCTGTGTGACTCTGGGCAGGGCACTTAACTTCTGTCTGCTTCAGTTTCCTCAACTATAAAATGGGAATAATGATAGTATGCACCTCATGGAGTTGTGACAATGAAATGAGATAGTAATTGCTAAGTACTTAACAGTATCTGGTATACAGTCGCTTGTCTGTCCTCCTTTTTGAAGAGGACCAATGAGGTCAGGAGATGATGTCTTAAGTTGTGCAGGATTTAACTGGATTTAAATGAGGCAGGGCTGCACAAAGTCACCAGCCTCATTCTCTCATCCAGAGCCATCAGTCTAGTGACAAGAAAAAAGTCAGGAAGACCGGTGATGGTTCGGAATGTAGTGGATGACCTTGGTGTCTTTGATGTCTGACCAGGCTCTAAGTACTCCACAGCACCTGCTTCAGCTGCCTTTATAGCAGTTGGAAAAAACTGCTTTCATATTCTCATTCTACTAGAGGGAAAAGTCTTCACAAGCTTGGAGTAGACATCCCCCTAATTCACCAATAGGTTTGAGCATTGTAGGCTACCCTCAATATTGTTTAGCCCATCTACTAAAATGGTTTTACCAGGGTGTGGCCACTAGGGCTAATTTGTGTGGCATATGATAAGTGCTTGTTCCCTCCTTGTCAGTTAGTCACCAAGCATTTGTTAAATGCCTATGATGTGTCTGGAACAGTACTAGTTACTGAGGAAACAAAGAAAAATGGGAAAATGTTCCAGTCCTCAAAGAGCTTACAGATTACTTGAGGGAGACAATGTGCACATATATAGATGTATTCAAGAAAAATACAAGGGGAAGACATTGACAATTGAGAAGATGACACCTGATCTGAGCCATGAAGGATTCTGAGAAGTGGAGGAAAGGGCAATCCTGGCACGAAGGATAGTCAGCGCCAAGTGGAGGCAAGAAATGCAATGTCATGAACGGGGAACCTTAAGTAGATCAGTTTAGCCAGACTATAGTGTGAATACAGTGGAAAAAATGTGTAATAAGTACAAAAAGGTTGGCATCTCCAAGAATCTGTTAATGACACGCTGGGTCCCAGAAGCAGAGTCCTGCCAAGGGAAGCAGCTATTCCCCATGGTGCCACTAAAGGTGTGATTCAGAACACTGAGAACTGGTAGCAATCCCTCTGGGCCTTAAAGGAGCACTAATTTATGGGAAAATGGAAGGCTTCCTTGCTTGTCATGCCGCTGTATGCCTCATGATGGCCAGGATGACACTTCCATGATGGAGCCTTATTTTATCCGGAGGGATTTGGCTAACACAGGGTTTAAATCTGAGATTTATCAAGAGGAGCAGTCACTGGTGCTCGTAATGTAATCCAGCAGTGGTTTGCACTTGGTGCTGACATTCAAAATCGATCCTGAACTGCACTGTTTATTCTTTTGTCTAACCCTCTTGTTCTGGCTAATGCAGCGTGATCTCTGCATTAGGCTTTCTTCCCAGGCTGCTGGTGCCTGGCACAGCCACCCTAGGTTCTAATCAAGTCTGACCCAACTACAGCTTTACAACATGGCAAGCATTTGAATTCTTGAAAGAAAAGCAGCATTGGACCAGGCTCGCACCCATTCAAGCTTGTCAAGTTAGCACTGCATATTTCTTTGGGTTTTATGGGTCCCAAGAAAGAGGAAGGGGTGAGAAGGCAAGGCGAAAAGAATAAGAAGAGAGGGGGATAGGAGGAAATGACTGGTTGGACTGACTAGGGATAGGGAAAAGGAAATAATTTGTGAGTATAAGGAAGAGAAAGGGGAGAAGAGTGCAGGAAAGGAGAGAGTTCATAATGAATGGTTCACTATTCACAATATTCACAATATTCAAGTTTTACCAAAAAATAAAAGTTTCTTCAAAACAACCATTCAAGGCAAGAAATGCTGGAAGAATATCCCAATAAAGTAAACTGAGGCTCTGAACGATTTAAGTAGCTTATCCAGGGACATAAGACCAGTAAGTGCTGGAGCTCACATGGGGTATTGGAAAGAAATAGGAAAGAAAGAATAAATGAAAAGAGAGAAGACAGCAATTGGTGCAGAAAAGGGAATGAGCACAAAAGAGAAGAGAAACTGAATAGAGAAGAAGGGAGTGTGTACTGGGGAAGAGGAAGTGAGAATAGATGCAGAGAAGGAGGATAAAGTTGAATTTGGGGTTATATCTCGTAGGAAAAGAATGACATCAGGAACACTGACACATTCCTGTGTCTGTGTAGGGAAGGATGCATTTACATCCCACTTCTGACACTCAGCAGTTAAATCACTGTCAACAAGGAATTTAATCTCTCTGAGCAGGATGGCACAATGGTCAGACTGCTGTATTGGGAGTTAGAAAAAATCTGGGTTCAGATTTCACTTCTGACACTAGCTACGTGAGAACAGCAAATGACAATCTCACAGGGTCTGTTTCCTCATCTGTAAAATGGGGAGAAGCAGCGTGATACAGAGGATAGAAGGCTTGCCTTGGACTCAGGAAATTCTGGGTCCCTATTATACCTCTGACAACAACTAGGTGACCTTGGGTCACTTAACTTCTTAGTCCCCAAGTCAAATCTCTAAGATTCTATGTTGAATAGGTTCAATCCTTTTCCACTGCTCCTTTTCTTCCAAGGATTCAAATGCTTCCCATGTTGTCAAGCTCTAGCTGGGTCAGACTTGATTGGAAACTAGGGCTGCTGTGCCAGGCATGAGTGGCCTGGGAAGAAAGCCTAATGTGGAGATAATGCTGTATTAGCCAGAACAAGTGAGTTAGACAAAAGAATAAACAGCACAGTTCAGGATCCTTTCTGAATGTCAACACCAAGCTCTAGTCACTGCTGGATTGCTTTGAGAACACTGGCCTACTTTACCCTCCTCTGGAATATTCTTATCTATTCCCAAGCACCATATCCTCAGAGGAATATTGTCTCAAGACTGTTGAGCAGAACCAGCAGTAAGGAGAGGGAGGAATTTCAAAACACCAGACCCCAAATCACTTTAAAGAAGCATTTTTTTTAACTCTTATAATTATCTTAAAATGCAGTGGGCTGCTTTATAAGGTGATGAGTTCCCTGTCCCAGGAGTTATTCAAATAAAGATGACATCTCTCCTTCACATGCGTGAAGAGAGAGAATATTTACACACTGGGTGAGTGGTGGCATTAGTGATATCTGAGGTCCTTTCCAATGGCATTCTACAATATCTGTGTCTATGGTATCTATATTAAAATATAGATGGTGCCTGGCAGTTTATTTTTCCTTTGTTATTTGCTTTTTACTAAATTTGCATTTTGTCTGAGCTTCATTTTCTCATGGTGTACCTTTCTCACAAATGGAAGGTACACAAGAGATGACTATTTTTCAATGGTTCTGATTAAGTAGATTCCAGTTAGACATTGTTAAAAGTGCGATAAAATACAAAGAGGGTTGATCCTGGAGTGATGAACACCTAGACCCCAGATCTACTTTCTAATCCCATCTTTTATGCTAAATGTAAGACTCTGGGCAAGTTACTTAACCTCAGTTTCCTCATAGGTAAAATGGGAGTAAAATAATACAGTATCTGCCTCACACAGTTTATTTGTAATGTGTACAAAGTGCTTTGTAAACCTTAAAGAGCTATACGGATGCCAGCTATGTCATTATTATTACCATACTATGAAAGAAGACTTATGAACATGTGTGCATACACAGTCACGCCTAGATAAATGTTTGTGTCTCTGGATGTATGTGTGGGGGTGAGTATATATGCATGTGAGTAAGTATACATGTATGAGTATGTGGATATAAACAAAGTTAACAATGCAAAAGGGGAAAAAGCAAACCAAACCTCCCTTCAGATCTCATCACAAGAAGCTCCAGGGCCCTCTCCCACTTCAAAGACTCCTCCCTGTTCAAGAAATGCTTTATCTTCCTCTTAATGATGAGATTTCTTATCTATAATTGCTGGCATTTACACAACTCTGTCACATCCTTTCTCATTTGATCCTCGAAACAGTCCCTTGAGGTCAGCAGCTAGGGGAGTGGGAGAAAACGACTGGAAGGCTGAGCTTCTCTCCTGACTGCAGCAGATTAGAACGATCCTTTCCTGTCTCTGTACCTTAGTTTCTTCCTCTGTGAAGTGAAGGGGGTGAATATGATCTTATTTAGGGCTCTTCCGGGCTCTAAGAGATGAGTATTCTCATGCTTAGGGATGGAGGGGAAGTATGGACAGGAGGAGGAGGAAGAGGAGAAAGTGGAGATGAAGAAGGGAAAGGAAACACCATTAGTATTCTATTTTGAGCCTCCAATTTTCATCAAGAGGGAAAACAGGCTTCTGATTCCTGTCCTGCCTAAAGACCCTCACCAGGTTAAGAACAGTGATTTTAATTTCCTACACTTTTTTATTTACATTTTTCCCCTAGGGTTGATGGGAAGAAAGTTTTCCGGTAGCTCTGCCACCTCGAGGAGTAGGCCATACATACATAAATAAAACATAAAGCCGCAATCAGCTCCTCCTGGGAGAAATGAGGTCTGAAGGGCCCCCAAATCAGCTGCATATACAATCTCTCTGTAGCAACAACTGTGCTCTTCACGTGGAGGGACACTCTTTGAGGTCAAAAGAAATTAGTTCCCAAGGGAAAAAAAAGGCATTTGATGTAAGTAGATAAACAATCACCGGAAAGTATTCTTCACCTACGAGGCTTCCTGGTGTAGAAGTTTCAAACTGTGGTATGAAGAGAATTGAATGGAAAGAAACTTAGAATCCTACAAAGAATGTCCAAGCTAAAACGGACCTTTGGGGCCACCCAGTCCAACCGCTTCCTTTTATAGCTGTTCATGGAAAGTGTTGACAAGGAAGAAGGAAAAAGGGCACAGAAGGACTTAAAATACCTAAAGGCTGTCATGGGGAAAAGAGACTCAACTTTTTCTCTCATGTGGCTCCAGAGGGCAAGAGAAGGACCAATGAGGGCAAGTTACAGAATGGAAAATACTGTTCGAACAAATGGAGATGAAATGGGCCAACTCAGGAGGTATGCAGTCCCTCAGAGTCACCGAATCTTAAAGACAGAAGAGGCTTCCAAGCTTAAAGCATGAATCCTTATAAAATCCCCAAGTGGCTGCGAGCATCCATTCTCTTCCTAAAGGCCTCTAATGATATGGGAGCACTCTTTTTCACAAGAGAACATGCTGAATCATTGGGCAGCTATCACTATTAAGAAATTCTTCCTTATACTGTGCCGAAGCTTGTACCGGCATAATTTTTGCCCATAAAGCCTTAGTTCTTTTAAAAAAGTTTTTATCAGTAGCTCTTGTTTTTACATCACCTACATTTGTCCCCTCTCTACCTCTTACCTCAGGGGCAATTAGGTGGCATAGTGGATAGAGTGCCAGGCCTGGAATCAAGAAGCCTCGTTTTCAGATACTAGCTGTGTGACCTTGGACAAGCCACTTAACCATGTCTCTCTCTGTTTCCTCATCTATAAAATGAGCTAGAGAAGGAAATGGCAAACCATTCCATTGCCAAGAAAAGCCCAAATGGGGTCATGAAGAGGAGGACATGACTAAACAAGGAGTCTCTTACCTCCCCTTTCCAGAGCTATTTCTTTTAATGACAACATAAAAATTTAAAGAGAAAAAGAAATTCAGCAAAATAAATCAACTTATCATAAAAACTAATGCTGTAATCAATGACGCAAACCCATGGATCCCACCTCTGCAAAGCAGTGGGGAGGGCATCTTCTCAAATGTCTTCTTTGGGGCCAGTCTTGATTGTTATAGCATGAATTCCATTTCAATTATTTTATGGTGGTATATATTATATTCACTGTGTTTCTGTTCTGCTCACTTCACAGCCCCAATGCCTATATATCTTTCCATGCTTCTCTGTAATCATTGTGTTCATCCTTTCTGGCAGCACAGCAATATTACATTACATTCATGTACCATGATTTGTTAAACTGTTTCTCAAATGATGAGTATCTATTTTGTTTCTACTTCTTTGCTACCACACAAAGGAAAGAACGCTGGCATAAATATTTTGGTGTGTATGGAACTTCTTTTGTCAGTGACCTCCCTGAACTATATACCTAGCAGATGAATCAGAGTCAGAGGACACAGACATTTTACTCAGTTTATTTTCATAATTCCAAACCACTTTCTAGAAAGGTTGTACCAATTTATAGCTTTACCAATAATGCATTAGGCTACAGTTCCTTCAATGCTGACAACTCCCATCTTTTGCCATCTTTGCTAATTTCCTGATTGTGGGGTAAAACCTCAGGTTGTCATAATTTGCATTTTTTCTACTATTAGTAATGTAGAGCATTCTTTCTTGTAGTTGGTTGTTAACCGTTTGTCATTCTTTTGAATATGATTTGTTCATATCTTTTGAGTATTTATCTTATCTATTAGGAAATGACTTTTGGTCTTAGATATTTGTTAGTCATTTATATTTATATATCTTGGATAGTAAACTCTTATCAGAGATACCTGTTATAAAGATTTCTTCCCTGGTTGATCTATTCCTTTCTTACTCTAGATGCATTAATTTTGTTTGTACAAAAGATTTTTAATTTCATGTAATCAAAATTATCTAGTTTGTCTTTTATAATTGCCTTTATAATTCTTCTTGTTTGGTTAATAATATGTCCTCTCCTCATAGCTATGAAGGGTATATGAGCAGCTTCTCTTTTAATTTTTTTCTAATGCTACCATTCAGATCACATAACCATTTTGAACTTCTGTTGTTGTTTTGTCAGTTAGCTATGTCCAACTCTTTCTGACCTCATTTGTGGTTTCCTTGGCAAAGACACTGTAATGGTTTGTCATTTCCTTTTCCAGCTCATTTATAGATGAGGAAACTGAAGCAAACAGAGTTAAGTGACTTGCCCAGAGTCACACAGTCATTAAGTGTCTGGGGTCACATTTGAACTTAGGTCTTCCTAACTTCAAGTCCAATTCTCTATCCACTCTGCCACCTAGCTTTGAACTTACTGCAGAAAAAAATATCCTAGTTCTGCTCTTTGGAGCCAAGCACAACAAATCTAAACCCTCTTATACATATCAGACCTTTCGTTGAAAGCCTATGTGTCAGGCACATTATGCTTGAACAAAAATGAAGTGATTCCTGCCATCAGGGAGCTATTTTACCTTCAAGTCTTCCTTTTTGCAAGTTTCTTCCACCAGGGCTTCCGTGGCTTGATTTCTACCACCTGGTTGCCTTCCTTTGGCCCTGTCCCAGTTTGTCAATTTCCCTTCTAAAATATGCACCCCATATTAAACCTAATATATTTGCTTAAGGGAAATGTTATGCTATAGGAGATGAAGGACTGGCCTTGAGAGTCAGGAAAATCTAGGTTCTGGTTCTTCTTCAGACAGGATAGTGCTGGGGCCTGGCTCAGCTACAGATCAATTGCCAAGTTGTGTGTAGGTAGAGGAGAGAGAGGGGGTTGGAGTTTTTACAGCTAATTCTCCCCATGGATGAAATCACCAGCTTGACCAAGAATAACAACACTTGAGCAGAGGCGAGATTACCACTTAAAACAGGGATGTTATACATGGGATTAGTAGAGCAGGCAGAGGTGTAGGATGATCATGGGTGGAAGCTGCAGAGGCAGGTTTTGGTTCAATATAAGGAAGAACTTCCCAAGTCTTAAAGCTATCCCATGGAAGAAGAGGCTGATTGGGAATAATGATATTCCTAAGCCTGGGGCTGAAGATTTTTCAGGTGGAACCAGGACTATTTGTCAGAGATTAATCAATTAATCAATCACATGGCAATTAGTCAGCAGCAACAAATAGAAATGAAGCAGTCCCTGCTCTCAAGAAGCTTAAATTCTATTGAGGGAGACAACAGGTACATTCATTAGTATATAGAGAATAAAAGGGGAAAGACCTGGCAACTGAAGGGCAGAGGACATTAACTTTAGAAGGAAACAAAACTGATACTAGAGGACTAATGTTTACTATTGATTGACCACAACATGGGTTAGATCCATTCCTCCTCCCCTTTTATAACAGAGATGCATTTTCCTTAAGAGAAGACAATGTGGTGCTGGGACCCAATTGGTCCCTGTTTCCCTGATACAGCTCCTTTCCTCCATGCCCCTACTCCCAACATGACATGGTTCCAGGTCCCTCCTTTTTCTTGAGACAAGGATAAGTTTTCCCTAAATAAAAAGACAAAACTGTCCCCAGAACCTGACTGGCCCTGACGCATTTTCTTGGTCACTTATGGGTGTAAAAGTCTCACTCATTGGAGTCAGAGCTCCTCGAACTTAGGGAATTTTTGAAGATCATGGGAGTTAACACTGTTCTGATGACCAGACACATTTCTATATATAGATAAGGAAGATCAGGTTCAGAGATGCTAAATATCACTGTATCCTTGTGGCAAATCCTTACTGTATTAGGGCAAAGTAAACTCCTTTTAATTAGTTTTTCAGTGGCTTGTGAGCATCTCATGCTATCCCAACACTGAGCCTAAACTAAAAGAATGTTGGTATCAGAATCATCAATCAAGTAATTAATACAATAAAAATACAAAAACAAATAGAAAACATCATGTAGACCCTCAGAGGTATGGCAGTAGAGCACATGAGGCAAAAGAGACAGACAGTGCAAAGGCATGGAGGTAGGAAATGGAATGCTTTATGAAGAATACCAAGAAGACCAGTTCAGCTAGACAACTGAGTGTGGGTTACAAAGAGTGTGTTGGGGTCAGATTGTGAAGGGTTTTGAAGTCATATAGAGAAGTTAGTTTTATCCTAAAATCAATTAGAAGCCACTGCTGCTTATCAAGTAGAATTAAATTTGAAGAAAAATTCTCTCTAGTATCTATGTAGAGGATGTATAGGAATTGTTGTTTTTGTCTTTGTCCTTCATTCTCAAAGAGGACCATGACGTCGAGATGATGACATGACTTGCAGTTGACTTCGATTTGAGTGAGGAAGGGCTGTGCAAGGTCACCAGTCTCACTTTCTTTTCCTGAGCCATCTGGGTCCAGTGGCCTGATATTCATCAAGATGACTAGAGATGACCCAGGATGCAATGGGAGACCTGGCCCTTTCAGACTAAGGTCTTTCAAAGAAACGTATAGGAATGGGGAAAGACTTGAGGCAGGGGCACCTATTAGGAGGCCATTCCAATAGTCCAGGTAAGAGTCAATAAGGGACTGCAGAAAAGTGGTTGTTTTGTGATGTAGGATGCCTGGCTTAGATTAGATGATCTCTGACATGCTTTCTTACTCTTAGATTCTATGATTCTGAATAAATGTCCCCCAAGTTCCCTTCCAGATATGTGTTTCTGAGATGGGAAATAAGGGCAGGATATGGGTAGAGGAGTCAACTAGTCAGATGCCTATCATCAACTAAAACCCCCAACAACTCATATGATTTGCAACAAAATAAATGTCAAGCACTTTGTGAACATGAAATTCCAAATTTCCATGGGAACTGGGGGAAATTCCATATTTCATTTTAGACCTTACTGAATTTTAAGCAATAGCAAACTATCCAAGTAGAAGTGAAGGGGCAAATGTGGAGCTAAGAGGCCAGGCAGATGCAACTTTTAATGTCACATGTTACAGAGGTGCTAGCTGAAACTTTCAGAGGAGAAAAAAGATCAGAGTAAGAAAATGCTTAAAAAAAACACAGCAAGTGGGGAAGGACCAAAAACCAAAAACCTGGGGACTGCACCCAGTTAGGATGCACGAAATTCAATAGGACACAATGAAAGAAGGCAAAAAAACTGAACACAGTCAGACAGGAGAAGAGAGGGCTTCAAGGAAGACAAGGTTACTACGGCAACCTCATCCTCTCTGACTTCCATTCAGATGCTCACTCATTCCACTCATTCAATAAATATGCATTAAGTGTTCACAGTGTTCAGAGCCCTGCCCTCTGCGCTCGTCAGAACCATGATCTTTATCGATCAATCAATAAACATTTATTAAATGCCTATGTCCCAGGCACTGTGCTAGGTGCTAGGAATGCAAAGAATGAAACCATTCTCACTTTCAAGTAGTTTATACTCTAGCAGGGGACATGTATACAGAATATACATAAAGAGAATCAATAAAAGTATGTTCAAAGTAGTTGAAAACAAGGTAGTTTGGGAGGGAGGGCATTAGCACTTTGGGGGTCAGGACAGGTTTCCTACAGAAAAGAGTGTTTGAATTACATGTTAAAGGAATAAAAGGATTCTCAAAGACAAAGGTGAGGAGGGAGAGAGGGGATTCCAGGCATGGGGGAACAGCCAGTGCAAAGATAGAAAATGTGAGATGTAATGCCATGTGTGAAGAGCAAACAGAAAGTCAGGTGGGTGGGAAGGTGGGAGGAGGAATAATGCATAATGAGGTTGAAAATAGGTTGGAACTATCCTCATGGAGTTTACAACCTAATTGGGGGTGGGGGGAGGGATGCAACACACACCCAATGAGAAAGGAAGAATACAAGAGTTAAAGAGGAAAGGTAGAAACTTTCTCTTCTTTTCCTCCCCTAGGCAATGACAAAATGACCTAGCTTGTTAAATCCCTTCCTTGGCTTCCTCCATGTTTTTCAGTCAAGGTCAAAATCATCCTAGCTGTTTTTTTTCTTTTCTTATTCAAATTGCTTCAATCACTTCTTTTTCCAAGGTAGCTGGCCACCTTCTCCTGAGAATGAACCCTTTGCTTCTCCTTTCTTCCCTTTCTCCTTAGAATGACTTTCTCCACCTCTGTTCCCTCACTTTGATTTCATCATGATGGACATTATCTCAACCATTCAACTCTGTGTTTTACTCATCTAGTCTTTTGTTCCAAATTCCTCTGGGCAGAAATGAGACCCTGGGCATTTCAAGCTTTTAAACGTTCTACTAAGTGAAATATCGGATGCACTTTGTGGGTAATTATTAATAAAGAAATCACCACACAACCACAGTCTAACAGTCCCCAAAAACAATATCCCTGAAGGGATATTGACTATGAAAGCCTTTTAAAGATTAATTATAATGGAAAGAATATCTTTGTACTATCAACATCATATGGGGATGCGATTATCTTGTGGGTGGCCCTTTTATAAAATATGGTCTATTCAGGAATGAAACAGTTACTTATTTAAAATACCAGCATTTTTGAAAATGTAACGCCACATATAGCATTCTAACTAATTACATTCATAGTGAGAGTCACAAAATTGTGCTTGTAACATGTAAAAGCCATTCTCTAGGTTTGGGCAACATTTTGCAAGAGACTGTAAATTTTTATTGAGATGATCATCCTGCAATTGAATTTCAAAATTATTATATGATTATCAGCAAATAAGTCCATGGGGACGGCTAAAGTACCTGGAACAGCATTTGTAAAGATCAAAAACCTTAGAAGCCCTCAGATTTACCCTGTGGACAAAGAGAAGCTGCAGCAGCAGGAGCCAATCAATTACTTTTATGGACGCAAAGTGTATTACAAAGCTGGGGTAAGAGATTAGCCAGTTTAATAACACATCTTTATGTCCTTTTTAAAGCAAGAGGTTTCATAATCAACTTTCAATGAAAAATTTGATCAAAAGCCTTTCTGCAAATCTACGAAAAGGGCATTTCCATTTATTTTGTTAGTTCCATCACCTCCTAAAGAACAATTCCCCAAAAAGACAGCAGGCTAAGAATAAAGTCTGGGCATCAAAAATAAGAGGGGACATCATCAGGTACCTCACTTACAGGTACAATGTTGTATTCCATTCCATTCAAGAAACATCCCCCATGTACCTACACTGTGCAGGGCCCTATTGGACACAGAGATGGATAACTAAGATAATCTCTGCCATTGAAGAGGCTACTGTCGAATAAAAGATATGAGATTTCTAGTAAGCGTGAGGAGGACCTTTAAAGTTGAGAAGGGACAGGGTCACTATGGCCACACTCACACTTGTAGGTTCAAAAGTGCTTTGAAGTTATCTGGTCCAGTCTTCTCATTTTATAGAAAAGGGAATAGGCTGAGGGGGAAATGATGTGCTCTCAGTCATGGGGATATTTAGTGCCAGAGTTATAACCAGAACCCATGTTTCTCACTTCCCAGTTCAGGATACTTCCTATGAGAGTAAAGGTTCTTAACATTTTTTGTATGATGAACTCTTGGCATTCTGGTGAAACCAATGAATTCCTTGTCAGAATAATGATTTTACAGGCATAAAATAAATATAAAGGATTGCAAAGAAAATCAATTATATTCATGTACAGTTATCAGAATGTTGGAGGAAACAGATCATTCAGGACCTCTCCTCTATAGGGTGCTATCTTCCTCATAGAGAGCAAAGACATTTCATTATGCTGATATTGAAGGAATACATCAGATTGTATTTCTAAAAGGCTTCCAGAGCTGACATCCCTTTCAATCATGCTTTTGAAATGTGTAGTTTTCTATTTTTCTTCTTCTCTCCTTTTCCCTTTTTGTTCTATGGCAGGATCACAGCATGACTAGATCTAAAAGGAACATCAAAGACTATCTAGATGAATCTCTTTATTTTACAAATGTGGAATTGTGCTCAGGGTGGTTAAGTGACTTTTCCAAGGTCACACAGCTAATAAATGAAAATACAAATAGCTTCTGGTCAGCTTTAGAGAAGTGAGATGAGGAAGATATATATCTCAGAGCCAGAGTAAGGGAGAGTGCCTAAATGGAAAAGCTTGGTTGTTGTTATGTTTTGTCCATTCTGAAAGAGGACCATGACATCAGGGAGGTCATACCATGACTGGCAAGTGAGTTGGATTTAAGTGAGGCAGGGCTGTGCAAAGTCACCAGTCTCACTTTCTCCTCCAGAGCCATCTGGGTCTAGAGGCACAATATAGATCAATAGAATTAGAGATTGATCTGGAAGAACCCAGTAATGGAAGCGGAACCAGAAGGCCATTCCCAAGGGAAATGGCATCCTCCAAAGTGCCACAGGAAGGACAGGACAGTAACAGTTACAGTCAGGAGAGGTCAGCTCTCTATAGCCAGGCTGAAGTAAGGAGAGATATTAGGTAGGCCCTGGTGAAGGTGGAGGGGGTGTGTGTGTGTGTGTGTGTGTGTGTGTGTGTGTGTGTGTGTGTGTGTGTGTGTGTGTGTGAAAGGGAGTCATTTTATCAGCTGGAATAATGGTTGCCATACCAATCATGACAGAGAATTCTTCCTGAAATTCTGCTAATAATGTATTGGACATCATTACTTGAGTTTCTCCACATATATGACAACAGCTTTAACTTCCCACAGATACCATCGTTCTCAGCAAAGAGAATCACATGCCTCAGGATGCAGCCCAGGACTAAACAATGCCCATAGCAGCCCCCAGCTATAGCCACACTTGCCAGGAGCCCCTCACTCTCACATACAGACACAGCAGTGCTGCCAGAGCTAGAGACTCCAGCAGCACAGTCTCTTTTGCTCTGCTTATTTATGGCCTGGACCCTTCCCAGATTCACTAGGGAGGCATTTGCCAAGCCGGACTTCTATATAACATGGTGAGTACCTGTCCAAACTATTGCCCCTGCAGGCGCCCTGCAGTCTGGCCCTTCTTTTCTCCTCTGTGATGTAAATAGGTGTGTTGCATTCAAGGACAAACCTCAAGGTCCTAGTCAGGGATAGAGTTGAGGGGAGGAATACGTATTATCCTTTGTGTCTCCAGAAAAGTCAAAATTTGTCCTGGGAGCTCTGCTGGTCTACAGTAGTCTCTGTGGTAGCAAGAGAGGTTGAGGAGAATTCTGAACTGGTTCAGGTATCCAGGGTCAAGAGCCCACCAATGAGAACTCACCACAGGCTACTTTGTGTAGACTTGTGTATGAAAATGTGATTTTAAACGTTCACCTACGACCATTATTCCAGAGAAAAGATAGGACCCCACTATATATAGCGACCCAGTTTCTGCCACCACCAAATAAAGTTTACAACTACACAATTCCACAACTGCAAAGACATCTTGGGCTTGTTGACCTTCTTCCTGGTAGTTTGGGAAAGTCAAAAGAGTTTAGGATGGCATCAGCAATGATACACAAGAGAGGGGCTGTGAAGGATGGTAAGATCCCAGTGTGCAGGTGGCAGGATTGTACCATTCATTCCACGATAACTTCATGACAGTAAGTTTAACAAAGTGTCTGCAGAGCCCTAGGCAAGCCTCCTCTAAACACCTGCCCAGTGATTACATGCTCTCTGAGCAGGAAAACTAGGCAAGGGCTCGGAAACACAACCTGAACCAGAAGGCGACTCAAAAGCACTATCACTATCAAGCATGGGAAACATGACTTGGCAAACATTAAGGAATTATGCCATCACAGAATGCCAAGAGGAGAAACAGATCTTGAATGCCTGCCAGCCCCCAAAGCAATCAATCAGTCCCTGGCGGAGCTCCCTACCTGCACACTTGGTCCTGGTGGTCAGCGGGGGACCTGGGGGGCCTGTCCCACCCTCGCCTGGCCGGGTGAGCAGCACTCGAATTTCATACTCCACGTCAGGGTCCAGGTGCCATAGTTTGTAGTTGGGTGAATCAACGATATGGGTCTCAGCCCAGTTTCCTGTGGTTGTACGATACTCCACCTCCT
Organism: Notamacropus eugenii; assembly: GCF_028372415.1. Lineage (NCBI taxonomy): Eukaryota > Metazoa > Chordata > Mammalia > Diprotodontia > Macropodidae > Notamacropus > Notamacropus eugenii. The sequence continues at coordinate 422,009,534 of NC_092872.1, read as the reverse complement.
TCAGGATGATAGGACCATCTCCAATTATGGAATTGGCATTAGGTTTAATCCACAGATAGGTGGCCCCGACTGCCAGCAACTCAGGAGGAGCAATGGGTGTGGGAGGTTCTGGGAGAAAAAAAAATTTAAAAATAAACAAAGCATTAGTGTAAAAAGTGAATTAAATCCAAAATAGAAATAAGATTAAACCCAAAGTCATTAATTCAGGACTAAAGCACAGAGAGTAGAATGATAGAATTCTTGGAGCTAAAAAGTACCCAACAACTATCTAGCTCAAACCCAACCTCAACCACAAAGTGCTTTTACAATGTCTGCAATAGATATTGCAGTTCAACTTTAGCTTGAATACCTCCAGCGATGGGGAGCCCATGAGCTCACAATTTCAGATAAAAACAACAGTGTACTTTTTCTGATCCTCATCTCTTTCCAAAGAAATACACACTTTTGCAACAGTTTGTAGAGTTTTCATTCTCTTTGTCTCTCTCTGTGTGTCTCTCACTCTGTTCAATTATGAAAACTAGGTCCCCCTTGCTTACTCCCTGGCTAGAAATGAAGCAAGCACTCACAGATCCAATACGACTGCAGATTTGCAGGGAAGCTTTGACCTGCTTGATTTTCAACCTGAGCCAGTTTGCCCATTTCTTAGGCAGTCTTATGGCCCCCATCCCTCCCCTATTGTATCCCTATATTGGTGCTTAGTGTGGACACAAATCAGTTTTAGTCCTACTGTGGCCCATAAATCCCAAGCTTAGGCAATTCACCAGCTCCAGCCTCTCTCAGTAGTAGACATTACAGGTATATACCACCATGCCGGACTATTTGGAATTTTAAAGCAGCCCAACGTATTATTATAACTGCAAAACCTGGTTACATTCTTCCTGGATGCTGACAGGAAGTAAGCATTTTGCAAAGGAAAGATCACTCAATTTGGAGTCAGAGGACCTGAGTTCAAATTCTACCTCTGTCACTTGTTACCTGATGCTACCTTTGGCAAGTCACTTCTCTGCAGATCTCAGTTTCCTCAACAGTAAAATGAGGAGACTGATCTAGATGACCTCTGAGATCCCTTACAGCTCCAGATCTATGATCCTATTGTTTATAAGGCTTCCTTCATTGGCTAGAAAAGTCCACTGTTTACCCTTTGAGTCTCAAAGAGATTACATTAGCTTTGGTTAGAGTTATACGCTTATTATAAATCAAAACTCCTCTGTGTCATTATGGCATGAAAGCAGTCAGGGGCTCTTGAAAGGTATGACAGGTGGGGGCAAAAGTGACGCAGGTGGTGCCAGGTTCAAGCACTTCTGAGTTATGGCCCATGTGCCTGTCATCCCACTGGCAGCCTAGCTAAGGGCAGAGAAGCCCTACACCAGAGGCCAGGAAGGGATGAATTTTATGGTATGAAACAATTCATGAAGCCATCTACCTGTGAATGGAAGGATCGGGTCTGCATTAGTGAAGGGAGCAACTGGATTGAGAAAATCAGGTATCCCTGAAGCATTCAGTGAATGGAAGTTTTTCTCAGAACTATAAAATAGAATTCATGGGGACTTCAGAAGGTCATCTAGGCCCACCCATACCTTATCAAAACTTCCCTCTATGACTTCTTCAATACTTACTCTTCTAGCCTCTACGCAACCTCCAGAGATGGGAAACTCATTATATCTCAAAGCAAACCACTCTATTTTGGGGTAATTCCAATTGAGGGAAAATTTGTCCCTCACTTCAGACTGAAATCTGATTCTCTGAACTTCCACCTGCTGTCCCTAGTTTTGCCCTCTGGGATCAAGGAGAAACAGTGCTATTCCTCATCCACATGATGGCTCTTCTAAGTTCCCCCATCTCCCACCAAAACTTCACTTCGCCAAGTTAAACATTCCCAGTTCCTTCATCCAATCCTCAGGTTGGTTCAAGTTTCCTCAGCAGAACGGACCTTCTCCTTGAGATGCTGAGCAAAGTGATTGTAACTTCCTATATTCTGTACACTACTCTTCTATTAATGTAGCCTGAGATTAAATTACTGCCATATCACTCATCCTGAGCTTGAGGAAACAAAAACACCTCAGAGAATTTTTACATTGATTGCCATCTATCCATGCCTTCCCCCATCCTGTAGCCACAGTGTTGATTAATTTTTTTAAATTCACATCTAAAACTTTCCATCCATATAATTTAAAATGTATCTTATGTTTAGTCTAATTTTTTGGCCTGATCATATATTTTCAAATGCCAATTTTTTCCCTCTCAGCCTCATATTATCTACAAATTTGATAAACATGTCCTTTATGCTTTCATGTATGTCACTGATTTACAGGGACATGAATGTACATATACCTTAGGACACTCTACTAGAGATATCACTCCAAGTTGATAATCTGTTAATCATCTGATGTGGAATCTGGTCATTTAAACAGTTCTTAAACCTGTCTAGCTTTACCATAAGCCATTTTGACTATTACAGGCTATAAAGTATTTACAGGAACAGAACTGAGCTGAATAGGACCTAGGACAGAGATAGGGAACCTGAGACCTCAAAACCACATGTGGCCTTCTAGATCCTCAGGTGCAGCCTACTGACTGAGTTCAAGTTTTACAGAACAAATCCTTTTATTAAAGGGATTTGTTCTGTGAAGTTTGGACTCAAAGGGCCACACTTGAGGACCTTGAGGCTACAGGCTCCCTACTCCTGGCCTAGAAGATATTTTCTTGTTGTTGAAAATAGAATCTTTTGGAACATAGTCTAGACATACAATGAGTCCTAGGCAAGGGAAGTCTCTCATAAAGTTATGGTGGTAGTTATATGGTCCTGGGTTATCTTCAACATGTTTATACGAGATTTTTTTCCCAAACAGATCAGGTAAACTGACGGTATCTAGAGTCATGCCTTTCTCTTTTTAACCATAGCCCTCTTCTTTTCCATTGTCCAGCCACTAGAAATCTTCTCTCTCATGAAGTTCCAGAGGTGGGATCTATAGCTTGGTGATATCTTTGGCCAGTTTGTTATTTGACAATTTTGAAGCAACTAAGTAGACTAATGGATAGAGTGCTGGGCCTGGAGTCAGGAAGACAAGTTTATATCTGGCCTCAGAGACTTACTAGCTGTAAGGTTGGATATATGGATCTATGAGTCCTACATAGAAATGATAGTTAAACTCATGGGAACTAAGAAAGGGATAGGGGGAGGGGAAAGGAGGAGAGGACATCAGAAGAAGAGAAGAGGGCCCAGAACAGAACTTTGGGGAATATCCACCTTTAGGGGCTGTGAATATAAATGATAAGCCAGCAAAGAGACTTTGGAAAATGGGGAGGCCTAGGCATATGAAGCAGCCTTTTACAAATTCTTTCCCAGGATTTTCTTTTCCTCTATCCCATGTGACAGTTCTCATTCCAAGATCCGTAAGGAGGAAAAAAGTGTTAAACATTCCAGCCATATGGTACCAACATTCCTATAGATAAAAACAAACCACTGAATGCCAGGGGACATTACAATACAATACAAGAGACATTAAAGATCTTTTCTGATCTCTTGCTTTTACAGAGGAGGATGATGAGGCACAAAGAAGGTAAGACTTTTTGGTTTTGTTTTGTTTTGTTTTGTTTTACCAAAATTACACAGCAAGTTAGAGCTGGGATTGTCCAGGAAATTTCCAAAACAACAATTTCCTTTTCCTCTTCTCTTGCCTGACATCCTTCAGTTCTGCATCAGAGGGGATTTTCAAGCATGGCTTTACCTGCTCCTTTGAAATGTATAAAGGAAGATTCTGGGAGCCAGAATCCCTTGCACTCCTTCATCGCCCTGTCACAGCCTACCTTTGGGGGTGGATATGGTGCATAAGTGATCATGAGTACTGCAGAATTTAGTGGATGCGGCTGTGGGTAAAGGCTGCCAAGTCAGTAGTACATGTGGGCTTGAAGCTTTGTGGGCTTTTTAGTTCAGATTAATTCGCAGTAGGATCCATGGGCAATCTCACAGGCAACAATAAAGGTTTCATGACTACAGCTCATCTGCCATCTTCACTTTGGGTTCAAACACTCAACAGGAAAGAACATCTGCACATGGGGCTGTTCTCCAGAACACTTTGTCCCACACTTTTTTCTATTGTTAATCTCATGTGGTAAACACTGGGCTACAACCTCTAACATAACCATTCTTCTCGAGATGAGAATGATATTATGAAATATAAAGGTAAGAGTAAGGCAGCTGCAGAGTAGAAGCAGGACTACTGCATTGCTAGTCCAAGGGACTGCAGGTGAAGTCATGGGGTCCTACGGTCATAGGTTTAGAGCTACAAGGAGCCTTAGAAATGATCAGTATTCTCTTAGAAAAGAAATTACTGAGTCCTACCTCAGAGCTACATTTTTCCAGATTTTCCAAATCATTTTACAGAGGGGGCAATGGAAGAGATTAACGGTCTTGTCCAAAGTCCCAGAGGTATTATCAGAGTTGGAATTTTCATGATTCTATAGTCAGCACTCTGGTTTCAAATCCTGAACCTGAATCCTATTAGCTGAGCAACTGTTAGACAAGTCACATTCACACTATGTAGATTTCCTCAGGTACAAAGTAAAATGAGAGGTTTGGACTAGTTGAGGCAGAAAGCACAGTTCAGAGGAAAGGGAGCTGAATTTGGAACAAAAAACCCAACTGAATTCAAATCCCAGATTTGCTGCTTGCTACTTCGGTGACCTTGGGCATGTCATCTTTATTTCTTCGGGTTTATTTACTCATTTGTAGGCTAGCTGCTCTCGAAAGCCCTTTCCTGCTTTAAATCTATGATTTCTATTACTTCTAAATGTCCTGCTGGCTTGAAATCCTTAAATTATTGAAAAGAAAACAAAAGGATCTAGTCAGAATGATTTAAATTACAGAATGTCTAATAGCTATCAAGAATGTTCAAATATGTGCAGCAACAATAACATTTTCAGAATGCTTTACAATGTACACAGTGATTTCCTCCCAGCCACTCAATGAGTCACCTAGGGTAAATACGCTTATTTTTATTTAACAGATGAGGAAACTGAGGCTCAAGTAGGAATGGACTCTTTCCATTCAGTTTCCATTGTTTTCCTCATACTGTTGTTCTTTCCATTTACATTGTAGCAATCATAGTGTATATTGTTTCCTTCACTTTGCTTCTCTTTCAGCCATTTTTTAATGAATCCAGATTTCTCCAAGACATTTCATCTCTCTAAGCCTTAGTTTTCCTCTGAGACCTTTCATGGTTGCTGACATAAGAAGTAAATTTCTGAGCCAGGATTTGAAAGCAGGACTCCTGATTCCATCTTTAATATTTGCTGAAGCAAGCTAAAGAAAACTTATGCAAAACCACGATTTTTGCTTGAATAAGACTCAATACTGAATTACTGATGTTTTATTGACTCAACAATCTCAAGGAGTACTTTCTTCACTGACACAGATCACAATCGATCCATAAACCTTCTTGATTCTGTTTAACTCTTGACCATGGCATTTCATAAATGAGATCTCCACTAGGATCTACACAATGTTTTAGAGGCCTTCCTCTACATGTCCTAGGCACTTTGTGGATGTGAATTCAGTATAATGGTTATCCCCTCCTCCCACTCCATGACTGAGTGGTCTTCTTTTCCAGTCACCTAGATTACTTATAGTATCTCTTATACCACTTCTCCCATGCAAGTTTAGACTGGAAACATTGCAGACTATTCACCCTCATCATGAGCCTCTTTGTTGGTTCTCAGCTTTGATTCTGTGGGGACCGTAATATTTCATGATTCTTAAGCTCATAGCATCACCACAAGAATATTATTAAAAGGATGGACTGTGCTTCAGGTTATAGATCAGTGGAAAGGACCTTGGAAGTCATTAAGTCCAATATCCTCATAAGAGAAGAGGAAAACGAGGACCAAAGAAGGAATTGTCCTAGAGAAACTGGGGTACATCAAAAACAGGACTGTGTAGATAATGATTACCATGATATAAATGGAAATAATAGTAGCAACGGCAAAGCAATAGAAACTGAATGGTGCAACATCATAATGGCTCCAAAGATGAGATAAGAGACCATCAGCACTATGCTATCAAAACTACGGCTTTTGCTTGAACCTGGCTCTACTTCTCTGAAGGGCTGAAGGGTCATGGATGTGCATATAACTTCATATTTTTTTTGATATATTGGTTAGTTTTATAGATTATTAATTTTATTTATTATACAAGGTGAATCTCAGGAAACAGGATAGAGAAGGAATATTACGGAAAATGGAGGTGACTTTCAAACCCAGTTATTAATGAAAATTATTTTTTTTCAACATTACTCCTCTTCCAAAGGTCTTGGTGTAATTCGGGGCTCAATGTCTACCCAAGCTCTTATCATTTGTCTATTTAATTAGACTACAGGTATTCTTTATCTCATAGGGTTTTTCTGGGACATTGCTAGTCAGGAAGCTTTGGGTTAGTTGTGGCTCTCATTGAAGAAATTTGTAACATTCCAAAGCTTGATGCAAATAAGAATATCCAGAAGCCACTTGGACTAGGATTCTGAGTGACTGGATGTCTACAAGAATGAATTTACACATCCTCTTATGTAAACCATGACAGACGATCACAAACCAAATTATTTCTAATTGCTACATTTTTTCAAGGAGTCTTGTAGGATTTTGACATATGTATGGGATATACTTCTTTGAAGCAGAGCCTTGAAGATCCTATTTTATTCTACCAAATCAAATGTTCAACAAACAATAAATTCAAGAGGATCTTGGCTTCTTTACACCTTTTAGCCAATTATGTGACTATGAAATGTAATGATCTATGGGATTTCCTTTGCACAAGCTTATTGGTTCCCTTCTCATATCTTAAAAAGGGATATCTTCAATCTGTGTGTAGATTATTCTTGTTAAAGTTTTGTAGGGAAGGGAAAATGGGCATGTATCAGTTGGTAATTAATGATACTTTCTCAGTAACCTATTTTTGCTAATAATGTCAGAGGTTTTGTTCCTACACATACACACACACACATACACACACACACACACACACACACACACACACACACACACCCCCTAACTTTTTTTTGGCATTCTCTATTCTTTTAGAGACCTTGAGAAACAATTCTGTGCCTTCAAAACTGTATCACACAGAATACTCCCCCAGATTTTGCACTGGCTGTCCATCCCTCATGTCTGGGATACCTTCCCTCCTCACCTCTGCCTATTGGCTTTCTTGGTTTCTTTCAAGACAGCTGAAATTCTGCTTTCTTCAGGACGCTGACCGCAGTGCCTTCTCTCTGAGACTGCCTTCCATATCTCTTGTATGTACATAGTTATTTCCATGTAATCTCCCTGATTTGAATATGAGTTCTTTGAGGGTAGAGAAGGAGTTTTTGCCTTTCTCTGTTTCCCAGAGCTTAGCACAGCACCCGATGCATAGTAAACACTTACTAAATGCTTCTTGACTGACTGTAACACCCAGCATGGTAGGATACATTCTGAGTGGACTTAGTCTTGTTCAGCTGTCCTCCCATCGTTATTTTCTTTACTGCCATTTTTACTTTGCTTGACTAGCAATGCCAGCAAAATGGCTCATGCTACTCTTGCGTTTTACAGTTTACAGAGAGCTTTCCTAAAGAAACCATAAAAATGCCAGTCTAGGATATTTTGGATCTTTGTAATTGGTGAGCCTGTGTCTGCCAACTCCAGTGATATATAATGACTGCACCTGTGCATAATTCCTTGAAAATATAAAAGGGGCATCCTTGGTAGTAGAATACAGGCTCCTTGAGGGTAGTGTTTGTTCCATTTCATCTCTGTATCTCCCTTGCTATATGGCTGTGGAACATGGAACACAACAATCTCTAATAATTTGAAAATGAGGGAAGGCAGTGTAGAAGCACATGTATGTAGCAGATATGAGCAGATGGCAACAATTTTAGAAACTTCTAAGAAGAGGGGTAAAAATGTCATCAGGGAAATGTCTGATTGATGAAGAAGTGGGGCTGATCATGTGGCAATGGTAAGAAATAACAGATACGTGGAGCAAACATTTCATAGGCATTCTTTTGATGTCAGAAAAAGAGAGGTGTCTACCCCCAAAATGCTAGGGTGGAACACCCTCAAGTTAGTTAGGCACACAGGATGGACAGGCATGGGTATGCTTCCATCTGCATAACTGAATTGGGGCACTCACTCAGATGAGAACATATATTCATTTCAGTTTGTGAGTATCTCCAGTGTCTAACATGATACTTTCCTCACAGAAAGGAAAATGAGGTAAAGTATAGAAAGTGCTTTGCACATCTTAAAGTACCACATAAATGGCACTTATTAGTATCAGTGTTCTTTTATTAAATTACTGTGTGCTCTATGAACATTTGTTGTTAAAGAGACCAAAAACTTTCCAAGATATTCCACTGAAACTAAATGAAACTAAAGCCAATGTGGCAGCCAACTGACTCCCTCTCTGTGACTGAGGCAGAATCTGAAGTATGACACTCTCTCTACTGCACGACATAGCTACCACAATGACTGCATGTACATGTGTGTATGTGTGTATGCACATGAACCTGCATACGTATCTGGATGAGGAAAAGAAAAAAGATCAAATGTCCAATATTGTAAGTGCACAACAAGTAAAAGCAAAGGGAACTTTGAGCAAAAGGAGATCTTTGGGGATAGCGGGAGGACCAGAGTTCAAATCTGGCCTCAGACACTTACTAGCTGTGTAACCCTGGGCAAGTCCCTTAACCCCAACTGCCTCAAAAAAAAAAAAAGAGAGAGAGAGAGAGAGATCTCTGAAAAGCAAAACAAGTGTAAGCTTTTCATACCTAAAACTATACTTTTAGGACATCCTGTACCTAATATTGTTTGTCTTAATCTCTCCAATCATAGCTATAACATTGCAAAACTTAGTGCCATTGTTTATGGAACCCTGTAGTTAGTTTGTCAAGCACTCTCCAGTTCTAAGACCTGTTAAAAAAAAATACCCGCGAGTGGAGGGGTTCTGTTGATGTGGATAAAGCAATGGACAGGTCACTTTCCTAGCTAGCCCCTATGCAGTTTCAGTAGCTCTGCTCTCATGGTATGCAAAAGGGCTAAAGGTTAAATACTTTCTTTCTGACAACTTATTTTGCCTTTCTATGTTTTAGGGTGGGAAGGATTAGGCTAGATGAAATATTTCAAATAATACTTCTTTGTATGGACAATAGACATTTTTATGCATTTAAATTCTCCTACATGGAGGGGCAGTAATGAGGAATTGGATAAAGAGCTGTCCCCAGAGCAAGGAGGGTCTGAGTTCAAGTCCCATCTCTGATGTATACTGGATCTGTGACCATAATCAATTTGCTCAGCCTGGCTTCTTGCTGCCCTAAGCAACTCTAAGTTGCAAATAAATACTGGCCTTCACTGGTAGAGAAAGTTCCTCACCCAGAACTTTACCCCTGTGTTTCTGAATCAGAATTATTTAAAAAAAAAAAAAGCTCACAATTCTGCTCATTGTTCTCTTCTTCTGGATGGAAACCTGTATATCAGAGCTTTAGTGTTGCAAAGAAGTTGGACATAGGCACAACTTGAGATCTGGGAGAGACTAGAGATCATCTAGAAATAAAACGTCCTTATTTTACAGAAGAGGAAACTGAGGCTCAGAAACGTAAAATCACTTGCCTAAGGTCATAGAGATAGTGACCCAGACAGTCAAGATTTGAACCCAAGTCTGACCCAGAATTCCAACACCAATGGACTCACAAGTCCAGTTCTCATGTCTGTCCCTAGCCTTGCATAGACTGTTCTGTTTTAATGTAATAGACTATATATAGAATCATCAAATCTCAGAGCTGGAAAGGGACCTCAGAGGAGAGAGACTACATGGGGCATTTGAAGTGAGAGGACCTGGGTTTGAGTCCTGGCTCTTCCCCTTACTTCCTGTGTGGTCTTGAACAAGTCACTTCATCTATAAACCCTATGGTTCCTTCTAGTTCTATCTCTATGATCCTAAGATACTAAGTCATCTCATCAAATTTCCAGCCAAAGAAAAATCCCTTTTCCCACATCCTCAAATGGCCATCCAATCGCTCTGTTGAACAGCAGTGAACAAGGGGTACATCCTACAAACCAGGAAAGTTTAGAACAGACCTAATTTGCTGGAAAGGTTTTTGTCTTATCAATCCAAAATCATCTATTACTCATCACTCCTACTTCTGTCCTCTGGGACCAAGTAGAACAAGTTTAAGGGGAAAAAATCTCTGCAAGTGACAGGCCTTCAAATACTTGATGAGCACAGGGTCCAAATACAAGAAGTTCTGCACCACAGCTTGGCACACGGTAGTCTGGCAGGTGCTAAGCTTTTCCTCTATGACTCAGCTGACTGGGCTGCACATCACTCCCATTAGGGCTGCGAATGGGGAGGTGTGATTATGACAGCATGTGATTTCTCAAAAACTGCAGTGTTTTGGAATGGAGGGGGAAAGGAGTATCTCCCAATGGGCTGCAGATGGTAAAATGAGTCCCATTAGACTGGTGATAGAGGGTTGGGATTCTACAAACATCAGGAATAAGAAGAAACAAAAGCTCTACAACTTACCAGCCTCGTTTGGCTCTTGCTCAAGTGAACAGCTGTATAGCTAAAGAAATCAAATGAAGGGTCAGAGAGAGGGAGGGAAGGAAGGAAGGTGAGGTTGCCTAGGCAAAGGAAGCAACTACTGAGGTGCCACAGAGTTGCCACAAAATGAATAGGCCAATGTTGTTGCTAAGCATCAGCAGACTAGATTTTCCATTTGACCAATTGTACAACCAATTATATACATGTAATACAACCAAATGTATGCATATTATGAAACATGTGTGTGCAGGCATACAAACATACATACACATATAGATAATCTCTAATGTCATAGTTATATGGGCCACTTTCTTTTGAAGCAGTCTAGTTTTTTGAGATTTGAAGGTATGGGATCTGGGTTTGAACCTAATTGGCAATTTTCAGTGAAGAATTGACCAACTGGTGTGCTAGAAAGAAATCTGTGTTTGTAGTCAGATCTGGGTTCAAGTGCTCGTTCTGATACTTCTTGTGTGACCTTGGGCAATTTAGTTAATCTCTATGAGCATCAGTTATCTCATCTGTAAAATGATGTTTAACCTCTAAGGTCTCTACTAGGTCCAAATCACTGGCTCTTAACTCCATTGCAGGTATAACATACTGATTCTGGGAACTACAGAGCAAAGCTTGATTTTAGGTATTTACTGTGGAATTTTTTTTTCATTCTTTCATGAGATGATTTTTAGAAGTGGAAGAGATCTTGGAGATTTTCTGGCTCAATATCATCATTTTAGAGATAGAGAATTGAGGTTCAGAAAAGGGAAGTGTTTTGCCCAAAACCACACACATGCACTATATAATCAAACCAGGATTTGAGCCCATGCTTTCTGATTTTAAATCCAAGTCTATTTGCATTATTTCTCTACTCCCCTATTCCCCTACTTACTCTTCTGTCATTTGTCCTTCAATTCACAATTTACCAATTACCTGTCCTGTCGTAAGCCTTGAGCATTAAAGGAAATTAAGATATAATTCCTACTCTGGAAGTCTTTATAGTCTAATAAAGGAAAAAAATACTGTGGCACAGTGGATCAAGTCCTAGGCTTGATATAAGGAAGACTTGGGTTCAAGTTCTGACTGTGACATGTACTGGCTATGTACTCCTAGCTACTCAGGAGGACCATAGACAAGCTACCAATCTAAGTAGGTGGAGTGAGTTTCTAGGAGTCCTCTTCACTAACAGAGTTAGAGGTCCAGACCCCTTCCCTTTACCCTAATAAATAAACCAATTTCAGTAATTTTAAAAAGATGAGAGATCATAAACATTTGTTGTTTGACTCAACAACTGGTTGAATTGATTTTAGACAGATTTTTTTAAACCTTTTTATTAGCTTCATTGGGACATGAGAGGAGAAATCTAAATGAAGCGCCTCTGTGTCCTTGGTTAGGTCCAGTTTTCAGATGGATCAGTCTTTCTATATGAGCCCTTATTGTAGTCACCTACTAGGACCTAGCAGCTAACAAGATTTCAATGCCCTCCCTTCATTCACAACAAATCTGAGTACATTAATCTGTCACCAGCATTTTTACTCAACACAATCAAAAAAAAAGCCAGAATAGCCCTGGCCTTCGAGAAGCTTGGTGTCTAGTTAGCTTGTCGACAGGCAATTCAGAACTTTACCCACTGCATCTCAATGAGCGTAAGTTTATGGGCTTGCTCCAATCAAGCACAGAAGTGCTGAGAGGACAGAGGGTAAATGAGCCATCTTTACGAGAGCAATGGAGATTGAAGCTGCCGAGATTTAGTTTCAATATCTGAGTGGTGAACTGACCCCTTAATGTAATTCTTCATCCTCAGGCAGCAATCTCCCAACTGATTCTGCCTTTCTTCATCCTGCTGTGAACACTTGTAACAGTTTGACTTCTCAGATATTCCTACAGAGAGAGAAAATGCTTCAAATCGCCAAATCGAGAGCTTTATGCATCCCTCACACATAGGTATAGTGTCTCTTCTTTCATACCAGATCAAAATCAAATCTTTGGAGAAAATGTGAGATACAATCATGACCACCAATTTTCCAATAGGCTTTAACTTGTCCATTCTACAAATCCAACCTTGCTTTCAAGACCTTACACCCATAGAAAGTAAGTTCCTTGAGGGCAGGGACAGTGCCATTTCTGTCTCCGTATCCTTGGCACCTCGAATAGTTTCTGGCACATATTAAGCACTTAACTAGGCTTATTGATCACACTAATAACAAAACCAGTCCCCATTTTCTTATTCCTGCCAAGTGAAGATTCTCTACTTCAACCAAGTTGCTACGTTTATCTTCTCTGTTCCATGGCTTCCTCATTTTTCCCTCTTTAACTTTCTACATGCTACTCCTTATTCCAACAGAGTAGTGGAAAGCACATTGAACTAGGAGTTATAAGTGTCAGGGTTCTACTTCTGGCTCTGCCACTAACTAGTTGTGTGCCCTTGGGCAAATTATTCTCTGGACCTCAGTTTACTTATCTTTAAATATTTGTACTGTGTGCTTCTAATGGTACTTGCAATGATTACTGACGCAGTAGGTAGGTGTTGCTTTGTTGTTGTTCAACCATAAAGCCTCAAGGACATGAAGGTTATATTTCTATTCAAGTCCTCCCTAGCTGTCTGACCTTGGACAAGTCACTTAACCCTGCTTGTAAAATGAACTGGAGAAGGAAATGTCAAACCACACCGATTATCTTTGCCAAGAAAATCTAACATAGAGTCATGAAGAGTCATGAAGAGTCAGACATGACTGAAAGGACTGAACACCAAACCAAGGTACATGGCATATGAGACAGGCAAAGAGAGGGATTCAGTTGGCTGTCACATTGGCTTCAGTTTCATTTAGTTTCAGCGGAACATCTTGGAAAGTTTTACTCTCTTTAACAACAAATGTTCATAGAGCACACAGTAATGTGATAAAAGAACACTGATACTAATAAGTGCCATTTCTATAGTACTTTAAGATGTGGATCTATCATTCAAAGATCAACACAGTTAAATACCCATGATCAGAAATATTGTCATGTGATGGTGTATTTTTCCCAAGCACAGAAAATTATAAAACCTTGCACTTCAAGTGTGTTCTTTGTCTGTGGAGAGGGCACACACACTGATAAAATCATAAGGAAGGCAAAAACTAAAGCATCATTCTCCTTGATCAGTTCTTATCAATTCATACCTTCACAATCTGGCACAAAATTTGTCTATATCTCTCTTTACACTATCCCACTTCTTCAGTCATTTCTTTGTTTTGTAGCCACAGCAGTTCAAGAAAAAGCTGCAGACATGGCATACCATGCCTGGATTTAGCAAAGGATTTGACAGCATCTCTTATGATCTCTTGATGGATGAGATGAAGAGAAGCAGGCTAGGGGAGGACACAGTTAAATGAATTGAAAACTTGTTGAAGGGCTGGACCCAAAGCATAGTTATTAATAGATAGATGGCAACCTAAAAGGCAGTATCTAGTAAGGTCCTAGAGATCTGGGCTTGGCCCTTGGCTGTTCCACTTTTTTATTAAGGACTATTAATAGCAAAGATCAATTATTTATCAAATTTGTAGATGACACAATGCAGATGATAGGCATAGCTAACATAGCTCTGATAGAGTCAGAGTAAAACAAAAAGAGATCTTGACAGGCTAGAAAGATTGACTTAATGAACATAACTAAGATCTTACATTTGGGTTTTAAAAAAATCAATTGTATTTGTATATGACTTCAGAGTAATGGATAAATAGAAGCTGTTAATAAAAGATTCAGAGGCAGCAATGAATTCTAAGCTTAACTTAAGTCAATATGTAATATGCTAACTGAAAAAAGTATTAAATTCTAAAAGCATTCATTAAGAACCTACTATGTGCCAGGCACAATTATAGCACTGGGGATACAAGTACAGAAGAGGGAAAAAATACAATGCATTCCCTTAATGAGTTAATATTATTCTAAAAAGAAACAGTACTATACAGATAAATTAACACAAAATATATAAAAGTCATTTCAGACGGAGAGAACTAAAAACTGGGGAGTTTGGGAAAGGTCTTACCTAGGAGGTCATGCTTGACCTGCATCTTAAAGAAAGCAAAAAAATTCCAAAGAATGGATGCAAGGAGAGTGTATTCTGCAGGCAGGAGGTGGAGCAGCTACTTGCAAAAGCACAGAGGTGGGAAATGAAATGCCATTTAAGGATAACAGAAAGTGGCTAGTTTGGTGGGTATGTAGACAATGCAAGGGGCAATAACATGCAGTAAACCTGGATGGATAAGGTGGAGGCAGAACTCAAACAACTTTAAATGCCAAATGGAGGAGTCTGTTTCTAGAGATAAAAGGGAACCTAGAGAAGGAAAGGGCAAACCACTCCAGTGTCCTTGCCAAGAAAACTCCAAATGTAGTACAAGACTGAAATGACTGAACAACAACAAGAAAGGGAACCCCTGGAACTTCTTGCACAGGGGTATGACTTGGTCTGATCTGTGGTTTAGGAATATCAATTCAGCAGCTATGTGGAGGATGGACTGGAAGGGGTGAGACTAGAATTTAAAAGACCAATTAGGAAGCTGACTGTTCCTATAATTTAAAGAGTTAATGAGTGAGTACCTAAATGAGGAAGGTAAGTAGCTATGTGAGTAGAAAGAAGATTTCAAGCAAGTGCCAGCTATAGGCCAGACACTGCTAATTTTACAAATTTTAACTAATTGGATCCTTCCAATAATCCTGGGAGGTAGGTGCTATTATCACCCTCTGTTTTATAATTGAGAAAACTAAGGGAAACAAAGGTTAAGTGATTCTCCCAGAGCTACATCACTGGTAAATATCCAAGGCTGGATGTGAACTCAGGTCTTTATGATTGCAGACTCCAGGTTCTATCCCCTGTGCCACCTAAATAAGTAGAAAAGAGAGAAAAGCTAAATGTTGAGGAGTTCAGACTGATAGGACTTAGAATTTGGCTAGATATGGGCAGAGAGTAAGATAAAAAGCATGACACACAGGTATGAACCATAGTAACTTAAAGGGTGATAGTACCTTCAACAGAAATAGTGAGATTTGGAATAAGAAGTGGATTTGGGGCAGAGGAAAGGAAGAGGATAAATTGCTTTAGATATGTTTGAGTTTTGGATGCTTTCAGGTCTTCCAATTGGAGATGCTCAAAAGGTAGTCAGTTACTTGAGACTGGACTCAGGAAAGGGACTGGGGGAGGGAATATAGATGTGGGAATCTGCATGTACAGATATGATATATATGTATAGACTCGATCACTGAAACCATGGGAGTTGATGACATCACACAGAGAGAAAGATTGGGTAGAGATAAGAGGGCCTAGTACAGAGGCCTAGAATACAGACATACATTCATGCCTACATGCTGTGTTCCTACAAATGGAGACTAAAGAGAAGTCATATGTGTTGAAGGAGAATCAGAACACAGTCATGACCTGAAAACTCGGCAAGGAAAGAGTATCTAGAAAGAGAGGTCAGCACCATCAAAAGTTGTGAAAAGACCAAGGATAAGGCAAAGACCACTAAAGGGGCAATCAAGAAAATCTTGCAACCTTGAAGAAAGTAGCTTCAGTTGACTGATGAACTCTGAAGCCAGATTTCAGGAAGCTGAGAAGTGAACGGGATGTAATAGGCACAGCAAGAGTGGATAATTTTTTACTGAGAATCTGGCTATCAAAGAGGGGCAAGTGACATGATAATAATTTGAAGGGATGGAAGGGTCATAGGAAGTTTTTTGTCTTTTTCTTGATTTTTCTTGGTGATAGGTTGTTAGTTTTCAGATTGGAGAGAATGAAGTGCATTTATAGGCAACAGAGAAGGGACCAGTGGACAAAGAGAAACTACAGATTAGTTCATCTATAATCTACTCTGGCTGACCTCATTGGGAGTCTTAAATTCAATACTAGGTACCACACTTAAGGAATGAAACTGACAAACTGGAATAACTCAAGAAGAAAGGAGCAATAGGGACAAGGCACTCAGATCATAGAATGGGAGGATTAGATCAAAGAACTTCAACAAATATGTATATGTGTGTGTGTGTGTATATGCATATATATGTATATGTTATATATATATATATGTATATATATATATATATATATCAGTACATACTAGCACCTAATAAGTTCAATAATCTGAACTCAGTCCTGGAGATGCAAGGCAAAAAGTTAACACAGAACACAATCCTGCCATCAAGGAGAGTAAATTCTACTGGAAGAGTACTTAATTTACATAGATACGTAAATAGAATAAAATTTTAGGGAGGACAGAACACCAATATGTATGAAGGTAATAAACAGCTTCTTACAGAAAGTGGTATCTGAGATGAACCTTGAAGAAAGCTTAGTATTATGAGTTAGAAGGAAGAGGGGCAGGAAGAGTGCATTCCCTATTATGGATGGCTTGTTTGGAGGGAATGCAGGTAGGGCAAGGATCACAGAGGAGGAAGATGGAATGTGCAGTTGAGAATCAGTAAGCAGGTCACTATATTCAGAATACACTGTGTAAGAAGGTGAATAAGGTAGAAATAAATCTCTAAATGTAGGCTGGAGTCAGATTGTTAGGGACATGAAATGTCAAACTAAGAAGTCTGTATTTTGGCCACAGGCAGCCAATGAAGGTTCTTGAGCAGGTAAGTGACATAGGAAAACCTGTTTTAGGAAGATTATCTTGGCAGCTGTGTGTCACACATTGCATGGGGGAGAGACCAGAAGTAAAGTGACCAATTAGGAGGCTACAGTTAACTTGGGGTTTACTGGCCACATTTCCTTCTCAGAGATCAAGCCCTAAAGCCTAATTCATTCTGGAGCTCATAGATTAGACAACAGGACCCTGCCCAAAGCACCACTTAATGGTTATTTGGGGGACTCTCCTGGCTCAGAATAAATGTAAATAGTAACTGTTTCTCTTCCGGCCAGCAACCTGAGGGTCTTTTCCTCCCAGTTTGATTTTTTTTTCTTTTTGATTAAAGGGGCCATCCCTTGACTCACTTCTTAAAGAGGCCTATTCAGTGAATGGGCATTGCCTCACTGCATCCTGGGCCATCTCCAATTGTTCTGATCAACATCTGGCCACTGGACCCAGATGGCTCTGGAGGAGAGAGCGAGGCTAATGACTCTGCGGAGCCCTTCCTCACTTAAATCAAATTGCAAGTCATGTCATCATCTCACTGATTTCATGGTCCTCTTTGAGAACGAAGGACAAACCTCACACATAAATGATTGGTGATGAGAACCTGCATTGGGGTGATAGCTATGTGATTCTAGAGGGGAATAAAGGGAATAAGCATTTATATACAGGGTCTACTATGTACCAGGCACTGTGCTCACTGCTGTGTTTTGTCTTTGTTTTTTACATATACTATTTTGTTTGATCCATACAACTGTGAAAGATAGGTATTGTTATTATTACACACATTTTACAGTTGAAGAAACTGAAGTAAGTGAAAATTATGTGACCTGCTCCAGGTCACACAGCTAGTAAGTGTCTGAGGCTATGTATGAACTCCTATCTTCCTGACTCTAAGCCCTGAGTCTGCTGCTTCTAGAAAAGGCGATTTGTACAACATATGTTATTAAGATATCATTGACAGCTCTCCAAGACAGAGCTGTGACCTACAGGAGATGTTTGTTGTTCACCTGGAATTGGATCTCAACACATGATGAGGAGAAATGAGAGCTCTGCATCCAGAAGATCAAGGGTCTGAAAATCTCCACCCATAAAAGTTTTATATTTCAAAATAATTTTTTACCCTTTGAGATATACAAGTATGTGTGTATATACATATATAAATACACATGGCCATCAAGGCCTGTCATTCTCCTTAGAGATCATTCTCTCCATCCTCACTCTGATGTACTTCCATCTCTCCCATCCCCTTCCCTTCTCCCCCACAACCCAGAACACTGACTTTACTGGACAATGAATCTGGAAACTTGAAACCTAGATACTTAAAATTTTGATGATCTCAGGAACTTACCCTCCCAGTGCCATTTGGCATTGAAGCCTGAAAACTTTACCAATGAGACTTATTTTGCTCTGTCCAAAAAAAAAAAAGGTATCACTGATAAGAATTCACAAGTTATAGGGGATGGAGGGAGGGTGAAGAAGACTATAGAGTTAAGGATGACTCCAATGATATGAACCTTAGTGAAGGCAAGCACTATGGTGCCCATATCAGAAAGAGAAGATGTCTAGAAAAGGGGAAGGGTGAAGGGGAAAGAGCATGAGGTCTTTTTCAGACATGTTGTATCTTAGTTTCCTACAGCACATCCAGGTGAAGATGTCTAGTAGGCAGATGTTAGTGTGAAATTGAAATTTAGAAAAGAGACTAAGACTGGGTAGTGAAACTTTTAAGTAATCAGTGTAGAGATGATAACTCTGTCCTTGGAAGATGATGCGATCATCGGAATGAAGGAGCCTAAAACAAAGATAATAACATTTAAAGCAGAGACTTGGGGAACAGCCACAGAAGAGAATAATCTGGCAAGGGAGACAGAAGAGGAGTAGAGAGACAAGAAAGAAGAAAATCGAGAGAGGGCAGTTTCACAAAAGCTAAGGGAGGAAAGATCGTAAATGAAGAGGGAGTGTTCAAAAATGTCAATGGCTGCAAAGATTTCCAAAACAATGAGCAAGGAGAAAGGGCCACAAAAATTAACAGTTTAGAGATCATTGGTAATACTTGGAAAGAGCAGTTTTAATAAAGAGGTGGGCTGGGAAGCCAGATTTCAACAAATGAGTAGGAGGTGAGGAAATGAAGGCAACAAGTTGAGATGAATTTATCTAGGAATTTGGCTTTAAAAAAGAGACAAGAAATGGAATGAAACTTGAGGGGGTGGAATGATCAACTAAGGGTTCTTTGAGGACTACAGGAGACTTGAAAATGTTTGTAGGCAGCAGGGAAGGAGTTAGAAGATAAGGAGAGATTAAAGATAAGTTGACAACTGGGAAAATTTAGTCTGAAGAAGAGAAAATTTAAAGAAAGGTATGATCACTACCTTTAAGCTTCTGAAAGTTTGTCATTAGGAGGATGGATGAGACTTGTTCTGCTTAATTCCAAGGAATAGAAATGGGTAAGAAGGTTAGAAGCCATGGAGAGGCTGATTTAGGCTTAATACAAAGAAAAACTTAACAAAGCCGCTCAGAAATGGAATGGCCTGTCTTCTTCATCTTCCAGAACAAGGTAAGTGATGCCTTACTATAAGTGTTACATAAAATTGGGGCTCCTCAGCTGTCAGATGGCCTGGAAGGCCTTTGATATCTCCTTTAATGCTGAAATTGCATGAATCAAGCCTACAATGCCCTGCACACAGTAGGTGCTGAATAATATTTATGGGTTGCATTTGCTGCTGTATTTGTAAAGCTTTTCCCAAGGCAAGAGAATTTTCAGGACTCTGGGTTAAAGCTCTTAAATCCTGGTAGGGAGAAGGAGAGCTATTAGAAAGAAGGGCTTCTAATGTCTCCACTGCTACTTTATTCATTGCATTCATTATTGTTATTGCCTGCTGTAAATGTTTCATTTTGCTGGAGGTGTTCAGGTCTCACAAATCATAGCGACTCCTTTTACTATTCCCGTCCTTCTTTCCTCCCTCAGTGATTCGTGTAAACAAGTAACATGGACCCTAAATCACACATCTATCTGACTGTTTCCAGCATACTTGGCTCCACATCCTACATCAAGGCGATGGTGAATGTGTACCTCTGTGTTTCTAGAGCAAGGAGGCAAGGTGAGGGCCCATAGGGGCCTCAATCCTGGAGTTCTTACTTTAATTCATGACATGACTTGCACTTGACTTTGAGTGAGGGAGGCCTGTGCAAGGTCACCAACCTCACTTTCTCCTCCTGAGCTATCTCGATCTAGTGGCATGATATTCATCACGATGACTGGAGATGGCCCAGGATGCAATGGGAGACCCTGGCCTATTAGGCTATGGCCTTTTCAGGTACTTACTTAAAGTAAGGTAATGCCCATTCAGTGAGCAGGACTCTTTTAAAAAGTAGTCATGGGATGGCCCCTTTAATAGAAAAGAAAAAATAAATAGAAGAATCACACTGGGAGGCAAAGGAGCCTCAGGGCTGTTGTTTGGAAGAGCAACTGTCACTATTGACATTCACTCTAAGCTAGGAGGGTCCAAAAATAACCATTGAATGGAATTTGGGCAGGGACCCTTTGTTGTTCAATCCATAGGCTTCAGAGTGCATGGGGTCTAAGGTGTTAGGGGAGATAAGAAGGAAAGGAAAGGAAAAGAGGGGAGGAGAGGAAAGGGGGAAAAGGAGCAGGGGAGAAGGGAAGAGGAGAGAAAAGGGAAACTAGCCAATGTACCAAGTCAACTGGGCAGCTTCTGGCCATCAAAATTTACCTTCTTTTGGAGAGGAGAAAGAAAAGAAGAGGGCTAGGTTGAGAGACAAGATGAGCCAAGTTACCCAGCTAGCTGGGTCTCCATTTAGGCAGCTTGGTCTACTCACAGGTTGTATCATCCTTCATTTCCAAAGAGTGACATCAGCAAGATGATGGAAATCTCTCCATTATTCTCTCTAACAGTCACCACATTTCTCTTCACACTTTCCAAGATGAAGTGCTGCCCTTTTTCATGTCCTTGATGCACTAGGCCAGGAGGAGGAAGAAATGATATACTCCTTGCTCCCTATTGTTACTTCAGTTCAGTCCCCTTGCCACTGATACTCAGAAATCTATCCTACTTTTAGTTGTAAGTTCTACTTTCCTCTTCCCTTTCTCTTTCCTCAACAAATTAATCTATACCCATAGCTTTAACTAACACCTTTATTGAATATGACTCCCAAATCTCTGTCTCCAGCCTCAGTTTTTTTCAAGTACCAGTACCATATTTCCAACAGCTTTTAGGAAAGTTCCACCTGAATACACAACCTGTACCTCAAAACCAATATATCTGAAACCGAACTTTTTCCAAAAGTCCCCTTTCCTTCTGTAAATGGCATCTTCAGTCTTCCAAGATTCCATGTTTGAAGCCTTGGTGTTGCCTCTGACTCTTCCTCTACCACCTACATCTGATCGCTTTTCAAGCTCTGTGGATTCTACATATGAGATTCCATCCTGTCCTCTCTACTACTACTTGCCACCACCTTAGTTAAAAGCTCTAATTGCCATTCACTTAGAACTAATGCCCTAGTCTCTAAAATGGTCTTCCCATTTCCTGGGTCTGCCTATTCTAATACACAAGTAAATAAACTTACTAATAAATATTCTTTATATATAAATCTGATCATGTCACTTTCATTCAATTCAATACAATCAATGAACATTTATCAAGTACCTTCTAAGGGCAAGACAAAGATAGACACAATCCAAATCTCAGTCTCAAAAAGCTTATGATCTCATAGCAGAAAAAGCTATATATAAGTAAAAGTAATACAAGGGAGAGTGATATATGTTCAGGTGAGTGGGTGGAAAGAGAGAGAATAAAGTGCTATGAGAAATTTAGGGAAAGAGAGAATACTTTCACCTGGGAGAAGGAGTTATCAAGTAAGTTTCATGAAGGAAGTAGAACCTAAGCTGTCTTTGCAGAAGTAATGGGACTTCAACAAATAAAGACAAAAGCGGGGAGGGTGCCATTCCAGGAATAGGATACAGGATGAAGTGAAAAGAGGCACAGATATGGAAGAAGGCATGATGAGAGTATGTAGTCCAAACTGGCTGAAAGGCAGAGAAAGTGAAACCAAGTAACATGGGTTAGGGCTTGAAAAGTGGAAAGGAAATAGATCATGAAGGTCTCTGAGTGGTTTATTCAGTAAGCAATGGGATGCAGAATAAGTCAGTCAAGAATTTATTGCATTTACTATGTGTCAGGTACTGTGCCCAGTGCGTGGGATACAGAGAAAAATTTTTTTTAATCCCTGCACTCAAAGAGCTTATATTTCAATGTGGGAGAGAACATATAAATAACTACTCACATACAAAATAAATACATAGCACCAATAGGTAATCTCACCAGGAGAGACACTTCTATGTGAAGGTGCTAGGAAAGGCCTCTGGCAGATGGTAGATTATAGCTGAGATTTGAAAGAAGCAAGGGAAATGAAGAGAAAGAAGTGAGATGAGAAAGCCTAAGTTCAAATATAGCCTCAGATACTTAATAATTGCATGACCCTGGGCAAGAGACTTAACCTCTGTTTTCCTCAGTTTTCTCAAATGAAAACTGAGAAGATAAATAGCACGTACCTTCTGGGGTTGTTGTGAAAATCAAATTTGTAAAAAGTGCTTAGCCCAGTGCCTGGCACATACTAGGCTCTGTAGAAACAACTATTCCCTTCTCTTTCTATGTTTGAGGGATCGCCAGCACAAAGGTAAGCACATGGGAAATGGAATGTCATGTTTAAGAACCTGAAGTGGGCCAGCATAGCTGGGTCAGAAAGTGTAAAGGTGAGTAAAGTATAAGAAGACTAGGAAAATAGTAAGGGGTTATATGTAAAGGACTTTAGATGGAAAGCAGAGGATTTTATATTTAATCATGACAGAGAAAGCCAAGGTAGTTTAACAGATGGGAGTGGGGCATTGACATATTCACACCAGTTTTAGGAAATTCTCTTTGGCAACCGAATGGAAGACAGACTGGAGTAGGCAAAGTCTTGAGGAAGGGACAATGTCTTCAAAGTCAAGAATGCTATCACAAAGGCGACAAATGATGTGAATAATCAAAGTTGGAGAGGGTGTGGAAATATAGAGACAACAACATTGTTTGTGAAACCATTTATTAGTATAACGATTTTGGAAGGAAATTATGTAAATAAAGTGAATAAAATGCCCTTTGACCCAAATATTCCACTACTAGACATAAACTCCAAAGAGGTCATTGATAAAAAAGAAAGTTCCCAACTAACCCAATACTAAATACAAAATATACATACCAGAACTTTTTGTAGTAGCAAAGAACTGGAAACAAAGTAGATGTTCATCAATTAAGATGTGGTTTTAAAAATTGTCATATATATTAACATAATGGAATATTTCTGTGCTACCAAAAATATTGAATATGATTAATACAGCAAAACACAGAAAGATTTACATGATCTGATCCCAGAGCAAAATAAAGAAAACAATGTACACAATGGCTCTCATATGAGATGGAAAGGATGGAAAGAACTACAAATAATCAAATTTGCAATTTGATATAAAGTTACACAGTGCTTCAAGCATGGCCTCAAAGTAGAGAGATATAAGATGCTTTTCAGAAGTGAGAGGTCCTAGATATAGAATGCTGCACATTATTTCCAGGATTTTTTGTAATATCCTAGTCAGTTCAGACCTTTTTTTTCTTCCATTTCTTTATTAAAGCAAAAAATAATCATTTTGATAAGGTATGGCTCTGGGAGAAGAAGGGGGAGGACAACAGGGAAAAATTTAGGTGATGTAAAAGCAAAAGGCATTAGCAAAAAATTGTCAAAAAATACATTGCAATAGTCCAGGCGATGCTGGTGCCCTTGACAATAATATATCAGTTGAGAAGTGAGGAATGTTTAGGATTTGGGAGAACCATTAAGGCTGGCTATGTATGGCTGTAAGAGCTGAACTATACAGAAAGCTGAGTGCTGCAGAACTGATGCTTTCAAACTGGTGGAGGTGAAGATTTTTGAGAGTCCCTTGGACAGCAAGGAGATCAAATCAGTCAATACTTAAAGAAATTAATGCAGGCTATTCACTGGGAGGTCAAATATTGAAGCTTAAATACTTTGGCCACATAATGAAAAGATGGGACTCAGTGGAAAAGACCCTGATGTTGGGAAAGACTGAAGGATAGATAATGTCATGGTAACAACAAATATGAATTTGGAACAGACTCCAGAGATAGTGGAAGATAGAAAGGCCTGGTATACTATGGTCCATGGGGTCATGAAGAGTCAGAGAAAAGTGAACTGAACAACAGATACATAGATGAGGAAATCATCTTCATAGAGATGATAATGTAACCCACAGGAGCTAATGAGATCTCCAAGTGAAATAGTATAGTGGGAAAAAAGAAGTGGGTCCAAGATGCTTTAGAGGACACCCATAGTTGAACAACATGAAATGTTAGGAGATTCAGCAAAGGAGAACCAGGCAAGAGCAGTGTTACAGAAACCTAAAGAGGAGAAAGCAATCATGAGGTGCCAAAGGCTGCAGAGAGAATAAGAAGGATGAGGACTGAGAAAAAGCCACTACATTTAGCAATTAAGAAATCAATGATAACCTTGCAGAGAGCTGTTTCTGTTGAATGATGAGACTGGAAGCCAGACAACAGAGGATTTAGAAGTTAGAGGAAGAGAAATGAAGGTACCAATAGTAGACAGCTTTCTCAAGGAGTTTAGCTTAGAAGAAGAGGAAAGACATAGATAATTAGTAGTGAGAAAAGTTAGATCAAATGAGGCATTTTTAAGAATAAAGAAGATGGGCATATTTGTAGGCTGCAAATCAAGTCAAGAGGAGAGGGTGTATGGTTTTGCATTGGCAAGGAGCTTTTTGCCACATCACACAACACAGGGATGAAGGTGAAGATGGTAGAGCAAAATGGAAGTGAGATGAGGAAGAAGAAATAAGAAGGAGTTCTGAGGGAGGCCATAAATGAGGGTTTCAGATGAGGAGGTTGGAGAGAGGGGTGCTATGGAAAGCCTGAGGAAGGACAGAATGATTTGGAATGACAATTATGGTTAATGGGATAGTAAATTAATTAAAGAGTCATAAAAGGATTGCCCTGGTGTAGTGAGTACTTAGTAGAGATTATGTAATATAAATTTTAGAGTGGAATCAGCCAACAGTTTCATGATTTTCTCCAGCTTCCTTCAGTAGCACATGAAAAGGAACAGAAGAGGCAGATAGTGGGAATCATCCAAGGTTGGCATTCAGCAATGCATTACCAGCAAGAGGATGAGGGTGCAAGGGTGCAGAGGATGGTGGGGAGTAGATCTGATTTACCAAGTAGGCAATGTGGAGAAGTAGAAAAGTGTATAGCTAGTGCAGGGGTGAAGTTCTGAAAAAAAAAAAAGATCTAAAGGGTTTAGAGGTCTTAATGAGAAGAAATAGGATTAGGAATCATAAGACACAGAAAAAGATGAAATGATAAAATATTATAATCAGATAAAGGGAATTTGTAGTTCATGTACATGGAAGTATAGTGTTCATAAATAATGAGAATTGAGTATACAAAAGAATAAGAATATATATATTTAAGTCCCAAAGTATGAGGGCAGGAGTTGGGGTGGAAAGATGGACTGAGGAATGAATGAAAAGGTCCTGAGTGCCAATAGATAAGAGTCACTAGGGTCTGCCTTGGGGGAGAAATTTGGATAGCATGAGCCAGTTAAGGTTACTAAGAAGAGGAGTGATATGATCAGAGCAGTAGTTAGGAGAATTGAGTATCAGCATATGAAGGATAGGCTGAAGAAAAGATAGAATGGAGGAAGAAAGAACAGTTAGAAAGGTATAACTATATTCTTGATAAGAAATGTGAGAGCCTGCACTACAGTAGTCACAATACAAGTGAATATATGCGATATTTACTATGATGGTAGAAAGAATTGATACAACTTGGTCTTTGGGTATGTGGGGTAAGAGAGGAATACTTCAGGATTATAAGCCTGTGTAACTGGGGAAAATAGCAGTCACATCAACAGAAATAGGGGAAAAATGATTATATACTTATATATATGTATATAATCATTTCTTTAACATATATACAAAAATGCTCTCTACATAGGCATAAATAAAGTGTTCACTTATAAAAATATAAGAAAGGGAGCAAGAAAAAGAGAAAGAGGGTAGATATGTTTTGGGGGAAAGATAATGAGTTCAGCTTGTGACATGCTGAATTTAAGTTCCCTGACAAATATCCAGGTGATGCTACCCAGCAGGCAGTGAGTAATGTGGGACTGAAGTTGTAGGGAGAGATAAAAATGTAGATTAGGTGTTATTTCTGTCATAATTGTTGTCCCTTGAGGCAAAGGAATGCTTTTTGGTGTTTGTAAACACTGTGCCTAGCACATAGTAGGTACTTAATAAATACTGGTACCAATGATTAGATGAGATCACTTGGGAAAGAGTATAGAAAAGATGGGAAGGGATAGAACCATTGGAAATAAACATATTTTAGAAGTGAGAGGAAGATAACAAGCCAGTGAAAGAGAAAGATAAAAAAACAAAAACAAAAAGCCAGAACCTGTGAATGGTTTTCCATTGCCCAGAGTATAAAGTCCAGGTTGTTCAGTATGGCACTTAAGACTCTCTATGATCTGACTCCAGCTTTATCTCAGATTACTACCTATCACATACACTGTTCCACCTGGTTTAGAGCATTTGCCATTCCCTTTACATCTCCTTGATGCCTTCTTCTGTCTCTATGTCTGGAATGTCCCCTCTACTACTCACATGTACCTTCTGAACTCCTACTCATACTTCAAATACCACTTCTTCCAAAAAGCCTTCTCTGATTTTCTTCAGTAAGAAATATTTTTTTCCCTTCTAAGACTTCAAACAACATTCCAAAATATTTCTCTCACACAGTTACATGACCCATTTTTTTTTTTTAATTTTAATCATTGGTAAATGGGCCCTATCCCCTTCCTGGCCTGACTATAAACTCAGTGAAGACAGAGGTCTTTTTTTTATCTTCACATCTGTCAGCACCTAGCATAATGATTTGATTAATAACAAAAGGCAGTTGAATTGAATACATTTAAATGCAATACCCATGACAAATGGTCATCCAGCCTCTATTTGGATTCAAGTGAAAATTAATTTATTACAAATCATTGCATTGTTGGACAGCTCCCTTCCCTTTGTAATGAACTGAAAGTCTTTTCCCTGCTTCTAGTTTTATCCTCTGCCAACTATGTAGAATGCTTGTTGTGTTTTCCATGGCATGGCTTTTAAGATAACCAGTTACTTCAATTATACATATACACACACACATACACACACACACACACACACGTATACGCATATCTGTATGTGTACGTATTTTGTTGTTCAGTCTTCAGTCATGTCGGACTCTTCCTGGCCCCATCTGAGGTTTTCTTGGCAAAGATACTGGAGTGGGATTTTCTT
Source organism: Notamacropus eugenii (assembly GCF_028372415.1). NCBI lineage: Eukaryota > Metazoa > Chordata > Mammalia > Diprotodontia > Macropodidae > Notamacropus > Notamacropus eugenii. The sequence continues at coordinate 421,981,942 of NC_092872.1, read as the reverse complement.
CTCCAGATCATTATACAGATGAGAAAACTGAGGCAAACAGGGTTAAGTGACAGGGTCACACAACTACTAAATGTACGGAACCTGAATTGAATTTAGGAAGATGATCCCTCATTCCAAGCCCAGTGGCTCTATCCACTGTGCCATCTAGCTTCCATATATGGATATAGCTATGGATATATACATATATGTACGCATATATACATGTGTGTACATATTTATGCATAAAATACATATATGAATAAAAGTATTGATGACTTTTGTTTTTATATCAACTTTATTTCTGAATGCAGTCCTTCCTCCTTCCCTATCTGGCAAACCATCCTTGACAACAAAGATGTAGGAGCAGAGAGGGGAAAAAAGCAGTTCAACCAAATTTACCAACACATTAATTAAGTCTGACAGTATGCATGGTGCTGCATCTCTGCAGGGAAGGGAGGGAGCTCCATTTTCTTATCTTTTATCTGAGTATATAGAATGTTGTTGAGTCTCCTCAACATTCTGGTCACACTTGAATGTTAAGAGTATTAGGTGGAATAATAAAAGGAACATTGTCCTTAGAAACAGCAAGACCTGAATTTGAGTTCCAATTCTCAAAATTAACTGTGCAGCTTTGGATGTTACAGCCCAAGTCTCAGTTTCTTCATCTCTAAAATGAGAACATCAGTACTTTTTACTTCAGAGAATTGTTGTAAGGAAAATATTTTGCGAAATTGTGTGTGTGATTATTAATAATAAAACGTGGCATCTAGGGTCTAGGCAAAGTACTGCAGAAATGACAGGACAAAAAGTCAAAGTGAATTATAACCTCATGTTCTGGAAGCTATTCTTGCATAAATGCAGTCTAAGATCACTTGCTTTTGTTGGTTACAGTTTTACGGTTGATTCATATTGAGTTTCTGGTTAGGTACCATCCTTTATATTTCTCTCACCTCTCAAAAAACTAATTGTTATCTAATCATGTTTCTGCAATTCTGTACTTTTGATTCTTACCTCCTACCACACCTAATCCTCTTTCCCATCCTATGACACGTTCTAAGAATAATCATGGCTCTGTATTCAACAGCATTGCCATATGCTCAGGCAAGTTTAATGGCAAAAGAGACTAACTTCTATCATTAGCTTAATTTCTGCCCAGTACAGCAAAAGCAAAAGATAAGCCAATCTACTGGGTATTCAGCAGTTAATAGGAAATATATCTTTGTGTCCCCATCTGTATATAAGAAAAGGTCTTATAGACCCAGTTAAAATCCACTCCCCCCTCTCGTCTTCCCCAGTGCCAGGCTGGGAAGGATTACTAAAGAATCAGTGGGTAATTCTTGTCTGTGATACCTGTGAAGAAATGAAGAAATCCAAGAGTTCAGCCTGTAGCCTTCGTAACACAGTCATTTTGCTACCACTGGAGTTATTTAAAAATTCATAATTCAATAATGACTTAGCACCAGACAAATTTTTATGCTCTACAATACTGTCTTCCCCCTCGGCTTCTCTGGCCCCCCGATGTCTCATCATTTCCAAGATTTTACTGTGCTGGGCCACTTCCCAAAGCTAAGGGTTTGCTAATAATTCTCCCTTAGATTCCCTTTCTCTTATTCCTGATTCTGAGCTCTCAAATACCATGAATCAAAGCTCCCTCAGGACTGGGGCCAGGAACAGGCAGAATCTTTCTGTAAGTCTTTAAGAGTCAGTGACTCTTCCACTGCAGCCTGGCTGCCTGCCATCCATCCCCTGGCATAGAGAAGGGATCTCTTCAGGAAGTATGTGCTTGACACCATGGAATTCTGCCAGGGAGAGCGGAGGAGAAATGAAGACTGGCTTTTGTCAAGATACACCTGGTTCTGAGAGCTCTAACTTCAGATTTTATGGCTAAGCCAGACTTCAGAAGCCACAGAAACCTAGGTCTGGAGGGACCCCATGGGCATCTAGTCCAATCCATGCCTCAACAATAAATTTCTCCACTACATATGTAATATGTACATATAGTAATCAAAAGTTCATGGGATCACAGACAGAGAGTTCATATGGATCTCAGGGGCCATTTTGTCCAGATCCTTCATTTCTATAAAATGAGGAAGGAAAAATAAGAAGAAAAAGGTAAACTGAGACCCAGGGAGATTTAGAAATTTGCCCAAAGTCAAGCAGGTGGTGTGAGGTAAAATATAGACCATAAACTTCTCAATCTAGAGGCAGTGTTCTTTCTAATGTTTTCAACCCCAGAAGATAATAAGGAAGAACTTATCATTTCATAAGATGGAAACATTCTAGCTGTAGACTTCTAATTGTCAGGATGGTTTTTTCTCTGTATTTCAAGCCTAAATTTTCCTCTTTGCAACTTTCATTCACTGTTCCTAGTTCTTCACTAGAAGAAATACGATTCCCTTTTACAAGTGACAGGTCTCCAAATACTAGGACACAGTGGCGTCCCCTATACATTTGCTTCTCCAATTCTTTCAACCAACCATTTAATGCCATGATCTTCAACTTCTTTATCATATGGGTTATTTTCCAGTGGACATTTTTTTAGCTTACTAATTCCATAAAATATGACACTCAAAAGGGAGCAGAAAATTACCTATGAGGTCTGACAAAAATATCATATGCACCGAGACTATCACCTCCTTACTCTTTGGAGTTGTTCCTTTCTTAATGCAGCTTAAGGTCTCATTACATTTTTTGGTTGCTATTTCACAGTGTGGATTCATAGTGAGTTTGCAATTCACTAAATCTCCTAGATCTTTTTGTAGACAAACTTCCCACAAGTCATATTTCCCAATGTTGTTCTTGTGAAGTCAATACTTGAGCCCATGTAAGACTTTACATTTATCCTTATTGCTATTTCATTTGCAGTGCAATGTTCATAAAATCATGGATTCAGGAATGGAAACACCTTGATGTTTTATAGATGAGGACACTTTCACTGGGAGCAGTTAGATCATGTACCTAGGTTCAGATAGCTACTATGTGTTTGAGGTACTATTTGAACTCAGATATTCCTGACTCCAAGGCTAGCATTCCATGAACCATGCCCCCTAGCTATTCTATGTTGTAAGAATCATTTTGAATTCCAGTTCATTCATCCCTCTAAGCTTTGTGTCATCTGAATATTTGATAAGCATGCAATATATTGTCTTGTTTACTCAATGACAAAAATGTAGAACAGTTCAAGACCAAGAGCATATTACTATATCTTCACTGGAAATAGCCTTCTAAGTTGACATCGGACTGTTAGTGACTGGTCATCCAAACAGTGCTAAATCCCTCCAATCACATTATTGTCTTGCCCACATCTCTCTATGTATTTTTAAAATTTTATTTTTCATTTCTAAGTTATCTCCCTCTTCCCACCCGTCCCCACCCACTAAGAAGGCAAGACATGATACTCTTCATACATATGATGTCACACAAAACATTTCTATACTAGCCATGTACCCCCCTCCAAAAAAGAAAAGAAAAGAAAGAGAAAAATACGTTTTAATCTGAACTCTGAGTCCATCAGTTCTCTATTTGGAGGCAGATGAGATTTCTTATCGAGTCCTTTGGCATTCATCAGAGTTACTGTCTTTCATAGTCTTACAATATTGCCGTTACTGTGTTCATTGTTCTCCTGGTTCTGCTCGCTTCACTTTGAATAAATTTATTCAAGTCTTCCCAGGCTTTTTCTGAGGCATTGCCCTTCATAATTTCTTACAAAACAATAATATTCCATGATATTCATAAAATATAACTTGCTCAGCCATTTCTCAGTTGAAGGGTATTCCCTACGTTTGCAATTCTTTGCCATCAAAAAAAAAAGCAGCTATAAATACTTTTCTATGTATGGAGCCTTTTCCTTTTTCTTTGATCTTTTCAGGATACAGACCTACTAGCAGTATTTTGGGGTCAAATGGTATGCAAAGTTTTATAGCCCTTTGCATATAGTTCCAAATTATTCTCCAGAATGACTGGACTAGTTCACAGTGCCACCAACAGTACATGAATTAGTGTAGCTATTTTTCAACATCCTCTCCAGCATATCATTTTCCTTTTCTTTTATCATAACCAATTTGTGGGAATAATGCTGTATTTCAGAGGGTTTTTTTTATTTTCACTTCTTTAATTATTAGTGATTTTGAGTATTTTTTATATAACGATAGCTTTGATTCCTTCCTCTAAAAAACTGACTGTTCATATCCTTCAACTATTTATCAGTTGGGTAATGAGTCTTATTTTTATACATCTGGCTCAGTTCCCATATTTGAAAAAAAAAAGAGATTTTAATCAGAGAAGTTTCCTGCTTTTTATTCTGATTTTAGTTTTGTTGGATTTGTTTGTGTAAAAACTTTTAAAATGCCATGTCATCAAAATTATCTATTTTACTTTCTATGAACTTCTCTATTTCGTTTGGTCAGAAACTCTTCCCACATCCATACATCAGAAAAGTAATTTTTCATGATTCTCTAATTTCCTTATTATAACATCCTTTATATTAAACCATATGCTCATTTTGAACTTATATGGTGTGAGATGTTGATCTACACCTGGTTAATGCTAAGCTTCTTTCCAGTTTTCCCAGTGGTTTTTGTCAAACAGCGAATTCTTGCCCTAATAGTTAGGATCTTTGAGTTTATCAGATGCTGGGTTACTGTGTTCATTTGCTTCTATATATTGTATACCTAATCTATTCCATTGATCAACCATGCTATTTCTTATCCAGTGCCAAACTGTTTCAGTCATTAAGACTTTGTAGCATAGCTTGAGATCCAGTTGTGCTAGATCACCTTTCTTCACACTTTTTTCCATTGTAATATTCTTGAATTTTTTTTCCTAAAATGAATTGTTATATTTTTCTAGTTCTAAAAAGTAATTCTTGGATAGTTTGATTAGTATGGCACTGGATAAGTAAATTAATTTAGATAGTATTGTAATTTTTACTATATTGACTAGTCCTACACATGGGCAATGAATATTCCTCCAATTATTTAAATATTTGTTATATTTATTTAATCTTTATTCATGTAAAAAGTGTTTTATAGTAGTATTCATACAGTTCCCATGTGTGTCTTGGCAAGTAGACTCCCAAGTATTTCATACTATCTGCAGTTATTTTTAATGAAATTTCTCTTTCTATCTCTTCCTTTTGTTGGTAATATATATGCTATTGATTTTTGTGAATTTATTTTATATTTTGTAACTTTGCTACAGTTGTTAATTATTTTAACTAATTTTATCTGACCCTAATCTCTCTCTCTCCCTCTCTCTCTCTATACATATATACACACACGTATATGTATGTGTGTATATATATACACACTCACATACTATATGTATATATGTGTACACACACACACATATCACAAGACAACTGTTACCATAGGAAAGAAATGGAAACATAATAGATGTCTATTGATCAAAGAAAGGCTAAAAAAATTACAGCATAAAACGTAACTGAATTTTTAACATTATTCTGTCATAAGAAATTACAGTTATGAGTAATCCAGAGAAAATTGGAAATAATTATATGAAGTGATACAAAGTGAAGTGAGCGGAACAGGAAAGCAATATCTACAATGACCATAACAATATAAATGCAAAGGACAAGGAAATGAAATTGAACCAGGTTTAACTGTAAAGACCAAGCATGCAGCATGTGGCTTCGGTGAAGAGATGAGAAGATGTACCTTCTCTTCATTACAACAGCAGGGGATTACAGGAATGGAGCATTATGTATCTGTCAGACGTAAGCGCTTTTATTTTGTTTTGGTTTTTGTGGGGTCACAGCTTTTTCTTTTCTCTTTTTTAAATCTTTGTTAAAATGACCTCACGATAACAATCTGAGTGAGGCCAGAATCATTCCATAGGTAAAGAGACTAGTAAAGAGGTAAAAATCATTATCTATAAGTCTTACACTTCTAGAGTCAAAGAATGATTAAGTCAGATGAGATCTTAGAGAATGCTTGTCTAGCTCCTTCCTTTTACAAAGGGAGAAACTAAGACCCAAAGAGGGAAATGGCTTGTCTGAAGTCACACTGCAAATTAGTATCAGAGTCAGGGCTAAGATCATAGAATGTAAAGCATAGAAGGGATCTTGGAGAAAGCTCACCTAGTCCAATCCATTCATTTTATAAATGATCAAAATGAGGCTCAGAGTGGTTAACAGACTTGCCCAGGGTCACACAGGAAATTAGCAGCAGGGTCCAGACAAGCAATCAAGTTTCCCATGCTCCTAAATCCAATGCACTTTCCAGTATGCTTTGTTTTCCAGCATCGAATGACAAGAATTCTGATTCTATGAACGCAGAATCATTATTAAAATGAAAGATAAAAAATAATAATGAAGACAAATGGCCTCTGAGATAGCCTCTGAACAGTAACATTTGTACCAGGAGAGTTTCAGAACCACATCACAAGAACCTACGTTTATCTAGGAGATAGCTAGGTACAGAAGATAGGGTGCTGGGTCTGGAGTCAGAGAGATGAGTCCAAATTCAACCTCTGAAATTTACTAGCTGTGTGACTCTGGGCAAGCCATTTAATCTCTGTCTACCTCAGTTTTCTCACCTACAAAATGGGAATAATGATATCTACCTCCCAGGGTTGTTATGAGGATCAAATGAGACAATAGTTTTAAAGGGCTTGGCACAGTGCCTGGAACACTTAATAAATGCTTATGCCTTCCCCACTCCTCATCCCCATAATAGCTTTCTAGTCCCAAATCCATTTTGTTCAGATAGTCTCATATGGCTGGCAATAACTCTATGAGGCAAGCAGGAAAGGGACCATCAAGCCCATTTCACAGTTGATCAAACCCAAACACACAAAAAATTAAATTACATTTTATCATAGCTAGTAAATGCTTTTCTAGGGGCTAGAACCTAGGACACATCTGATTCCTAGTCCACTGTGTGGCCTTAACGAAAAAATCATATGGAGACTGAAAACATCATTTGGTACCCCAGCTCCCAAAATTACGTGACTCTGGTAAAGTCACCTTGTTTCCCTGTGTCGCAAGGATCTCATCAGTAAAATGGGAAAATAATATTTGTACCTAACTACATAAGAGTTGGTGTCAAGAAAACATTTTGTCAGCTATCACTGTGGAAATATGAACTATTAGAATCCTCTCTTTTCCTGTCTCCAATCTCAACCCCTTAATCTTATTATCTTACTATCTTAATTATCCCCCTTTCTCTCTAGCATCTTTAATGTCTTTTCTCCCTTTTGTTTTCAAACATCACAGGCCTTCCCATCATTTAAAAGCCCTCCTTCACTCTCCTACCCCTCAAGCTATGACTTCTTACTCGTCATTTCACTACCAAGTAGTCTATACTTGCTTCTTCCATGCCAATACCAGTCCATCGATTCCTTGGTCCCTGAAACTTGATTTATCTTCACCAGTCTACTTAAACTTTAGTCTTGGAGGTCATGAGTGACCTGCTTGCTAATCAATAATCCAATGGTCTTTCCTCCTATTCAATGAGATCAAATGAGAAAACTTGGCATAACACACAGTACCTGGCACATAGGAGGCACTTAATAAAGACTGGCTCCCTCCCTCTTCCACTTTCATTTGCCTTGAATTCTGTGATTGTTCATTCTCCCTCTTTAATATTCTCTCTTCCCTTAACCACTGTGCTACCATCTTGGTTCTTTTCCTTCCTCTCTAAAGGCTTCTTCTCTTGTTCCTTTGCTGCTGCATCTTCTGCCTCAATTCAATGTGATTTGATGTTTCTAAGTGTCTATTATACATGACACCCTATGTGCCAGTATTCCCTAAGAAAAAGTTCTTAGAATTCTGTTCTATTTGCTGCCTAACAATGATCTTATCCACTTTAATCTTTACCTTCATCATTATCTTTAAGCAAATGATTCACAAATCATTGCATGCCATCTCAGGAAGGGACAGGAGTGAGAGGAGGAGAAAATTTAAGATTTATGGAAGTGATTGTTGAAAACTGAAAACAAATAAATTAATTTAAAAAAACATATCTATGGTACTCAACCTCTCCCTTACAGGCTAGTCCTATGTACTAACCATCTGTTGCTCCTTTTTTCTTGAACACCCCATTAGCATCTCAACTCAACATGTCTAAAACCTTTTCTTCTCCCCAATGGACTAGACTTAGACTGTAAAACATCTGTCAGTGGCATCACCATTCTCCCCTTTACCCTGGCCCCAAACCTAGATTTACAGCTGGAAGGAACCTTAAGTCATTAAGTCTACCCTCCCCCCTCCCCACAAACACACACATATACATTTTAGAGACACAGAAAATGAGACTAAAAAAGAGTTTAAATGCCACATATCAATGTCATACTCCTCATGTAAGAGGTGGTATATGAAGCCAAATCTTTCTGTCTCCAAAGCCTGATACTCTTTAAACTATACCACATTGCCTCAGTCATCTCTGACTCTTCTTCCTCCCTCATCCCTATAATTTGCCTTTTCCTTTTACATTCCCATCGACTCAGTTAAGACTTCCCTGTCTACAGGCTCTGCCTCCCCCAATATGTCCTTAGACACACAGCCAAATTCAGCTTCTTAATACTTAGTTCAGATCGTGCCATTTCCCTGCTAACAAATCATCTGTGGTTCCCAGTTGCCTAAAGGATAAAGTGCAATTGTCCTATTTTTTTCCAGTGCTCTACAATATGAATCAAATCCAATCCAGCTCTTAAATACCTGTAATGAGGAAAGGCATTGGGCAAGGCACTGGGGATGCAAAAACAAAATTAAAATAATCCCTGCCTTCAAGGAGCTTAACTGCTACCAAATCTTCCAAAACCTCCAGACTACCTTACCCCATTACCTCTAAAACCTACTTAGCTGATCCTGTCTTTGTATCTTTATTCATTCTGACCCCCCACTGGAAAGTCCTCCATTAGGTTTGTCCAAATCTGATCCATCCTTTAAAACCCAGCACAAGTTTCCACTTCTTCCAAGAACCCCCTCACAATGCTCCAGTCTCTGGTTACCCCTCCTTCCTCTTGAGTCTTATAGCCACCACAATTCATTTAACACATCATGTAAGACCTTGGGTTGTTAGTAATCTTTTCCAAGTGTTGTAATGTTGTTTCCCTAGCTGAAGTCTAAGCTCTTTCAAGGCAGGGGATCTAATTTATACATTACTCATGTAACAATAACAAGAAAAAAAAGGTAGATATCATAGTGGAAAGAATACTGGTTTTCCCTGTTTATCTCAGCTTCTGGCATTCATACTTCAGTGAAACCCTAGTATCATCTCAGCCTACCTTTTGGTTTATATTTTTTTCCCTACAATTTCAGTGCTCTCTCTTTACCCCCAGATGAAGACTATCTTACCCTGATCATTGGCACATGCAGACCCCACCCACAGGATGGCTGGTTGGTTAGACAGGTGGAGGGTTAAATGGGGTAAGGGAAGCTGGAGTACAAGTGGTCTTCTGTTTCATTAGACTCTTGTATTCTTTGTCTTTTAAATGCTCTAGTATGAATTCCCCCAGACCTTCAGGGGATGTATTCACTCTTTAATAAAGTAGAAGATAACGATGGATTGGCACAATTGTATCTCATTTCCCAGTGTAAATGAAATGGAAGTCACTTGGCCCTAATTGTGAAGCTTATTACAGGAACAGACTATGTCCTCAGTTGTCATGCAGAGCTGTTTTACAATGAAGAAGACAGGGACCCTTGATTTTGTAAAATCCTATTTCATAGCCAGTCTTGCTTGGAGTGACCTCCATGTGTTGGAGACTGAGGGCAGCCATGAAGTGATTCTGGTGGAAGTGAATTGACTAAGGGACCAAATATTTATTCAATATCTACTTTATGCTAGGCACCGAGTCAAGCACTATCCAGATATAATCTCATCTGATCTTCACAACAACCTGGAAAGTAGATGCTAATATTATTGCCCCATTTTACAGTTGAGGAAAATGAGTCAGACAGAGGTTAAGTGACTTGCCCAGGGTCACACAGCTAAGGTAGTGTCTGAGACTAGATTTGAACTCAGATCTTCCTGACTACAATCCCATCTCTCCTTCCACTGCCCCAAAACAAAGGCACTGAGAACCTGGGAGTACCTCCAAGCTAAAGGAATCTGGTGAGAGAAATAAGCTATAGATACAGTTCTGAAACTGTGGAAGCTTTCCTGTGGAGCACTGGAGTCCCTGGCCTTGGTCCTCTGGTTCTATTCAGTTCCTAGTCTTTGGCCAGCATTTCTATCCTGATATCTCCTAAATTTCTGAATCCTGGTCCCTCTGATTCATCCCTGGATTGACTATCCTTCCGGTGTATTTCTCTATAAATCACCTAGATCTACAGAACCATAACCAGGAACTCCAACCCTTAGAGAAACTCAGATAAGGAAGGAGACTTGACCCCATGGTTGTTGGGTGGTGGGAGTGATGAGACATATGGGGCCTGTTTTACCACAGGTATGTTTTAAAGACAGAAGAGATAACTTAGCCTAAAACCTTTCTCCCCTGACCTCTGCTACCTTCAATCATGCTTATTTGATATCTCCTAAGTCTCACCTTTTTCCCTTAACCACTTTTGATGTTTAGGTTACTGTGGTCACATTGGGAGAAGAAATAACCTGTTTTATTGCTTTCCTTTGTCAAATTCAACTACCACTGACCTTGCTCCCTTGCCTCTTCCAGGGACCACATTTCTCATGCCCCCAATCCACAAGGTGGAAGAGGGATATGGAGATGGAGAGTGAGCAGAGGCTCAAAAGCCATGGGGAATGGGGTCTCCAGAATGTAGCAGATTGAGTCACATCTCCAGTCATCCTAATCCAGTTAAGATCCTACTGAATCACCACTCCTGCCTGTATGACCATAGCTATGGCTGATGATGTTACAAAACAACAAAATCCCAAATCTGGTAGGCACCATCAAAATCACCTAGTTCAACTTCCTTATTTTACAAAGGAGATTATGGAAACCCAGAGAATTGGAATATGTGTGGCAATGACTTGTTCTGTGTCACTGCTAGTTAAGTGGCAGGTCTCCTTATTACCTGAACTGGACTTGATCTCTGAGTAGAGAGTTCTTTCCACCATATTACACTATTTTTCCTAAATCTCATTCACTTTAGCCCCCCAATCTTGGCCGTGACCCATGCACCACTCTATCCTGGTCCTAATAATGGGCCAGCAATATGATTTCTATACTCAAAAAAGCACACATTGGATATGCAGAGTAACTTTGCTATAAAAACAAAGGATTGTTCTAAAGTACCAAAGACACATTAATGATTAAATCCAACTCCCTAATTTTACAGATGAGGAGAGTAAGCACCTGGAGTGGAAGTGACTTCTTCAAGGTCACACAGGAACTGAGGTGGAACTAGAATCAGTCAGCTCTCCTTTATTTCCTCCTCTTCTTCTCCTACTATCCCTTGCTACTACTGCTCACATGTGCCCTCACTCACTCCTTTTTCCAAATCCCCAGCAACTGGATCTGTTAATCCTAAATTTGGCACAGCTTCAGTTTCAGCTCATGGTCTTAACACCACGAACTTCTTCAGCTCATCTATCATGTGCTATTAAATCAATTTCCACTTTCTGCATGAAGAGAACACTAATCCCCCACAGGGATTGGTGCCTTCAACTCAGCTAACAGACAGGGGGAAGCATCAGCCACCTCAACAGAACCAGGACAGGGGAGAGGGAGGAAAGGGGAAAATGGAAAGAAAGGAAAAATGACGTGGAAGAAGGAAAAGAAAACATTCTAGTCTGCCAAACATGTAATTTCAGGGCAACCTGAGTTCAAGCAGCCTTCATCAGTTGCTACGTTACTGCCTCACAAGGAGGGAGAGAAGGACGATGCTGATGTTTGATAGATATTGTTATGGTGCAACTTTTGCTTCCTGGCCTATCCCTGTTTGTAGGGGAAAAAAATTTAAAAGCATCATTAGCCCTTAAACTGCTGGGATGGCAAGGGAGTGGGGCTTCAGACTGCTCAGCACAGCAGGGGGGGGAGGGGGTGTTGGTACTGATTAAGCATCATAATCCATAGCAACCTGCCAGGTCGGCAAAAGGTTTATGGGAGGATTTCTTGCTTTGTTCGAGAAAGCTGAAATATTAAACTCCTCTTCCCTGCTCTGTCCCATCCCACTCCACCCCCAGCTTGCTGGTTTTCTTTCTTAGTCATTTCTGTTTTCCTTCTCCTGTCCCTGGTCCCCAAGGTTACATTCTCCTTCATTGGTCTTAGGAATAATAGGATTGAGCTTGAAGGGACTTTAAGGATAATAAAGCTCAATCACCTCATTTTACAGAGGGAAAAACTGAGACTCAATCAGGTTAAGTGATTTCTCTCAAGGTCACACAGTTCATAAGAAGCAAAGCTAGAATTTAAACCCTGGTTCACATCCAGTATTCTTTCTAAATAAAGCTGCCATTTTCCCCCTTTCTCCTCCCTTTCCTATTCCCCATCTCTCCTTCCTCTCCTTCTTACTCTCCTAGTTGACTTACTACTCTCTTACCCTCCTCTTCTCCTTTTTCCACCCTGCAAGCTCACCAAAGTCTCCCTCAGGCATATGTAACTGTAAGAAGAGGATGACAAATGGCACCTACCTCACGAGGCTATTATGAACATCAAATAAGACAAACATGAAAGTATGTGGCACATAGGCTATCATTGGACACAGAGCTGGGATGAGCCTTACAGATCCTGTTTTGACATTTTACAGAAAGGAAATCTCAGGCCCAAAGAAGAGACTTGACCAAGACCACAGAGTTAGCTGGGTTCAGATTGTAACACAGATTCCTCTAAATATCACCTTAGAATGATTAACATGGTGCCTGGAACATAGGAAGCAATAAATGCTCTTCTCTCTTGTCTCTCCCCCTTCCTCTATCTCTCTTTCCTTCTGTCTGTCTGTCTCTCTTTCTTTCCCTTCTTACCTTCTTCCTGCAGTCTCTCCTGCTTAACTTCCACCCAATCCCTACATCCTGCTTGATACCTCTTGCTATCTCCTGTCTTCCTCCTTGGGCCTTTCCTGTTCCCAGTTTGCTCTCTTCCCCCTCAGTCATCACTGCCCTCCTTCTGCTCTTGCTTCACAAAAGCAAGCAGATATTGGTGGGTGGCCGGAGAATGAGACCACCACAGGACAGGCAAATAATAATTCAGAAGTACAGAAGCACTAGCAAAGCAAAGGCAGGTCTGTGACTTCATAGATAGATTTAGAGTCAGAAAGGAATTTAGAAGTTCTCTAGTTCAAACCCCTTATTGCACAGATGAGTCAATTGAGGTCCAGACAGGTTAGGCAATTTGTCCAGTGTCAGACAGGTATTAAACATAAGGGCCAGAAATTGAGCTTAGTCTGACTTTAGGAAAACATGGAAAGGACTTAAATGAACTGATGCAAAGTGAAGTGAGCAGAACCAGAACATTACACACAATAACGATAATATTGTACAATGATCAGCTGTGAATGACTTCGCTCTTCTCAACAAAACAGTGATCCAAGACAACTGCAAAGGACTCATGATGCAAAAGTGCTATCCACATTCAAAGAAAGAACTAAAGGAGTCTGAATGCAGATCAAAGTATGTCGTTTTCTACTTTCTATATTTATCAATTCTTTTTTGGTGAGAGGGGTCTCTGCCTTCTTTTACAACATGACTAATATGGAAATATGTTTTTAATGATTGTACATGTTTAACCTACATCAAATTGTTTACCATCTCAGGGAGCAACAGGGAGGAAAAGAGGAAGAAGGGAGAGAATTTGGAACTCAAAGTTTGAAAAGAATGAATGTCAAAAAATTTTACATGTAATTGGGAAAAAATTTTCTTTTTAAAAAAAAAAGAACTAAAAAAAGAAAAAGAGCCTCCTTCCTCTGACTCCAAAGCCAGTATTGTTTCCACTGCATCAGGAAAAGTCTTAAAGTTCTTCTCTGCTCTGTGTAGCATAACTCTTCCAGGACAATGATATCATCTGCTTTTGGCCACAGAAAAGACAGTACCATTGGTGGCTTTCTCATTGGAGCTTCATTGGCACTGGGGACCTTTGCAAACTTATGAGCAAATCACAGTGGAAAGTGGGAAGAGCAGGCTAGGGTCACATGTGATTGGCTCTAATTAGTTTCTTGATCCAAGGAAGGGGGACTCAGTGGGTGCTAAGATTTGAATTGTGAGGTCTTTGTGAATTCTGGTCACCTAATAATTTTTGTTGTTGAATTACATAAAGTTCTGGAAGCTCTCAGGCCATCTTTCTGATACAGTGCCTGATTAAAGCAGCTACCACATGGTTTCACATGCAGGGTGAACCTTAAGCAAGGCTAAAACAGGTCAAGTATATCTTTGATGCCCTGCTGTCTCTGGGCCCCTCCTGCTTATCCAGGAATCCCTTCTGTCCTATCTTCCAGGGCTCAGGGCCCTCATTCTCCCTGTTAACTCCTTTTAGCTCCTCACCATAGTTTCCAACTCAGCACAGCTCTCCCTAGCCTGTGCCAAGCTCAAAAATTATCCTGCCTTCCTGGTACCTCTCCCCATCAAAAACTGCATGACCTCCAAACAACAGAACTCATCCAGCTATTAACAAGAAGGCAATCTGATTAAACTAATTCACACTAGCAATCTGTTAACTCTCTCAGGATTACTTATAGCTTTTAAAAGAAGTAAATCTCTTATTTCAGCAGAATTATCTGGGTTAGTGTAGGGGTTCCTTGTCTCCACAAAGGCACCACCAACTACCTCCTCCTTCTAATAATCTGTAGATAGGGAACCTGAAGGCCGGAAAGGGAAAATGATTTGCTCATGATACCTCCATTAGAAAGTAGTAATGCAGCATCTCTGACCTGGGTTTACTTTTCTAGAACCATTGTGAGGCTTTCCTTCTTCACAGGGGACAATTCTAAATTGCACTCATAAGCTTGTATCAAACACTGGAGTGAGTAAATTCAAAAGCTGTGGTAACCAACAAGAAGACACTTTGTGTGCAGTGCCTCAAATGAAGCACCTCTCTAGATCTGAGGAGATCAATTTTATTTGATATCAAAGCAAATTCAAATCTCTATAAGTACTGCATTTCACTACCACTTTTTCAGTCACTTGAGTCATGTCCAACTCTTTGTGACCCCGTCTGGCGTTTTCTTGACAAAGATACTAGTGTAGTTTGCCATTTCCTTCTCTAGTTCATTTTACAGATGAGGAAACTGAGGTAAATGGCTTGCCCAGAGACAGCTGAGACCAGATTTGAACTCAGGAAGATGAGCTTTCCTAACTCCAGGTCCAGCACTTGGTGCACCATGGCACCACCTGGTTGCCACTACACTTAGGTAATTGTAATAGTTCAAGCCTAGCTACAGATTGTATCCTCATTTATCCAGCACCAGGAGCCATCTTTGTTCAATATGATTAGGACTACATCGTGTACCTGATTAAAAAAAAGAAAGAAAGAAAAACCCTAGGCTATTAATTACCTCTGTTCCTCAGCTCTCGGACTCCATTTCTGGCTAAAGAGCAGAATCACTGAATTTTATCTTTATCCCAGTCTGCTATCTCACAACTATGAGCTCTTAGTTATGGTGGACCAAGTAGGAAAAGGCAAATAGACTGGTTGGAAGGTGCCTCTCCCCGTTACAGAAACAACAGAAAAATAACAAAGATGGCAAATGAGAGCATGTCATTAACATTTCTTCATAACGGGGACAATTTATCTAAGCTCCACATCTCACCCACAGAATTAGGATTATAGCCCATGGCATTCTCAGTTTGGGGAAAGCATCTAAATCCCTTGTTTCACTAAATCCTATCTGTAAATCTGTCCTTCTCCCATCCCACTCACAGTGTTAACAGCCTCATCGAGATCAATGCCATTCATAAAAGTCACACAATTTAGGTCAAATTGAAAAACACTTAAATTATAACAACTCTGTGAAGGTTTCCAGCCAAAAGCGATTTCTTCCTCCCCTTTTTATATTTCTTTTGTGGCACGATAAGATCCTGCCTTGGATTGTAAATGCAAATGTGTCTTATCTTCTCTCTAAGCATATGGTAGTATAGCAGAGAGAGTAGAAGACTTGAAATAGGCAAGACTCAAACTCAAATACCACCTTCAACACTCACTAGCTGTGTCATCCTGGGCAAGTAACTTACATTTTTTTGCCTCAATTCCTCATTCAGAAAATGAAAGTCTTGGACTAAGTGGCCTCCAAGACCCATTCCAACTTCAATATCTGATCCTAAGCACCATGAAGAAAATTACTATATCAGTTTATAAGTCTTCATCTATATAAGCACAGGATCTTACATGTAACAAGTATACAGAAATGTTGAATGAATCAAGTAATTTTTAAAAACACTCACATTTCTATAATACTCCAAAATTTACAAAGTATGAGATGTTACATGGCAAACTAGATATAGAAAACTGACCTTAGAATCACGGAGACCTGGATTCAAGGTCTGTCTCTGATAGTCACCACCTATGGGACCACAGCAAGTGATATAACCACTGTGAGGCTCACTTTCCTCATCCATATTATTCCTCATCTGTATTATTTCCTCCCTAATGGATTCCCTATTCCAGTCCTCACAGAAGCCATTCCAAATCTTCCACTCATCTTCCCTTCCTCTGAGGACCTTGATTTTTATGTTACTGAGAAAACTGAAGTCATTCAACATGAGTTCCATCTTCTCCTATTTTCTTCACCTCAAAACCCCCTGATATCATCCGCTTTCCCCTCCTCCTTCTTCCAAGTCTCTAACATAAAAGTGGCCTTTCTCCTCATGAAGGCTAACTCTTCTTTGTATGCATTTGACCCCATAGCTTCATAATTTCTCCAGCAGATTGCACCACTAACCATTCCTCCCCCTTCATCCTCTCCCTCACTGGCTGATTTTTCCCTATTGCCTTCATACATAAACCAAACTCTCACATTTGAAAAAAAAGTATCTTTATTAGATCCTACCATCTCCTCAAGCTATTGTCCTTTATCAGCAATTCCTTTCTCTGCCAAACTCCTTGGCAGAGTTTGGCAGACCTTGGCTGGCCTTTATTGAGTAGCTGTCCACATGTACTGCCTTGCCTTCCTCTTCTTTTATCCATTCCTCAGCTCTTTTCAATCTGACTTCAATCTTCATCCCTCAGTTGAAACTGTTCTCCAAAGTTTTTGTATGTTTTTTCTGTTGTTTCAGTTGTGTGCAACTCTTTGTGACCCCATTTGGAGTTTTTGCTATTTTCTTCTCCAGCTCATTTTATGTATTAGGAAACTGAGAAAAATAGAGTTCAGTGATTTCCCAGTGTCACACAGCTATTAAGTGTCTTGAGACCATATTTGAAGTCAGGAAGATGAATCGTCCTGACTCCAGGACCAGCATTTTCTCCACTGCACCATCTAGCTGCCCAAAAGTTATCAATCTCTAACTGCAAAAGCTGATAATCTTTTCTCAATCATTTTTCTTTACTCATCTGCTACATCTGACACTGCTATCCTTTTAGATAATCACTCCTCTATGGACTGTTATTACATTCTTCTTTCCTACCTTTCTGACTGCTCCTTCTCAGTCTCCTTTGCTGGATCAATATCCTTATCATCCCAACTATTGGTAGTGTTCCCCAAGGTTCTATCCTATATTTCTTCTCTTTTTCTACAATCTCTTGGTGATTTCAACAGCCCCCATGGGCCTAATTATGATCTCTGTGCAGAAGATTCACTTTATGTAAGTGTGCATGTTTATATAAATATACATTAAACATACTACATGCCTATGTTTGTATATATAATATTCATATGTGTATATATCTATATCTAGATATGTAGAAATAGATCTATAGATATACACACATAAAATTTCTGTATACACACACACACACACACACACACACACACACACACACACAGATAACCAGCCTCAAACTGTGACATGATCTTAAGGCTTAGAAATTGTCTATTAGACATTTAAACTTCGATGTCCCAGAGGTATCTCACAAACTGAACATGAGCAAAATCAGATTCATTTTCCCCTCAAATTCTTCCCCTTTTCCAAGTTCCCATATGTATATTGAAAGGACTACTATCCTTCCAGTTGCCCAATATTATGACCTTGGAACTCTCTTGGCTGGACTCCTCACTTTTTCTCTCTCCACATTTCCAATCCACTGCTAAATCTTGTTCTTTCTGACTTCAAAATATTTCACAATCCACTCCCTTCTTTCTGCTATCACTTTAGTGTAGGCCTTGCTCACTTTTCACTTGTACTGTGACAAGAGCCTTCTAATTGGTCACCCTCTCATAAGTCTTTCTCAACTAGAAACCATCCTCCACATGAATGCCAAAGTCATTTTCTTATTGTCCAGGTTTAATCATGTGATCCCTCTACTCAATAAACTCCAATAGCTCCCTACTGCCTCTTTGTTAAAGTATAAAGTATGCTGTTTAAGTTTTTATAACCCTTCACAAGGTGACCTCAACTCATCTTTTCAGCTTCATTGGATATTTCTGCCCTTCTCATATCCTATAATGTGGCCACACTGACTCTGTATATGATACTTCCATTTCTGCTCCTCTGCACTGGCTCTCCCACATTGTTGGAATGCCTTTTCCCTTTACTTCTTTTATGTTTGTTTGTTTTATTTTTTTATTAATCTATTTTTAATTTTCAACATTCACTTCCACAAGATTTTTAGTTCCAAATTTTCTCCCCATCTGTCCTCTCTGCCCACCCCAAGACATCATGTATTCTGATTACCCCTTTCCCCAATCTGCCCTCCCTTCTATCACACCCTTTCCTTCTCTCATCCCCTTTCCCTCTATTTTCTTGTAGGGCAAGATAAATTTCTATACCCCACTGCCTGTAAGTCTTATTTCCCAGTTGCATGTAAAAATAATTTTTAACATTCATTTTTAAAACTTTGAGCTTCAATTTCTCTCCCTCCCTCCCTCCCCACCCATCCCCACTGAGAAAGCAAACAATTCGATATAGGTTATACGTGTAGTCATGCAAAAGACTTCCATAACAGTCATGTTGCAAAAGACTAACTATATTTCTCTTCATCCTATCCTTCCCCCATTTGTTCTATTTTCTCTTTTGATCCTATGTTTCCTCAAAAGTGTTTACTTCTAATCACCCCCTCCTCTCATTTTCCTCTCTTCTATCATCCTCCCATCTCCCACTCATTCCTTCCCCCCTACTTTCCTGTAGTGTAAGAAAGTCATACCAAATTGAGTGTGCATGTTATTCCCTCCTTAAGCCAAATCTGAGGAGAGTAAGGTTCGTTCTTTCCCTTTTCTTGTCTCTTTTATATGAGAGATAATTTACCCCATTCTATTTCTCCCTTTCTCCTTCTCCCAATATATTCCTCTCACCCTTTAATTTTATTTTTTTAGATATCATCCCTTCCTATTCAACTCATCCTGTGCCCTCTGTCTGTATGTATATAATCCCTCCAACTACCCTAATACTGAGAAAAGTCTCAAGAGTTACAAATATTATCTTTCCACGTAGGAATGTAAACAGTTCAACTTTAGTAAGTCCCTTATGTTTTCTCTTTCCTGTTTACCTTTTCATGCTTCTCTTGATTCTTGTGTTTGAAAGCCAAATTTTCTATTCAGCTCTGGTCTTTTCATCAAGAATGTTGAAAGTCTTCTATTTCACTGAATTGACCATATTTTCCCCTGAAGTATAATAACACTCAGTTTTGCTGGGTAGGTGATTCTTGATTTTAATGCTAGCTCCTTTGATCTCTGGAATATCATATTCCAAATCCTTCAACCCCTTAATGTAGAAGCTGCTAGATCTTGTGTAATTCTGATTGTGTTTCCATAATACTTGAATTATTTCTTTCTGAATGCTTGCAATATTTTCTCCTTGACCTGGAAGCTCTGGAATTTGGCTAAATTATTCCTAGGAGTTTTCCTCTTGGGATCTCTTTCAAGAGGTGATCAGTGGATTCTTTCAATATCTATTTTACCCCCTGATTCTGGAATATCAGGGAAGTTTTCCTTGATAATTTCTTGAAAGATGATATCTAGGCTCTTTTTTTAGATCATGGCTTTCCCATAATTTTTAAATTTTCTCTCCTGGATCTGTTTGCCAGGTCAGTTGTTTGTCCAATGAGATCTTTCACATTGTCTGCTATTTTTCATTCCTTTGGATTTGCTTTATAATTTCTTGATTTTTCATAGTCATTAGCTTCCATCTGCTCTATTCTAATCTCTAAGGAATTAGTTTCTTCAGTGAGCTTTTAGAAGTCCTTTTCCATCTGGCCAATTCTGCTATTTAAGTTATTCTTCTCATTGACTTTTTGGATTTCTTTTGCCATTTTGGTTAGTCTATTTTTTAAGGTGTTATTTTCTTCAGCATTTTTGGGGGTCTCCTTTTAGCAAGCAGTTGACTCATTTTTCACGATTTTCTTGCAGCATTCTCATTTCTCTTCCCAATTTTTGCTCTACTTCTCTTACTTGATTTTTAAAATCCTTTTTGAGTTCTTCCATTACCTGAGACCAATCCATATTTTTCTTGGAGGCTTTGGATGTAGGTGCTTTGACTTCATTGTCTTCCTCTGTTTGTATATTTTGGTCTTCCTCTGTCACCAAAGTAGGATTCTATAGTCTGATTCTTTTTTCCAGTTTTGGCTCATTTCCCCAGCCATTTACTTGACTTTTGAGCTCTTTGTCAAGATAGTTCTCTGCTTCCAGTGGAGGTTGGAGGGTGTACTGTCAGTTGCTTGATCCTCCCACAATCTGTGGGCTTAGAGTTACAGAAACAGTCACTGCTGCTACCAATGCAGCTGTGTGGCTGCCACAGGCTCCTCAGACCCCTCCTCCACCCTGAGATTGGGGCTGGACCACTCCACTCTCTCACACAAGTCAGACAAGTTTTTTCCATTAACCTTCCCATTTGTCTTTGGTGTTTTGGGGTTATAAAGTCTAGAAACTGCCACAGGTGCCAGAGATTCAGTATTCCCCCTGATAAGGTCCTGCCTATGCTGGTATCGCCCATGCTGGACTGTGGTCTGCTCCCAGCATGACACAACGGATGCTTTCCTTAGATCTTCCAGGCTGTCTTGGGCTAGAGATTTGCTTCACTCTGTTATTCTGTGGGTTCTGCAGCTCCGGAATTTGTTTAAAGTCATTTTTTACAGGTATTTGTCTGAGCTTGGGGAGAGAGCTCTAGAAGTCCCTGCTTCTGCTCTGCCATCTTCTCCCTTTATTTCTGCTTCACTAGATTCCTCTCTTCCTTTAAGACAGAGCTCAAGCACCATATTCTACATGAAACCTTTCCTGACATCCAAAACTGCTAGTGCTCTCTCTCTTCAACTACCTTGAATGCAATTCCTTTGTGTATATTTTTATTTACTTACCTTATGTTTATGATGTATATGTTTAAATAGACACTTTCTGTCTCCCTCAATAAAATGTAAGAAATTGCAAATAAGATTGTTTCATTCTTTGTACCTTTACTCCCAGTACCTTGCTCAGTTTCTGGCACAAAGAGGGAACTTAATAAATGTGTTTTTTTGATTGACCTGCAAAATGGAGAAGGGCAACATGGTGTCTGGAAAGCTAACCCTGAAGTTAGAAACTTCTGGGTTCAGTCTCACCTCTGACTAAGCAGCTTTGGCTAGTTCATTTAAGCTCTCAGTAGCTCAGATAACTAAGTCTCTGAAACTGTCAATTGCAGAGCAAATGAAGATCTGTATTTTCCTCACTGGAAGTTCTCTATACAATTATTATTGCCAATCTGTTCCCCCAACATCTCCTCAAAAAAGTACTTTCCCTACAAAGATCCTATTATGTAAGGAGTTAAGGAAGGAATAAGTGAATTAAGGATGTCAATATTAGATCAAGAACCAGACCCTATGAGATTTTCAAATTTGGCATCTTTTGATGTCTATCATAAGGCAAATGTGAATCCAGCGAACTCTCGGGATTGTGGTTTGGACTCTATTTTCTTTATGAACCAACTTGATTTGGTGATGGATTTATTATAGCATTTAAGTCACAAAAAAATACTGGTGATCTCTTGATATATTCTGAAAGGCCTTTGCAAACTAGCCTTTAGAACTCCTCAGAGGTACATTTCTGACAAAATGGAATATTAGCCTCATTTCACCATGACCATAAGTTTAAAAAGTCCTGAAAAGTCACCGACCCTTTCCTTTCTCTCCACCCCATGTGGAGCTCCCAGGGCTTTTTTCCCCAACACTTTTCCTGCTCTCTGTCTGTTCCCATTGAGCTGGGCACCATCTGAAGAGCCTCCCAGCCTATGGGGTTCCCATAAAGAGCTTCACAGTATAAAAGAATTTGACATGGCTTAGCAAAATGGTAAGAAACATAACATTTCATGGGCATGGCAGATACTCTCTGGGTTTTAAAAATGTGCTCTTGCTTAAGAATACTAATGATCTATTCATGAAAATAACATCTCTGACCTACTTTGAAGTTGAACCTATTAAATAAACTGAGCAATGGTACACAGAAGAGACTATAAAACACTAGAATAGGAGCTCCAATGGAATGAGGAGTGGAAAAAACACTAGAATTTGAGTCAGTAAGGCCTGGGTTCAAGCCCTGGTTGAGTTATTTAGTAACTTCATGACTTTGAGAAAGTCGTTATCTCTGAGTCCCAATGTCTTCATTTCTAAAAGAAGGACAATAAAGAATTCCTGTAAGTCCCATACTCCATACAGTATACCATCTCCTCTCTTTTGCAAAACAGGATGGCTAGTGTGTATGCTGACTGGCAGTGAGGTTTGGGAAGTCTTTGGGCAAATGAGAAATATTTCCAAAAGAAGTTCTTTTTTTTCAAAGCTATTACCAAACATTGGCAATTCTAACATAAGGTCACTGTAGTTGGAACTGCTTCTGATGATCTTCTTGACAAGCAAACTTTAATTAAATTGTATAAATGTCTGAGTAGATTTTAAGGCCATTACATAGATGTCAGGAACCAGCAGCTATTTATAATCACATTTTTCACACTGGGGTTAAACTCCCAGTGGCATCACTTTGTCAGGATCGTAGACTGACAACATATTCCCATGGAACTCAGTGGTATGACAGGGGTCACTGCTGCTCATTCTGGGGAATATCCTGCAAATGCCTAGTCAATGACCCAGTAAGCTCTCTCTTCCTGCTCCATTGCTCATTAGCTGACTAATCCTATCAAGCCACTTGAACTCCATGCCCTTCCCCCACTCCTCTTCTGTAAAACACAAAAGGGGGCTAATTGCATTATCTCAACAATCTCTACTGTCTTTAAAGGATGATCTAGGAATTTGAGAATATCACCATAGATTCTTGATTATAAGAATAAGTGTTGGATAACACTAAGTCAGACTCTACAAATGATCTGGCTCAATTGCTCTTCTAGAATAGGATAAACAATAATGACTTAGTTCTTTTTATACGAGCATTTGTTAAGTTCTTCAAGTAACTCAAAGGATTACAAATAGAAACTATTGTGATCACAAAATTTAGCGTTGCAAGAAATTTTTAGAGATCATTTCATGACCCTTCTCATACCAGGGAGAAAAGAGATATCCAGAGTGGGGAAGGCACTTGGTCGAGGTCACAGAGGTAATTAAGTTACAGAGGGACCTTTCAAATCCAATCAATCAATGAGCACTTATTAAGCACCAACTATGTGCCAGGCACTGTGCTGATCTTGTTGATAGAAAGAAATAAGGAAAACAGTCCTGCCTTTGAGAAGTTTATAATCTATCCAGGTGAGACAACCTGCACAAAGACAAGTAGACAAAAAATGGTTATACAATAACTTGGCACCAGAAATGGAGATGGGGAAATAATTCCTAGCTGACGCATGTGAAAGGAAGCACTTGAGATAAACTTTTAATGAAACTAGGGATTCTAAATGTCAGAGATTAGGAAGGAGTGTATTCCAGTCATGGAAAATAGTCAGCACAAAGGCACAGAAATGAGAGATTGAGCATCATTGTTTGAACAAGAGGAGGAATCAAGTTAGTCTGGATTGTGGTGAGTATAGGAAGGGAGTGATATGTAATAAGGATGGAAAGATAGATTGGGACCAAGTTGTAACATGCTTTAAATGTGAGAAGCATTAAAATTTGATACTGGATGGAACAATGAACCAGTGAGTTAATTGAAGAGGGTAGTCACATAGTCAAACTTGTACTTTAGGAATATCATTTTGGCAACTGTGTAGATGGATTAGAGAGGAGAGATTTGAGACAGGGACATCAAACAGGAGGCTAGTGAAATAGACCCTGTGGTCTATTTTTGATAAGGGCCTGAGCTAGGGTGAGTGAAGAGAGTGATAAACCTAAGAAATGTTTAGATAGAAACAAAGTTTGGCAACTAATTGAATAAGTAGGATGATCGAAAATAAGAAACGTTGGACAATGAAAGGGCTGGGAACATGGGTAACTGGTGGGTCCAAATGATGGCAGTTCCCTTGAAGGAAATTCGGAAGAAAAGTAGATTTAAGGTAAAAGATAAGTTCTGTTTTGGACATGCTGAATTTGAAGAACCTATGAAACATTCTGTTCGCAACATCCTATGGGCATTTTGGTGTCCAACACTATTTTTTCCATTTAACACCACACTGATGTCAAATCAGTCCATTCCCCTGGACTCTTGCCAGTCAGTGATATCAAGCCTTTGATCAGGTCTGCGTGTCCCTGAGACATAGAAGCTTTTATTCACTTCATTTTCCAAAGTATATGATAACTATTAACGTGAGGAAGGAACAGAGAGCATGAGACATGACAGACAGGGACACTCTCTGTGGATTTTAGGAGTCTCCAGAGGCACTGTGACAATGTCTCAGGAATCCTGAATTAATTTTGATATGCTGAGAAGGCAGGAGATAATGACCAGCACTTCCTTGGGGAATGTAATGTGCATTGTAGATAATCTGTATTAATAAGCATGAATGATACATAGTTCCAGATTATTTCAACCTGTGATACCTGATTCACAGGTACAAGGGAACAGAATTATAGAATGTGTATATACATCCACATATATACAAATATATACCCAAATGTACAATATACAGTCACATTATACATCCTATAAAGCATTAATATATTATTTGTATATTGTGACGTATTACACATTTAGGCCCAGAAAGTAATCTTGGAGATCAAAAGATAATAGATTTAGAATTGTAAAGGATCTTAGAAGCAATCTAATTCAAATCTCTCATTTTACAGATGAAGAAACTGAGAGGCAAAGAGGTTAAGCAATTTACCCAGAGTCATACAGTTAATAAAGGTTTGTAAAAAGATTTGAAATCAGGACTTCCTGAGTCTAAGTCCAATGCTCTGCCCTCTAACACTCATTATAGATGTAGAAACTGAAATGGAAAGTAGGCTGCTAGAAAATACACACAGGTAATAAGTAGCAGGATCAGGACTTGAACTGCAAATTCAGAGCTCATAAGATGATAGGGCCATTAGGTCTAGACCTTATAGACCATGTAACCTAACCTCTTTATTAACAAAGAGGAAACTCAGGCCCAGAAAGGGGAGACAGTTTGCTCAAAGTCATATGACAGTCTGGTGGCAGAGCTCATGCTAGAATTAATGGGTTCTGACTCTCCTCCAGCCTTCCCCAGGTCAGTGAACTTTCCACTATACCACACTGCCTTCTATTCATTGGAGAAAAGGTTTTTCGCAGTTTGAATTTTCATAATTAATGAAGTTGACCCAGACCACTTCTGCAGGGGTCTTTAAAAATGGATTTTACTTCAATTCCATATGAAAAGTCCATAAATAATTTTTGGTTCACTAAGTTCAATGCCACCATCACACATTTAATAACAGCAGCATCTGGCTGCTCTTCAGTCAATATGATCTCCCAAGAGATCCAGCAACATGAAAGAGAAATAGCCGCATGAAAGCCGGATTCCGTCAGATAAAGTTAATTACTTCCTTAGATTAATTTATCACCAAATCACAAATGGCTTTTTTTTCTATTAGAAATTCTACCCTACAGGCCTGTGGTGATAATCTTTTTCTGTGGCATCATCCAGATAAAAGGGTTTGCCTAATGAAATTCTATCCATTTACCACCTCCATCATTCCATGCCTTCCTTTACCTTGGACCAAACAGCAGAGAAGCCATTGAGTCTCCTATTTCTCCAATATTTGCATAGCCTGTTTACCTAAGATCTTTACTTGCTCATTCTGCTGGACATGTACAGCTCTGCCACCAGGTTTCATTCTTGCAATTTCATTTCCCACAGTCCTCCTGGGGCTTTGACTTCAAAAGTTCTAATAAAAGTGTCTAGGCACTAGAAGTGATGGCTTTGAAGTCAGGCAGATGAGTCCTGTGATGTGTGTCTCCTTGAATGGTTTTGTACAAAGCTGAGGATTTCTCTTACAATTCGTTAATTAATCCTACTCTTATGAGTTACTGATGTGGCTTCACAAAAGTAATTCAACCACTCTGGGTCAAAGTTTTTTTGTTGTTTGTTTGTTTTTTAGTTATAGAAATTAGAGGGCTGTACTAGCTAACCTCTGGGGTACCTTTCAGCTAACAATAACAACCCAGAATTTATATGGTGGTTTCCACAGAGCTTTGCATACAGTAACTCATTTGATCCTCACAAAAAGTCTGTGAAGTATGCGCTATTATTATCCCCATTTTACAGAAAGCTCTGAAGGGTTAATGACTTGTCCATGCTCACACAGTTAGTAAGCATCTGAGCCAGGTTTTAAACTCTGATCCTTCTAATACTAAGCCTGAGTTCTATCCACTGAGCCTTGTAGCTGCTCCTATAAAATCTATGCAATGCAAATTGTAAACAGATGACTATGATAAGCACTGGCGCTGAAACAAAGTTTCAATAAGACACAATCCTTAAATTCATAGACTTTGCTGCCTGCCAGCAGAATAAGATATAAACACAATTTTCCATGACAGATACACAACAGAGGGGGAAGCAAAGTCCAATGAGAACGTTGTCAAGAAGAAGGTCATTACTGACTTTGGGATCGGGAAATAAAAGATCAGAGATCTTTGAATCCAATAGATCTCTGTCATTGCTGCCTGTGGGAGCAAGAAGAGAAAGGCAAATAGGGGAAATACAGAGTTAAGGATCTGAGAAGAGGATAGAGATTTCAGAAATGAACTGTAGCCTGAAATACAGGATTGTCAAACCCCTCACCAGGAATGGAAGGCACCCACAAGGACTAGTCAGAATGCATTTGCCTAGTCTTGAAAATCTAATTAAAAAGGTTTAAAGCTAACAGTGAAGGGGGAAGAAAACTGCCCATATTTAGTCACCAACCAAGATAGTACAGAGAGGGGTTATGTTATAGAAAAAAGAGTAGTAGAGACACCCCAAGGTTTTTTAAGAGGCATAACCCAAGAAAGGAGCCAGAAAAGAAAATGATGAATTCAGATATTTAAAAACAAATGCACAAAGAATGACTTACAAGCAACGTGCATTAGAGATCCCAGTGGAAGGAGTTGAATTTGACTTCATAGGAGTGCCAGGATTGGACCCAGGACTCTGGAACGCAGAGCCCAGGTAATAAATTCATCCAGAGTGGGAATGGGGAATAGGTCACAGTGGCTCAGTTCTGCTAGGAAAGATTTCAGTTTGAAAGACTGTCCAGGGTCTCTTTGATGGTCAGCAGGAGGCAAAATTAGGAGTCTAGGTGGAGAATGGTTCAAAGAAGTGGAATCACCTTGTATGATCCAAGACAGCCTGTGAAATGCTAAGGTAGTGATCTACTGACTATTGTAGGGAGGGAGCATTACCTTCAGCAATAGTCCCTGATTAATTCATTCTAGTAATGTCTCTTTTTTAAAGACATATCTTATTTAAAAGAAAAAAGATAGATAAAGGGGGTCAAGAACTAGAGAAATACTACATATGCAAAAGATGCACATACGTAAAGTAAGAGTTGAAAAATACAGTAGATGATAGTTAAGTACATTTATTTTATATATATATTGTACATGTACACGTTGTCTATTATAGACTATAAATTCCTTGAGAGTAAAGGTTGTTCATCCCAAGCCCTAGCATAGTGCTTGATACACTTGCAATAAATGCTTGATAATTAATTTGACTGATTGAAAATCAACCACATCAGAAGCTAAGCAATATTGTCATCTCATACTACAGAACCCTTGAAAGACATAAGAGGAAAAAGAGTTCAGGGAATAGGTCAAGAGACTTTCCCAAAGTCATTACAGAGTAGTAAGGGGGAACTAGTCATTCATCCATCCATCCATGTGTTGGAGCAATCTTTCTCAGCCCCAAATTTCTTGAATTGCCTTAGTTAAATCATTGAAAATGTAGAATGACCATCAAGGAGAAATTCTATTCTATATCTGTTTCTTGCCAACAAGAAGAAGCAAAAAGGAACTGAGGAAAAAAAATATAGTTTGTCAAAATGAACGTCCACCAAATCTGAACTCATATGCAGTGTTTCCTATTCCATTGTCCCCCTCCTCTACAAAATGGGTAGGGGGTTGTATTTTCATATCTTTTCTCTTAGGCCATGCTCAATCAGTATTATTGTGTAGCACTCAGTTTTGATGCTCTCCATTTTCATTGTTATAATCATTGTGTATGTTGTTTTCCTGGTTTCACTTGTTTCACTTTTCTTAGCCTTTCCTTGCCTTCCTATATTCTGCACAGGGGCAGCTAGGTGGTGCAGTGGAGAGAGCACCAGTGCAGGAGTCAGGAGGACCTGAGTTCAAATCTCACCTCAGACACTTGACACTCACTAGCTGTGTGATCTTGGGCAAGTCACTTAACCCCATTTGCCTCATCCTGGGTCATCTCCAGTCATCCTGATGAATATCTGGTCACTGGATTCAGATGGCTCTGGAGGAGAAGTGAGGCTGGTGACCTGCACAGCCCTCCCTCACTCAAAACAAAGTCAAGTGCAAGTCATGTCATCACTTCTCTGGTGGGATGGTCTTTTTTTGGCAACGAAGAACAAACACACATATTCTTCACAGTAATCACTTCTTACAGCACAGTAATATTTTAATGTATTACTATACCAAAATTTATTTAGCCATCTCCCAATTGATGAATGCTGATTTGTTTTCAGTTCTCTGCTCCTACACAAAGTGTCCCTGTAAATATTTCAACATATATGTGACCTGTCTTTCTATCATTGAACTCTTTGGGTTATATGTCCAGATGTGGTATCTCTAAGTCAAAAGGTATAAAGACATTTTAGTCACTTTCTTTGAATAATTCCAAATTTCTTTGTAGAAGGCTAGACCACTTCACAAGTCCACCAACAGCATATCTTCCTATAGCTTCTCCAATACTGCCTCTTCCTATCTTCTATCATGTGTGTAAGATAAAACACCAGATTTATTTTGACTTACAGTTCTCTTAGAAGTGAGTTGGATAATGCTGAGTGAAGAAGAACCAAGAGAACAGTGTACAACATTGTACAATGATCAGCTATGATAGACTTAGCTCTTCTCAGCCATACGATCCAAGACAATTCCAAGAGATTCATGATAGAAAATGCCAATCACATCCCGAGTCTGAAAGCAGATTGAAGCAAACTGTTTTCATTTGTTTTTGGTCTTTTTCTTTCTCATGTTTTTTCCCCTTTTGTTCTGATTCTTCTTTTACAACATGACTAATGTGGAAAAATGTTTAACACGATTTTACATGTATAACTAAAAAAACCCATCATTTTAACACTTTTTTTCATAATTTTCCTTAAGTTTCTAGATGGTTTTTTCACTAAATGAATGTTATTATCCAGATATATGAAGTGTATCCTTGGTAATCTGACTGGTATAGAAATAAACCTATACATTAATTTAGGTGCAATAATTGTTATTAACCAGACATATAATGGCATTCAAAATCTATGAGTATTCAATATTTCTCTAGTTATTTGTTATTCCTTATTTCTTTAAGGATTGATTCCCAGACATTTTATGTTTCTTGTGATTATTTTGAAGAGACTTATTTTTCTCTTTTTCTTTCTGGATTTTATTATGCTATATAAAATGATCTTGATTTTCATGAGTTTATTTTGTATCCTCTCACTGCACTAGAACTATTAAGAACTGGAATTTTTGTGCAAGTTCTCCAGGATCTTCTAGGCAAACCATGTTGCCATCAGAAAGTCTGGAAAACTTGTTTCCTCTTAGCCTTTGTTTGTGCATTTAATTTGTTTATCATCTTGTTATCACTAGCATTTCCAGGACTATGGCAAATGACAGCTGGGAATGGGGGAAGCTTTGTTTTAACTCTGGCTTTACTGAAAGTGTTTAGTGTTTCCTTAGTGCATATAATTCTAGATTTGGTTTAAGGTGTGTATTTTTTATCTTGTTTCTTCTATGAGTACATTTTATAGTGCATTTAGTATACATGTGTTTAGCATCTTATCAAAGGCATTTTCTCTTTCTGTTTATATAGTTTTGTAGTTTTGAATCTTTTTTCCTCTTAATATGATTAATTCGGGTAATACTTTTCTAAATGATGAACAATCTTTGCATCTCTAGTATAAAGAAAAATCCATTCAGTTACTACATACTAGAGGAAAACCTTTTAAGGTAATATGTTAATCTTTTGGACTATGATTACATTTAGAGAGTATTTCTCTTATGCAACCAGCTTTCAAGAGGCATAGTGATTACAGTGCAAAGAGGACAAGATTTAGACTCTGGAGAAACATAACTTTAAAATCTTTTCTGGGGCTTACCAGCAGTGTTACCATGGGTAAGTCTCTTATTAAACTTTTTCAGCCTCAATTTCTGTCAGATAGATGCAACAGTAACTGTAGCAACTACTTCGAGTATTGTATGACTAATGGTGACATGCCACCAACGGCCGAATACTAACATTAAAAATAGGCTTTTCCTTCTGGGAGAAATTTGGAGTTATTAAAGAGATTTTGCACTTTCCTGAAGGCAAACAAACCTGACCTCTTTCTCCTGTTTAATGCTATTCCCAATTCCTTATCCATTTGTACTGTCTATTCCAGATATGTAGATATATAGGTATGGATGTAGATATCTGCTGGTGAAAAGGTTTCACATTTTTCTACACAACTACCTGTCACAATTTAGGCAACAGACATTTTTATCACTGTGGTTTTCCTTGTGTGGATGGTCAGAAAAAATCTGCAAGTTGTGAAAGACTATCATCTCAGAGGAATTAAAAATAAATTCCACACAGAGGGAAATATAGAGGCACATGGTAGATGTGAATAGGCTGCAATACATAATACAGAAGGAACTCTGAAGAACCAAAGAAAAGGATGTCACCAAGGAACTGTATGATGAAAAAGAAGATGGTCTGGTCATGTGGCAAGAGGGTTTTAAATCTGAATGCCCTACTGGTATTCTTGTTGTGCCAAGAGAAAGCTAGGATAGATCCAGGGCATTGGATGGATTCCCTATGAGAAACCTAGGAGAGGAGAAAGGCAACAACACCTCAGCACGAGCAGGCACAGATAAGTTGGGATCTCTGCTGTTGGAAGGAACAGCCAGACTCCTGAGATCCATTTCAGTGCTGCCTGTCAACCTTAAACTCACAGGATTGTCATGGGAGGCAAATGAGAAAATCTAATGAAATGACATAATACTTTAGTTTCCGCATCTGTTAAAAGTTTAGGGGACTGGATAAGAAGATTCACATACTTGAAGGGAGCCTTATAAAGTTCAGCGTAAACCCTAAAGCATTCTATGAGTGTCTATTATTAGTATTATTGGTTGCAGCGCCAATGACCAGATGAGAGGTTCCCTAACACAAACTAAAGTGACAATGACAACCTCTCATGTTTTTCTGACCATGGTTATCATTATTATCACATCAAATCTGATTTATATTCACTCTCTCATCCGATTGTTACAACATTACAGCTCTATGAAGAGGCCATGTGCTGGAGGATTTGGGGCACAAAAACCTCCCCCATCACTACTTATCTGACTTTAGGCAACTTACGTGAGGTCTCTATATCTCACTTTTCCTATAAGTAAAATGAGAGCATTGGGTAAGATGACTTTTATGTATTATATATCTCTATTATATTTACCCCAATATTTATCTGAAAAATGACCACTAAAGTCTCTCCAATTACTTATCATGGCAAGGAAGTAAACAATGTAACTATCAATAGTCATGTGAAATAATGTTCCAAATCACAAATAATAAGAGAAATTCAAATCAAAACAACTCCAAATCTTTAATTATACTCAATAAGTTAATAAAGATGACAAAACCCAGAAATGGTAAGTGTTGGAGGGGTTGTAGAAAGGGAGGTTCAGTAATAGGTTCTTGATAATACTGTGAATTGATCTAATTACTCTGGAACACATTTTGAAATTATGTTAAGTAACTAAAATATCCATTCCCTTTTATCCAGAGATACCCCTCAAGGTTGTTGTTTGTCCTTTGTTCTTGAAGAGGCCTATGATATCAGAAAGGTGATGCAGAAGGAGAGAGAGGGGGAAAGAGAGAGAGAGAGAAACAAAGAGAGGGAGAGAAAGAAAGAAAGAAAGAAAGAGAGAGAGAGAGAGAGAGAGAGAGGAAGGAAGGAAGGAAGGAAGGAAGGAAGGAAGGAAGGAAGGAAGGAAGGAAGGAAGGAAGGAAGGAAGAAAGAAAGAAAGAAAGAAAGAAAGAAAGAAAGAAAGAAAGAAAGAAAGAAAGAAAGAAAGAAAGAAAGAAAGAAAGAAAGAAAGAAAGGAAGGAAGGAAGGAAGGAAGGAAGGAAGGAAGGAAGGAAGAAAAAGAAAGAAAGAAGAGTTACCCAACTGGCCAGTTGGCAGTTTGGTACCCAGTGGGAAGTCCCCCTTCCCCTCCAACTCCCAAGGAGGTCAATGATAAAAACACATTCCATATAACAAAATATTTGTAGCAATACTTTTTTTTGTAGTATCAAAGGACAAGAAAGAATATAAATTCCATTGACTGGAGAATGGCTAAACAAGTTAGGGTACATGCCTGTAATGTAATATTATTGCATTGTAATAAACGATTACAGAGTACAGGGAAAGATAAGACTTATGTGCACTTATGCAAAGTGAAGTAAACAGAAGTATGAAAATATTATACACAATGATTACAACAATATAAATAGAAAGAATAAAAGCAACAAAATAATCTGAACTGAATGCGGTGAAATTAAAATGATCAAACTTGGTCCCAGAGAAGAGATATGAGAATTCACCTACATCTACCTGCTCTGCAGAAAGAGTGACTACGGGAGTGGAAAAACTGCATTTAATGTCAGTCTCTTTTGATGTATTGCTTTACTTCACTTTTTTCCCCCTCTTTTTATCTTTGTTCTAACAGGACTCTTTGGGAGGGGAAGAGTGACAGGATAGATTAGGAAATATAGCTGATATGAAAACAAAAGACATCAATACAGATTTATTTTTTAAAAATAAAGCAAAAGAAATGAACCTGTCGTCTCAGAGGTTATTCCAACAGAACACAATTTCTCTTGTCCTACTAAAATGGAAAGTCAAGACATATGGGTGATGAAATGTGTGTTTAGCCTCAGAAGACCAGTCTATCTACATACGAAGAAGCTCAGTGTCAAAATACTGGCCATCTGACTTTTAATTATATTTATATATCAATGTTATTTTATGTCAGATAGACTAATTAAGCAATTTGCTAAAGCTTGGTTGGGGGTGAGGTGAGGATTGTAATTTGCAGTGGCAGAGTATTGAGCTATATGGAGGTTACTACACATTTCTTAGGTACTGGAGTTAAGTGTCAATAAGGAAATTAATCTCAATGTATACTATGTCTGTGGTATTTCTTGATCCACCAGTCTTGTAACTGTCAAAAAAGAAATTAGGTTAGACTGGCAAGAACTGTTACTGATGAACCTATGATCACTGCTTTCCTTTCTAAATTCTCATAAACCATCCCTTTGATAAGCCAATCTAGAGATTTTCCAGGAATTAGAATCAAGTTCACTCTCCTGTAG
This sequence comes from Notamacropus eugenii, assembly GCF_028372415.1. Classification (NCBI taxonomy): domain Eukaryota; kingdom Metazoa; phylum Chordata; class Mammalia; order Diprotodontia; family Macropodidae; genus Notamacropus; species Notamacropus eugenii. The sequence goes on along the minus strand of NC_092872.1, from coordinate 421,948,103 downwards.
TTTGAAATTGGTCCCCTCTTCTTGTTTTTTTTTTTTTTTTTTTTACTAGGATAGCATTTACCCATTTCAGAGTAAAACAAGACTCAGAGAATAGATGGCTTGCCCACAGCTTCACAATTAGCAAGGGGTAGAGATTAAACTAAAACTCAAGGTAAGGGGAAGGGAAATCACCCTTTCAAGAACCTTTCTCAGCTCCTAAAATCGTCTGTGCTGTCAGACAGGTTATTCTTTCAATGTGGGTCTCAGTTTCTTCCTTTGTAAAATAAAAGAACTGATTTAGAGTATTTCATAGTTCCTTCTATTTCTCTAACTCTTTCCACATTGTTAACCTAGAAAAAAATGACTTCTATAGTTGGATTACACTCAAGAGGAACTAATAGCAGGGCTCCTGTTCGTGCTGCATCCACCAGTCCCCCAGGTCCTCTATCTCAGGGCTATCTATGACAATTCATTGGGAGATTATGTCCTTTCCACAAATGCAGAAAGGCCCCCAAAGATGGTGTTGTCCTTTGGTAGTGAAAATATGGATGTAGCAAAAGCCCAGCTGTAAAACACTGATTTGAATTTGCCTTTCATCCCTGAGTGTACTCACAGGAATGATGGTAGTGGAGCTCAAGACGATGTTTTGACAAGAACGAGTACATCATTAAGGAAGGAGCTGTCAGGAATCATTTTATCTCCTCTCCAAGAATGAGCCTCCTGCTCAGCCACAGTTTTCCCATCTTCTTGTTTCTTCTACAATGGCATTGCAAATTACACATGTTCCTCTATTAGGAAACAGTACCTCCATGCACAGACTGGGAGGCTGTTTGCCTGACACAGAGCTGCCTTTATGAAGAGGAACTAGTGAACTTTGATACCTTCATTATGCCAAGGACAACATGATGTGGAGGCACCTCCAGCTTTCTGTATCAGCGTGACATGTTTGCCTCGAATGCCTTGGGTGATTATTTAAAGCAGAAAGTAGGAGAGAGGGACATACACAATAGTGTAGGAACCGGCCCTGCCAAAGCCAATTTGAGTCTAGGAAGAAGCAAAGTGATTAAAATGGTTTCCAGCTTAGGATGGAAGGGAAAGTTGAAAATAAGACAAAGCAAGTACTTAGACCTTAGAGACCACTTAGCTTAAACCCTATTGTTTTGCAGAAGAGGAAACCAAGGCCCAGAAAAATCTGCTTATAGAATGGCAGAACTAGAAGGAATTTTAAAATTTTATCGATCTATCAAAGGTGCAACCTAAATACCTTCTTGTAAAACCTCAAAAATGTTACACACACATGCATATGCACACACACATACACACATACACACACACACACACACACACACACACTTATATGCAAGAACAAATAGCCTCCCAGGTGGCTTAGAATGGGTAAGCTGGTGGTTTAGGCTCTGAGAATGAGTGAGTGTTTCAGGAAGAGGGGGGGTGAATTTTAGCATTGTCTTCCTTTGATAGCACCCCTCTCTTCCAAACCATATGATACTATGTCCTTTAATATTCCACTTTGCTTTCAAGACCTTTCACCATATGCCTCAAATGCAAATTTGAATTTTAAAATGTTCTTTTTAGCTCTAACGTGGCATACTCATAATAGGAATGATTATTTTTCCCCTGGCTTGATTCTTACCCCCTTCCCTGTAAAAATCCTTCACATACTTAAAGGAAGTCTTTTATGTCTCTAACTATGGTGCCCTTGGCTTAGCACAGCACTTAGCAAATAGCAGGCACTCACGGGATGCTAGATTTAGAGCTGGGGGAAACTTTAAAGTTCATCCCATTCAATCCCTTCATTTTACAAAAGAAGAAACTGAGATACAGAAAGCTCAAGTGTCCAGGGTCACGTAGCTAGAATACTATATAAATCAGGAATTAAACTTAGGAGTCACCTGATTACTATCCACTCTGCCACACTGCTTCTCACTAATGAGTGCTTGTTGACTGACATACATTTTTCCCACCTTATTTCTGCCTAAATTCAAGATTTTTGTTCAAAACTTTATTGAAGAGGTCAAGAGACTTCACTAGACTGCTAATGGGATCCAAAACACACACATACACACATGCTTAAGAACCCCTGGTCTAGACATTTGTGCTTAGTAAACAAATACTCTTTGGGAGGAGGGTAGACACTGGGAATGGGTTACACACAAAAGAGATTAGGGGTATACTCTACCTTACATGTGCAGCATTTACAGGTAACAAAGTACCTTTTATAGTAAGGTAAGAGATAGGCAAGGCAGAGAGTTATCATCCTCTTTCGCAGATGAAAAAAATGAGTATCAGAGTGGTTAAGTGACTTTCCTCATCTAAACAAACTGATCCAGGTCAGACTCGAACCTAGATTTTAGACTCAAAGGATCCTAGACTTAGATCGGTGGAGATCCTTAGCAATCATGCAGTTCAATACCCTAATTTAACAGATGAGGAAATGAGGCCCAGAGATGAAAAATGACTTATCCAAAGTCATTAAGTACAGGTAATACATGAAAGAGCCAGGAACTGACTTTGGTTCTTTTGTATCCTTCCCAATGTCCCAAGAAGATTCTACGTCCAAAGAGTGTGATACTAAATCACAGTGTCTTGTATGTTAAATGAAACCTTCTATACAGATTTTCTCTATAGATTCTCATCCAGATTTTAACATACCCACATTATATTTGGTGCCAATCAGACTCCATAAATGAGACTATATAATACTCATTGGTGGAGGAAAAAATCACTGGCATATTAGAAACCAGACAAAATACCAGCAAAGGGAAAATGGCACGATTAGTTTATTAATAAGTACAAAGTATGGGCTATTGACTGCATCCCTACTCCTATGCCACAGGCTTCACCTAATAATGCAGAGCTCAGGGGCCTGTAAAACATGCACCACTAACATAAACTTCCATCCTGAATACATATATTCATTCTCAGCACTAATATAGTATTGGATTCATTCCTGTCTTCTTGAGTTTGGAGAATTGTCCTCAGGTACTTCCAAATCCCCAGCTCACATACTTAGCAGCTGTTTTCAAGATATTTTGTCAAAACTTCATGTCATATAGACACAAAATAATTTGTCACAGTATTTTTACATCTGGTTGACTCCAATCAAATCATCCAGAGATTAGGTAAAAAACCTACAAGTTTCTTCAGTTTTCATCAGTTTTAATTACTTAAAACAATTCTGATGGCCATTTGAGTTTTCCCCCAAGATACTCAAACCAAAGTTTTGGAAATAATAGAGAACAGATGGCTATGATATTTAAGTCTCTGGGTTTTTTTTAAGAAAACTGATCAAGAAAAACTTTTATTTCTTTTTTTTTTTTTTACTATTTAGCATCAACCTGTCTTGCATTAAAAGAATTATCTTTCCAACATCCAAACTAACCTTCAAAAACACCTTCAAAGCCTTTTCCTCTTATAATTTCAACATCAAAAAAGCACCCTCTCCAAAACTAATTTCCCAAACAAGATTCAGTTGGTTCATAAAGAGATTTCAAATGCCATTTGCTAATGTAAAAAGATGGGGAGCAGTTACAGATGTTGTAACTTCCTGCCTTTATGGATTCACTGCTAATAGCCAACTAAGAGCAATGGCTCAGAAGGCAGAAAACCTGAATTTACATCCTGCTTCTGACCCCAACTACCTGTGCGACCTTGGGCAAGTAACTTATCCTTCTTACATCTCCATTTTTTAATGTATAAAATGAAGGGATTTGGTGCAAATGGACTCTGAGGCTCCTTCCTGCTCTAGGTATACAATTCTATGACATATAAGAAATCTTTCAGTTTTGTAGCTAGAAGAGGAGCTAGATAGAGTGCTGTGCCTAGAGTCAGGAAAACCTGAGTTCAAATCTGACCTCAGATACTTGTGAGCTGTGTGACCCTAAGCAAGTTACTTACCCCTGTTTACCTCAGTTTTCCTCATTTGTAAAATGAGATGGAGAAGGAAATGGCAAACCACTCCAGTATCTTTGCCAAGAAAACCCCAAATGGGGTCATGAAGAGTCAGACACAATTGAAATAATTCAACAAGAGGCAGCTAAGTGGTATAGTGGCTAGAGCACTGGACTTTGAGTCAGGAAGCTACTGCTGTTGTTGAGTCATTCAGTCATGTCTGATTCTTTATGACCCCATAGACTATAGCACACCAAGCCCTTCTATCCTGTTCTATCTCTCAAAGTCTGCCCAAGTATACGTTTGTTGTTTCCTTGACACTATCTATCGCATTCCTTGCTGTCCCCTTTTCCTTTTGCCTTTGATCTTTCCCAGCATCAGGATGCTGAGTTCTAATTCTGCCTCCATCAGTTACTAGTTGTGTGATCTCAGGCAAGTCACTTAACCCTTCTCAACCTCAGAAGTGAAGTCTAAGGTGTAACCACTCCCTGTGTGTGGCTGAAGTTGAGAAGACATGGATCTTGGCTAGTGAAGAGGTCAGTGTGTTTGAGAGATGTAACAGCAAGCACCCTGACATACACAGGAGGGCCTGCTGGACAGGTTCTTAGATCTCCTTTTCTAAAAGGAAAGCAACTTTTGAGGGGTCAGCAATCACTTTAATTAAGCACATATGTAGTTCAGGGAAAAAGTCAGCACCCTAAACTTCAGAGAAAATACAAAGAAATAACAATCAACAGACAGGGCTTCCAATTGTCTGAACATAAGCAATACATATATCACAGATCACCAGATAGATTCAATTGTCTGATCATACATACATAGTTATCAGAGAAAATAGCACCAACATCGGGTTTTCAAAGCCAGGGGGTTCCTTAGCAGCTGCCAGAATCTCATCTGGCCAAACAAACACTTCCAATGAGTAAGCCCCAAAGTAAAACCTCACCTCAGAGTATTTATATACTTTTCAGAGCCAGAGGGTATCACAACCCTAGAGAACCAGTACCTCATTAGAAATTAACATAAGGTATGGGCCTCCCCTAATAAAGCTTCTCTTAATTGGCTGGCCCAACAATGGGTGGGGAAGATCTGGGGAAGATCTTTAACTCTCATTAGCATTACAAGAGGTTATCAATATTTTGGGGGTGGCAAGTAGAGAGTAGTGACAGCTTTAGTTCTGGATATGGAAAGGTATCGTAAAGAGGAGGAGAGAGGGAAGCTATCATCTGACCTACACGGTAAGGTCTTTTGAAAGAGTTACAAGAAAAGGAACGAAAAATTTGAATTTCAGGGAATTTGATATGAGCAGCAAATTGTAGGGGCTTGGTGTCAGAAGACCTAGATTGGAATCCTCATTCTGTCACTTAATTATCAATGTGACCTTGGGCAAGTAGCTTAATTTCTCTGTGCCTCAGTTTCCTCAACTCCAAGAAAAAAATACTTGGAATAAATGACCTCTGTGGTCTGCTTCAGCATTAAATCTATAAATTATGATGGAGAAGAAGAAATAGGAACTTAGAGATTCTATAATCTAACTGCCTTATTTGACTTCTGAATTTCCCCTTTTCTCTCTAAACCTAGCTATAAAGGATTGTATAATCATAAATAGAGAGCTCAGAAACTATATACCCCAACCCTTTCATTTTATAGATCAAAAGGGAGTTAGGAAGACCAGAGGCAGGACAGACCAGCTCCTCCACAAAGATCCAGAAAGTGCACCAGGACTTAATTCTGATTGGGAAATCCAGGGGACAAGTCATAGCTATTTTTCCAGGCAAAGGCAGCTTAGAGAAAGAGACAAAGAGGCCTGTCAATACTCACACTGTGGACAAGGGTCTGGCCAGGAACTCACTGCATGAGGAGCATTCTAGCATCTAGAAACTGAAAGAAAATTCATACTGAGCACCAGTGTAAGAAGAGATCCTGGATATCCCTGAACGGGTGCCACCTGATAGCTATATTATCCACTTCACAGGCCTGCATTCCCCAAACCCTGATCCTAGAGCAAGGAGTGAGTTCTAGTCTCTGACTCAGAACAGAAGCCTGTAGTGGACTAAATAGGGCAGTAGTCCTGGCCCAGCCTACAGCTCAGCTGCTCTGAAACTACAGAATCTCCCAGTGAATTAATAGTGGCTGAGCCTAGCAGCAGTGTACCTGAAACCTCCAGCCAGGGAGATGCACATAGATTCAGTCCTCGGTCAAGAACATGCAGAATTCTGATCAGGAGGAGGGTGAGCAGACTTTTAGTTTTCAGGACTCAAACCTGAGTTATGAAAGCAATAGAAGAATGTCATAGAATGGAAGCTTAGACCAAACGTTGACCACAGAAGGATGCAACCTAACATAAAGGGAAAAATGAGGAAAAAAAATCCCCTCATGAAAAGATATTATGGTGACAAGGAAGTTCAACGTAGAAATCAAGAAGACAGTGACTGCAAAACATCTATGCACAAAGCCTCAAATAAAAATGCAGCATTGACACAATCAGATTAGAAGAGTTAATGCAAAGAAAAATAAAAAAGAGCTAAAATATGATTTTCAAAATCAAAGGGAAAAAATGGGACAATAAATGAGAGCTATGGAAGAAAAATATGAAAAGAGAATTAACGTTTGAAACAAGAGGCACAAAGAAAAAGGAAAAAAGGAAAAGAAAAGGAAAAAAAATAACCCTGAAAATTAGAATTGACCAAATATAAGAGGATTCTATGAAGCATCAAAAAATGTTAAAATAAAGTCAAAAGACTTAAAAATAGAAAAAAAAAAAATGTGAGGCATCTCATAGAAACACAGCTGACCTGGAAAAGAGATCAAGGTAGAATCATCTAAGAATCATTGTACTACTTGCCATGACCAAAAAATAAGTGGCCTAGATATCATATTTCAAGAAATCATCTTTTAGAACTAGAGTGCAAAGCAAAATTTGAAAGAATCCATACATTACCTCCTGGAAGAAAACCTAAAAGGTAAAGTCCTAAGAATATTATAACAAAAATCCAAACTTCCCAAGTCAACAAAAAAGTACTGCAAGCAGCTATGAATAATTAAATACCAAAGAGTCACAGTTAGGATCACAAGATTTAGTAGCCAATATTCTAAAGACATGAAGAGCTTGGACTATGAGATTCCAGAAGGCAAAATATTTAAGCTTATACTCCAGGATAATTTAAAGAGAAAAAAAAACAGTAAAAATTTTACAGGAGAAAAAAAAACTTTTAATGAAATAAAGAATTTCCAAGAATTCCAGATAGCTGGGGGAGGGGAGGGCAAGAAGAAAATTTGACCTACAAACACAGAAATCAAAATAAGAATAAAAAGGTAAACATGGATAAACAATCATAATGAACTAAATAAGGTTAAACCGTCTACATTCTCAAATGAGAAGATGATACATTTAGCCCCTCACAATTCTGTTATCATTTGGGATTGTCAAGAGTGTAATTAGACAAAGGAACTGGGAAAGATTCTCTTTCCTAATTGGTCTTTCTCCCTCAAGTCTCTCCTCTCTAGGATCTATTCTCCATTCAGTTTTCAAGTTGTTATACCTAAAATAGAGTTCTCATCAGGTCACTCCCCTTCTCAAGAAGCTCCAGTGGCTCTCTCTTGCACCTTATGTAAAGTGCACTCTTCTATGCTGGTTACTTGTGGCCCTGCACAATATTACTCCAATCTATTTTTCCAGTCTACTAAGGTTTTTTGTTCCTACTCATACATAACATTCCATACTTTTTCCCAGGTTTATTTTTTCTTTTGTCTGGAATATTCTCCATTATTCACTTCTGCCTCTTAGAAGCTAGAGTTTCCTTCAAGACTCATCTTAAGTGCCACCATCAGGTTTTCCCTGAAACCTTCAGTTAGCAAATTCTCCACCTCCTGAAATTATTTTGTATTTACTTACCTGTGCACATGTTCCCACACCTATGATAATATAAACTCCTCGAGGACAGGAACTGTTTCATTTTTTTGTTGTCTTTGGGTACCTAACATTGTTAGAAGCATTAGGAGTAGGTGTAGAGAAAGCTCTAAGTAGTTGACACATAGCAAATGCTTAATAAATGCTTGAATGAATAAAGAAATGTTTATAAGAATTTGTTAGCTATATATCAAGATAGAGAAGAGAATGAAGTGAGGCTTCAATGAGAGACAGAAAGAGAGAGAGAGAACATTATAATTAGAGAGGAGGATTTCAGAGTTCACAATCATAGAATTAGTAAAATTTGGAGTTACAGTGAAGTTTAAGTTGTAAGCACAACATGTAAGGTGTAATCACAATATGTAAGTAAGTAAGAGATTGAGTAGATCATGGTAATTTAAGAAATTAATGGCCAGGATGTTGGATAATGTATCAATATTATTATTACTGTAGTCCCCAAGTAGAAGGGCAGGGGTGGAGGAGAAAGGAAAACTACAGGCAAGTAATAAACTCCTTCAGAAAGGAGGATGGTTGATTGACCTAGAGATAAGTAATTGAAAAGCATCTGGAAGGGATGATAGATAAATAGAGAGAGAGAGAGAGAAATAGGTAGATAGATGATAGATAGATAGATAGATAGATAGACAGATAGATAGATGATAGATAGATAAATAGATAAATTGATAGATAGATAGATGATAGGCAGACACACAAATGTGTGTGTGATTATGTGGGTATGGAGTGAAAACTTTAATACTACTGAAAAGTTGAGAGCAATGCCTCTTCTTGGTCTGCTGTAGAATAATAAAAATAGGAACTAGCCTTGATGAGAGTTCTTCCTAAGAAAGTCAGGTTTTCATGGGCAGAAGAGAATTAATGGATGTGAATTACAATGAAAAGGAGTTTGTCAGTGATAGAGTATGGGTTTAGAAGGACTTGGTGGAAGGGGAAAGAAAAGGATGACAGCGACTATGCAAAGGTAGGGCTGAAGTGAATAGAAATGACCATGTAGAAGGGTCACCTTACCAGATATTGCTCTTAAATCACAAGGACTGAGAGGGCAGTAAGTAAGAGTATTTTAACTACAAGACAGAAAAGTGCTGGCTGATTTGGGATACTCAAGTGATAAGAACTGAGGGTGATTTTAACAAGATTGTGTGGTAAAGGCAGAACCCAATCTTGAATACTATAAGACTCAGGGAGCCACTCTAGCATTGTATTCCTCCTTCTTTAAAGTTGGGGAAAATCAATAATAATGAAGGCTGAAAGAGTCACAGAGTAAAGAAGGCTATCAGTCCCAGACAATACATGGCCTGCCATCTCTTTCTTCCCAGCTCACTGGAACATGAGGCTGTGGCAAAGCCCATTAATGAGACAGCATTTTTGGCAATGGTGCAAGACCATTTGTTAGCCCACCTTCTCCCTCCAAACTACATTACCTCGGTTGTCATGGGGGGATGACAAGACGGTGATGTTTTCATGTAATAGCTGATGACTCCATCAGTGTTGTCATGGCAAGAAAATCCACTTTAGGAAGTTTTATTCCATATATCATTATAAGTCAAGGCAGGAAGAAGACTCAATTGACATATAGAGAAGTGTTTCTTTCTAAGGCAAATGGGCTTCTGAATATGAGCCATTTCCCACAGGTGCTTATATAGAACAGAAAAAATACATAGTCATGCTGTGTTCATAACTGGTTAGTCACTGGCCTTGGGCACAGTTTGTTGTATTTCAAGGAAAGAAAAAGAGCCTTTTTAATCTGCTAGTTTGTCATATGTCTATGAAGTCTGAGATAGGGTGGACTCTTTGTCTTTTGTTTGTCCCTACTCAAGAATTGAGGGAAAGAATAAAAAATCATAGATGTGACTGCCCTTTTACACTTTAGATATAAGCTTATTCTGAAATGTAATTTTATGTAATGAGAGGGATAATACGGAGCTTCTCCCTGTCACCACAGCATCTATGCTATCTATATCCAGGGATCTAAAGGAAGGTCCTCAGCATATAGAGTGGATCCATTGTGGCAGATAATGGAAGAACATGGATAAGAGTCATGGATGAAGTCAGGATGAAGGAGTAAGGCTAAATTAACATTCACACCACAGGAAGAATCACCCACATCATTGAAATGACAAATCACAATACTTATATCAGATAGCACATACTGGCAGAGGATGAAATAGTGACCATCTCGGATGATGTCACCCAAGAGGAAGGTTCATGTCCATGTGGAAAGACGGCCTCCAATCCCAGTACCTGGGAGGTGCTGAGACCAGTGATGTGTTTGTCCTTCATTCTTGAAGAGAACCAAGACATCAGGATGATGACATGACTTGCAGCTGACTTTGATTTGAGTGAGGGAGGGCTGTGCAAGGTCACCAGCCTCACTTTCTCCTCCAGAGCCATCTGGCTCTAGTGACCAGATATTCTTCAGCATGACTGGAGATGGCCCAGGATGCAATGGGAGACCTTGGCCATTTCAGGCTAAGGTTTTATCAGATTCTCACTTTGAGTGAGATACACCCATACAATGAATAGACTTTTTAAAGTACTTATTCAAAGGATGGCCCCTTCAATCACAAAAAAAAAAAAAAAATCAACCTGGGAGGAGAAGACCCTCAGGGTTCCTGGGTAAAAGAGAAACAGTTACTAATTAGTATTTTAATATCAGCATTATCTTGTGATCTCTCTATTAGTGGCCCCCACCTACTGGGGTCCTCAGTGATTTTGGGAGGCTAAGCAGGCAGTAATTTCTAGATGCTAATAATAGATAATTTCTAGCATAAGCAGGAAGAATAGGTTTCACTTCCAGAGATATTAACCAGAATTGTCCAGTTGAAAAAAATCAATGGATTTGGATTCAGAGTACCTGGGTTTGAATCCTACAACCACATTTATTCCCTCTGGAACCTGGGGCAAATCATCTAACTTGTATGGATATCAATTTCCTCATCTGTAAAATGAAGGGTTTACACAGATGGCCTCTAAGGTTCCTTCTGGCTCTTAAGTCTATGATCCATGAAAGCCAACACCTCTCCTTTGCCTTTACTTCACTTTCCATGTATCATAGTAGTCTCATACTTGTCCTTTCTCTTTGTCAACAGATGAAATTGCAAATGCCTTGAAGCAAAACCTGCGCATACCCCATCTTTGTATCTGTAGTGCTCTGCCTAGAGGTCTACATTTCATAAGTGATTTGTTGAAGAAAAGGGAGAACTGTTGGAAGTTAAGGTCTAAAAATGTAGGACAGGAGAGGGCTGAGGGGTTTTGGGGTTGATGCTGTTGCTATCACATATTGGTTTATTTGTTTTCCATTTTCAATCCTCCATGCAATCAGCCCTAGCTGAAAAAGCAAGCAAGAAAGCTGTGGGGCACAGCAATAGCCCCTGAGTGAGGCATCCGAGGCTGCCAGGGAGGGGGTGAGCAGCTCTTTCAATGCACCAGCAGCTGCCAAGCCCCCTAGAGATGCTGCTGAGCTGGGTAACAGTTCACCCACAGTTTTCTTATTCCATCCCCTGAGACTCAGTGGGTGGTGCAGAAATAGCAGCCTACAGGCCAGAAACTGCTCACTGGCAGCTGAGATTCCAATTCCAAAGTGTTCTGCAAGAAACTCATTCCCAGCACCAGGCCCTCGTCAAGGAGACCCCTTCCCTGCCGGCTAGGTGGCCCCACTCCTGCCCATCTGCTTCACTTGCTTGATTCCTGACCTGGAGTCTTTTGGTGAGGGACTCTTGTTTCCTCAAAGCTCCCCAAACCCACTGCAGAAGGTCCTGCCATCCCCTCCTCAACCCCCTCACTGGCTCCCTTGTAGAGAGGAGTGCTTATTTTCCATTTAAAGTTAAGCCACAAAACATGCTTCTTAATTTAGAATGTTTTCCCACAAGAGATTCCAAGGCATTATGCTAAAAGATCAATTTTTTTCCATTTACGGTGCTCTGGAACAGTCATATATAAGCTGCTGAGGACAAAACTCTTTGTGAGGAGTAAGGTTGTGGTGATGGCAGGGCATAGGTCATAGAATTTCACAAATGAGCTCCTAAGAGCTGGGGGTAGAGGGAAGGATTCTATTGTTTCAGTTCTGCCCAACTCTCTGTGATCCCATTTGGGGTTTTCATATATCAAAGATACTGGCATGATTTCCCACTTCCTTCTCCAGCCTATTTTAGAGATGGGGAAACTAAGGCAAACAGGGTTAAGTGACTTGTCCAAGTTCACACAATTAATAAATGTGTGAGGCACAATTTGAACTCCCAAAGATAAGTCTTCCTGACTCCAGAACCAGCACTCTGTGACACCTAGCTGCCCCTAGCTGTCACCATACATGGTGGTATATATATACTCACAAACACACAGAGAAATCTGTGGCAACTCAGGGTCTAGGAATCTAACTTGTCCCAACTCTCCCACCCTCCTTTCTTCTTTTCTATCCATTTTCAATGAATATTAACATCCCTCAAGGGCCACGTCAATATTAGAGCTGCCTCCTCCAATATTTTCCTCCTCACCCCCTAAGCCCAGAGAGATCTGAGTGGATCTAGTCCTATAAGGCCAGGGTTCAGGAATCTGCAGTCTCGAGGTCACATGTGGCCCTCTAGGACCTCAAGTACGGTCCTTTGACTGAATCCATTTTGTTCTGTGATGTTTGGATTCAGTCAAAGGGTCGCACCTGAGGACTTGGAGGGCCTCAAGGCAGCAGGTTCCCCACACTTGTCTAGGACCTTAGAAAATTTAGATTTGGAATGGGCCTTGTGAACTGCCTCATCCAACCCCTTCATTTTATAAATGAGGAAACGGAGAGGAGATTCACGGAATTTTTCTGGGTCACACAGGAAGTAAAGAGCAAGCTATATTTCAAACCCAGCTCTTCTGGCCCCAAATTCAGCATGTGCTTTTGTTTCCTTCTGTTTTGATTTAATCTTTCCTCTAGAAGAAGCAGCGTTTGGACAGAAACCTGGATTGGAGCAGACCTGGGTTTGATACCTGGCTTTGACACTAGCCTTGTGACCAGGAGCAAGCGACTCACTTCCTAGGAGCCACGTTTTCTTCATCTGTACAACAGGGATATTACTGCTTGGCAGACCTACTCCACCAGGTTGCTGCAAGGGCTCAGATGAAAAAAACGTACATAAATGCTTTTCAACGTTTGAAGTGCTATACAAATGGCAGCTATTATTATTATACTAAAACTCCCAAAGCATTTCCTTCCTGCCTTTCTTACACACTTGTCATGTTCCACTTTATTCCACAGTCTGGTACCTGCTGCGTTCCTCCTGCTCTATTAATAGCTCGCATTTCTGTGGGGCTGGAAGTTTACAAATGCCTTCCTTAAAGCATTCCTGTGAGGCAGGCAAAAAGGTAAGCTCCTAAAGGCAGGGGACCAGGCCATATTCACTTCCAAATACCCCACAGTGCCCACCACTGGTCATGGCTTAATAAATGCTTCCCAAGTGAATTTGTTAAATTCCCTTTGTGACTGTTATTAATTATGCTAAGAGCTATCACAAATGGGATTTGGGGGCCTGGAAGGGTGGGAAAGAGAGACAAAAAGCAGTTTCAGTGATCCCTTATTTCTCCTGAGGCTTTCAATACAGGTCTCCTGAGGATTACTTAAACAGGAAAAACTCTGAAAGCCTTTCCACCTCACCTTACATCCTCCCCTCAAAAGTTACCTGAACAATCATGCTTTTAGGGCAGGAAAAATATCTACCCTAAGCTATGAGAAAAATAAGAGTGATTTTAGCTAGCTCTCTCCCAAGCCCCAAAGGATTGTACAAGTGGACCAACAGAGCAGGCATTCAATAAATACTCAGTGGCTGATCTGACTGATTAGTCACAAAGCGGGTACTGTCCAACCAGCAAGGCACAAGAGACAGCTAGGATCTAGGGATGAAATTCATGATAATACATCAATTCTTCAAAGGATGGATGATCTCATCAATGTAGGTACCCTCTCCACCGGTACAGAGAGGGACCAATTCATGAGAATTTCTCATTCTTTGAGCTTCTACTTGATATCCTAGGGGTCTCTTTCTGTTTCTTTTTTTCCTCCTTGCCTTCTTCCCTTCTTTGAAAAAGTGAAGGATTATGGGGAACACTGAATATCCTGTCAGGTTCAGTGGAGAGAATGGTTAGTTTTGCTAAACTGCTCTTTTTCCCTTTCTCTTTTATTTGTTATTACAAGGGATGGTTCTCTGAGTAGAAAAGAAGAGAGAGCTATCTTAAGAAATTAAGGTAACATAAAAACAAAAGATAGTATGTGTTTATATGTGTGTGTGTGCATATGTATGTATATATACATATATGCTTGTTTTATTTCATAAATTAAAAATAAAATTATACATGTGTGTATATGTGTATATATATATATATATATCTGTGTATATGTAACATACGTAAGTATATATGTATATGTGTGTGTATTCATTTGTGTTTTCCAGTATAACACTGGGAGGATCAACTTGTTATACCATATTGAGTCACATGCCCTCTAGAACATCTATTATAACATTTCCTTTCTAAATGAATTATGGTATAGGAGTATACTTCAGCCTACTTAGAATCCCATCCCAAATGTGACACATTGCTGCATATCTTTGAAGGCTGATAATTACTCTTATGTATTCTTTCATCTGATTCTTAGAACCCTGTGAGGTAGGTAGTGAGGGTCATTACCCCCATTTTACAAATAAACAAAGTGACTTCCCAGGGGTAGCACAGCTGACTCTAAATCTAATATGCTTGTCCATACTGCCTCAAGGGTATCTACAAGATCCCTTGGAACAGAGCTTTCTGGTCTTTATAAAACCTCTCTTCATTTTTACAGGTGCTTTCTTAGCTCTGTATTGCTATTAGTGCTGAGATGAATAGCAAATAAAAGAAACTCTCCAAAAATTCAGAAAAATTATCAAAGAGAACTTCACTCATACTCTTCTGAAAACCATATCCACAATCTCACTGAGTAAGCTTAAGAGAACACACAGGTTCTGACTCAGGATTCTGTGACATGAAATCAAAGATTTCACAGAACATCCTGGGAAGTTCATGTGAATGATAAGTAAAAAAGCTAAGTACCCAGGAGACAGGGACAATAGGACTGCCTATCACCTGTGTGGGTCCACTCTATAAACCCCAGTAAGGCAGAGGAGGTCTTTTTAAAGAAGTCAGGAAGAATTATTTTGTCTGATCATACCATATTGTTCGTAACTGCTATAGGGCCAGTGGGCTCTCAGGCAGTATTGTGGATAGATCATTGGACTTGGACAGAGGAAGACCTGAGTTCAAATCTTGCCTCAGATATGTAGCACACAGCTGCATGACCCTGGGAGTAACTTAACCTCTTCTAGCCTCAGTTTCTTCATCTATAAAATGGGGATAATAGTACCTACCTAACTGGGTTTTTGTGAAGAGCAAATGAGATAATACATACAAAACAGTTTGCAAACCTTAGAGTACTGAACACATTTATCACTATTTTTATTAACCTTCTTTGGGTGTCAGTTTTCTCCTGTATCAAATGGAGAATAATATTTTAAGAATATTTGTCACCAAATTGTATTTCCATCCTTGGAGTTCTGCTTCTGATGGTTCTTTACTCAAAATCAGAACTGGGTCCTCCTCACAATTACACGCTTTGAAAAAGTTTACACTACCAAGGCTGACATTTGGGGGGTGAAGAAGGGAAACCTGGGAGAAAAGTTAGAAAACAAAGACTCATTTCAACACAAACTAATAACAGAGAAAAGAGAATGCAAATATAGAACACAGAGGATTTTGGACTTAATTAGCCACTTAGTAATAGGGAACCACTGAAAATTTTTGAGTAAGAGAGTTTATGTAATAAGACCTGTGTAACAAGACCATTAATATGGCACCACATGTAGGAAAGTCCAGCTGTAGGCACCCATATAGGAGACTATTATAGTAGTATAAGTGAGAGGAGATGATGAAAAAACATGTGGTAGGGGCAAAATATATCTGAGGTAGAATTTGTAAAACTAGGAAACCTATTGGATGGGGTTAGGGAAGGCACAACTCAAAGATGACAGAAACTCAGTGTTAGAAGGTCATCTAATCCATCCTGTAAAAGAGCAGTGATCTTCTCCACAATATCTCTGGAAAGTGTTCCTACTTGAAATCTTTCAGTGAAAGGAAACAACTCACATTTCTAGAACATTTTTTAAGGTTACATGTTGCTTTCCCCATTACAGAAGTCCTATAATGGGGAAAGCAACATGTGACCTTAAAGTAGAAGTTGAAATTTTGTTATTTCCATTTAACAGATAAAAAAAAATTAGGCCCAGAGAGCCTATCCCTTGGCTGATACAGAAACCACAGTGGTATCAAAGCCAGATCTCCTTATTTCAAACTCAGTCCTCTTTCTACTCTTTCCTGAGGCAATACAACCCACTTTTAGATTTTTCTCATTGTTAGGAAGGTTGTTTGTTTGGGTTTTTTTCCATTACATTTAACTTAAATGTCTCTCTGAAATGTTCCTCCACCCACCAACTATATTCTTGGGTATAGAAAGAACTGACAGATCTGCTTCCTGTGCCACAGGTAATGACATTTGAAAAACAAAGATAATGGAGAATGAGAGAGGTGCCACAAGTACGCAGAGGGCAAGTGTCCCAATTTTCAAAACTGTGAAGGGAACGCCCTGCAAAATATAGGTCATTATATAGTCTGACTTCCATTCCTGAAGTTAATTTTAGAATGGATTATTAAAGAGATTACTGACCGCATAAAAAGAAAATCAGACAAAGGACTGAGGGGTAGGGACAGGAATGGAAGGAAATAAGCATTTATCAGGTACCTACTATGTGCCAGGTACTGTGTCAAATGCTTTTTACAAATATTATCTCGTTTGATCTTTACACAAGAACCTGCCTGGCAGGTGCTATTATCCCCATTTTACACTTGAGGAAACTAAAGCAAACAGTGGTTAAGGTGCTGGGGCTGGATTTGAATTCAGGTCCAAGGCACAATATCCACTATACCTTAACCCACTGATGGAGAGATCCCTACTTTGTACCTCTGCATGTGAGGTTTAATGGTTATAGAGGGAGAATCAAACTGCCAACATGCCTCCATACTTTAAAAAGAAAATAAAATAGAAACTTGGTTTAAAAAAAAAAAAGGTCATGGTTCTCTGGCAAAGGGAAGGGAGAAAGATATTTTGGGAAATGTAGGTAATACAAAGATTAAAAAACCAATAAAATTCTTTTAAAATAAAAGTGGGGAGGGAGGAGAGTGGTACTTAAAAAAAAAGACAGTAAGACTTTATCAAGAATTGAACTACTAAACTCATATATCAAAGGAATGTTGAAGATACAGTCTATGTGGATTTTTTTTCCAAAGTGTTTCATAAATCATCTCATACTATTCCTGTAGAGGAGATGGAAGATGTGGACTAGGCCGTGCAAATAAACAGATTTCAAAAAAGTTGAGTAGTCAGACTCCAAAGAGTAGGCATTCATAGCTCCATGGCACTTTGACAGGAAGTCTCTAGTGGAGTATTCTAGAGATTTGTGCTAGGTCTTGTACTATTTACCATTTTTATCAATGACTAGATAAAGACAGAGATGACTTGGATGAAGGCACAGATTAGACCTGAGATGACACAGAGCTGGAATGAATAGCTGACACCAGAGATGAAAGTTAAGATCCAAAAAGATCTTAAAAGCTACAACACTGGGCTGCATCTAGCGAGAGGAAACTCAATGGGGTTAAAAATAAAGTTTTACACTCAAGTTCAAAAAGTTACTTCTACAAGTGCAGAAAGGGGGAGGCATAGACAGTATTCTGTCTGAGAAAAAACAGGTAGTTTTTGTGAACTGTATCCTCAACATGTGTCAGCAGTGTAATGTGATGACCAAAAATGCCAATTCAATTTTGGGCTATATTAAGAGAGATGTGTGTGTGTTCATCCTTTGTTGCCGAAGAAGACCATGCCATCAGAGAAATAATGACATGACTTGCACTTGACTTTGTTTTGAGTGAGGGAGGGCTGTGCAGGTCACCAGCCTCACTTCTCCTCCAGAGCCATCTGAATCCAGTGACTAGATATTCATCAGAATGACTGGAGATGACTCAGGATGAGGCAATTGGGGTTAAATGACTTGCCCAAGGTCACAGAGCTAGTAAGTGTCAAGTGTCTGAGGTGAGATTTGAACTCAGGTCCTCCTGACTCCCATACTGGTGCTCTATCCATATAGTTTCCAGGAAAAAGAAGACAGGAATCCCTTGGTACTCTGCTCTCATGAGATCATATTTGGAGGGCGGTGTTCAGTTCTACACACTCCAGGTTAAGAAGGACATCAATAAGTTGGAAACTGTCCAAAGGAGAGCAACCAAGATGGCAGAGGGTCTTCAGTCTTCGTCAAATTAGGAACTGTTGTAATAACTGTTCATGATTAGCCTAGAGAAGGGAAGACTAAGATGGAGAGGGCATATCACAAGAGCAGCCTTCAAAGATTTGAAGAGCTGTCGTGTGGAACACACTCTGTTTGGTCCTAGAGGGCAGGTAGAATTTGAAAAGAGGCCAATTTAAGCCTCACCTGGGGGGAGGGGAAATAAGGATGAAGTCTGTAAAGTCAGAAGAGGAATGGAGGATGACTGGGCTGAGACCTCCCTCAAAATGGAAACTCGAAGAGGAACTCAGCAATGGAAGAAAGGGGCTTTGGGGTTGAAGCACATTCCAAGGGAAAAAGTTCACAAAGACTGAAGGAACTTCTAGGCTGAAAAAGCAGCTGAGACATGGTGACCTATATCACAGTGGGGATTCCTTTTGTTAGTCAATATGGCTGAGGTCTTTTTAAGCTTTAAAATTCTGCAATTCTGCATAATGGGATCCATAAAGAATTACAGAATTTCAGAGGACATCTAAGCCATCTAATTCCCTGTTTTGACAAATGAGACCACTAAAACCCAGGCAGGAGAAGACGCTTGCCCAGGATCACAGAGTAAATTTTGATGGAAGAAGACCTCGGTGCCCAGGTTTCCTGTCTTCTTGCCCAAAACTCCAGATGCCCCTACAGAGGAATCTCTACTGATAACAGCACAATGCTGATTTAGAAAACAAGTATGCTTGTCTGGGTTTACTGCTCTTAAAGAAAGATCAAGAAATGGACCATTTGCAATGTGGGTGAGTTGACATTTCTCTTAAAAAAAATATATATTATCACAGGAATCCACTGAGCAAGCAATCTCAATTGAAGGCAGCATGAAAGTGGGTTTGGTGAAGTTGCACTTCCACCCTTCACTAAAAGAAAGGATCCGGCTGCTTTTCAAGCTGATCCTCTGAGACTACCAGGGGTGTTTCACTGATGCTATTCAAAACAGCAGATGCAAAAGGGGGGATAAAGGATTTAGAAACTTTTCTCTGTGCTGGTTTTAATCAAGGGGAAAAATAAAAAGGCAGAGCAGAAATTAGAGAAAACAAACAAGGCAAGCCTTTTCAGGCTAATTTTCTTCTGCTTCCTGCTGTGCACCCAGCACTATGCCTGCTCCCTGGCACTTCGCAATTCAGTCTTAGCTCCAGGCTACCATGGGCCCGTAAAGTGCACACTAAGACAGAGTTATGGGATCCAAGGAGATACAACCTAAGCTCCTTCTGCCATTTTTATGTCTCTCACACACTCATTCTCTGAAGTGAAGTTCCAGGCAGTGAGCTAAAGGAGAAAGAGGATAGTGACAACCAAATGGGGGAAAGAAGGGGAATGGGCAAAGACAGGCTAATGATTGCAAAACCTTTCTGTCTCCACTTTCTGCAGACCTCAGGCTGCTTGCCTCATTTAGTATCATTGAGTTCCTTAGGAGGAAGGAAGGAGTCAAAGATTTCAGTCTCCTCTCACTCCACCACCATTTCCCTGGGGCTGTTGAGGACCCATTATAGAGGTACTCCTCCACTGCTCAGCCAATGGGACTAATAAAGGAAAAAGATAAAGGAGTTGTGATAATGCACACATTGAACTGTCCATTCAGGTTTAACCCAGAGTTACTTCAACTTTATAATCTACAATTTATCTTCAATGCCATGGGCTAAGAGTAAATTCAATCATCCAACCCAGACTTTGAAGGTCAGAGTGCTACAAACCCAAAACCGAGAAGCCCTCATTCAGCACCGTCTGACCAGTAGTGACCAATAGAACGCGTTCTGCCTCTGAAGTTTTAGAGGTTTACAGACACCTGCAAATAGATCTCTCAGCAAGGCTGAAAGATAATCTTAAAATATTGACTATGAAATGAAAGAGGAAGAAAGGAAAAGAGAGGGAGAAAGGAAGAGGGAAAGAGAAAAAAGAGAATGAACAAAGAAAAAAGAAAGAGAGGAAGGAGAGAAAAATGTAAGAAAGAAAGGGGAGAGAGGGAGCTGGAAGGGAAGGAAGGAAGGAGCAAGAAGGAAGGAAGGAAGAGAAAGAAAGTTAGTTTGCAGCGCAGGAGCACAGAAAGAATGCAGCAAAAACATCCAGAGGCACTGACATAACTACAGTCAGGAACTTGTTGAGGTCTGGACACCTTAATATTTGTCCTTTGTTTTCTAAGAGGACCATGACATCAGAGAAATGAAGATATGACTTCTACTTGACTTTGTTTTGAGTGGGGGAGGGCTGTCCAAGGTCACTAACCTCACTTTCTCCTCCTGAGCCATCTGGGTCCAATGACCAGATATCCAGCAGGATGACTGGAGATGACCCAGGATGCAATGAGAGACCTTGGCCTTTTAGCTTAAGAACTTTTCAGGTACTCACTTAAAGTAAGGTAATGCCCATTCAGTGAATAGGCCTCTTTAAAATGTATTGAGGTATTAGATACCTCAATAGATGGAAGAAAGAAACAACTGAGCCAGGTCAGCAAAAGCTGACTGTCAGAGCATGCAGCTTGCATGGACCTACCCTCTAGAAAGACCACTGTCACCAACCAGAGTAGTCTAAGGCAGTGTGCTATTTGTAAACAAGCCATAGGTGTATCACTGCTTTGTTTCCTAGGATCTTAGAATATCAGAGTTAGAAGGGTGCTCAGAGAAGATCTAGTGACACCTTTCCAATAAGTGGATCCATTCAATCTCTGTCAAAAGACTTTATTACTAAAGACTCCATTACTAAAATAATAAAGAACCAATTATGTCCCAAGGTAGCCCCTTGCATTTGAGGATAGCTCTAGATGTTAGGAAGTTTTGGTTATTATCAATCTGAAATCCTCCTCCACTGGAGGTGAATATCACAAGAGGAGAGCAGGCTCCCCAATCTCCCGCTGTATGGTGAGCTGAAATAGAGAAGCCAGCAGAAAGAAGACGGAAGTCAGCACCTGCAGGACACTGGGTCCGGCTGTGCAGCTTCATGGTGGATGGCTTGGAAATATGATGGAAAATTTGAAGCTCCAGATAGTGAAAAGAGAAGTCTTGTTGAAAAAAAGCATCAGCTTTTTTAACCCACAGTAGCTCAAACAATATGAAATCAGACAGTAGAAAAAGACCTGTTTGAGGGTGTGTATGTGTGTGTGGGGGTCTGTGGGTGTAGGTGTGGGTGTGTACGTGCACTCCCTGAATTTCCTTATCTGCTGATGGGAGTATAATAATTCTTGCTCTGTCTATATTACAGTCATCAGTTTTCTCACAGGTAAAAATGCCTCCTGTATGTGCCACATGAGATTGCTGGGAAGCTCAAACGAGATAAAGAATAAAGCACTCTCTAAGTGCTATATTCTAGTTATCATCGTTAATAGTACAATATTGTAAAATAGCTAGTATTCATTTAGCATATTCTATTTGTCATGCACTGTGCTAAGAAGTTTACATGTATTATCTTATTTGATAATTATTTTGTTCTCATCTTGTTCAATGGAGTTCACATTTCTTTTACCTGCAAACTCTGGATTGTGGCTATGATGTTCACGGGAGTTTTTATTTTGGCTTTTTTTTTTTAATCACCATCAGATTCAATCCATTGTCACTTTTTCCTCTAGTTCTAAGAAAGTAGCACAGTTTCATTTATGGTTTCTTGAAACATGGTATCCAAGGTTAAAGCATTTTGGATAGTCGTTATTTTCAGGAAGTGATGATTCTAAGATTTTCTTTCCTTGACCTATTTTCCAGGTCAATTGTTTTTGACAATTATTGTACATTATTATTTTGATAATGATCTTACATTTTTCTGGATTTTTCTTCAGTCCTTTCATTTACTTTTAATATTTCTCATCTCATGAAGTTGCTTTCTATTTGGGTGATTTTAGTTTTCAGGGAGATCCACTTTTGAACAAGGTTTATTGCTGTCCCATTTGACTTCTTTCAAGCATTCCTACAGGCCTTGTGACTAGGACATTCTTTACCTGAGGGTTTGCTTAGATTTTCTTACGGAGTTACCCTCTTCTTCTGGGTTTACTCCCTTGGGTTTCTCTCAGTCCAAAGTATTTCTTCATTGTGTTACTATATCTTTACTTTCAGTTTTTGGATTTGGGATTTGTGCTTGGGTCAAATCCCACTCCAATATTCCTGAAAGGTATAAGCAGGCTCTTCTTGATCCTAAGTTCAGTGATTAAGACTAGACTCTACCTTTTGCAGGAATTGTCCAACCTTGTCTCCATTCTCATTCAATTCAATGCTCCCTAGCATCTGGGATGGGTATATAAGTTACCTGGAAACTAGGTCAGGCATGGGTTGTCTGGGTTATATATTCAAGTCCTTTTACCTACAACAAATGGGCCCTTATGTTGCCCTCCCCTCCACCACACTGGGTGTTGGATTGTCCTCATTTCTGCCAACCACTTGGCCCCTTGGACAGCTAGATGGCTCAGTAGATAAAGAGCCAGGCCTAGAGTCAGGAAGACCTAAGTTCAAATGTGACCTCAGACAATTAACTAGCTGTGTGACGCTGGGCAAGTCACTTAACCCTGTTTGTCTCAGTTTTCTCATCTGTAAAATGAACTAAGAAGGAAATGGCAAACCACTCCATATCTTTGCCAAGAAAACCCAAAATGGCATCATTATGAGTTGGACATTAATTGAAACAAGTGAACAACAACAATAAAATTTGGCCTCTCAGACAGCTTCACTGGTTGGTAGTCTCTTGCCTCATATGAGGTAGTTGAGTTGTCCTTCATATAAGATGGCTCTGGAGGACAAGTGAGGCTGGTGACTTCGTACAACCTTCCCTCACTCAAAACAAAGTCAAGTGCAAGTCATGTCATCACTTCTCTGATGGCATAATCCTCTTTGGCAACAAAGGATGAACATAATCCTGTGAGCAGACATAGTTGGCTGAATGGGGACATAGCTAGCTGGGTAACTCAGCTCCTCTTCTCCTGTCTGCCTCCCCCTCCCCTTCCTTCTCTCCAAAGGAAGGTAAATTTGGATGGTCAAAAGATGCTCAGTTGACTTGGGTTTTACTGGTCCCTTTTTCCTTCCTTTCCTTTCCTTTCCTCTCCTTTCCTTTCCTTTCCTTTCCTTTCCTTTCCTTTCCTTTCCTTTCCTTTCCTTTCCTTTCCTTTCCTTTCCTTTCCTTTCCTTTCCTTTCCTTTCCCTTCCCTTCCCTTCCCTTCCCTTCCCTTCCCTTCCTTGTCTTGTCCTGTGTTTTCCTTTCCTAAAACCTTAAACCTAATGTACTTTGAAGCTGGGACACCAATGGGCCCCTGCCTAAGGACTCTTCTGGACCCTCCTGGCTTTAGAGCAATTACCAATAGTAACTGTTGCTGTTTCCCTCCCAGCCTGATGTCTTTCTTTTTCTTAACCTCATTAAAAGGACCATGTCCTGGCTACTTCTTAAACAGTCTTATTCAATAAATGGGCATTGCCTCACCCTAGGTGAGTACCTGCAAACACCTTGGCCTAAAGGGCCCAAGGTCACCCAGTGCATCCTGGGTCGTCTCCAGTCATCCTGATGAATATCTGGCCACTGGATTCAGATGGCTCTGGAGGAGAAGGGAGGCTGGTGAATTTGCACAGCCCTCCTTCACTCAGACAAAGTCAAGGGCAAGTCATGTCATCATTTCTCTGATGGCATGGTCTTCTTCAGCAACAAAGGACAAACACAACATATAAGACTCCAAGTTGAACCCTGATTGTCTCAGGCTTTCTCTACAATGTCCAGAAATATTTTCAGTTTACTCCCCTAAATTTCATGTATTGGAAGTACCTTTCACCTCTGTGGCACCTCTTTCTAATGGACTGGTTCTTTCCACACCCTCCATTATAAGGAAGAGGGCCAGGCCAACCATTTTTCTCCATTCTTGATATTCCCAGATTCTCTCTACAATACCCAAGCACTGGGAATAGTATTTTCTTTGCCTCCGATTGTGAGCTTTTTTATGCGCTATCATCCCTACTGGCCTTTAAGCTCCTTGAGGGCAGGGACTTTCTTTCAGCTATATATATATGTATATATGTATATGTATATGTCTATATATGTCTATATATGCATATTTCTATCACTTACTATGGTGTCTGGCAAATAGTAAGTGATTAACAAATGCTTGCTGACTTGACTTGGTTTGGTTCAATCTCTTGCCACATACGGAGCCTCCTGGTCTTGCTTTGTCTCTCATTGTGGATCCTGGATATTCTAATAATAATATTATTATTAGCTAACATTTAGATAGCATTATGTGCCAATGAACTGGTAAGGAAATCTGAAGATCTTCCCTGCCCATTAATAGGCCCATGTGACCTGCCAAGTTGAGCTTTGGCTCAATCCATAGCTTGAGTCACATGAAACCCATGGTGGGAGAAGCTTGCCTAATGGATGAAGCATGAAGAGTGGAGCTGAGAGTGAGGCAGAGCTGGGAGAGAGCAAGCAGGGCACAGCAGCTAGCATGAGTGAGAGAGGGAGTGATTTTGCAAAAGGGAGCTTATTTGTGGGGAGACCTGGTGGAGGGAAAGCTTGGGATAGCCATACTCCCTCTACTGGAAAGTATACAACCTTTGTTGTTACCATGGTGGAATTGGCTTTCTGGTACCTGAATAAATATCTCGGTATCATTGTTGAGAAAGAGAGTTGGGTTTTTTGTTTATTTTGTTTTGTCTTGTTTTTCTATGAATTTACCCTGGAAATACACATGCATATTCATAGTGGCTACTGTGAGTATCACATTGGCATTACCACCAGGCACTGTTCTCGCACTTGATCCTCACAACAGTCTTGAGGGGGAAGAAGGTGCTACTTTTATTCTCATTTTATAAATGAGGAAACTGAGGCAGATAGAGATTAAGTGCCTTGCCCAGGGTCACATAGCTACTGTCTGAGGTGGTACTTGAACTCAGGTCTTCCTGACTCCTGACACTATCCACCGAGCCACCCAGCTGCCTCAATTATTATTCACTTCTAACCACCTGCTTTAGCTTGTCTCCACTTTGTACTTGCATGTGATTCTATCAACTGTATATGAGGTTTGGAATTCAGTGGGTGGGTGAAAGGTGATTTCTGCTTTGTTTTCTTTATCATTATTCTGGATTTTTAGAATTCTACCAATGTGTGTGTAGAGAGTCCTAGCTCCTCTAGATTCTAAATGAGAATTTAGAATGGCTCCATTTTCTCACAGTTCCCAATGTGGTTTGTTGTAGTCTGGAACAAGTTGCTATCTTGCTATTATTATTTTATATTTAATGTTCTATGGACTATTACACAGGCGGTTAAATAACTGCTTTTGGTAGTTGAATCAAAGTATTAAGCTGTAAGCTCATGCTCTGCAGGCTCTCTGACAGCATCCTCAGTACAACTCAAGTACCAGACATGACAATATAATTATTATTATCACCATTTATTATTATTGTCATATTCCTAGCACCCAGCTCAGTGTCTGGCACAAAGCATCCATTTAATATATGCTTGTTGATTATTGATGATGATGTATACTATTTATTGAGAAAATGTTTTGTAAATCTCAAATCATAATAGAAACACAAGGTCTTATTAATATAATCTGTTCACAACTGCTAAGAAGGATGATGATAGAGGCATGCCAAAGAAGAGAAGAGTGAAAGAGATCTGCTTCATGGGTGTGGAGATAAGCCCCTTTACGTGCATTGCTGGGTGCATTGCACAGCCCCTTCCTTGATGCTTGGGACTCAGTCTTCATTACATCCATGAGACGGGGGATTTCAGGCTCTGGCATCAGCCTTTTCAGCAGCATCTAATTGTGCCAAATTTTATTTGAGTCTTTGCTGGGGCTGTCACTTCATCCAATTAAGTGGAGGTTATAGAAGGATCCACTTGTCATTACTGCAATTCCTCCATGTGCTAAATGCTCTCAGAATCTTAACTACCAAGCAGCTAAGAAGCAGGACTGCTGAGGGTGCTACACAGCATCTCTGGTTTCCAGACAAATCCTAAGAATTTAGGGAGTCAAGGCATCCATTGGTCAGAGAAATCACCAGGTCTGAGTCAGTAATGCGTTGCTCAAGGAAAGGAGCTAACTGCAAATTATCAGTCACACACCTCCTCCCCTCCCCCCTCCCCCCACAAGGTCCTATTACTGCAAGGACTCAGAGCAGGAGAAGGGCTGGGGACTGGTAATAGTTCTTATATTGAAGTATTTTGTGAGCTTCTCATCTTTACAAACTGTCAGACTCATCATCCTATGTTAATCCAATCATGTTCCTCCTCAGGTCAGCAATCTTTCAGCAGCTCTCTATTACCTGCTATGTAAAGTTCTAAACCAGGGGTGGGGAACCTGCTGCCTTGAGGCCACATGCAGCCCTCTACATCCTCAAGCGTGGTCCTTTGACTGAAAACAAACGTAACAGAACAAATCCTCTTAATAAAAGGATGAGTTCTCTAAAACTTGGATTCGGTCAAAAGGCTGCACTCAAGGACCCAGAAGGCCATGAGGCCCACAGGTTTCCCAGCTCTGTATCTAAACCTTCTGCTTAGCACTCAGGGACTTCCCAGCATGATGCCATTCTGCCCCTCTAGCCTTACCACCCCTCATTCTTCTCCACGTTCTCTGCACTCCAACAACCCAGATAATTTTGAGCCCCAACGAAAGTGTGATCTTCTCTTTTCTCTGTCGCTCTTGCTTACATCATTCCCGATGCTTAGAACACTCTGCTTCTTTGTCTGATGACATCTTATCCATCATTTCAAGGCAAACTCAAATGCCACCTCCTCTATGAAGCCTTCCCTGATCTTCCTGGTCTGTAATAATAATCTCACTTCCCTTGTACCACTCAGTGATACTGAATTAACATACGAAGTGCTTTTCAAACCATAAAGTGCCAATAAATGCCAGCTATTAGTATCATTACCATTATAACTATTTTTTACATGCTGCTATAAAGTTCGCAAGGTTCTTCATATACGCAAAGTCCCTTTAATCCAAGTGATGAGATTATGGAATGACTGTGTCAGAAAGGAGAACACTGAATACAGCAAAGTATGCACTCTGACCTCTTGTTGAAGGACATGTGTTTTCCTAGAATGACATAACATTGATTAGTCCCCAGCAGTCCAACACAAATAGGGCATTGATAGAAGAAGATGACTGTCAACCAAAAGTGGAGGAATCACCAACACAGGGGTCTGAAAAGAAAGATTTCATCTATCTTCTGTGTCCTTTCTCTGACATATTTTACCAACACTCTCTCTTCCTTGGACTTCCAGCAAGGGATGGGGGAGATGTATCTCCATCTAAGCAGTAATGGCAGCTACAGCTTCACAGAAGAAGGTACATATTCTTCACCCGAGAAGTCTAAATCTCTGGAAGCTTTCTTTTGCTTTGATGTCTTCTTACCTGAGCACAGGCCAGCAACTAGCAATTGAGAGAAGTGGATTTTTTCAAACCTTGATAGGTAGAAAGTTCCATAATCCCAAAGTCAGATACCAGGGGATCAAAAGAAAGATTGCTTAACAGAGATAAAAAGCATCACAACCAAGAGGATCCCACAGCTGGAACTAAAGAAATAACTCAAGAAAGTCAGAGCCATGCCCTGGCTGGTCAGGAGATGCTGCCCTTAGAGGTCATGGATTTGAGGTGACTATGAAATATCAGTTCAGCAGTCCCACAAAGGGCCTTCGCTTTTGAGAGGGGAAGAGAACAGTGAGCATAATGCGCTATTTGAGAAGGTTTATGTTTTCTTTGTTTCTTTGTGGGTACTTCTGAGTTCTTTTGAGTCTTAAGGATTTCCCATGGTAAAGGAAATAAACTAGTGCCTTCGACCTGCTATTCTATCATACAGAATACCTTTGCTAGAAGAGATTGTGGTAGTCACATATTGTGGAGACATGAGACAAACTTTAGCTTCATTTTTAGAGAGCTGGGGGTTAAGAGGGAGAGAGGGAGGGAGGGAATGCTTAACACCCTCTTTGGTGCCATCCCTTCTCCAATGAAACTTGCAGTTATGTGTGACCTCAGAACCAGAATTCCTTGTGGGAGAGAACTCCACGGGCTGATTATACCTGCTTAATTTCATTCCTTTCCTTCAGAGGGAGGGTATGATAGGTGAGAAATGTAGTCATTGTGCTCTTAGTTTGATTCAACTGTTATTCTCCAGTCTCAGTAAGGGAAGGAAGTCAACTAATATTCAAAAATGGCTGATGTAAAAATAAAAACATCAAACTAAAGCATCATTAAAACTTTTTTAAAATGAAAAACTCAAACTTTAAGGCTGGGTGACAGGGAAGGATGGTCTATTCCATCCATAATATTATAACTATAAACCCCTGGCATTTGAGGAGATAATAGATTAGAGATGTATAGGATCATAGATTTTGTGTGTGTTTATCCTTCGTTGCCAAAGAAGACCATGCCATCAGGGTAATGATGACATGACTTGCACTTGACTTTGTTTTGAGTGAGGGAGGGCTGTGCAGGTCACCAGCCTGACTTCTCCTCCAGAGCCATCTGAATCCAGTGATCAGATATTCATCAGGATGACTGGAGATGACCCAGGATGAGGCAATTGGGGTTAAGTGACTTGCCCAAGGTCACACAGCTAGTAAGTGTCAAGTGTCTGAGGTGAGATTTGAACTCAGGTCCTCCTGACTCCTGCACTGGTGCTCTCTCCATTGCACCACCTATTTGCCCCAGCATCATAGATTTAACACTGGAAGGAACTTCAGAACTTATTTGAGTCCAAGCTCCTCATTTTACAGATGAGAAAACCAAGACCCATAGTTGTTAAGTGACATGCCCAGGGACACACAGATTGGAAGTGTCACAAACGCAGTCTGAACCCACATCTTCCTGACTCTGAATCCAGCACTCTATATACTGTACCACACTACCTCTTCAGAGGCATCTTGCCTGGCTAGCATTCCTCTGACTCATTATAATGTTAATGGGATCTATGTTAATGGGAGTTAAAGATCTTTCCTTCCCTTAATAGGACTCAAGGGAAGCCCATTTGGGGAGGAACTTGTTTAAAGTTTGCTTATAGGGAGGTCTGCTTGCTTGAAGGCTTTCACATGTTTTGTTAATTAGGCATGGAAGCAAAAGGGTTGTGATGCCTCCTGGCTCTAAAAAGTATGTACATACATATACATACATACGTACACATGTGTGCATGTACACATACATGCACTCTGAGGTGAGGTTTTGCTTTGGGGCACCCTCACTGGAAGAATATTTGTGTGATATGGTCAGATGAGACTCTGAGTATCCATTAAGGAGCCCTCTGGCTTTGAAAACTCAGATGTTGGTGTTTCTTTCTCTGGTAACCATGTATGTATATAATGGTCAGACAGTTGAATCTGTCTGTTGATCTGTGATGTATGTATTGCTTATAGTCAGACAGTCAGAAGCCCTTTCTGTTGGTCTTTATTTCTCTGCTTGTATTTCCTCTGTTGGTGAATGTAATTAAGGTAGACTGTTAACCCCCTTTTAAGTTGCTTTCCTTGGAAAAGCATATCTAAGAACCTGTGCCAGCAGGTCATCGTGGATGTGTCCGTGGGCTTGCTGTTACACTCACCATGGCTTATAGTTCAGATCTGCTTAGATCCTCACATTCACCCTCCCTCTTCTTGGACCTTCAGGTCTGATAGCTTGATTTTCCTGGCCTTCCTCCACACTTATGCAGGTTTTCTAAGAAAGCTAACAGCTAGCCTATTTGACTCTGCTGGGGCAGTGGTCCACCTGGTTTATCCAGGGGGCTCACAGTGTATTTCCTTCATCCCAGACCCAGATGCCTTCTTATTGTCTCTACCACAGTGGACAGCCAATTTAAGCCTTTCTACTCTGTTCTGGCTCTGCCAGTGGGTCAGAACAGGTAAGGCTCTCCTCTGTGAACATTCTATCCCACAATTTAAATGGATGCTCCTTATGCATATTTTCTTTCTAATGGTAAATCATGTCTACCCTTCCCCTTTCTCTCTGATTTATCTAGCCTCACATTTTCTCCGAAACAAGGTGAATCTGCCACTATGTAAAACCAGTTTGGCCACAGAAGAGTGAATGCTTGAGGGAGAGAGGGAGAAAAGCAAGAAGAACACTCTGAATGTGAGCTGAATGATATTATTTTAGGTGAGGCCAACAAATTTTATCCTAGAAAAAGAGGCTCATTCAGAAGAGCAAATAGATCAAAACCATTCCCAGGCCAGGGCTGGCTTTTTGCTTTGTTTTCTGAAGATATAGGGAGAAAGAAACAAAAGATTTGGGGCAAGAAATCAACCCAGGAATTCCAGCTCTGCGTTAATCAACCCCATCCCCTTCACATGCATCTCTCAAAATACAAGTGCTGGGTCTTTGCTCAGAACACCCAGGTCAAGTCCAAGCCAGCTGGGGAACTCATTAGCACCTTGCTGAAACCAACAGGCTGTCTGCCTTTCAGGAGTCATTTTGAACTCTCTCACTCCAGTTATCTTCTTGCAATCAATATACGGCTTCTGGAGAGAGAAAGCACATCAGCTGTTGTAATTCTAAGAGCTACTGGAAGGCTGCAGGCTCCTCCAAGGGCCCCCTCCCTGAAACTCACCCTCTGCCCTCTCATCTATATTCATGAACACAAATATATTCATCTCAAAAGAAACAGGTTTGGGATCCCTGCAAAGATGAAACTGACAAGGCTTGGTGCCTAGCCATTCCGTTCTTCTTTGGCTGGTGAATTCTTAGGCAAGCTTCTCTTCTGTTCCAGTTGCCAGGTACACAACTCATTGGATTAGCTACTCTGCTCCCTTACTTTGAAGAAAAACAGACAGGATTTGCTCACAGCCTTGTAAACCTTGGTTTGCCCACAGAGGAACTGAACAGCACAGGGTAGTGAAATGAATACCAGATGAGGTGTTAGAAAGCCTGGGTTCCAGGCGTGTTGCTGGAGAATGTCAGCTATGACTCAAGAGTGACTGAGTGACCCTAGACCAGTCACTTCCTCTTTCTCAGACTCATTTTTTTTCTTTGTGCAGTGAAAGGACTGCACTTCTAAGACCAGAGCCAATGTTCCAAACCTATTCATTGGAGTCACTCCTTTCGGACTTGCCTTGATTGGGCCTAAGTTTCCTGAACTTCTCAGCTATCAATATTGATTTTTTAAAAGTATATTAAAAAGAGTATTAGAAATATCCATATGTGTTGCGCATTGCGCATGTTTTCAGACTTTTTGATATACTGATCAATTATGCTGATTTTTCTTCTTTTTTTTCTTTAAAAAATACTATTTGTTATATGGGATGGTTCTTTGGGAGGGGGAAAGATACCAGGGAAAACTATGGTGATATAAAAAAAAAACCATAAATAAAACTGATTTTAAAAAAGAGCTAACAAGAGTAAAAATATTCATCACAAGTAACTTGAAAAGACATTCCAGTTAAAGTGGGTCCCACTCCACTATGTTAGTGAGCCATACTAGACAATGTTTAGTATTTGTTCAGGAAGCAGTCCAATATAATAGAAGGATAAGTAGCCTTAAAGTCAATGTGAGATAAAAATTTCAGTCCAAGTTTTGATGTTTGTTAGCTCTTTGGGGCAGCTAGGTGGCACAGTAGTAGACAGAGTGCTAGTCTAGGAGTCAGGAGGATCTGACTTCAATTCCAGCCTCAGACAGTTAGCAGCGGTGTCACAAGTCACCTAACCTTGTGTGACCCAGTTTTCTTATCTGCAAAAAAATACTAGAGAAGAAAATGGCAAACCACTTCAGTATTTTTGCCAAGGAAACCTCAAATGGTATCACAAAGAGAAGGATGCAACTAATCAGCCAATTAAAAAAAGAAAAATGCTGTGTGACCATGGACAAATTGTTCAACCTCTCTGAACCTCAGTTTTCTCAGCTGGAATGTGGGAATCATTACATTTGCACTACCTACCTAAGAGAGTTGTTGTGAGGAAAAGGGCTTTGTAAACTTTAAGGGGAGGGATTGATAGATTGAGGTTATGATTTTGTTAGTGGGAAGAAATCCCAGGAGAGAAAGCTCCTTCCTACTACTCATGCATATTAGAATATTTCTCACAGTTTACAGTCGTAGTGAGTTATCTCATGCACTGAACTTAATGGGACCATGGATTCATAATTTTAAGTGGGAAGGGACCTTAGAAGCTTCTGAATCTAACCCTTTTGTTTTGGAATATGTGGAAACTGAGACTGACAGAGGGTAAGTGACTTGTCTGCAGTCATGCGAAATGCATACATACACATACACATACACACATGCACTCACACATACACACACATACACACACGCACTCACACACACACACACACACACAGCCCTAGTCTCTGAGACAGAATTTGAACTCAATTCTCCCTGACTCCATGTCTAGCCTCTCTAGTACCCAGCTGCCTCCCACAGTCAGTATGTGTTAGAGTTAGGACATGAACTCAGATCCTCCCGGCTCTGAGGCCAGCTCTCTCTCTCCATACAATACCTTGCCTTTCCCATGAAAATGGGAGGGAAAGATTAACATAATCATCATTACTGAGTAAATCATCATTCCCATCAGTGAAAGAAAAAAAAAGGAGCTCCTTCCAAGAAAGTGGGGCGGGTGAAAATGTTGTAAAGTGGAATTGATTTTATATTCCTAAAAAAAAAAAAAACCTCATGTTGATTATTTTTATTCCTTTCTCTGAAGCTTAAATACAAAAATAGATGATCTTTTTTAGTAGCCCTGTCATTAGCAGGAGCTACAAACACTAAATCTCCCATGTGGGGAAACACAAACAAAAAGCAATTAAAGAAGAAATCTCCTGAAAAGGAAGGTAAAGGGCAGGGAGTTTACTGATACTCCTAAAAGATTCCTCAGGTAGACTGGGCATCTTACCTCCCTCCAAAGGGAGATTTAGTTAGGAAGGGGTAAATTACATTCATTCCCTACATAATACCCTAGCCAGGAAACTCTCCCTCCTTAGAATGAGTGATTCTTTGCCCATTTTTTACTACAGCCAATTTTATGTCTTAGAACAGCTTGATCTGCATTGGTGATGAGATTCTAGAAGCATGTTCACTGGTTCACAGATAAGAAGGGACTTTGGGGGTACATTTAGAAAAACCCACTCATTTTATGATACCCAAAAAGGGGAAGTGGATTATAGCTGATCCAGTTCTCTGACTCCAAAACCAGGGCTCTCACTATTTTATATAGTGATCCCAAAGACATTCTACATAATTTTTCTTTCTTCTTGGTACCATATAAGTATATTTAAGGGTTGAGTAAGTGTCTCTATGGTCCTTAAGTGTTGGCCATAGGACAAAAGGAAGGAAAAATATTTTTAATTATTGCTCACGTTATTTCCCTACACAATGTGATCCTGACAACAATCCTGTGGGGGAAGGATATGCATTAATTTACACATTTTACAGATGAGGAAACTGAGGGTCATTGGCAAAGTAACCTGCCCTGGATTTTACAGCAAATAAATGGTGGAAACAGGAATTAATCATATTTTCTGGCTCCAAGTTCAGTACTGATTATCCTTTGTAGAATGCATAACTTCAATACTTGACTGGTGGAAAATCACTTCCCTTTCCTAAAGTCATAGTTTCTTCATTTGAAAAATGGAAGCAGCAATCTATGCCTTAGAATCAGAATTATGGAACAAGAAAAAATCCTAGAGGCTATTAGTCTTCTCTATAACTGAAGCAGGAATCTTGTTTACCATCTTCTTGATAAATACTTACACAACCTTTGCCTAAAGACCTCCAGTGATGAGAAACTCAAACCTGGCACAAAGTAAGCACTTAAGAAATACTTGTTGACTAGCTGACTGTCTCTTGAGGTAGGTCATTTGGCTATTGGAAAGCTATTACTGTTAGGAAATTCTTCCAACCATAAAATTATTACATGCCTCACAGACAGCTGGGTGATACAATAGATAGAAAATATACTTGGAGTAAAAAAAATCCAAGTTCAAATCTGGCCACAGACACTTACAAGCTATATGACCTTGGGGAAGTCACTTAACCTAACTGCCTCAGTTTCCCCATCTGTAAATGGGGATAACAATAGCACCTATCTCCTAGGATGGTTGTAAGTATAAAATGTCATGATTTCACAGTGCCTTGCAAACCTTCAAGGACTATAATACATGCTAGATTATTATTGATTCATAGAGTTGTAATGAGAAAAGGCAATGACATCATATAATGCAGTATGGAATCATTGACTCTAATCCTAACCACTAACAATAATCATTCATCCAGTACTCAGATGCAAATAAGGCACCTGTTATGAGCGATGCCCTCTGCTTGAAGCTAGGGAAGATGCAGTAGTAAGGAAGATTGGGTTCCTGAACTTGGGGAGCTCCCAATTTAGCAAGGGAGAAAAGAAATGATTACAAACAGCTACTGTTTTGAAGGTGAACATGGCAAATGCAGAGGAAAGAAACACAAAAGCCCAGTGAGTTCAAAAGATGTAAGATCCAGGGAAAGTTCCTTGGATAGGTTAGCAATTGAACAGGATCTCGAAGAATGAGGAGGAATCCAAAAGGCAAATATGGAGGCAAGGATGCAGGATACAGTATGAGCAAAGACTCAAAGATGAAAAAGCACAGGATGTGTGATGGGACAAGAAGTGAATCAGTTCCACTGGTGAGGAGAGTATGTGATGGGGAGAAGGCCAGGATGGTCAAGTGGGCTCTTCTCTCTCCAATTTATTCTCCAAATTACTGATAATTACTGATTACTGAATTAAAAGTCCACTTCATCACTCTCTTGATCAAAATTTCAGTGGTCCCTCATAACCCCTAAAATGAAATGCAAACTCCTCACCCTGGTACTGAAGGCCTTCTACAGTCCAGGTTCCACCTAGCTTCCAGTCTTATTTTATATTATTCTCCCTTCATACCCTCTATGGTTCAGCCACACCGCTCTTCCAAAAAGTCCCCAGAACTTGGTATTCAGTCCCCCACCTCTGAGCTACTGTGTCAGCGGACAAGCATTCTGCTGTCACCATCACTTCTCAAAATCCTTTTCTTTCTTTAATGTTCAACTCAGAATGCCAACTTCTTTGTGAAGTTTTCCATGATCTCCCTAATTTTTACTGTTATATTCTTTACACCAATAATTTATATTGATTTACATGTCTATAGGAATCATGGTGTAGTAGATAGAGAACTGATCTCAAGGACAGCAAGACCTGTGTTCAAGTCCTGTATCCCATACACAGAAGAAGAGAGAGACAGAGACACACAGAGAGAGAAAGAGACAGAGAAAGAGACAGAGACAGAGAGAGACAGAGACAGAAAGACAGCTAGACAGAGACAGAGAGAGAGACAGAGACATAGAGAGAAAGAGACACAGAGAGAGACACACAAAGAGAGGTTATGTGACCCTGGGCAAGTCACTTAACTTCTTTATGACTCTTAAGTTTCAGAAAAAGCACCAAACTATATTGGTAGAGACAATGTCCTCACTGGGAGTTCCCTATATTAATGATATCACAGGAATAGCGCCATGAGCAGTGCCCCATGTGGCCCTCTAGGTCCTCAAGTGCCTCAAGGTCACAGGTTCCTCACCCATGCTAGTCCCTTATTTTCTGTCTATATATGTTTCAACCTCACATAGAATGTAAACTACTAATGGTAGGGTCTCTCCTATTTGTTTGACTCCCTAATCCACTGCAAAAAGTAGGTATTTAATAAGTGGTTGCTGAGCTAGATTGTGGTAGGTATCCATTCAATCAATAAACAAACATTTATTAAATGCCTACTGTGTGTCAGGTATTGCTACCAAGACAAAAAAAATGAAATGATCCCTTCTCTCAAGGGGCTTACATTTTTGGGGGGAGAAGGGGAGTAACAAATACCCACATACACATACACACAGGTAAGTATGTATGTGTGCATATATATGGCTATATATAAATATATAAAATACAAGATAAGGTGAATAAATACAAGTATATCTGAAGTTAAATACAAGTTAGTTAGGGAGGGAGGGAGAGAACTAGTAGTTAAAGGATCAGGAAGAAAGTGAAGCCTGAGCTGTACATTGAAAGGAGAGAGGAACTGTGAATAAAAGTAGTGAAGAGGGAGGGCATTCCTGACATGGGAGATAGCCAATGCAAAAGCATGGAGATGAGAGGAGACCCATGTGGGAGGAATAGAGAGGTCAGTTTGGCAAGATCTTAGAGTACAGAAAGAAGAGTAAGATGGCAAGACTGAAAAGATAGGGAATGACAAAATTATGAAGAGCTTTCAAAAGCGAAACAGGAATTTCTATTTTCTCCTGCAGGCAACAGTGAACCAGTAGAGTCAGATGAGTGTGGGAATGACATGGTCAGAGCTATGCTTAGGGCAAATGTCTTTGGCAGCCATGTGGAAGACAGCTTGGGGTGAGAAGAGACAACTCAAAGCAGGAAAATCAATGAGGAGTTCGTTGCAATACATTAGGTAAGAGGTCACGAGGACCTGAAGCAAGGGGATGGCTATGTGAGCAGAGATGGGCTTGGATTTGAGATATGTTGCAGAAGGGGGGAAAAACAAGATTTGACAAATGAATGCATATGTGGAGTGAGGGAAAGTGAAGAGTCCAAGACAATGCCAAGTTAAAAAACCTGCACATCTGAAATAATGGTAGTTTCTTTGAAAGTAATTAGCAAGTTTGGAAGATAAAGAGGGTTTGTAAGGAAAGGTGATTTTTTTAGACATTTTGAGTTTGAGGCGTGTCTAGAATATCCAGTTTGAAATTTCAAATATGCCATTAGTGATGCAGGACTGAATCCCAAGAGAGAGAACAAGGCAGACATGATCTGCATGCAAAAGACAGTTAAATTGATGAGAATTAAAGAGACTACCAAAAGAGGAGAGAAAAAGAAGAGGAAAGGACCTAGCAGAGACTTGGAGATGATACCCACGCATAGGGAGTGGGCTATGGATGATGAGGCAGTGAAGGGCACTGAGAAAGAACAGTCAAGTAAGGTAGGGAGAGAATCTGGAAAATCTGGAATGTTGATATAACCATAACACTCAGCCTGTCCAGCCACTATCCCTTACTCTGAGAGCCTAACCTACCCATCTCCTTCTCAGACCATACATCTCATAGGATAATGTATCTAGAGCTGGTGGGAGCATTAGAACCCATAGAGTCCAACTCTTTCATTTTATAGGGAAGTGGATTGAGGCTGAGAGAGGTTAAATAACTTTCTGAGGTTCACAGTAACTGATTGAGACAGGACTAAAACTCCAAGTCCAGCACTCAAGTTCACTGTGCCACTTAGCTTTCTCTAGATGACCTAGTAGATAAAGGGCAGGGTCCAATTCCAGAGCCAAGAAGACCCAAGTTCAAAACTGGCCTCACATTTAGTAGCTGTGAAACCCTGACCAAGTCACTTAACCTCTGTATGCTTCAGTCATCTTCTCTGCAAAATGAAGAGGTGGAGCTCGATGGTATATAATGCTCCTTCCAACTCTAGACTCATTATCCTATGAAAAATACAGATAATAAAGGCACCTTCTTTCCAAAGTTATAAGGATCAAATGAGATAATATTTTGTAAAGCTCTATATAAATGCTAGTTATTATTGGGGCAGCTAAGTGGCAACATAGTACACACAGAGATGGGCCTGGAGTCAGGAAGACTCATCTTTGTAAGTTCAAATCTGGCCTCAGACATTTACTAGCTATGTGACCCTGGACAAATCACTTAACCCTGTTTGCCTCGGTTTCTTCATCTGTAAAATGAGCTGGCGAAGGAAATAGCAAACCACTCCAGTATGTTTGCCAAGAAATTGAAAAATGACCAAACAAGTTATTATCAACATCATTATCATTTGATGCTACTTTTTAAAAATGTAATTTTACTTATCTTTTCTTTTTATATCACCTAAATTTCTCCCATATATCTCTGCCTATCGTTCTCCCATCCCAGAGAGATGGACCTTTTCACTACTTCTAATAAGGGTGATAAATGATAATAGTAATAACTCAAAAGATATAGTTCTTTGAGATTTGCATGATTCTATCCCCACAACTACACCATGAGGCATGTAGAGCAGGTATTATATTCCCTACTTTACTAATGGGAAAAATGAAACTCAGAAAGGTTAAGTGATTTACCTATGGCAGTATAGCTAGAAGGGTTAAGAAGATGAACTGAGTGACCTATACTTGACGTATTAAATGGGGAAAGACTGAAGGGAAATGACCTGGT
This sequence comes from Notamacropus eugenii, assembly GCF_028372415.1. Taxonomy (NCBI): domain Eukaryota; kingdom Metazoa; phylum Chordata; class Mammalia; order Diprotodontia; family Macropodidae; genus Notamacropus; species Notamacropus eugenii. Next base: position 421,909,808 of record NC_092872.1, on the reverse strand, counting down.
TGGAAGATTTCTGGGATACTTCCAAAAAGAGATGCATGACTACTCTGTTTGCCATTTCCCATGAGTTTCAACTCTTCTCACCAAGAGTCAAGGAGCAGAGCAGATAGAAGAAAGAGGTTTTGTTTTGTTTTGTTTTTTAAATATGGTATTCAAACTGTCTCTAAGTAGAGACCTGAAAACATCCAAACCTGAAAAAGAAATGAAGTCAACAACCTGCCTGTTAGTAAAATGATGGTAAAAAGAGCACCTGTCCAATCTGTTGCCTTGCTCTTCCTAATAGAAATTATCTTTGCTCCTCCCTTCTACAACATTCAATATGTTCCATTTAAGATAGCAGCCTCAGGCTCCATGTGAGTTCTTCAGGAACTGGAATCCTGAGGTTAGGCTGACAAAAAGGTCACTTTCATATTATCCCTCAGATAAATGAGAGTTGAGGATGTAAAAATAAGATGAGCTAATGAGTGTGATTGGGCTTTGGAACATGTTATACCAAAAGGTTATATAGGATAAAAATAAATTGCTTTTCTAAGGGTTGAGATAAATGGACACTAGACTCAAATTGAATTCCTTCAGTAAACTAAAACCAGAGAATCACAGAATTTTGCGAGTCAAAAGGATCTAAGTGACCAACTAGTCTAACACATACCCAAAAGGAATTCTAATTTCAATATGCCCAACAACTGGTCAAGCAGCCTCTGCCTGAGAACCCCTAGAAGCAACACACACCACTTCTTTAGGCAGCCTGTTATACTTTAGGATAAGTTTAATTGGCAGAAAAGTTTTCCTGAAGTCAAGCCCAAACTTATCACTTGACATCCTTCACTAGCTGCTCCTGGTTCTGCCTTCTAACTCTGCCTCCATATCACAGTCTTTCAAATACTCAAACAATGTATGACCCCCTTCCCACATTCCACCCCATCCTTCTCAGTCCCCACAGCCATCCTTTCTTCTTTATTCCAAACATTCTATTTCAAGAAAGGTTTTGAGCTTTTCCTAACATGTAGGAAGGATTAAGAAGGACAATCATAGTATCTTCTCTTACATGTTCCTCTGTGGCCCCTTCAGAGCCAGTCTTGAACCAAGAGGCAACAGTTATTGTCTTAAGTTCTCTTGCAAAGAAAGGAAAGCTTCATAAGGCTAAAAGTCACTCAGCCTTCGGGTCATACAAAAACAGGTAGTGGGCCTCACAGCCTTATGTTTGCAACCCCAATACATCTGCTTGTGAATTTTTCTCAAACTATGACAAATGGCTACCTGATTGGTTTAGTCAGTTCACATTTTCATAATATCTCATGACAAGAGTCTTTGAATGACTGAGTCACAGTATTTCAGAGCTGGGAAGGACCTCACATGTCATCCAGCACAACCCTTTAATCTTGGAAGAATCTTTTGATAATAAACAACACAAGTGACCATTCCAGTCTCCACTTGAACACTTCCAATCCCAAGGATGAGATACTCAATTCCACTGTTAAATAGCTCTTATTTTTAGAAAGTTTTATTTTCTTATACTCTTTCAAAATGTGACCCTAAAATGAGTTCTCTCCTTGGGCAACTCAGAATAAATTCAATCCCCCTTCTATTTACATCCCTTTAGCTGCCTGAAGCCAAGCATTTTTTTGTCAGCCCCACCCCCCCGCTCCACTCATTTCATCTTCTTCAGATCAACCAACCTTCACATGATATGACTGACCCAATTTCTGACTCACCTCTAACTTGTCAACTTTTCAAGTCTTCTTATGGACCCAGGATTCACAACCTTGGAATAACTCCATTTTCCATCATCTTATGGATTCAGACTCCACAACATCTCTCACATCAATTCCTTCTTTTGTCTCATAAGATAAGCACCATAGTTTAGAAAACCCTTGTCATCTCTCAGTTGAATTCCTGCAATTTCCTACTATGATCCGCTGTCTTCAGTTACCCACCTACCCACCTCCATCCCCCACATAGCTGTCACATTGATATTTATCAAGTACACATCCTACAATGACATTGATCTGTTCAAGAACTTTCAATGGCTCCCTATTACCTCTTGCCACTGGACTTCGATGACTCTTGAAGACAGACTGAGGCTAGCAATTTTGTGCAGCTTTGCCTCACTTAAATCCAATTCATGTGAAACCAAGATATCTTACATGATGACACTGGTCCTCTTCAAAAATGAAAGATGAACAAGATCCCATGCAAACTCTTCTTTCCTTCACAGTCTGATTCTAATGCATCCTTCTAAGTTGACTTCACATTATTTCCCCTTCACATATTCTTGGTTATAGGCAAAACTAGTTTATATGTGGTTCTTCACACCTCACATTCCATTGCCTGTCTCCATGCCATTGGAAAGACTGTCATGAGGAATGTTCTTCCTCATCTCTGCCCTCTGCAATCCTCTGCTCTCTTCAAGGATCTGCTCAAATGCTCTTTTTAACACGAGGGTTGTTTCCTGATTCCTGTTTTTAGTAGTCTTCTCTCCACTGCCATATGCCTTTCTGTATATTTCCTATTTATTTATCTGTGAATATATTGGTTCCCCTCAGTAGAACATAAGCTTCTTGAGGGCAGGGGTGGTTTTATTTTTGCCTCTATATCTCTAGGGTTTAGAACAGCTCTGGTACATAGCTGGCAAATAACAAAATGTGTATTAAAATGAGTAAGCCATGAAATATTCATCAACATGGGTATCATCCCCACTTTACTCAAGTTTATCAATGTGCCCTATAAAATATGGTACCCAGAATGAAACACAATCACTCGGATGAGTTACTATCTAGCTAGAGGGCAAAGGATTCACCAGATCCTTTGTTCAGCACGTTATGCTCTTGTCACTGCAACCCCATGTCATATTAACTTTATTTTAGTTTAGTTTTTGCTCCTCCATCAATAAAACAAGTTCCTCACACAAGGATGCTCTGACAAAGCTCTGGCAGTCCTTACAGCCTGCATCTTTGGGAAATCCTCACAAATTCTACTGCCTGCTTGCTCTCCAGTAGATCATATCCTTGAACACTGTCTATTCCTGGCATCCCTGGACAAAGACAAATTTATTAGGATTAAAGAAGACAATCCAGCAGCCATTGGCACCTAGGTGGTGCAATGAGTAGAGCACACTGGTCCTAGAGTCAGGAGATCTGAATTCACATTCCACCTCAGACACCTACTAGTTGTTTGACTTTGAGCAAGTCATTAATCTCTGTTTGACTCATTTTCCTCAACTACAAAATGGGGATAATGAGAGTATTTCTTAGCTGATAGTAAGCACTTAATGATTATTGACTGATTATTGTGAGGATCAAACGAGTTAATATTTCTAAAGTCCTTTGCAAATGCTTATCATATAGTGAGCACTAGAAGAATGTCTTATCTCCTCCTTCACAATCAATTGCAGGTTTGCTAAAATCATGGTGAAAAGAAAAGTGGATTTGGAGTCAAAGAACCTGGCTTCAAAGCCTCACTTTACCAATTCCTTTGGGTAACTTTCAATTTAGGGAAGTAATTTCACTCCTTGGGATCTCAATTTATCCATCTGTAATCTGAGTAGGTTGGACTAGATGAGATGCCAAAGCTTTGTGGCACAGTGGATAGATAGCAAGACTTAGACTCAGGGAGATCTGAATTCAAATCCTGTCTTAAACACTTACTTTGTGACCCAGGGCCTCTTTTAGCCTCAGTTTCCTCATCTGTAAAGTAAAAATAAACAAGAGCACCAACCTCACAGGGTTTTTACAAGGATCAAATGACAATAACATTTGTAAAGTGCTTCCCAAAACTTAAAGTGCTTCATAAATGACAGATATTATTACTGTTATCTAAGATTACTTTCAATTCTCAAGCCATAATTTTATAAGACAATGATGCCAAGCAGGCTATATGGTAGTGATGCTGGCCTCTTACCTTTCTGAAAATCCACCTGTTAGTCAAGTCTAGTCTTAAAGACAGACTTCTGCTCACTGTCTCTGAAACTGATTTGTAAATGGCATATGGCTAAGACTGACAGGAAGGAAGAAAGGAAGGAAGGAAGGAAGGAAGGAAGGAAGGAAGGAAGGAAGGAAGGAAGGAAGGAAGGAAGGAAGGAAGGAAGGAAGGAGGAGGGAAAGAGAAAGAGAGAGAAATAAAGAGAGAAAAAGAAAGAGAAAAAGAAAGAAATAGAGAGAGAGAAAGAAAAAGAGAGAGAAAGGAAAAGGTAAAACTTTACCATTTAATTGACAGGCTATTGAGACACTGAGCTCAGGTACAATGAGGCTGACATGGATGAGGCCAGCTGCAAAGACAGTGCCACAGTCTCCAGGACATACATATTGCAGCCACTCTCCCAGCTACACCTTTGGCTACCACCCTCACCATCAATGACCTTGGGAAGACTTAGCTTTTTTATTCCATCACAAACATGAGATCTGACAAGTGACACAAAAGCCAACATGCAGAGAAGTCATTTAGAAGGCATCAAGGGGACATTTCATTTTTTATAAAATGAATTTTATAAATTTTAAAAATTGAATTTTTACCAGTTTGAAACCTTTTAAAGTGGCCAGTTAAGAGTGTCTAAATGATTTGATTTCCATTTCTCCCTAGGTTGCACAATGTCATATTGTAGCAAAGGAGATGATAACCATGGTGATGAGAATGCTGGCTTACATCCAGGAATTCATGAAAAGTCAATATTCAACAAAAATTTATTAATCACCTTCTGTATACCCAGCACTTGTGTACATATTAAAGGAATGTTTGAGAAGTCCTTTCTCCTCACAAAGACCTTGTGTCCTACTTGAGGTAACAAGCTGATACCTCTGAAATGCCTATAAAGCTGTTTTATATCTTCTGCATCACTCTCTGAATTTCCTGGGATTGTGATTCTTCTGAAATCATACCTATGATCTCCCAAGGTAATGTCTACATGTTAATTACATACATGTAAAAGGGACAATGTGGTACAATGGAAGAAGTCCTAGTGTTGGAGTCAGAGGACCTGGGTTCAAGGCCTGTCTCTGCTAATTAATACACATAAGATCTTAGCTAGTGATAATAATAATGTACATTTTATATAAATGCTATATGCAGTTGGGACAGCTAGGTGGCACAGGGAACAGAGTACTGGGCTGGAGTCAGAATGAGACCTGAGTTCAAATCCTGCCTCAGACACTTGCTAGCTGGACACGTACTGACCTGGGAAAATCACTTAACCCTGTTTGCCTCGGTTTCCTCATCTGCAAAATGAGCTAGAGAAGGAAACAACAAACTGTTGGGAATACCCCAAATAGAGTAACGAAGAGTCAGATATAGCTACAATGACTGAATTACAAGAAAACATAGACTTACTATGTGTTCAGCACCATGCTACGTGCTCTACAGATATTTCCGCGTTTGACCCTCACGGCAATCCTGGGAGGTAGGTATTATTATCCTCCTCATTTTGCAGATTAGGATCCTGAGAGAGCCTAGGGACTTGCCCAAGGTCACACAGCTAGTTTGTATCTGAGGTCAAATCTGAACTTGGATCTTACTGACTCCAGGTTTTGTGCTCTGTTGTTCTGTCTAGCTGTAAGACACCTACCTATGTGGACTTCACTTTCCCCATCTGTAGAAGAAGGAGGATGAACTAGACCAGGAGTGGGGAACTTGTGGCTTCAAGGTCACATGTGGCCTTCTAGGTACTCAGGTGCAGCCTTTTGACTGAGTCCAAGTTTTATAGAATAAATCTTTTTATGAAGAGGACTTGTTCTGTGAAATTTGGATTCAAAGGGCCACACTTGAGGACCTAGAATGCCACACATGGCCTCAAGGCTGTAGGTTCCCCACCCCCAGACCACACGGTCTTAAAGGAGGTCTAGACTGCAAAACTGAAAGGAGCTGTTTTCAATGTGAGGAACACTTGGTAATGCAGATGAAATCCATTCATAACTTAGTAAATAAGTCCTAGGGAGGTACCTGAGAGATATATAGGCCAAGTGATATGCCTTAGGTCAAGCAGCTAATATATAAGTTATCAGAGGCAGCATCTGAATCCAGGTTTTCCTGGTTCCAAATCTGGCATCTTATCCATTCCATCACATTGCTCTTAGAAGCATTATACATTTATAAATATAAAAATGATAACCAAATGCATATGACCAAAGGGGGTCATATGCAATATCTCATTTGAGCTCAAAATATTCTCCATTAAGAAAAGATGTAAGAGCATTTTGCCTATTTTAAAAATAAAGAAACTGAGGATGAGAGAAAGTTGTGATTTGCCCATGATGACATATACCACCAATATTACAACTGGTTCATGGTATTTGCTATTATTATCTTCAGTCATTTTTCAGTCATATCCAGCTCTTCTTATCCCATTTGGAATGTTCTTGACAGATACTGGAGTAGTTTGCCATTTCCTTCTCCAGCTCATTTTGCAGATGAGCAAACAGGGTTAAGTGACTCATCCAGTCACACAGCTAGTAAGAGTCTGAGGCCAGGTTTGAACTCAGGAAGAGGAATCTTCCAGACTCTATACCCTGCCCTCTATCCACTTAGTCATCTAGCTTCCTGTGTGATTAGTTGTGACTAATAAAGTATTCAATTGCATGGATCACCCAGTGAGAGAGATTCCTAGAAATGGAAGGGAGGTCACAGAGTCCAGCACCTACCCAAACAAGGTTGAGGCAGCTAAGATAAGGAGGGGAGAGAAGACTAAGAACTTCTTTTCCCAAGATTGCAATACTGATAAGAATAAAATGACTATGGTTCTACAAGTCTCCTCCAGCTATGCTGTGTCCCTGTAGCACTTAGTAATAAAATGCTTTAAACATACTGTAAGGTGTAGACTTCAGAAAAACCTGGAAAGATTTATATGAACTGATGCTGAGGGGAGCAGAAGCAGAACATTATACATAGTTACAGTCACGCTGTGTGATGACTAACTTTGATAGAATTAGCCCTTCTCAGCAATGCAAGGTTGCAAGACAACTCTGAAGAGTTCATCATGGGAAATGTTATTCACATCCAGAGAAAGAACTGCAGATTCTGAATGCAGATAGAAGCAAAGCATTTGCTTTCTCTCCCTTTTTTGTTTTGTTTCTTCTTTCTCATGGTTCATTCCATTGATTGTAATTCTTCTTTACAACATGACTAATGTGAAAATGTATTTAATATGAATATAATATGTAGAGCTCACATCGGGTTGTACCCTGTCTTGGGGAGGTGGGAGGAGAGGGAAGGGGAGAAAATTTAAAACTCAAAAGCTTGTGGAACTGAATATTGTAAACTAAAAACAAATAAATCAATTTTAAAAATATATACTGCAAGGAAGAGTAATGGGCTGTGCTTCACGGAGTGCAGGAAGGCAGCAAGCCCTGGATTCAGAGTCAGAACACTAGTACATGGATCCCAGCTCTGCCATTTACTAATGGTGCAACCTTGGATACATCACTTCTCCCTGAGCTTTAATTTCTTCTTTTGTAAAACAGAAGGATTAGACTAGATCAGCCCAAAGATCCCACCTAGCCCTTGTTATTCTGAGATCTGCATCCTTCCCAGCAGGCCAAACTGAAGGATCTCAGGTTCAGAGAGATGTGGGGACAGGAAACAACATGGAAAGGGTACTCCAATGAACCCAGTTGTGTTTGTCCTTCATTTCTGAAGAGGACCGTGACATCAGGGAGATGACGACATGACACCGCTGACTTTGACTTGAGTGAGGGAGGGCTGTGCAGGTCACCAGCCTCACTTCTCCTCCAGAGCCATCTGGATCCGGTGACCAGACATGCATCAAGATGACTGGAGATGACCCAGGATGCAATGGGAGACCCTGGCCCTTTTAGGCTAAGGCCTTTTCAGGTACTCACGTAGAGTGAGGTAATGCCCATTCAGTGAATAGGCCTCTGTAAGAAGTAGTCAAGGGATGGTCCCTTTAATTAGAAAAAGAAAAAAAATCAAGCTGGAAGGGCAAGACCCTCAGGGTTGCTGTTCCAAAGAGAGACAGTTAGTAATGATATTAACTTTAAGCCAGGAGGAATAAATCCAGTACTGGGGTAGCAAGGAGAAGAAAAGAATGAAGTCTTAGGGAACAAACAATACCTGTGTGTTGACAAAACTTTGTCCCCTGTCACCTCTTCCATGAAGTCCCCTCCCACCTGCCCAATCCAAAGTTCTCACAATTCCCCCTTACAGTGGAAGAAATATTAAGCACCTCTTCCTTTCTCTGAAGATGTGGAGAGTCTTATCAGTTTGAAATCCTGCATATGATAGTATTCAATGTTAAAAGAATCTTATCCTTTCGAGAATGGCTATGAGGGGATAACTTTGGGGAGTTCACAATAATTCATAAAGATTATCAGGATGTCAACATGCTACAGTGAAAAGAATGCTGAATCTGGAGATAGAATCTGGGTTCAAATGTTCTCTGTCATTCCCTATCTGAGAGACCTTCAGCAAGGCACCTAACCTGACTCGGCTTTATCTGTTAAATGAGGACATTGGACTAGATGAGGAGTGGAGAACCTGCAGCCTTGAGACCACATGTAGCCCCTCTGGTCCTCAAGTGTGGCACTTTAATTGAATCCAAACTTCACAGAACAAATCCTTTTATTAAGGATATATTATTATTGTTCTGTCAAGTTTTAATTCAGTCAATTGTTGTTCTGTCAAATTTGGGTTGAGTCAAAGGGCTGCACTTGAGGACCCAGAGGGTTGCATGTGGCCTCAAAGCCGCAGGTTCCCCACCCCTGGACCAGATGAACTCTCAAGACCCTCCTGGCTCCAAAGATTTGCTCTTATAATCTATTAACACATTGTGAGAGGATGGCAATGTTCTCAAGTAGAATGAGATCCCACCATGAGGAAAGTTTGGACCTTGAAGTACCAATATCATCACCATAATAAACCAAAGAACTATGTCTGTAACCTCCCCATGTGCTTAACAAATACTGCCTTTGGTTTGTAGTTATGTGTATGTATATAGTATTTTCTCTCTAACTAAACTAGGAGCTCATTGAGGTCAGGGACCATGAAACTTCCACTAAATCCCCTCCTTCTAACATATGCACACTAAGCTCAGGTCTTTGTCTACAATAAAAGCTCAGTAAATATTTGATGAACTGAATTGAACTAGGGTAAATTAAAGGTGCTAATTGCAGACCAGTATTCACTTTGCCTAAAATTGTATTGCTGGAGCTTAGGAAGACACACATTTGCCCTTGTGGGCAAAGACAAGCTTGATGTAAAGCAGAGGCCCAGTACAAGAATGTTAACCAAAAGTGATAAGGAGTTGTGATGAAGAAGCAGAGGAAGAGTCATTTCTGCAAAGGTAAAAATGTCACACATACACGCACACGTACACACACATGTATATATATATATTTTATAAATGTATATTTCTATGTATGTATATATGTATGCATGTGTATATGTATGTATGATGTGTGTGTACACATATGTGTGTGCATATGAATACATGTGTGTATATGTGTGTATATGGCATGGGAAATTGTAAACCAGCCTTTGAATCAAGAAGTTGTCAATCCAAATCCTACGTCTGACATGTAACAGTTGTGGGCCAATCAATGAATTTCTCTGTTCCTGGGGCAGACCTGTAAGACTACTGGGCACAGAAAAGCTTCGTAAGAAGAAGGGGTTCTCACACATTGAAGAAATCCCAGGTCCACACAAAAAACAAAGATAATTTTTTTAAAGTCACTAATACCTATGAGAAAAGCAAACAGGCAAGCTGAGCATTCATTGCCTTTTCAAAATACAAAATGCTAGGCACTAGGAAAAGCCAGGGACAGACCAACAGAGATATGGGAGAAAGGGAGGGAGTCTGGCCCTGGCTGGACTGCCAATCCTTTCCCACAAAAGTTGTGCAACATACAGTTAGCCCCTTGGTTCCTACCGTGCTGCTCTCTAATGGTTTGCAACACACCATTTAGCAGTGAATTATGCGGAATCTTATACTGTTACAGCTAATGCTGTCTTGTTTACTAATGAATTCATGTGCGCGAACAGGATTCTAAGCCCCTCTAGGGCCAAGTTTCATAGTACTGGTAAATTGCCACAAGACAGGCCACTGGTAATTGGTTACCTGTTGTTTGACGATCTGACAGACTGAAACATCTTTTTCACTTCCATAGTGTGACCCTGCCCTATCTCTTATTATCCTCACCATTATCCTATTATTATGAGCGTTAAGATTAATAGTTAGCGTTTACATAGCGATTTAAGGTTTGCATATGTCCTTTACATAAGCTTTACATATGTCCTATGTGATATTATTCATTATCTCAGTTGATACAAGTCACCATCAATGATGTTGAAAAAGATGACTTCATAGTTTCGTGTTACATAGCTCATATCTTACTTGATTTTTACAATCAGCCTGTGAGAGTGTGGAGGGATTTCCACACTTATGCTGAAAATATCTATACATGTCCAGATACTTCTCTCTCTTGTGAGACTATAAGTTCTTTGAGGAATTTTTGTACTTTTTATTCTTGTTTTCTGTGTACCAAACACGGTAGCATTAGACATGATGAATACTCGTCGATTAACTGATTATTTTCATTTTACATGAGGAAACTGAAGTTCAAAGGAAAAAAGCAACTTGGCTAACATTCCATAGGCAGGAAGCACCAGAGTCAGGATTCGAATCCAGGTCTTCTGACTCGTAATCCCTTACTCTTTTCACTCTACCACAGTGTTCTCTCCAGCTACTTTTCTTTGCTCCCTTCCTCCATCCCTAAATGGAGAGTAGCTTTTTAGGCTCAGATTGGGCCCCTTCCCTGACTCTTTCTACACACCCTTTCTTGAGGAGCTCATCTTCTCTAACATCTTCCAGTGTTACAACCATGGGTACTCCCCACACAAGGAGGAGTAAGAATGAAATAGAGAGAAGGAAGAAGAAATGGCCATGGGGGGAATGCAGGCAGTCACCTTGCAATCTGGGGCCAAAGGTGTCTTTATTTTTGACTACATAAGACGGGTATCTTAGACCTGGGTAGAGGCACCCAGAATGCTCAGTTCAACTGAATTCCATCTAGTTCCATTCAGTAAACTTACATTAAGGAAAAGAAAGATGTCTTCTCAATGAGAGAAGAAGGGATGGGGGAAGAGAATTTGGAGCTCAAAATTTTAAAAATGAGTGTTAAAATTGTTTTTACATGTAATTGGAGAAAAAACAAAATATTAAATAAATAATTTTAAAAGAAAAAAAAGAATAAGAAAGAACATGAGAACAAGATGATGCCTTCCCACCCCCATATATACACTGCAGCCTGACAGAATTGGAGAAGAAATAGGATTCTGGTAACCACCAAAAGGAGACAGGTACTTCAAGACAACATAAAGTCATTTTCCCACAGGACAAATCAACATCGCCTCCTACAAATGCTAAGGTGTTTCGAGTATTAATGATGAATCTTTTTGAAAAAAAATAGCACACACACAACTGGCATTTCTTTAGTAGACTGTTTTTATGGAATACTTTCTACCTAATAAATCTGTGAGTAGTTTAAATACTATAGCCCTCATTTTAAAGATGCAGAAACTGCCCCCAGACAGGGGATAATACCCAAGGTCACACAGCAGAGCTGAAAGGCAAACTTGGTCTACAAAATTCAAGTTCAGAGCTGTAAGTGACACAATGGGTAAGAATGCTAGCTAGACTTGGAAGTCAGGAAGACTCAAATAGAAATCCTGCTTCTGAAGCACTCTGTGTGACCTTAGGCAAGTCACTTAACCTCTGTATCAGTTTCTTCATCTGTGAAATGAGAAGCACAAATATAGCAACCCTGCAGGGTTGTTATAAGCATCAAATGAGAAAGGCTTTGCAAACTTGATGATGATGAGTCTAGAGGGTCCTCCAAAGCACAACCAATTAATAAAAATGTTTTCTAGCCATCCCACTCTGAGCCACACTCAAAGTGACTTTCCTCAAACTGACTGTGCCCATCCCTATTGGCAAATTCCATGATAATCTTTTCATTTTTAATTAGATCTGTGATTTCATCAATGTAAGGAACTACAGATGAGGAACTCCCTCTATAGAAGCAGGTCAGGACCTTCTCTGTAACTTAGAGTCTTAAGAGCCCTGAAAGAGTAAGTGAACTGACCAGAGTCATGCAGCCAGTATGTACCAGAGGCAGAACTTGAACCCAGGACTTTCTGGGCCTGAGCACAGCTCTCTAGTCATGAAGCTATACTGAGTTTCTTTGTAAATTGTATGCACACGTATGCAGACGATCTCTCTGCCCATTCACATTTGTAGGGGATGGCAGAGCAAACCTAAGTGCACGCTCACTCTGATTTCCATTAGCTCTGAGGATAGTTTTTGCCTGGACTGAGATTAGATGATTATCCTTTATGCCAATAATAACCTCCTCTGCAATGGCAGGCTCAATTCCATTAAGAGAAGGCTCTTTTCCATGTATTAGGTTTAAGTGAGGCCATTTCGCAGGCCTCTGTCTACATCCATTCAGTGAGTGGCTGACAAAGGGAAAAAAAGATGAGATAGAACAAACATAAATTCCCTCTCAGGACAAGCTAAATTCAAAGTCCCATGGTTAATGTGATCCAGAAAAATAGAGCCATTTAGATCAATATGAGGAAGAGAGTAGCAAAATTTCAGAGAATATCGGAGCAGGAAGGACACTAAGAGAGACCATGGGCAAGTGATTTAACTTCTTGGAACCTCAGTTTCCTCCATATGAAATGGGGCTAATAATACCTGTGGCACTTACTTCATAGGTGAGGCTCCAATGAGATACCAAAGGAAATGGACTTGGCATCAAATATACCTAGTTTAAAATCCTGCCTCAGATACTGGATAAGTCATTTAACTTCTCAAAGTGTCATTGGATTCAATGACAACTCTTTGGCCCTAGGATCTTTCTAGACCTATCCCTTCATTTTGGAGAAGACGAAACCGAGGCTCTGAAGGGAAGGAACTGGAACCAAGCTGCACGCAGAGAGCCAATGAGGGAACCAGGATTAGAACCCAAGTCTCTTGACTTCCTGTGGAGGGATGTTCAATTAGCTCCTAACTAAAATCAGATGACAGCCCAGATATCACTGGAGTTTAGATTTGCAGCTTAAAGAGAATTTAGAGATCAAACCCTGTCCTTTTTTTCCCTAGTAAAACAAGAACCAGAGAAGTTTAGTGACTTACCTAGGGTCATGTAGATGGCATGTGCCTGGGCTAAATTTCGAAAATTGTGTCTCAGACTCTAAATTCAGCATTCTTTCCACTGACACTTCTACAACCAAATCATTTCCAAACTCCGCTCATGTCTCCCTCCCTACCCCACTGCCCCCAGAGGAAAGGGAAATGGGCCCAAATTGGAAACGTCCTACAGAAATGATAGATACATTGAATTTCATAAGTAGGGGCAGAAAGGGAATTTCAGAAGTAGAAGAAACATCAGAAAATAACCTCCTCCTCATTTTACAGATAAGAAAACTGAGCACAACAGAGGGGAAAGAACCTGCCAAAAGTCTCACAGCTGCTGGAGCAGAACCAGGACTCAGACTCTGAGGATAGTAGGCATCAATGATACCAGGCCATCTCCTAAGAATAATTATAATGAATTTTCTTGATAACATCACAGTGATCACTCTATGGTACAACAGAAAGAACGCTGAACTTGAAGTCACAGGACCCGAGTCTGAATCCCGATCTTGGCACTAGTCACCTGTGTGACCTTGGGCTAGTCATTTCATCTCTCTAATCCATATTTTCCTCATCTCTAAAATGGTGCCATCATCCCCCACCTCCCAATACTGGTTTGAGAATTATGTAAGATAGTTATGAAATGCTTTGCAAACATTAAACTGTTATACAAATATAAGTAATAATAACACTTTTCAACTACGAGAAACCTTTCCATGTAGCCAATAGTTCACAGTCCAATGAATATTAAGAAGGGCAGGACGATTAATTTGCCCCAGTCTGTTTCTGTCTGAACTCCATCAAAAAAGATAATAATGAAGTGAATAGCAATGACACTAATACTTCCATTTCTGTGTCATTTTACAGTTTACTGACCATTTTGTCACGTACTTGCTCAACAATTCTTAACAATCATTTTTTCAAGGAGTCTTCAAAATACCTCATTTTACAAGTGAGGAAACTGAGGCCCAGAAGCAAGAAGTCATTTCCCCCAGACCAATTAATGAGTATGTGGCAGAGCTAGGATTCCAACACTGGTCACCTAAGTCTGGGGTTTTTTCTCAGGGCTCATGGTGCTGTGGTGCACAATGTCTCTATTGTGATGATGCCCTCAGATAAAAATCACAGACTAAATAATGACTGTCTCACAAGGCACTGGAGCACTCCTTGGAAGAAAACAACGAAAAAGCCTCTAGAAAGAACATGGCTTTTCCCTTTGCTTGAAGGTGGGGTTTCAGTGGAGAACAGTACTGCATTTGGAGACATACCAGAATGATCAAAGTCAGGCGACACCAAGTATCACATCCCAGACAAGAGCCTTCCCTTCAACCCAGAGAGAGGCAGGGAAGGCTGACAGAAAGAAATGGCCTTTGAAACAGAAAGGCAGGACCCAGAGGCCAGGCAACAGCTCTGGCACCCAGGCGAGAAGGCATCGGTCCAGAGATAGCCCCAGCACAAGCTCTCCTGGGGGAAGGCAGTCAGAGCAAGCAGCAGACATGCGCAGGGAAGCAGGGCAGGATTCTAAACACGATCAGAGTGAAGGATGGGCTAAGCCAGATCTCAGGAAAACTGTCCGAAGCAGCAAGTGTATGCTTGGCTGGAACAAAGCATCACATCCTCTGAAGACAGTGCTTTCTATTCAGGTCATCTGTCTTAACACTTGTCTGTGCACACATTTACACGTACATGTACACCTTTACACATGTCTTCCCATGTGTTTATGCACACACATTCACATATATTTATACAGGTATATTCACATGTGTTTATACACAGACACCTCACTTCAAGCAAAGAAAGGATATTAACAATAACAAAACACAAATATTCATTGACTTCCTCCTATGAATAGAATGTACATTGCTCTCAGATTGTGAGATACATACATACATAAGATACTCAGTCCACTTAATATTCCAATTAGTGTGTGTGCACATGTATATAAAATGTATTCATATAATACATGTATATGTATAACAAGTAATATGCTGTGGCCAGAATTTGATGAGTAGAGGGAGGATGGACTTTGTTGAATTGAGGAAACCACATAGTCCTGTCAAGAACTTCAAGTTTTCATTGTCAAAAACGCCCAGATTTGAGACATCACTATTCTCTAAAATACATTTATATGACTTTGAACCACAGAACACCATGCTGTCTAAAGAATCAGAAGCCTAAAGGACAGTGTGAAGACACACGGTGAAATCAAAGGAAGAGGAATTCCAAATCTTAATAACTACTCTCTATCCCAGGGATCAGCTAATGAAACATATCTTTCTCCTTATGGTACAGAGATTAGAAGGACAGAAAGTTATATACATGGTAAGACACAATCATTGTACTGATTGTTTCTGTTTAGGTCTTTTTCTTTGTTACCTACCTCCAGATAACAATCCAGAAGAAGACAGTGATATAAGAACAAAAGGTATCAATAAATTTTATTTTCTTAAAAGAGAATGGATGTAAGCTGGCTACACCATACTGCCAATAATGACTCAAATTAAGAAGTAAAGTAAAAGATATTATCAGGGATATGTATCAGCAGAAAAGGGGGGCTATCCTGGAATCCACAAAATAGAATTTTAAAAATAAAGGCAGGTCTCTAGAGGGAAATCCCCTATGTGTGACTCTAGGAAGGACAGAGATAAGAATTTCAGGGAATGTGGACTGGTCGAAATCTGTATTGGAGGAGGGATTATGTGAATCAGTGCCATGCTAAAGAACACTTTGCTAAAGTAGGTTCTTGGATACTACAGCAAAAACAAAACAAAACAAAACAAAACAAAAAAAACCAGGTACAGTCCTTTTCCTTAAGAAATTTACAGTCTGGCACTGAAGAAAAATATGCAAATAACGACAGTGTAAGTTAGAGTAGCCAGTGTAGTATGCATGATAAAGTAAGGGCTGGCCTCTCACATCAGGAAGACCTCTACCATACACTGTCTGCGAAACGATACACAAGTCACTTAAAGTCTTATGATGCCTCAGAAAACTCTCTGAGCTACAGAGCAGGCCTAGATCTGCAGTGAGGGAATCTCCTCGCTGAGAATTCTGGACATAAATAAAATCACATATAAAGTACAAAACAAAAGGGGGAAATTTTTCAAAAAGGTAAGTGGACAAGAAGGGTACAAATAGAATGCTATGTGTAAGGGTAGGGGGACAGGGATCATTTCTGACCGGAGGGATAAGGGAGTATTTTATGGGAGAGGCAGCATTTGGGTGGAGTCTTGAAAGATCTTGATAGAAAAAAGTAAGAAGAAATAATAAGTTAAATGGATTGGGGAGCATTTATTTGACTTTGCAAAAGGTAATGGACATGAGTAGATGAAATTCTAGATAGGTTCTTCAAAGACAATTTCTGGAAGAGCACAGAAAGGCATGTCTAATTGCATAAGTGGAAGAAATACTCATGCTAAGATCACTGAAACATTTCAATATTTCCTTAGCAAATGTATCCATAGCATCATGGACCTAAAGATAGAGGGGACCTCAGAGACTATCTAGCTCAATTTGCTTATGGAGAAATGGAGAAACTGAAACCCAAGAAATCTGAAAGTTTTGCCCAAAGCAAGACAGATAGTAGGATTACAAGGATTTGTACCCATATCTACAAACTCCAAAGCCAGTGTGTGTTTGAAAAAAACAAATTGCACTGCTATTGTCTTTATTTTCATTCTGGAGTGATTCTGGAGAATGCCCCCTTAGTTCATTTAAGGGGAATTTGATTTACAAAAAAAAATAGATTTAGGTTATCCTTTTTAGGAACATACCTACTGTGCAAAGCGAGATCTGCCTGGGCTGTAGTCAGGGCAGAAAGTAAGAATAACATACGTGCCATAGTTCTTGATGCTTGCAAGGGAAGGAGTGCTCCTACATAGTACTCCACTACATCAGCAAAAAACTCTGGAAAATGAATCTGGAATTATACTATGCACCCATAGCAAGGGCACAGTTTGTATTATATATCAAAGTGGAGTTTGTCTTCCAGAATCTCCCTGACTTTTCAAAGACAATTAAGGCTAACCCCATTATTTGCAAGTGCTGGTAGCCCAAGCAACCTTTTCTACTCTGCACATTATGGAGAGTGGTACCCCTAGAGAGCATAGCACTTAATCTATCATGGTCTCTGCTCCAGAGTCATAAATTTGTCCAGAAAGTTTAGAGGACCAAAAGTCATGATAATGCTAGAAATTCATTCCTAGCTTGCCTATATGTTCCAATTATTCAGTATTTTTCCAAACAACAAAGAAAATTTGGTTGCTGTCAGATACTATTTATGAAGAGCGATAGTCAGTCAATAAGAATTTATTAAGACTGCATGTGCCAGATGTGCCAGGTACTGTGCTAACGTTTGGGGATACAAAGAAAGGCAGAACAAAAACAAAAACAGTTCCAGCCCTCAAAGAATTTACATTTTAATGATGGAGACAATGAGTAAATAACTGGGTGGACATTTGTATCAGCAAGCACCCTGACATATCCAGGATGGCCGATCAGCAGAGGTTCTTAGATCTGCTTTTCTAAAAGGAAAGTCAACAATCCACTTTCATTACATTCAACAACAGATAAAATACAGGCAGAGAAATAGAGACCAACAGACAGGGCTTCCAACTGTCTGACCACAGGCAATACATTCATCACGGATCAACAGACAGATCCAACTGTCTGACCACTACATACATAGTTAGTTACCACAGAGAGAAGCACCAACATCTGGGTTTTCAAAATGTGGGGCTCCTTAACAGCTACCCAAAGTCTCATCTGGCACATGAACCTTTTTCCAAAGCAAAACCTCACCTCAGAGTAAATACATACATACACACACACACACACACATACATACATACACATACACACATTTTTCAGAGCCAGAGGGCACAAACCTTGTACCCAGTGACTCATTAACAATTAACAAAAAGTGTGGGCCTTTCTACAAAAACAAGCCTACCCCAATCAAGTTTCCCCCAATGGGTTTTACTTGAGTCCTATTAATGAGTGGGGAAGATCTAACTCTCAATAACATTACAACATATAAGATAAATGTGGAATAGATGAAAGATAATAAAAAGGGGAAGCCATTAGTTACTAGGAAAATCAGGAAAGATTTCCTGCAGAAAGTGGAATTGGGCCTGAGTCTCAAAGAAAACTAAGAAATCTAAAAGTCAGAAGAGAAGAGAAAAAGCATTCTGGGCATAAGAAGTAGTCAGTACAAAAGCATAAAAACATAAGATGGAGTAGTGGATTCAAGGAACAGAGAGTAGACTAGTGAAATTAGATTTTACAGTGAATGGAAGGAAGTAAAGTGTAGGAAGATTGGAAATATAGAAAGAGGTCAGGTTATGAAAAGTATTGAATACACAGAAGAGTTTAGATTTGATCCTGAGATAAGAGGCAGTTACCAGAACTCACTGAGTATTGGAGATGTTGACATGATCAGAACTTTGCTTTAGAAAAATCACTTTGGCAGCTGAATGGAGTATAGATTGGTGTGGGGAGAGGCTTGAGGCAGGGGGACCAGTCAGAAGGCTATTACAATAGACCAGGCAATAGGTAACAAGGATCTGAACTAGAGTGTTGAGTATGTGAATAGAGAGAAGGGGACTGAAATGACAGATAGTATGGAGTTAGACATAAAAAGATTTTTCAGTAGATTGGTTACATGAAATGAGTGAGAATGAAGAGCCAAAGATGACACCACAGTTGAGGGTCTGGGAGATTGGGAAGATGATGACAGTCATAATAAAGTTAGGAAAAGGAGATGTTTTAGGCGGAAACATAATCAGTTCTCTTTGGGGAGTTGAAGCTGCCTACAGGTTTATCCCAGTTAAGATGTGCAAATGGCAGAAGGTCATATGGGGCTATAGCTCATGAGAGATACTATCGTTGGATATTAAGTGTGTGTGGGGAGAGAGAGAGACAGAGAGACAGAGAGAGACAGAGACAAAGAGACAGAGACAGAGAGACACACACAGAGAGAGAAGAGAGAGAGAGAGAGAGAGAGAGAGAGAGAGAGAGAGAGAGAATCTTAGATATTTGGCTGAGATGCAGCTGCAAAAAAGAGACAATTTAACCTATAGGAACTGATGAGTTCATCAAATGAGATAGTAAATAACAAAAATAAATTCTCAGGATAAAGCCTTGGGGGATACTCATGTTATTAGGTATGATATAGATGATGAATCCACAAAAGAGACAGAATAGGATTGGTTAGACAGAAGAGAAGAAAACCAGGAGAAAGCAGTGTCACAAAACCCAGAGAGGAGAGACCATCAGAAGGAGAAAATAACCTATAGTACTAAATATTACAGAAGCGAAAAAGGATGAGTACTGAGGAAAAAGCCATCAGGACTAGCAATTAAGAAATCACTGGTAACTCCAAAAAGAACAAATTCAGTTGAATGATAAGGTCACAAGGCCCATTGGAGAGGACTTAGAAGATGATAAGAAAACAAGAAGCAGAAATATTGAGTGTAGAAAGCTTTCCCAGGGTCACAAAGGAGAGGAGATATTTGGGACAATATCTAGTGAGGATGGGAGAGAGGGAGGGAGAATATGGAATCAAGGGTGCATGGAGCATGACTGGTGCTGATAAGAAAAAGACCAACTCTTTATCTGAGATTAGAGTGAAGGAAGACATGTAGGGGAGAAGGGGAGATATCTAAATTATGTGAGAGGAGAAAGAGAGAAGGGAGAATCATGGGATATAACCTTGGTTTTTTCAATAAAATATGAAGCCAGGACTTTCTGACTGGTATTGAGCAGAGACAAGGTTTCAAATTGCCAATGGTGAATCAATTAGGAGGGGTGGAATGATTGCCTTGCTGCAGTATGAGTCCAGTTGACAGTGGGTAACAAATTTGTAGTGGACTCACTGGGCATAGTTTGTGATTTCTTCCATGTCAATTCAGCAGCATATGAATAGGAATGAAGGAGGTGCATGGTGGGAGTGATCCAAGGCAGGAGCTTGGCCAGGTGTGATCAGTGATAAAACAAAAGGTTGAGAGATTCAAAAGTAGAGAACAGGGCAGAATTGAGTTGGTTCATCAAGGGGTCAAGTTTAGGAAGACAATGGCTCGGGGGGAGGGGGGCAGGGGAAACTAGAGAGGCAAAAGGAATGGAGGTCATGATGAAGAAGAAGAACAGGGTTGGGCATCATACTGTATAGGAAAGGGTAGAATAATAAATGTTTATGACCAGGTAAAGGACTTTAGGCTTTATAAACGTGGAAGTTAAACACTTGTGGGTGACAGTAAGATCAAAGGTATAAATTATCTCAGTCTGTACCTGAAGTAGAATGGGAAGAAGAACTAAGGAACAAGGAATTGAGTAGATTAAGGAATTCAGAAATTAGGACACTTGTGGAAAAATCTCTATATAATGGAAATAGCATGGGAATTAAAGTTAGGAGAACGATGTTTTAATTTTGGCTCTGATACTTATTAGCTGTGTGAGTTTAGATAAGACATTTCTCTCCCAGTGAATTTCAGTTTCCTCATCTGTAAAATGAGTCGCAACAGTTATATGTCCTATAACAACATTCCTGGTGATTGTCTTTGTCACCTGACGCCCCTCTCCATGAAGGTAGTCAGCATATCTGAGAAAAGACACTGGCAGGAGTTCTCTGACATTGGTGATCTGCTCATCTAACTTCAATCTGGTCTCATGTCCTAATATATTTCTAGGACAAGTCATTGTAGTAGGGAAGTTGTATAGATTTGCTGACAGAAGCTTGCATAAGGAAGGCTTATAACCCCAGGGCCTTCTCATCCCAATCTTAAAGGGAAATTCCATTTTGTGCTGTTTGTGTTTCTTGTTGGCAGTTTACTCTAACAGGTTATCTTGAGACAATGTGCCTTGTTTGTGTGTTTCAAGGAGAATGGAGAACACTAATGGGGAGCTTCACTGGTGCGAGTTTGGCTGTGGGCAACAGGGAGAGAGAAACTGACACCTGATTTGGTCAGCTCACTTAAGAAGGCAGTTAAAGAAAAGTTTGGAACTTGGCTTCTGAGAACCACAATGAACATAAACCATTTCTCCCTATTACTGCTTCACCCTACTTCAATGGACCCATACTTAGTCACAAAATGATTAACAAACATGGAGTTAATTAAGATCATGTCTGAATGTGTCTACGTTTTAGATGTATGCTATTAGTAAAAACTATCAAAGGGTGCATTTTTCTCTAGCCCAGCAGAGAATGAAAATACAAAATAATTTTCTGAGTAAATTTAATTAATAGAACCAGGTATTTATTCTAGAGTTGGGATATATGAGAAATAAAGTACAATTTTCATGATATTTTCAAGTAAGTCATCTCTGAACACAGTATATCATCTAAGCCAGGAGTAGAAAATCTATGCCCCAAAGTCACATATGGCCTTCTAGGTCCTTGGATGTAGCCTTTTGACTGAGTTCAAATTCTACAGAATAAATCATTTTACTAAGAGCATTTGTTCTGTGAAGTTTGAATTCAGTCAAAGGGCCATACTTGAGGACCTAGAAGGCTACATATGGCCTTGAGGCCTCAGGTTCCTCACCCCTGATCTAAACAGCTTTTAAATACTAAGGAAATCTCTGTATTAAGAAAATGCTCACCCGGTTCTATTGTAGGAAGTCTAAGAATGAACAAATGCTTATTTTTTATTCAAGACATCTGTTTGTAGATACATTATGAGAGCATTTTAGAACCACAGGACTCTCTGCAGATAACAAAGCTATTACAGTGCCAGTAGGGCTTAGTATAAAACAGCACAGGATCTGGAACTGTGAGACCAAGATTCAAACCTGTCACTTAATTAGTGAGACCTTGGGAAAGTCATCCTCATCTATAAAACGAAGAGTTTGGGACTACACACGCTTTAAGGTCCTTCTTCAAAATCCAATTTTCTATTTATTACTACACAGCTATAAAGTCTGTTAATAGTTTTAGTATCTTTCGGTGAGCCAGTGTTGTTGTTCAATCATTTTTCAATTGTGTTGAACTTTTTGTAACCCCATGTGGTATTTTCTTGGCAAAGAAACTGGAGTAGTTTGCCTTTTCCTTCTCCTTTTACAGATGAGGAAACTCAGGCAAACAGGGTTAAATGACTTGCCCAGACTCACACAGCCAGTAAGAATCTGAGGCCAGATTTGAACTCATGAGGATGAGTCTTCTTGATTCCAGACCCAGTACTCTGCCTATTGTGCCACTAGCTGCCCTAGCCAGTGTTACCTAAAATTTAACAACAAGGACTAGGGTGCCATTTAGAATATCATAATTTAGAGAAGAGATTTCATTAGAAAGATCACACATTTTCACCTGACTTACCATGAATGAATCTCCTCTCTGTCCCTCCCTCCCACCCTTCCTCCCAACTCTGAAGAAATCTAGATTCTTCATCTGTCATTTAAAATATAAGACCTCTTAGAGTCAATTATCTTTTTTTGTGCAGCTATGCCTTCCCTTCATCTAGAATGCAAGCCCCTTGAAGGCAGGAAAAATACCTTATACTTCTTTGTATCTCTCCTACTGACACTAACATAGGGTCTGACAGAGAACAGACAATTAGGGTAAATGTTTTTTGATTGACTGAATTGCTTCTCCCTGCTGCGAGCATTCACATTCCATCTTTAGCTATGCCATATGTTTCTGTGACACAAGAGTCCTGCCAGGGGCAAGTAGTATTCACATATTTTTGGTCCCTTTTTTCCCCCTCTCTTAAAAGAGGGAAAATGCTTAAAAAACATTCCATGTGATTCCATATGCAGATTCTTCATTTGTCACTCATTTATTCACGAGAGAGAGCAAGGTAACATAGTGCATGGAATGGACTCTGGGCTTATAGGCAAAACCAACTAAACTGTGTGACCTTGGGCAAGTCAGTTATCTTCAACCAGGACTAATTTCCTTCACCTGTAACAGTGAGATAATAATCCCTGCCTTGTCTCCTTCATAGGATTGAGGTAAAGATCAAAGAAGATAGCATAGGGAAAGAGCTTTGTTACCGTAAAGCTGCTCTGGGAATGTGAGTTATTATTATTTCCCTAAGGCATTACTTGGTTGGCTTTAAAGTTAAAGATGTGTGTTAAGATAAGGAAAATTAGATGCAGCCTCTTTAATGAAATATTATATAATACAGCTGCCTTGTCATTTTCAAACTGGCCCACAAAATCTCCTTTATAGCACACACTTGAGTTTGAGCAAAGATTCTAAACGTTTTCTATTTCTATGGAAATGAAGATATTATATCATAGATCACAGATGTTTAGAATTTTAGAGCTGGAAGAGGAATCTGAGAGTTCACAGAAGCTCAGGCCCTTTATTTTACCTTAAGAAAACTGAGAACCTCTGAGGGAAAGTGACCTGCTCAAAGTCACAGAGTATTTTGTTCAGTATCCACATAAAAGCAACTAGGAATGTTCCCTATGGTTCTCTAGCTGTTAAGATAGAGTTGCTTAGTCAAAGTCCCACAATCTCTGGTCCATAAAACAATTTGGAAAATGTTGCTAAGAGACAGTGGGAAGAGCTCTGTGCTTGGAGTCAGGATGACTTTGGAGCCTCAACTCTGCTGCATCTTCTCTCAGGAAAGTCAAGTCACCTCTCTGAGCCTCAGTTCCCTTTTGTTTTAAAACAAGGATACAAATACCTTGCACCAATGCATAGTGGACAGAGTTATGGTCTTCAAGTCAGGAAGACATGAGTTCAAATCCTGCCTCTGACTCATAGGAGCTGGGTAACAGTGAGCAAGTCATTTAACTTCTCACTGCCCCCAAGCAGCAAGTCTGTGATTGATGGATGAGTTTCCAGTACCCATGGGTAGAGGGAGTTTCCACAGTGGAAATGAAATCATAATTCCCTACCAAAAATAATAACGATAGCTTTTGTAAAAATAAAAAAGTAAACCGCAGTCATGGTGCAAATGTCTTCATCTTATTTATTTATCCATTTTCTGTGTAACCTGTGGGCAGACACTTAAACAAAAATATCTAATGACAATGCAGTATGATTTTCCAGACAAATCTCAAGGTGCTGGGTCTTAGCAATGATTTTAATCAAAAAGTAAAATAAGAATGATTTACGTCAGAGACTAAGTTGGAAAGGACCTACAAAGTCATCTAGTCTAATCCCCTCATTTTGCCAAATAGGAAAGGGAAACCTGGGAACATTAAGTGGCTTGCCCAAAGTTAGAGAGATAGTAAGCACCAGAGAGAGGATTTGAACCCAGGACCTCTGACTCCAGAACCACTGCTGCCTTGTACCACTAGACCACAGATTTATGAAGACCATAAATAAAAATTAATCAAGGACAGTTTTAGAAATTGTTAATTATATTCAATGCTAGAAGAAATATAGCATTACTTCTGCTTTTGAAATTTTTTTTAAGTCCCCCACTATAGGAAGTGTTAAATGCATAACTGAAAGGAGTAGCTACTTTAGAATCAGAATGACGAAGTGCTTTCAAGACGCTGATTAAATCACACATAGACACCATCCCTAGTGGAAGTCTTGATTTAACCAGATGGAACAGCTGGCTCTCACTTAGTGGGAGGATGTGAGTACAATTGCCAAAACATTCAGCCTGTTGTGTTTAGTTCACTGCCTTTAGATGACCTGAAACATTGTTTTATAAATTTATCAAAATTTTGTAAAGCTTTTTTATGATGTTACGACCAAATGTCAAGATTCTCGTATCAAAAGATAGCATTTTCATTAAAAAGAATGCACTTAATTTTCTATATTCTAACAAATATCAGCTAGCCTAGACCTGAAAGCATGCCTTGTAATGCTAATGGTTTATTGGTGATGTGGCAATGTGGACACTCAGAGAAGGAAAGTGAATGAGCTCTCTCCCTCGGTGCCTCCCTCCCTCCCCCCCCTCCATCCCCAGCAGTCACTCATTCACCGTCAAATCCACCAACACATAATGAGGAACATAAAATTCTGTGCCACCACATATTCTTAAAACCTTGTTTATGGTTATAATTTGTTCAAATAAATATGTGTAAAACAAGACCTTTGATAGATATTTCACTGCAGGGTAGTTCAAATCAAAGACAAAAACTGAAATCACTTTTCCTTTTTATTTGCAAATGGAATTGTTAATAAAAGAAGGAAATAATTATTTGGTGCTACATCCTACCATGTAGTGAGATAAAATAATAATCAATTGACAACCTGCATGCTACTTCCTGACAATGTCAAGTGATCTAAACTAGAGAAAGGTGCCTAGATCCTTTGAGATTGGGGGTGGGAGAGGAATAGGAGAGGCATCTGGAGGATTTAAGGAAGGGCATAGAAAAGAGCTATGCAG
The DNA here is from genome assembly GCF_028372415.1 of Notamacropus eugenii. Classification (NCBI taxonomy): domain Eukaryota; kingdom Metazoa; phylum Chordata; class Mammalia; order Diprotodontia; family Macropodidae; genus Notamacropus; species Notamacropus eugenii. Next base: position 421,884,380 of record NC_092872.1, on the reverse strand, counting down.
AATGAGATTGTGTGGACCAGCTATGATCTGTATCATTGGAAGTAGTGCCCATATTGATGAGATCACAACTCTATTATTTCATTGAAATAAGATATCTACCATAGCCACTAAACTGTATTGTATAACCTTTGCCCAAACAGACACTGGAGATTCCTTCACTGATTTTGTGGGAGAAGATATTTTGTGAATTTACCAAGAACCTGGCCTCTATTAAGCTAATTTCTCTCTTTGTAGTTTTTGTGAGATATTCAAATGTACTAATAGGAAGGTTAATAAAATGTGTGATGCTCTTTAACATAATGGGAGAGGTTTAAAGCCATTACTTGTAAAAGAATCCAAAGCACCATCATGCAAGGTCCATTTACATGTGCAAATAAAATAATAAGGCTGATTTTTCTGTTGTTGATTCTAGCCACAAGTCTTATTAATTTATTAGACCTGGATGGCTATCAATGTCTCCCAGTAGCTTCCGTTTGAAGCATTATTTTAAGGTTAATGGACAAAGGCATATCCAGAAGATAAAGTGCATTGTGACCTAGTTAAATGCTGGACGTATTATTCAACCAACAGTCAATCAGCCAACATGTATTTATTAAGAAATTTTTACGTGTCCGACACTATTGAAGCAAAGCTGTTAGAAACAAAGAAAGGCAAAACCAGTTCCTGACCTTAAGGAAGAGCTCACATTCTAATGGGGAAGATAACATGCAAATAACTAGATGATTAAAGATTAGATGAAAATAACTGGAAAGTAGAAGGCACTGGGGAACTAGAAAAGGCTTCATGTAGAAGGTGGTATTTGAAGTGAGTCTTGAAAAAAGCCAAGGGAACTAAGAAGCAGAGGTGAGGGAGCAGAACATTCCAGACATGGGGGACAGCCACTGAAAAGGTACAGATATGGGAGATGGAGTGCCAAGTGTGAGAAGAAGGTAAGTTAATATGGGGAGAAGGGACAAGTATTTATTAAGCACCTACCACGTACCACGAACTTTGCTAAGCAGTTTACAAATATATCTCATTTGATTTTCACAACAATCCTAGGTGTTATTAATATCCACATGTTTCAGTTAAGGAAACTGAGGCAAACAGACATTAAATAACTTGCTTGGAATCACGCAGATAAGAAGTGCCTGTGATTAAATTTAAACTCAGGACTTTCTGACCCTAGGCCTAGCAATCTGTCCACTGTGCCATCCAGCTGCCTCCTTTTCCTGTATAGGGAAAGTCAACATGGATGGATCATAGAGTAGATGGAAGAAAATGGAAAAGTCATAAGTAATAAGGTTATGAAGAGCTTTAAATTTCAAAGAGAGGACTTTTTATAGCTGATTCTGGAGGGAAGTGCCTCTGGAATTTGACAAGCAAGGGTTTGGGGTGGGGAACACCATGACATAATCTGACCCATACTTTAGAAAATCACCATGACAGCTAAGTTGAGAAAAGATTAAAATGGGGAATGATTTGAGGCAGTGAAATCAGTTAGAAGGCTATTGCAAAAATCCAGGTTCAGAGATGATGAGATCTTGAACTAGAATAGTGGCTAAGTGAGAAGAGAAATGGACATATAGCTAGGTCTCAATCAATGCAAATAATGAATTCCCTGATGTGGTAACGTGTATTTAAATTTGCATTATTTAAAGTTATAGCCTCATGAAATAGAATAATTAGTTCCAGGTTAATGGATATATAAAGCATTAATTCAAATAATGCGACCACTATAACAGATCCATCATTCATGCTAATTGGGACCTAGATGTATAGGAAAGATGTTGTGACAGAGAAATGACAAGATTTGGTAAAGGACTGGAGATGTGTTTTGAGTGACAGTGAGGAATGAAGGATGACAGAGGTTGCACTTTGAGTTTTCTAAATCAGATTGCAGAACTCAGAATGTGGGAGGTAAGCTCAGCACCAGAGGTACCCTAACTGCCCTCAGTCACTCTGACATCTATGCCAAATACCTTATTTTAAATTCCTTCCCTTCCCTTGCAAATTTCTTTTAAAAAGGCAGGGGGTGGGGAGGGGAGAAGGAGAACCAAAATTACTATCTCCATACATAGCAAGGCATAAACCAGAGTGCTACAGGTGGACAATGAGATTCTTGTTGACTAATTAATACGGTACTAACACTGTAAATCAGGAAATCAGCACCATGGCTAGCAGCAGCAGCTGATGCAATTCACACTAAAGCTGGAGAAAATCATGAAATCAGTTACAATTGGGCTTCATTGTGCAACTTTGATGTCAATACACAGAGGCAACCTATATGTGTATGGAATAGGAAAGGCTGCATTTGGTTTTTCATAGATAATTATGCTTTTAGATGGTTTGATTTGTTTGTGGACTGAAAGTCCCACTCAGATAAGAACCTAGGGATTAGGAAGTGAGCTACTGTGTTATGTGGTTTTCCCAAAGAAAAGTCTTCCTAAGACAACCATGTCTCTCTATATTGACTGGCAGTGTGGCAGCAAAGGCAGAAGAGGTATGCCTGTGTGTCTTGCTCAGGTGTCCTGTGGCAGAGTTTTGTACCATCCCAGGAGTTTTTGCAAAATCGGGGAATCTGAGAATGATTACAAAAAGACATTTCAGAGATAGCCTTGGCTGCAGAGATAATTCTGAGACTCTGTTCTGTAATCCTAAGGGTTGTACAGTTTGAGAGCCCAACTATATAGTCCTGAAGAGTCTGCAGTTCAACTCCTAATAATTAAACCAGGACTCTTAAGAATTTTTGTGTCATGGATAGACCCCTTGGCAGTCTGGTGAAGCCCAGAGACCCTTTCTCAGAATCACATTTTTAAATAAATGAAGGAAATACCAAAGTTCAGTAAGAGGTTGGAGAAAATAAAAATGTTATTTTTTCCCCATACAAATTTACACATTGCTTAAAATCTATCCATAGACCCATTGGTAGAGTCTGTGGACCCCAGGGTAAGAACCCCTGTTCTAAACTAATGACCTAGTTGTTAGAGAGATGGATTCTTCTGATTACACAATTTTAAAATTAAGCCCAAATTGAAGCAGGCCTTCCCTGCTTGAGTGGCCAGAACCAGTGGGGGAAAAATGATGTTTACAAAAAAAAATGCTCTATAAGTAAACTGAAGCTATGACTCACACACAGAATTATAAGTGTGTTGTTTTAGCTACTAATACTCAGTCACATCAGATGCTTCATCTCTGTCTATGGCATTGGTAAACATAATATGGGCTAATAAAAACCTCGTGGGCTGAGCTTAAGCTTTGTGAGTAGGAAGATTTCATCTAGAATTTCTCTGCAGGATTTCAGGCCAATACACATAGTATTGGTTTACCACATGTAAGAGGGAGCAGGAGAGTGAAAGGGAAAGGGTGTTAGAAAGAGAGTCAGAGAAAGTGTGAGGATGCATGCACATACACGCATGGTTGGATGCACTGGTCTGGAACAGGTAGGTTGAGGGACAAGACTATCAATTGAGTACAACTTCAATTACAGACTAATCTAATATATACCCAAATACATTATCACAATCCAATAAACATCTCTTTAGAATTAAGTAATTCCAATTTGCTTTCATTTCAGCCTGTGTGCATGTGCTGAGTTTCTGATAATACTTACACCAAAATTAGTCCAAGTACCTTTGAGTCACTGATCCATACAATCCAGTATAAGGTGAGCTACAATATGTTCCCTACAAATCAGTCATTTATATACCTGTTACCACATATACCATGATAGGGTCCTTCTTTTTCATTTCTGCCATTTATCTTGTCCATGATCAGATGTGCCACCTGTCCGTATATGCTGATATAAATGACTCCATCTAGAATTAACCTGGTACAAAGAATCTGCTCACTCTTAACAGCCTGGTTCTTTCCCATTCTAAGAACCATCAGAACAACTTTTCCTTTAGGGAAGAATATGGAGATGTTCATCAGATTCCAACTGTCACGGGGTTCACAATTCATATTAAGGAATAATCATCACTCAGGATCACAAAGAAACAACCCCTTTTTCATAGGATCATAGACTCAGAGTTAGAAAGGATCTTAGAGCTCATCAAGCATGAGCCTCCTCATATTATAGATGAGAAAAAAAAATGAGATCCATGGAGGTCAAACGACTAGTTCAGTGTCACATAGTGTTTTAGGCATGATTTGAATTCAAGTCTTCCTGGCCTTCAGTCTAAGGCTCTCACTTCTACACCACACTGCTTCTATTTAACTCTTACTTGAGATCTTCCCCTAAAGAATTCCTTCTAAGGATGCATGTGTCTGTATAGGCACAAAGGAGAACAAAAGTGGGTTTTCTGCCAGTCTAACATAATCAAAATGGCTTCCTAGAGGGAAGAACTATGGCCAAAGGACAGCTGCTACATAAAAGTAGATTCTGATTTAACATAAGTAAGAATTTCTCATCAGAGCTGTCCTAAAATTGAATGAGTCACCTGGGGAGGTAGTAAGTTTCTCATCACAGGAAACCTTCAAGCATAAGTTGAAAGCCATTTAATGGGTTAGTTGTAGGAGTAATTCATACTTCAGGTGTGGGCTGAACTAGACAGACTCTGATGTCTCTTTCAACTCTTATATTCTATGATTTTGTATATAACACAACAGTTATGACCATTTTTATAACAACACATATTTTTTTAAATCATTCTCCAATCCTCATTTGATTCTTTCATTCCTGTGAAGTAAGCCATTTCTAGATCAGGAGGCCAAGGCCTCAAAATTTTTATCTCCATGGTCTAATTCAGGCATGGGGGAATCTGCATGCTTGAGGCCACATGTGGCCCTCTAGGTCCTCAGATGTGACCCTTTGACTGAGTCTAAGTTTTACAGAACAAATCTTTTTTGTTTTGTAAATCCTTTTTGAGGATTTGTTCTGTGAAGTCTGAATTCATTCAAAACCTAAAGGGTCACATGTGGCCTCAAGGCTGTAGGTTCCCTAGCCTTGGTCTAATTAAACAAGTATTACTATGCGCCTAGCACTATACTAGGTGCTAGGGCACATATAAAGTTAAGACACAGTCTCCCAGACCTCCTCATGGAGGTCACAGTCTAGAAAGGAGATAAGACCCATACCCAGATAATTATAGTACATGGTCTACATGGTCACTTCATTTTAAGAGATGAAATTATTGGGAGGATTTTCACAACAATTGCATGAGGGGTGAAGTTATATTATAGAAAGTAACTGAGGCATGGCAAGGTTAAGCAATTTTCCCAAGGTCTCAGTGATACAGGGCTAGAGGTAAAACCTTCATGACAATCTAGGTCTTCCACTGGAATCCTGGCCTTTAATCCATACCACCTGTTTGATTCTGAAAGGCACTGGAAGCTCAGGAAAAAGGAAAGTAGAAGTAAATCAACCCCAGGAAAAACATTTTGTCTCCAGAAATAGATATCCAATGACTTTTTCTGATTTTTTAACCTCTATTCAGGAAGAGAGATCAATATTTTACTAACATTTTTCACAGCATGTAAGGATGATTGTATCAAAGTACTTTGTCTCACAGCTCAGCCACTGAAATTGCCCTTTAAGAGATAATTGTGGTGAGTCATTCTTTATGACACATCCTTCCCTGAAGTGCCTCTGTTTGCTTCCTTTAGATGGACAGTCAAGCTACTGGCCTTTCCCCTGAATGATTTTTCCCTTTCAGATGGTGAATCTAGTCAAGGTTCCTGTCCTTTTACATGTTCCATGACCTTTCTATAACTTCAATTTTTACCCAATGCCACAGGCTTCTTCCACATCCAGGAGACTGGCAGGCTTTTGTCTGAGTCACCGACTTCTGGAGACAGAACTTCATTCCACCATCCCTGGGCTGAGGGCTACTGTGACAGTCTCAGCTCACTTCTTACTATGGAATGTCACCAGAGTGTCCCATCACCCAGCACCATTTTTATTGAGCTCAGTTAAACTGCAGGCTCCTGATGTAGAAGGTGGGCTAAAGTCTACCTGGTAGGCAAAGAGCTGAATAGCCCTTACCCAGAAGCCTGTGTTCTGCCTAGAGAAAAACTGGCTTCTTTCCATTTTCTGGCTGGAAATTCAGAAGAGGAGAAAATGAAGGACAATTCTGAAGCTCAAATGCAGCTTTTATGTAGCACACTATTTTTTTCCTTTAGAATAGTAAGTTGTGATCATTTGGATAAATGATAAATTAATGTGTGAAACCTTTCCTCCTAAAGTCCAGCTTGTAACAACCTGGGAACCCAATGACTACAAGAAGGTTGAACTGTTATGATATAAGAATCTATTGAAAATATCATGGCAGCACAAAAGGGGACAAACATGAATAAGTCAAATAAGCAAAGACCTATGTGAAGTAATGCAAAGCATGGTCAGCAGAATAAGAATGGCATACATACTAATGACAACTTGACAGTCCGATAGAGATAGAGAGAGAGAGAGAGAGAGATGAATGAATAAGGCAATGGATGTATGCCCAGCAAGATGTATAAGGGGCCATAGAGAAAATGTCTAATTTTGCTAAAATTTACATTCTTTTTCTTAAACTACAAGTCACTTAAATTTGAGGATTTTACTTGAAGACTTAGTCCCTCTTTGGCTTGATTCTTTGTTGACCATATTTGTTGAGAGTATTAAGTTAGACTGTGAGCCCCTTGCAAGTCGAGGTTGTGACGTTCTTTTTATTTGTATCCCTAGTACCTGGAACAATTTCTGGTACATAATAGGCTTGCTGATTTGACTTAATGCTTGTTGACTGATCAAGATAATAAAGATAAATACCAGAGAGAGAACCATAAAGACCTAATTCTTAGGCCACACAGAGTTATGGCAGAATCAGTTTGGCAATCCCTAGCCCTCGCTCCACATTGGATATATGCCTTAGGAACCAAGTCCTTCTGTAAGCATCCTCAGATGGTTGATGAAGATTACTTGAAAGCTGCCTTGTATTAGATTCCTATCTAGTTGCTAACCCCTACCCCCAATAATAAAAACAAGAATATCTTACATTTGCAGAGGACTTGACTATTTTGGTGGACAGGCCCTCCCCAGGCAAGAACAATCAATTCAAACACTGCTCAGTGGAAGATAAAATAGGTTCAATTCAGCACGTTTGCATGTATAAACATATATACACATACACATACATATCCTCAAGCATAGAATGGGACTTGATAATCATCTTCTAGGTCTAGCATAGCCATGAGATAAAGTGGTTAATGTTCTAATCCAGTCCAATCTGAGATGGGAGATGATACTTATGGGGGGTATACAGAAGACAGGATAAGCCAAATTAAAACCCCTGAGGAAGTGATCTGAGCGATCAGAAATCAGATCAGTACCCACCTGACATGAAGGCATTTTGCTTCAGAGACAGAAAATGGTGCGAGAGGCGGGGTGTTGAATTCAGACGTGTCTACAAGTCAGATAAATTGTACTAAAAAGACTCTAACCTTACACTGCTTATCATTGCTTGCTCCACATTAATATATTCTATGATGACAAGGGGCAGGAAGAGAGACTTAAGAGGCCAACAAATCAGACCCCTTCTCTTTTGTAAAGGAAGTAGAGCTAGGTGGCACAGTGGACAGTGGCAGACCTGGAGTTAGAAGATCTGAGTTCAAATTCAGCCTCAGATGCTAACTAGGTATGGGACACTAGGCAAGCCACTTAAGTTTTGTTTGCTTTAGTTTCCTCAAGTGTAAAATGGGGATAATAGCACCAACTTCCCAGGGAGGTTGTGAGGATCAAGTGATAAAGTATTTGCTAAAGAAATTTTTAAAGCACACTGAGTGATCCATAATAAGAGCTATAAATATGATGATGATGACGATGACTATAGCAACAATGGGGACCCAAAGAGGTTAAATGATTTACTCAAGGTCACTCAGGGTTTCCGATTCCAATTCTAGCACTCTTTCCACTGTAGCATAATGCCTCAGATCCAAGGCAAACCCCAAAGCAATGACAAGCTCCCATTCTCACACCTGCTACACATTAACTCCCTGCTCCCATTACAAAAAACAAAACAAAACATGTAACTGCCACTATTATTTCCAAGCTCTAACACTCACCTAGGTTCAATTCTAACTATTCTTTGCTACATATTCAAGCACTCTGCCTACTGCCTTGCCACTCCTAAAGTTCTCCCACCTCCATGGAACTGCAATTGATTCACTGCTATTTCAAGATGACCCAATAGCAGTTAAGTCTAAGAAAGGAATTTTCCTGGCAGTGATAGTATTGGTATCCCTTCTGTAGTCCTTCAGCATCCCAACATGTTGACCATCCTGGAACTATTAAATAAATCCCAGGACATTAGTTAAAAGAAGTATAAGAGCATGAAATTCTTTCAATAAAGGGATTCAGTACTTTCTTGAGGCTCCACCATTCCCTTAAGGGAGAAGGTATCTTTCTCCCTCATCTGGTTGACCACAAGGCAGCTATATCACTTACTAGATAAGAGGAAAAGAATAAAACATGGGAAACTTGATGGCTAACATTCTGCTACTTCAACCCTATCTCCTATGGACCATCCAAGGGCACATAAGCACTAGGAAAAGGATCACAGAATCAAAACCATTCAGTCTCATAACTTACTCCCCCTCCTTTGCTCTGCAGTTAGCCAAACTGGCTTTCCATTCACCATAAATAACATGTGTAGCATATAGCTCTATTTCTTATTACCTCATCATGAATTTCTAACATCTTCAAATAAATGCCCATAAGCAATTCTCATTATGCTATTCTATCTCCATAAGGGCATGTGACAAGAGTGTATATTGTCCATCTCATAGATCCTCAACCCATCCATCTATCTTATGCATCCCTTCTTGAAGTCAATATCTGATAAAAATAATTGTTAGTATGTATTTGCATTAACCTCCTAATGCAAAGTTATTGCTCGAACGAGTTAATTTCTCTATTTTGAAAAATGATTTTGAGATAAAATTTCACCCAACTTATCATAAGTTTATGTAATGTTCTAATCTTGTCAATTTGATAAATATGTATTCCTGTTTTTAAAGAGAGACCTCTACATATGCAAGTTATTAGGTGCAATCTACCAAAATGCATCTTGGCCAAGGGCAGATATCTAAATTCATGAGACTCAGAACATGTGCTTATGAGCTATGTCACAGTTCACAGGAAGCAGCTTGGTGACATTTTGTTTTGTTGTGTTTTCAATTGTATCTTATTTTTATTGATCTTTTTTTTTTTGCAGCTCTTTCCACTGTTGTAATCATTAAGTGTATTATTTTCCTGATTCTGCTTACTTCATTCCTAATCAGTTCATAGATTACTTCCCATGCATCTCTAAATTCTTCATGTTCATTGTTTCTGACAGCATATTACTGTATCACAGTCATATAAAACAATCCCTTTCCCCAACTGATGAGCACTCACTTTGTTTCCAGTTCTCTGCTACCATGAAAAGTGCTGATGGTAGCTGCTATAAACCTATCAGTGTATGTGAGACTTTTCTTTTTGTTTTTCGACCTTCTTGGAATACATCTAGTACTGGAATATCTGGGTCAAAGGGCATAGATATTTTTGACAGTTTTTAAAAGTATAGTTCCAAATTGTTTTCTAGAATGATTACACCAATTAACAGCGTATTGGTAACATTTTTAGAAAGCACTTTTTTTGCCACAGTTTTAGGTTAACTTCCCTGAACTTGCCATATGTGCATTATAAGATTTTATTTAGATAGAAGAAAAAGTAGTGATAACAGACCATGCTAACTCTTATTTGGACTCATGAAGGAGGAATTTCACTGCCAAAAGGACAGAAAATAACCATGAGTTGCTTTAAAAATAAGACCATCTGAAAATAAGAGAAATTATTAAGAAACAGATGTAGAGCCATGGAGATACTATCTCCTAGACACTTCTTCTAATTGTGAGAGAGAGGTCAGAGAAACATTCAGAATGAATTAATAAATTAATTAATAAAGTAAGCTGCAAAAAATTAGTAGAAGCTTAATACCTAGAACATGGGAAATAAAATTCCACAGTCCTTAGCAGTATAAGACCATCTCTGGAATATCGAGTCAGTTCTTGAAGACTTGAGTCCAAGTCCAGGCCTCAAAGCTATCATCTGGGAAGCAACAGCTATGGAGAAGGGCACAGGCACCCTACTAACTCATCAACCAACCGCCACTCACAGGGCAGGTGAGCCAGCCTAGCTAAAACAACAAAGGCACTCTGAGGGAGACACAAGAGGTACTTGTTACGTGACACACAAATTAAACAATCCTCACCACTTTGACCACCATCTCCCTTCAGACTTTGGTGGAGACAGCCCAGCACCCTTTATTCAAGAGTCTTTGGAATAGCAATGTTTCTAGCCTCATGTCCTCAGCCATCATGCTGAAAATTACCCTCCTAGAATTGTAGACTGGCAATTGCTCCTACAGGAGCTATAGACACAACTAGTAAAAACCCAGAGAATTAATTTCTTGTTAAAATCCTTGATACTATCAAGTGGTTAAATAAAAACTGATATAATTTTATCAATGGACACTGAAGGAGAAGTATCACTAATATGTTTCCTGCTGCAGCCTAAGGACCATCTGACCTGCACCTGAAGTCTTCCATATATACCTTATCTCCACCCCAAGCAAGGACTGTCTTACTTTTCTATTTTTTCCTCTGGCTCAGCACAATATTTTAAACATATTGAGTGTAGAATAAATGCTTTATTCATCAAAGCAGAGTGAATTTAATCTGTCTTCCAATTGATAGTCTTTTAAATCATGTGATCATTAATTCAGAGTTGGAAGGGCTCAGGTGCCACTTAATTTGACCAATTTATTTTACAGAAGAGGAAATAGAGTCATTGGATGGTTAAGTGACTTGCGTATGATCATAGAGTTAGTAAATATCTGCTTCAGGATTTAAATCCAGGGCTTCCTAACTCTAGATCCAGTACCTTATCCACTATCCAAGCTGCCTCTAATGAAACCACTTTATGATAGTTAAGTTTTCTCTTTTCCAGGCTACCCACCCCTTGTGATTTCACCTTATTCTCACATGGCATGATTTGAAGCCCTTCAACATTATAGTTGCCCTTCTATGGATGTTTTTTGGCTTATCAATGGTCTCCCTAAAATGTAACACCCACAACTTGACATAATAATCCACTTATAGTCTGATTGGTAGAGATACAAAAGGACCATCATTTATATGGACTATAATGCTATGACTTCCTTAATGCAAACTAAGATTTCATAAGCTTTTTCAACTATCATATTATACTATGGACTCAGCATGAGTTTGCAGTCCCCTAAAATCTCCAGGTCTGGAGGATTTGGGTGGATGTTTTGTTTTGTTTTTGTTTTTTTTGCATATGAACTACTTTCTAAAGGAACCTCCCCAATCTTGTACTTGCAAAGTTAATATTTTGAAACTAAGTGTACAATTTTACATTTATCTTTATTAAATGTCATTTATTAAGTCCCACATTCCAGCCTTTCAAGCTCCTTCTGAATTCTGACGGTGGCATCCAGTATTATTGATACTTTTCTCTAAGCGCTACACCATTTAAAAATCTGAGAAGCACACCTGACCAATGCCTGTCATTGACAGAAGTAATAAAACAACACGTGACTGAGCAGAGATCCCTGGGATATTTTACTTTAGTAGGTGAAGCTGAATACTATAGTTCAAAACTGGCCTGTCCAACTAAGCAGCTTTAAATTTGACTTACTGAATCAACTTCCAACCCACATCTTCTCCTTCTCACAAGAAAGCCTTGAGACTTACATTATTCGCTAAAACCTCTAGCTAAACTATTAACTACAGTATTTGCTTGATTTGCCAGATGGGTAACACAGTCAAAAAAAGGAAACAAAGTACAGAATATGATTCTGATGAAGTCAGGCTGGTTTTTGTCAATAACCACAACCTTGTCTAAATGTTCACTAACCATCCTATTATTAAAATGTCCCAGGATTAGCCAGTAATTGAAGTCAAAGACCATAGGCCTTCGATTTGCAAAATTCATTCTCTTCTCAGTTTTGAAAATGCAGTCTTCTTCACTCCGGCAGTACCTCTTCTGTTGTCCATGATCTTTCAAAGACAGTGGATTTCCATCTCATATAGCAATTCTTTAAACACTCTGGGATATATTTTATCTGGGTCTAGTGACTTGACCTCATAAAGGGCATCTTGGAGCACTCATACCTCCTCCTTCCTTATCTCGAATTTCAATTCACCATTAGCAATATTTATTATCATTTTGATAGTCCAAATATAATTTTCCTTAACATATAATAAACAAAATAGCACTGAGAAATTCTTCATTATTTCTGTTAGCCATCATAATTGTTCCATCTAACCTGAGAAGTTGATCAAGCCCTGTTTCATCATTCTATTGTCCCCCACAAAAAGTTTTAAAATAAAAAAGAAAACTTTTGTTATTCTTAGCTTTTCTTACTAGTCTCAGCTTATTCAATCCTTTAACAATCCTAAACATTTTATTATAGTACTGTAAGTGGATTTTACAGCTATTTGCTATCACCTGTCCTTGCGTCTGCCTTCTGTACATTTTGTTTTATTTACAGTGATTAATGAGCTTCCTGTGCATCCACATCAGTTTCTTTAAACCACTGTTTTTCCTCATCAGAATTGTTTCTTTTTGAGTCTTCAAAATTTATTTCCTGAGAGTTTTCAACCACTACCCAACCCCACCTTCATTCCACAGTCAACTGGATCTCAGAGATTCATGGCAGACTGTGACCTGTTTTCATTTCCTTTTCTATGCCAAGTTGCATTGGGAAGTGATCTTCCAAAGATCATATAATTTCCATTTAAAGCAAACAATCCCCCCTTATTTTGGAAAAGCACATAAAGAACAGATGTTCCTCCTATTGTTTTCTCTACGTTTTGAAATGATAATTAAAGCAAGGCAAGAAGTTATTAACTGCTCTCCTTTTGTCAGAGTACGTTCCAGGAGATCACTGAATAAGTGAAGTCTCCTATCACTACTATGCGATTTGTTTGTGATTTGTTTGAACTCCTCATCTATCTCCTCTTCCTATCCAGGAGTTCCATAGTATACTAAGATGAAAATAGCTTCTATTTCTGCTTCCATTGATCTTTCCTCACTCTCCACCACGCTCTTCTCACTTCCTGGATCTCCTCACATGAGCATATCATGTTACCATTCAATGCACAGAATTGAACTAATGATTCACTTGGCTCATCTCAAGCTCTAAAATTCTTTGAATCAGTCCACACTGTGTCATTTAAGACATTTTCATTGGTGTATCCAATAAATGTACCTGTCCCAAATCTGACTACATTAGGTCAGAATGCAAAGGATTTATTTCAGTAGGGTTTTGGCTTGTTTCTTTGGGGGATCTTTGTTCTATTTTGTTGAGTTCTTTCAAGTTTTCTTTTGTTTACTTAACAATTAGTTTTGCTTTCTTTTTCTTCTCATTTCAGCTATCATTTCCTGTCTTCCCCCACGGCTAATAAATATGCCTGGTTAAAGTACAACATTAGTGAGACCAGAGCAGTGGATCTGATTCCTGACACAGACCAATTATATTTATTCTTTTCCAGTACCAGAGTCCACACCCTTAGTCCTAGTCAGTCATATGCAAAAAAATATGGCTGGTCACAAGAGGAACTAAGCATGAAGTAGTACAGATGGTTTAGTGCAAATTCATCTGTACTCCTATGCTTACATCATGAATTAATAAATTAACAGAAAGATCATGGAAAATAGAAAATGTACTGAAGGACTGAAGATCGCATTTTCAAAATTGTACAGAGAATGAAGTCTACAAACTATAGGACCATAGTCTTTGATTTCAATTCCTGGCCCAATTCTAGGATATATTAATTAATAATAGGATGGTTAATGAACATTTAGATAAGCATGTGGTTATTAGGGGAGAGGAAGGTACAGTGTTTAGAGCAATAGCAATAATACTGGATAACACTGTCATAATTCAGAAGGAGCTTAAAAGGGAATGCGGGACTTAGTGAGATGACATTCAATAAGGATAAATGAAAGTTGTACACTTGATTTCAAAACACTACCTTAACAAGTACAAGACTGGGGAGTCTCATTTGGACTATAGGTCATCTGCAAAACCCCTCCTCAAAGTCTCCGAAAACCTGGAGATTTTAGGGGACTGGAAGTTCATGCTAAGTCCACAATACAATGTGGCAGTACAAAAAAACTCATGGAATCTTAGTGTGCATACTCAGTGGCTCAACTAATATTATCTCCATGTGTAATTATCTTCAGGTGTTATAATGCAGACAAAACTTCATTGTTTCATCCATTAAATTACATGATTCTATTACCTATAACTAGAGGAAGTTACACGGCTATAAAAAACATAAGAATTCTAATTATTCATTATACAAATAAAATGAAAACTCTTACTGTGTAAACAGTATTGTGGTCAGCTCTGGGCAAAATACTAAGTCTAGCTAAGACATAATATCTGTTCTCAAGGAATTTATAGCCTTGAAAGAAATAGATGTCAACATTGACTGCTATGATATGGAATATCATATGATGAATGAATTACAGGTTAACATAACTAAAATCCAGTCTCTTAACTTCTTCATAGCCTTTCACATATGAGCTCTTTAAATATTTTACATTGTTAATAAAAATATATTTGCATTTTGTGTTTTTTTTCAAATGTAGAACAGAAAAATCAAGAAGGTCCCCATGCCACAACCACCAAGTGCTTTGCAAAAATTCATAGTCCTCCTCCTTACCTTTAAAAAGGTCCTTCCATAGCAGAGAACAATCTCTGGCCTCTCTCAGGAAAGTTAGTCATTCGGAAGAATGAAATGGAGTCACATGAATCCCATATTTTCTGGATCACTCACCTTTTACAATTAATTCTGCATAATTAGAAACTCCAGAGCCACCGTCAGAGCGAATGACACAACGGTACTTGCTGATGCTCCTCTGAGATGTATCGGCCACACTAACTGTAGCTGAAAACCTTCGGTGGTTGACCACTCGGGTGACCATGAGGGCAGTATCTCTCCCATTCCATTGCTACCAGAGAAAAGAAAAATCATCTTAAGAGGGTAGATGGACCTTCCTAAATATGAACGGATTCCCTTCTTATTCCCCTACATCCAAAACTTATCAGTCATTTCTACACCTACTCTCTGGCCTAATTAAAAATGGGGTTCATTGTATAAGTACATTTACCCTCCTACTTCTTGGTACATTTTGCTGAATGAATTTTGGTAGATGTCTTAGCACAAGAGAATATGTATCCTAATGGTTAGGAATGAAGGTAAAGGCTCAATAATCACTATAGTTTCACTCTGAGGCTGGACTGATTTCCTTTGTGAGCTAAGGTCAATCTTTTAACCCTTCTATTGGTTTTCCTCATCTGCAAAACTGAGATAAGAGACTCTACCCCAGTATTGTAGGTCTGAACAAAGCATAAAGGTAAGCTAGTAAAAGGCCATTCTTATCTGAGCTGCTCACTTTCTTGTAGCTGAAATTAACCTGCTTGAGCTTCAACAGCTTTGGTATATAGGTAACACTTCATTATATAAAAATCTAAGAGTGTTTTTTCATGTTTGTCTGTTTTTTATTTGATTAACAAAGTGGCAAGAGTCCTGGATCTGGTGTCGTGGGCTCTAAGTCTATATCCTGTCTCTGACACTTGCTGTGTGACCTCAGTCAGATTATTTCCTTTCTCTTGGCCTCAGTTTTCTCATCTCTAAAATTCTCATCTGTAAAATGAGGGAGTTTGACTAAATGACCTCCAAGGAAACTTATAACTCTAAATCTATGATCCTGCCTTTATGTACACTATCTGCCAGGGTTATATAGGACCCCCTTAGAATTCCAAACTAATACACTGGAACTGGTAACTTTATTGCAGCATAGGGACATTATTTTATGCCTTTCTTCCAGTGAAAAATAACATTTTCTTTAGCTTTTCTTTAACTTCTGTGTTACACTAAGGAAAGCAATTCTGGGTATCATATTTTAGGAAAGGCATTGACAAGCTGGTAATCATCCTGCAGAGAGGACCAGAAATCACATCATATGAGGATGGGTTGAAAGAATTAGGATTGGCTGTTGAGAAGGCTTAAGCTGTACATTGACAGTTGCCTTTGATAATGTGAAGGACTGTCTCAGTGAGGAAGGATTAGAATTGCCCTGGTAGGTTCTGGAAGGCAAAACTATGAACAACTGAAGTTGTTAAAAAGAGATGAATTTTGGTGCTGTATAGGGTAGAGTGAATAATTAGAACTATCTAACAAGGAAATGGACCTCTTTAAGAAGTAGAGAGGTCTACATCACTTAATGTGTTCAAGCAGTTTGGATGACCACTTGTCTTGAATATTGTAAAGTTCATCTGATTCAACTCAAGTCATATGTTTCTAAGGCTAGATATAAAGTAATCTGTTACTTGTAATGAACCAATATTACATTGAGAAGAAGGTACTCTTTCACCATTTCTATCAATTTACATTTCTCTTTAGCAAACTTCATTTATATATCAACAATGATGTGCCTGGGAGCGGTCATTTGTTTTAGCATCAGCACACAACACCAAATTTTCCATATGGAACAAATGGCTAATAGAATGATAGTCTTCTTCATGTTTTATTTTAAGTCCTGATCAGTGATATTTAGTTTTCAGTTTAACAAATACAGCCTCAAGAAGAGCCAGGTAGGACTCGGTGACTTTGCTTGAAATGTTCTCATTTTCCCTGACAGGCATTCCATCCAATGGGCTTTTTCTGAGTAGAAATTAAACAGTAGCATTTCACATATCTATTCCTCTCTTTAAAATATGGACAATAGAAGCCTAGATTATAAAAGCTCTAATTATCCAGGTTTTCTATAGTTAATCATTAAGTCTACCATGTGTCAAGAACCTGGATAAATACTAGGCTTGCATATATAAAAATGAGACAGTAACTACCTTTAGGGATGTTACATTCTAGTCATACATAGCATGCAAAACTGAGTAAAAAAGGCCCCATCAGCAGGAGGCTTGGGATAGGGATTTTGGCTGTATATGAGCCAAGTTGAGAGCTGGGAGTGCCAAGTGCACAGAGCAACAGGCTGGAAAGGCGTATGTATATTCAAGGGATATGCACCCAAATGTCTAGGGGTGGGAAACTTGTAGTCTCAAGGCCACATGTGGCCCTCTAGGTGCTCAAAAGCAGCCCTTTCACTGAAACCAAACGTCACAGAACAAATCTCCTTAATAAAAGGATTTATTCTGTAAAACCTGGACTTAGTCAAAAGGCTGCACCCAAGGACCTAGAAGGCCACATGTGGCCTCAAGGTTGCAGGTTCCTCACCCCTGGTCAAGACCTCAGAGGTCAGATAAAGCCAGGAGGGAATAAGCAGGGCCCATATGTCATGGAAGACAAAATCAAGATTTAGATTCTGAGTGGCCAGGAAGAAATGATCAGGATACCCAGGAATCAGGCTGAGAATAAAGGGTCAAGGCCCCAAGCAGGGAATCTGAAAAAAAATAACACTAAGAATTAAGGCCAAAAGGTTTGGGCACCATATACTTAGAATGTAAGTAACTGATACAAGGAATGGTGCTTGTTACAGAGTGGAAAGAGCATTGGATTTAATGTCAGAAGACTTGGGTTTGACTCACAGCTCAGTCACTTAATACCTGCATGAACTTGGACAAGTTACTTAACTTCTCTACTTCTTCATCTGTAAAATGAGGGTGTTAGACTAGATGATTTCTGAGCTCCTTTCCAGGTTCAAAAGTATGATGCCATAATCTCTACAGCCACAACGATGAACTGAAGAGAACACCGGACTCAGCTGAGAAGATGTGGGTTCAATTCTTGATGCTACAATTAACTGATCAGATTACAGAGGAAAAGCAATGTGAAGGAGGAAGGAAGGTATTTACCTGGAGCCAAAGTTTGTCATGCTGGGACCACTTTCCCCCAGCAATACACTGGAATGTTGCATTCTGTCCCACATTCACTTCAACATTTTGGAGTCGCAGGAAATGAGGTGCTTTTCCTAGGATGGAAATGAAATATTAATTGAATGGATTCTTTAGCAGTTCTGTTCCCCTTAGACCCTGGTCTGGAGAAGGCTCATGACCTAGGTAGAGTCCAAGGGCAACATAAGGATTCTTTTTATTCTGCCTGAGGTAGTGAAGCCAGATCAATGGGGCAAGTCTACATGGCTGAAAAAAATGGCCATTCCATGGGTGGAAGAAGTTATACAACAACATGATGGAGGTAATTGAGGTTGCTTTTTAAGATGCACCCTCACCCCATGTTAAAAAAAAAAAGAATTAACCCAAGAATAGTAATGGTCATATAATTTGGGTTTGGGAGTAGGGCAACCCCTAAATAGACAGTCCTGAATACCCTCAAATAAAAGCAGAGCCCTAAATCCTTTTATTCACTTTCAACATATACAGGGTGTCCCAAAAGTTTTTGTTGAGTTTTAACTTTTAATAGCTTAAAATTTTAAGCTTTAACAGCCTAAAATTACACTAAGGCTTTTAGGGGGCAAGGAGAAGGTCACACTGCAAATACTGCCATGTTGATGGGTGTTAGTACAACTGAAAATTCAAACGCCCTAAAAGTCACATAATGGTAATGAACTAGAAGATGCTTTTTTTATGTAAAAAAAAAAAATCTACTGAAATACTTTCCACACTTCCTAATCAAGATAGAATCCTTGTTGTTGGAGTCCCAAAGAATTTCAAGTCAATAATGCAAATTTATCAATAAGTGACATAACACAATTAGGGATCTCTTTGCTTTCTGAGCTGTCTCAGTTTTGAAGTACCACATTCCAAGAAGCTATCCAACCCAGAAATTGAAAGAGAAAGGAGACTGGAAAAAAGGAGCCAATGTGGACACTTCTTAGATAAAAAAAAGAGGTGAAAGTCCTAAAACAATAACAATGGTCTAAATAATTACATTAACAATGACCCTAGGAAGGTCTGCTTCATTTATGAATCATTACTGACATTTAAGATTTGGTTACACTATGAAAAATATAACTGTTCCCATCCTCCCCCAACTCTTTCTACATCATTTATCACTGTACCATATATATATTTCAACGCTGTATGGAACTCTCAGTTCCTATAATGCAGATGAGTTACTGTTTTGTATCTTAGCATAATAAAGTCGTCTGAGACACTAATCTAACTCATCCTGGGTCAGATGGGCAGTGTTGAGGGATTTAAACCCAAGTCACTCTGAACTCTGAGGACCATCACAGAGTTCCTGCTTAATAAATGCTGAACTGAATTGTGTAACATTGGGTGGGACTCATAACCCATGTGAAGATTGGGCACTGGATCCTTTAGATCATCTACAATAATTAGGCATCTTTTACAATAGAGATAATCCTTAGATACCCTAGCAGACTATTAGTTTAAGCCTCAGGACCTCTGCTCCCAATCTTTGTACCCTGTCACTTTCTAAAATACTGGGATTTCACCTGGCAGAGGTTCCTACGAATGAGGCTGAACCAATGGATATTGTACATTTAGGGCAGAATACCCTGATGTGAGTGACATTTCAAACTCACTCTACAAACATCAGTACAGCATTTGAAGACATATTCTGCCCTTTATCCTACTCTCTGGATTTGTCATCACCCAGCAGGTAGTGAGATAAAATTGAGAGAAAGAGACCCGTTCAGCAGAAGTCCCAGCAGTTCATGGAACACCAGGAAATTCACCACAATAATGTGATAGAAAATAAAATAAGGAAGTATAAAAGTCAGTGAAAAAGATGGAAATGGGAAGACTGTGAAGAAAACTTCTCTGACATTTACTCAGCAGTTATTACCGATACAGTCCTGTTTTTAATAGTTAAAGCTGAGAAATGACAAACCTCAGAGGGCAACCAGAGTTATGATACATGCAGGGTGACATGGAAATGTTAAATGGGCTATAAAATATAAGTGAAAGGTTTGAGCTTATAAGAGAAAATCATTTCCTTTGCTATGTTTTTAAGTATTACGTTTGCCTCTTGGTCACTTTTTAAAAGCATGAGGCGAAAGCATAATGCTGTTAACCTCAGGGCCAATCAATATGGGGCATGGGGCGATTGGGCCACTAAAGGCCATGGAACTTTGAGAATATTTGACAGAAGCATTTATTGATAAACTCTGGGCATATCTTAATAGAGAAACAGCTCGAGAGGACAGAAATGGGAAATTAAAAGGCCTGGGGATGTGAGGAGAATAGTAAGTTCCCAGTCTACTTAAATATTTAACAGCCCATGAGGGAAGTTTCTAATCTGTGCATTAATATTAAGTATGTGTGTGTGGGTATGTGTGTGTGAGAGACAGATAGGGGGGTGTTGTTGGAGGGTTGGGGAGAATGGGGAGACCAATATCTACTCAGTACAAAGAAGTATATGGACATCATCTTGTTTCCCAAGCACTCTGGGATCCGAAGTACAATCCACTGAGAACTTCTGTCAGCATCACTGAAATTGGCCCACACATTTGGCTGAACTGTTCTTAGCAGAACAAGACTTCCAGATTGTACGCAGCTAGGATGCATTCCCCTGTTTGTGATATGATCCCACTGGCACCAGCAGCTCTACTTTTCTCACAACTATTCACTTTGTGTTAAAATTCAGCAGGTGTGGTTTCTGCACAGGGTCAAGTTTTCTCTAGCTTGTTGCCACGTAAAAAGAATTTTAGTGAGAAAAGGACAAGAAAGGGGAAAAAAAGCAGAAGAGGGGGTAAAAGAGAGGGGATAAAGAAGGAAATCCCTTTTCCATTTCTCTCACGGACTCCATGGCTTTCAGAGCTTCAAACTTTCTGCGAGAGAATCTTCAGAGGAAAGGGGGTTGCTGAATTATTGAGCAAGCACATTCCTACTGTTCTCCAAACACCGGGATCTCTTTGAACTCACTGTAAGATTGGCCATGGGAAGACAGAGAGCTGCCTCCGCTCACCACTAGTACCGCAAATGCTGGGAGGCAGCGACATCAATAGTGTGGCCAGCTTGTTTTAATGGTTCCTCTGCCCAACCTCCATCTAGGAAACCTCATGAACATGTAAGAGGATACCAAGGCTTGTACTGGGCACAAGCCCTTGGTTCTAGACCCCAGGAGGGGGTTTCAGTTGGAGCAGTCCAAGGTGCCCCTAAGGATATATTATCAAAGCTTCCATTCTAGGTTTCTATCATTCTGTTAAAAGGTATGAGAATTTCATTTTTTCTGTATTTTATGTGTAAGCCTAAGTGGTGCATTAATGGGGTGGTTTTGCATTATGCAAGCACACAGATAGGATCATGTTTTCCCCAGTTACAGCTCACAACCTATTTGCATGGTAATTGCCTCATGGTCATTCCACTCCTGTGGAATCTAGTTCTTTACCAGTGGAGAGGAAGTTGAGATTATCCTTAAAGCCCACTGTACACTTACTTTCCCAAAGTATTGATTTTACCTGAAGTTGGAGTTGAGAAGCATGCACACTTAGCCCTCAGGCCAGCATCTTATCATTGAGCTTCCTCAGAAGAGAGAGGTCACAGCTACTGAATCTAGAATATAGGTTCTTAGCTTTTTGTGTTATAGACCCCTTTGACAGGCTGGTGAAACCTATAAACTCCTCAGAATAAGAGTTTTAAAATGCATAAAATTAAACACATAGCATTAAAAGGAAATCAATATATCCAAATAAAGATGTGATTTTTTTTTCTCTTACAATTTCGCTCTTGAAATCTCTCCGAACCTTTTAGATCCCTGGTTAAGAACCCTGAACTAGAAAAACAAACTGACTAAATTCATTTCAATAAGCATTTGTTAATCATCCACTAAACATCCATTAAAGATACATTATTAATCATCTTCTAAACAAAACAGCAGGCAGCATACAAAAGCAAAAAGAAGCATTTTGTGCCCTCAGGATGTTTCCATTCTGCCAGGAGAAAGCCATTACTAGTGGTTGGCACTCAGGCTTCACCCTGCTGTTGCCCTTGCTATGGCTAAGACTCCTTCCCACACAGAAAACTTCAGGCTGATCGGTGGCAAGTCCCAGCAATATACAATATGTTTCCTTTCATTTCTGCATAATGGTCTTTGGGGTGAGGGAAGAACATGAGCAGGTCCTAGAAAACAGTCATGGAATGTGGCAGACACCCTGCTGCACAGCACAGATCCCTAGTAGGTCACTAATTCTATAGCATCTCCTTTCACAGACCCACAATGTGTGCCCATCTTGTAGGGCATTGCTGTGATATGTTCAAATGCCTATCAGGAAATCGACAACTGGGACAGAAATGTATGAAACACAAATAGCGTGAGCAGAGAGCAGTAACACTCTAGCACTTTACAACAAGAGCCAATGATGACAAATCTTTCAGAACGCCTCCATAAGAGCTGATGAGTGGATTTAAAATTATTTTCCAAGAATTAATAGCTCAAGGCCCCTTTTCCCTATGAGTGAACATCCAGTTCATTCCCTAAGTGCTTCTGGTGGGGTTTCTTTTTTTTTTTCTTTCTGAAACAATTACATGTGATTCTACCCAAAGCCTGTTAATTCTTCTCCTTCAGTGCTCTGAATCACACTAATAAACAATCAGGGTTTTCTATTCCCTTAATAATGGAGTCAGATTTGAGCGGAGATGTTTTGGCACTATCTGCAGATTCACACAGGGGTTGTCTGTTGCACAGCCTGGAAAAATGAGGGATTTATTTTGGGCTGATTGCCTTGGGTACAGAAGGATTTTCAAAGAATAAAGAGGGAAAAAAATTAAATGTTTGGGAACCAGGTGAATGGGAGACCAGCTGAACTGAACTGTGAAGCCTAGACCAGCGCAGGACCATATTTTTCAGGAAAATGAAAACTGCAGGATCATAGTATCAAGCTGGAAGAGACTTGAGAGATTATCCAATACGACCACACAATTTTGCAGATGAGAAAACTGAGGCCCAGGGAAGCTGAGTGACTTGCCCAAGGTCAGAAAGGTAGTAAATTTTAGATTCAAAGCCAGGGCCTTCAGACCCAGCATTCTTGCGACTGGATCAAGGTACTTACGGCATGGATGAGCGAGGACCCGAACTTCATCCACTGCTATGTAGCCAGGATGCCCCTTCAAAGATACCGACTCAAATATAACCTGAAACATACAGAGGAAATCATGTTCTCACAAACAACAGTTGGCAGTCATCTAGGGCTACTCCTTGCCCCATGCCTCTATCACTTTTTTTTTTTTTTTGAAGTCAAGATCTATGATTTCTCATCTCCATGAAGATCTCCCAGTTTAGGAAATCTATCCACTAATGTAGATTAACTACTCATCTCTAATTTAGCATCTCAGTGGCCTAGAGGGAATAAGTGACTTTCCCAAGTTCACACAGCTAGTATGAAGACGAACCTATTCCCAAAAGGCCTTCTAGTAAGTGTTTCTTACTACCTCTCTTCTGCTCAATTAAGTTTTCTAGTATTCAGATTATTTATCACAACCAAACAAAAAGATTAGGCTATGACTAGATATAGGGACTTTTTCACAAACCTCAGGTTTTGTCTTGTTAGACATGTTAGCTCTAAATATATACTATATAAATATATAATTATATAAATTATATCTATATATAACTATATGAATATATATTATATAAATAATATGTTAGCTCTAAACATTACTCAAGTAAACTGTGCTGACCAGACTGAACACTGAAAGAGCACCATCCATCCTAACAGTGACTGCAGAGATATTTTGTCTGAATGCAAAAGCCAAAACAAACCATGAGCCTTGAGCCTTCGTGGTGGTTCACACAAAGTCTATAGAAGAGTTATTCCCTGACATCCAATTCACCTATATATCTAGAAGGAAAAGTTGCCTTTGAAAATGAGCGTGCAGGCTGGAGCACACCTCAAGTGACTAACCAGGACAATGGAACCTTCTTAAAAGTAAAGGATTTTTCATCGTATGTCTTTGAATCCTCAGTACCTTAAGAGTGCCTTGCACAAAGCAATGACTTCATAAATGTGCGTGATTTTTTTAGTGGAATGGAAGCTGTCCTTGCCATAAGGGCCTAATATTAGAGGCAGAAAGAACCTTCAAGGTCATCCATTCCAGGCCCCTCATTTTAGAGAGGAGGACACTGAGGCCCACAAACATTAAATAACTTGTTTAAGACTGCAGAGGCAAAGCTAAGAGACAAACTCAGTACGAATTGCTTTTAACCTACATGCCAAAGGTCAATGACAGAGCACTTTAAAATGGTAGTAGGAATACCTCTAGAACTCACAAATCATACCTTAATAAGATGTATCTTCTGTGAAGTAAAGACCACCTAGAATCTAGTATGGGCTACCAGCACACAATCATAAACTCAGAACACTTAAGAAGAATTAAAAGAGACCTAAAATAGCATTTAATCCAATCCTCTCAACTTCAAGACGAAATTGAGGCCCAGAGACAGGGAGTGACTTGTCCAGGATTTTATGGGTAGACAGAGACAGAAAAAAAAAGGAAAGTCTTCTAGTTCCCATTCCAGGATGTTCTGTTACAACTTGACTTGGCTTTTGCATCATATCATCCTGCCTCCCCTAAATGCTGTAGAGAGGCAAGGACCAAGTGTTCATGGGCCTGAGCAGTATCTTACTTAGCAGGACATTAATTAAAGGTTTTGTCTCAGGGCTTCTCATTGTTATGGCAAAAGAGACCAATCTGAAGACAACATATCATAAACTGTACCCTTGGTAAGAGGATATGCCTCTGGCCATGAAGAAACTGTTACCCATATGTCCATGCTCTAGGCAAAGAGCTTTTTCCTTCTTGTATTATTAAGTTTTCCATTCTTGGAAGAATCTTACATCATAGGTATGTTACTGGATTGCATATCTGCCCATAGAAGATGGTTCTGTATTTTTTGCTTATCAATGAGTCAAAAGGGAATTATAAAGTGCTTTCAGTGTGCCAGGCACTGTGCTGAACACTGGAAGTAGAGAGAAAAGTAAAAACAGTTGCTGCCCCTAAAGAGCTCACATTTTAATGGAGGAGACAACATATAAATAATTAAATATATAGAAAAAATCTACAGAGTGGATGAGATAGAATCTCGAGTGGGAGGTGCTAACAGTTGGAGGGGGGAGCTGGGAAAGGCCTCCTGCAGAAGGATCTAAGTTGAGTCTTGAAGGAAGCCAGGGAAGCTAAGAGGGAGAGACAAAGAGGGAGAGCACTGAAGATGTGGAGGACAGACAGCGCAAAGGTAGAGGAACAGGAGATAAGATGTCATATGAAAGAAGCTATAAATAATTCAAGGTGGCTAGGGCTTAGAGTATATGTAGAGAGGTAAAGTATAAGAAAGCTGCAAAATAGGAAGAAATCGAGCTGTAAAAGGCTTTAAATGGCAAAAGGAAAACTTTATATTTGATCCTTTAAGGCAGTTGGGTAGCACAGTGGATACAGCCCTGGACTTGGAATCAGAAAGACTCATCTTCCTGAGTTCAAACTTGGCCTCAGACATTTACTAGCTGTATGACCTTGGTCAAGTCACTTAACCCTGTTTGCCTCAATTTCCTCATCTGTAAAATGAGCTGGTAGAGCAGCTAGATGGTGTACGATGAATAGAGCACCAGCCCTGGAATCAGGAGAACCTAAGTTCAAATCTGCCCTCAGAAACTTGCTAGCTGTGTGACTCTGGGCAAGTCACTTGACCCCGACTGTCTCCAAAACAAAAGTAAAATGATCTCGAGAAGAAAACGGAAAACCACTCTAGCTAGCATCGTTGCCAAGAAAACTCCAAATGGGAGCAAGAAGAGTCAGATACAGACAGAGCCAAGATGGCAGAAAAAAAGTCAGCTACTTGTTTAAGTACTTCCCAAAACCCCTCCAAACATTTTGCAGCATGCCATAAGACAATTCCTAGAGCAGCAGAACCCACAAAAGGATGGGGGCAAAATAATTTTCCAGCTATAGACAACTTATAAAGTTAGCAGAAAAGATCTGTCTCACCTGGGTGAGAGTAGAGCACAATCCAGCAAGGCAATGCCAGCACAGACTCAGCCCCAGCAAACCAAGGGCAGGTTGAATCAACAGCAGCAGCTGCTTCCTGAGCTTTCAGTCCACAGATGGCAAGGGGGTTGAACAACTGGTCAAAAGGAGATTACAGGGGTCTCTTTGTTGGCAGGACAAGGGTAGGACTCTTGGTTGGCCCCTACTCAGATCCAGGTCACAGTCATGAGTGGCAGTCCTAGAGCAAGGAAGAGCACTAGCACAGCAGTGCCTATGGCCACAGTGGAGTGGAGACCTCCCTCATGATTCCAGGGCAGAACAAAAGTGCTCATGGTCACTCACACACCAAAGCACAGGCCGGGAGAGGATTAAACACATGTCTTGCTAGATCATAACTCTTTAGAAGAACTGAAAACTTACAAGTCCCTAGAGGGATCTCTGAAAACAGCTACACAAAACCCCTGAAGCTTGGAATAGTGTGTCTTCCACACTAGAAGGAGAGCCCAACTTCAAGAAAAAGTTAAAAATAAAGAAACAGACTGAAAAAAAATGAACAAATAGGAAAAATATCTGACTATAGAAAGTTACTATGGTGACTAAGACGAAAACATATACTCAGAAGAAGATAACAAAATCAAAATTCCTACATCAAAGCCTTCAAGAAAAATATGAATTAATCTCAGACCATGGTCAAAAAGGATTTTGAAAATCAAGTAAGAGAAATAGAGAGAGAACTGGGAAGAGAAGTGAGTGATGCAAGAAAATCATGAAAAATGAGTTAACAGCTTGGTAAAGAAGACTCAAAAAATACTAAAGAAAATAGCACCTTAAAAAACAGACTAGGCCAAATGGTAAAAGGGGTACAAAAAGTCAATGCGGAGAAGAATGCTTTAAAAAGCAAAACTGGCCAAACGGAAAAAGCAAAAACTCATGAAGAAAAACTCCTTAAAAAGTAGAATTGGCCAAATGGAAAGCACATACAAAAACTCACTGAACAAAATAATTTTGTAAAAATTAGAATTGAGCAAATAGAAGCTAATGACTTTATGAGAAATCAAGAAACAATAAGAAAAACTAAAGGAATGAAAAAATTGAAGACTGCAAAATATATCATTGGAAAAACAACTGACATGGAAAATAGACCCAGGAGGGATAATTTAAGAATTACTGGACTACTTAAAATCCATGATTAAAAAAGGGGGCCTAGATATTATCTTTCAATAAATTATCAGGGTAAACTGTCCTGATATTCTAGACCAGAGGTCAAAATAGAAATTGAAAAATCCACTGATCACCTCCTAAAGAAATGTGGGCTGAGATATCACAGGAATATTATAGCCAAATTCCAGAGCTTCCAGGTCAAGGAGAAAATATTGCAAGCAGTCATTAAGAAATGATTCAAGTATCATGGAGCTACAGTCAGGATAATACAAGATTTAACAACTTCTACATTAAAGGGTTGGAGGGCTTAAAATATGGTATTCTGGAGGGCAAAGGAGCTAGGATTACAACCAAAAATTGCCTACCCAGCAAAACTAAGTATAATCCTTCCAGGGAGAAATGGACATTCAAAGAAATAATGGACTCTCAAGCATGCTTGATGAAAAGGCCATACGTAGTTCAATAGAAAATTTGACTTTCAAATACAAAACTCAAGAGAAGCATAGAAAGATAAAAAGAAATAGGAAATCATAAAGGACTTAATAAAGTTAAACTGTTTATATTCCTACAAGGGAAGATGATATCTGTAACTCATAAGAACTTTCTCATTATTAAGGCAGTTAGAAGAAGTATGTATAAACAGAGGGCATAGGTATGAATTGAAAATGAAGTGATGATATCCAAAAAGCAAAATTAAGAAGTGAGACAGGAATGCACTGAAAAAAAGAGAAAGAGAGAGGTAGGATGGGGTAAATTATCTCACATAAAATAGGCAAGATAATGCTTTTATAGTAGTGGGGAAGAGGAAGAAGGTAAAGGAGAGTGAAAGAATCTTACTCTCATCAGAACTGGCTCAAAGAGGGAATAATACACACACTAAATTGGTGATAGAAATCTATCTTACCTTATGGGGAAATAGGAGGGGAAAGGGATGGGGGGTTGATAGAAAGAAGGGCAGATTGGGGGAGGGATAGTCAGAAGCAAAATACTTTTGAGGAAGGATAGGGTGAAAGGAGAGAGAGAATATAATAAATATGGTGGGAGGAAATAGGATGGAGGGAAATATAGTTAGCAATCGTAACTGTGAAAAAAATCTGAAGCAAGTTTCTCTGATAAAGGTCTCATTTCTCAAATATATAAAGTACTGAGTCAAATTTACAAAAACAAGAGACATTTCCCAGATGATAAATGATCAAAAGATACGAACAGTTTTCAGATGAAGTAATCAAAGCTATCTATAGCCATATGAAACAATGCTCTAACTCACTATTGACTGGAGAAATGAAAATTACAACAATTCTGAGGCACTACTTCATACCTATTAGATTGGCTAATAATTCAGAAAAGGAAAATAACAAATATTGCAAAAGATGTGGGGAAAATGAGACAACAATGTACCGTTGGTAGAGTTGTGCACTGATTCAACTCTTCTGTGGAACAATTTGTTCTGTGGAACAAGAGTTATAAAACCAGGCATACCTTAGTATTATCACTAGTACCTCTGTATTACAAAAGAGATTAAAAAAACAAATGGGAAAAGGACCTATAAGTACAAAAATATTTATAGCAACTCTTTTCCAGTGGCAAAGAAATGGAAACTGATGGGATGCCCATCAGTTGGGGAATGGCTGAACAAATTGTGGCATGTGATTCTGATGAAGTACTATTGCTCTATAAGAAAAGATGAGCAGTCTGCTTTGAGAAAAACCTGGAAATGCTTCCACAAACTATTCAATGTGAAATGTGCTTTGTACAAAGTAAAAGCAATATTGTCAGATGATCAGCTGGGAATGACTTAGTTATTCTCAGCAATACAACGATCCAAGATAACTACAAAGGACTTCTTGTGAAATATCCTCAGAGAAAGAATTGATGGTGGGTGAATATAGATTGAAACATACTTTTTTACTTTATTTTTCTTCATTTTTTTGGTCTATGTTTTCTTTCATAACATGACTAATATGGAAATGGTTTTCATGACTATACATGCATAAAGTATATCAAATTGTTTGCCTTCTCATTGTAGGGAGGGAGGGAGGGAGAGAATTTGGAAGTCAAAGTTTTAAAAATAAATGTTAAAATTTGTTTTTACATGTAACTGTGAAAAAATGAAATGCTAAATAAAATTTTTTAAAAAGAGTTGCCTATACTTCAAAGGGAAAGGACTTGCCTAGAAAGGGTCAAATCTGGGACCTGATCTCAGGTTTTTTAGCCTCAGAGGCAACGATTGCGTGTCCACTGTTGGATGTTGCCTTTCAACCTAATCATGATGTCCTGCTGTGAATCTCATCATTCCTTGTTCTGAAGCGCATTGCCTCTAAACCAGAATGCTTCATGGAAAGAGGAGACTGTAAGCGTATAGAGTAGAGACGAAGAGGCAGGTAAGGTCTGAAGAAATGAATAGAAATAGAAAATCTGCTGTGGATCTGTGGTTAAAGAAGTGGCCCTCCTGTGGAGAGCTTCAGTCTGGAACAATGCGTAGAGTTAGCCAATTTCTCTAACCCTTCTACAAATTTTAAGTAGAAAACACCTGTTTCTCATAAGGCTAAAAAAAAAGCAAGGGATAGTCCAGTTAATTTCTATAATGTGTGCTATGAGGCCTCAGGGCATATCAAATATTCAAGGCCCTTTACGGTAGGATGGAGGAGGGACATAATTATTCTGTAGTATTTGACAAACACAAAATATTCTTTGTTTACAAATATAATCTCTACGAAAAGCTAGATTCTATTGATGTTCCAGTTTTAGAGGGAAACAAGGGAATGAGATAAAAATGTGCTGTATATGAATTTCTTTTAAAAGTTAAAAGCCTTTGATATTTTTTTTAAAAGAGTCAGATACAACTGAAACAAATGAACAATAACAAATGTTTGATCATAGATGTAATAGATAAGCCACTGGAGTTTAAGGTGGGGATGAGGGTGGTGTGACATGGCCAGATCTGTGCTTTAGGAAAATCACTTTGAGTGGAGGATGAACTGGAATCAGGAGAGACTTGAAGAAGAAAGACCATTTAGAAGGTTATTGCAGTAGTTCAGACGAGGGGAAGAAGGCTTGAACTAGGTTGGACATAATGACAAAAAAAAGTTAACTTGTGATCTTGAATGAACTTCAAAGGTTTGAGGCAATTCTACAAATATAAGGAACCTCTCAGTAAAGAAGGGGAGACCTGAAGTACCTTCACAGGCCACATGCAAACAATGAAAGCTAATCAAGATAGATGTAAGAAAAATGATCCTACAGAATGAGCACGGGATTTGGAGTTCCAGGACCTGAGTTCAATATCAACTCTCTCTTTTAGCATATATGTGAATTTGGGTAAATCATTTAACTTGACTGGGCTTTTTTCCTCATCTGAAAAATGAAGAGTTTGCCCTAGATGGCCTCAAAAGTCTCTTCCAACTGATTCCATGATAAGGACCACATTTTTGAGATTCTAGTTCCTACCATACCCTTGAAAACTGCCTATGAGCACTCGCAACTTGTCCTTCAGCAAACACTCATTAGGCAACTTCATGGCCCTATACTAGATGCTAAGAGCTCTTTAAAGTTAAAATAAGAATCAATTTCTGTCATTATGGAGCTTACACTCTATTTGGGGATTAAAACATCAAAACAGAGTATTAGTATTCATAATATCATGCTATAAATGCATCAGAAAGGTACCAAACAAAGAGGTATTAAGGTCAGGAGCACTGCTGACCAAAGCGATCAGGGAAGACTTCTTAGAAAATAACATATCAGTTGGGCTTTAAAGGATGAGAAGGAATTCAACAGATGAAGATGGAGAGGAAGGACATTCCAGGCACAGGGTAAAGGTTTCTCGTTGTATGATCAGGAGTTGTTTTCAAATTACACTGGTCCTCATCTCTCTACATTGGGAAGAAAGTTTGTCTTTGGATCAGCACATCTGAATAGGCAAAGGAATGTAGAATTAAAGAACATTAAAAATTTGAGGGGGCCTTAGACATCATCTAGTTCAACCCCTAACTGAAAAAAATGAAACCTCTCTATGACAAGCTTGACAAGTGGCTACCTGTCTAAATCTGAAGACAGGGAACAAACTACTTACTTCCTGGCGGAGCTAGTTCTATTGCTGGATATCTATAATGATTGTGTGTAACCTTGAATGGACTAAGGTTCAAGAACTCAAGTTCTTTCTTAGAGCAAACCGAGATGCATCATCCTATAACATTTACTAAAAGTTGGCTCTAGTTAAGCGATCTGTGACCAAACAGACTATGAAAGCTTTCATCTCCAAAACAAGACCTCACATGTTTAGAGGACAACTATGTCCTACCAGTTCCCCAAGTCTTCTTTCTAGTTCCTTTACCTGAGCCTCCAATGACATAGTTCTAAGTTCTTTCACCGTCACAGCCACCTTCCTCCAGATGAATATCACCTTGCCAATATTCTTTCTAAAATACGGCATCTGGACCTGAGATTTCTAGATATAATCTGATGAGAGGTGATGTAATATAGTTCAAGAACACTGAACATGAGCCAAGAAATCTAGACTCAAATCTTTGATCTGATACTTGATAACTGTGATCTGGAGCCAGTCGTTTTAGCCTTTCTAAGCCTCATTGTACTCATTTGTAAAGCAGAAATAATAATACTCATATTACCCGTCTCTTGGGATTACTGTAAGGAAATACTTTCTAAACTTTAAAGGGCTATATATGCATGAGATACAGAGCTGTTGACTAGGGCATAGAATGCTTGCCTTGTCCTTTACCTGAAGAGCAACTTAGAAGATATTCTAAAGATACTGGAAGCATTATCTGGCCCACTGTTTATAATTTTTGGTAAGAGCTTTCTCTTCCTCTTGCATCACTACACCCCCCAAATACCTGCTAACTAGCCATGATTTTTATTGCTATCTGCTTAGAAAATAAAGAAACTCTGGCTTTCTTGAATTTTCTTTACCTGATTTTCTAAAGATCAGGCCAGGAGTTGCAAACATGGTAGCCAACTGAGGTTCCCTTTATGAACTTCCCCTTTTCTACTTTCTATTCTCTTGAGTAGAAATACAGCTTCGAAATTTCTATTAAGTCATCAAGTCAATTAATTGTATCCCATTACCAATAAGGGAACTACTTAGGGATAGTTTCTAGAGATAAATTATTTTTATAAGCATAATAGACACAACTTTTAGACTTGATTTGTAACCGCTATTAGATCTCCAAAAGTCCCAGCACTAGATCTTAGCCTTTTAATGCCCAACAGCTTGAGTCTAGAAAACTTTGGAAACCTAAATTAATTTTTTTTCCTCAGCCTCACTTATTTGTGTTTTATGGTAGCCATCTCTAGGGTGGGAGGAGGAGAGGGAAGAAAAAAAGGGGGAAAGGGGAAAAAAGAAATTTGTGGTAGCTTTAAAAGGAATAGCAAGAAGTGTATAATAATGTGCAATTTCTTGTGCAATCTTTTTTTTATTACACTGTGGTATGGAAATTCTTATCTAACCCATAAATTAAAAATAAAATAAATAAAAATTTAAAAAGGCATAAAAAGAATGACTATTAAATCTTGTTCAGATAGGTAATAACTATGAAGTGACCAGTAATTCCTACTCTTTCAAAAAATCGTCAGCTTTCAAGCTTGTTATGGAATTCAAGTCATCTACTTTAACACACACTCTATACAGATATTATGGAATCACAAAATTCAGCCTCTCCTTGAAGGCTTCCAGTGCGGGTGTAAAGCAGAAATAAAAATATTTGCACTACCTACCTCTTGGGATTATTGTAAAGCAATACTTTTTGAAATTTTAAAGAGCTATGTATGCATGAGTTATAGACCTGTTGACTAGGGCACTGATGAAGGCTGATACTATTGCTTACCTTTCAAGGCAGTTCATTCCACTTTTAGATAGTCCTAATTATTCGGGAGTTTTCTGGGACAAATATAAAAGTACATCTTTATACCTTCTCCTCATTCTTCCCTCTAGAGGCCAGACAGATCAAATTCAATCCCTTCTTCTACCTGACAAATCTTCATATACTTAAAGGTAGCTATTACATCCTCCCTGAATCTTTTTCTCCAGGTTCAACACCCCTATTTCTTAGGACAATCTTCATATGGCAGGGACTTCTATCAAGGTACATGTCTTCATGGGGCATCATGGATTGTCTAGAGATGGAGTGTCTGATCTTACTAACCAATTTTTATTCTTCAATGATTCATCTCCCTTTGTGAGTTCTGGATTCTGACTGTGCCTCTTTAGTATTTTCAAAATGAAATTTCTAGGTGAAAGAATGACAAATTGCTTTCAGCCCAGAAAGTGACACAAGCAGATGCAGCCTCTGGTACCTTGGAAGGACCATGTTCCACAAAGAATCGATTCATCTTTTCCTCCTCCTTCTGTACCCTCCACACTTTGCACACAGTGCACATCTATATCATGGTGTTTAGAAACACCCAGGCACAGATTCCATGAGGGATAAAAAGTCATCCTTAAAACTACACATTTAGAAGAAACCATGTCTTGACAAATCAATACAACACTAAGATTTACTGAACCCACTAGAAAAAGTGCCATGTTTTCTCCATCCAGCAACTGCTCTTGTATGCATGCATTCATTTAGTCATATCCAGAAGAGAAAAATCTTGACTCATCAAACCCCCAATTAACCAGATGTTTTGTTACACTTTGAAGGAAAAGGGAAAAGTGACCAAAAAAAAAGAATCATATAGCTTATGCTCCAAGATCAGAGGATCATATGCTTAGAGCAAGAAGCAACTTGGTGAGTCATCAGATACAATCCCTTCATTTTCTAGGTGAGGAAACTGAATCTGAACAAATTAATTAATTACTTTATTAATGAATATTTTAAGTGCATACTATGTGCAAGGCAAAATGTTTGTTGATTTGACAAATACAAAAATTGAAACAGAGTTTAATGATTTTTCCAGGGTCACGTAACTAGTAAGTGCCCAAGCCGAATTCAAATTCAGGTTGTCCTTACTCTATAGCCTATGCTCTGCTCAGTGTAACACCTACATAGATCTCTATAACTCGACTCCATTTTCCTACACATTGTAAATCTGGTAATAAAAGAGTTTAAACTTTAATTCAGCATTAGGACAGTAGTGTAGTGGAAAGAACACTGAATGAAGAATCAATAAAACCTGGATTAAAGTTCCAGCTGCCCCTTAATAACAGGCTTTGTTATGTCAAGTCAGACACTTAATGTCTGAGCATCATTCTCTTCATTTGCTAAATATGGATAATGACAGGTACATTATCCATCCCAAAGGACTATGGCAGGGATCCAATGACATAATAGATGTGAAAGCATGTTAAAGCACATGTACTACTTTAAAGTATTGTAAAGCACATGTTGACATGTAGTATGGTTATTAGCATAACAAAGAACAGGCGATTCTGTAGCAAGGTGAATTGGAAAGAGTACTGGTGTTAGAGTCAGAAGGATTTGGTTTGAATTCTGACTATTGTAACCTTGGATGAATAGAGTGCCAGGCCTACAGTCAGGATGACTCATCTTCCTGAGTCCAAAACTGACTTCAGACACTTACTAGCTGTGTGACCCTGGGCAAGTCACTTAACCCTGTTCGTCTCAATTTGTCATCTGTAAAATGAGTTGGAGAAGGAAATGGCAAACCACTCCAGAATGTTTGCCCAGAAAACCCCAGAAAGATGTCATGAAGAGTCTGATATGACTGAAATGACATAACAACAACATTGTAACCTTGAGGAAAATACTTAATTCACAAAATCCAGTTTCCTCATACCCAAATGAGGGGGTTGGACCAAATGATCTCCAAGGCCCACTCTAGTCCTATATCCTAGAATTGTCATAGAGGATTTGGAGTCACAAAGATTTTATTTCAAATCCTTCTCCAGACATTTTTCAGCTATGTGGCCATGTAATACCTCTTATCCTCAGTTTTCTCAGCAGAAAAACGGAGATAAGAGCTCAAAATAACAAATCTCACAGGACTGTTACAAAGTTCAACTGAGACAACATGTGTAAAGTCTCTAAAACCTTAAAGTGCCATAACTGCCAGTTATTACTATTATCATATGATTCAAGAACTTTATGGTCCCTTCCACCTCTATGTTCTCTAATCTTATGTGTTAACTTTAAAAGGATCAGCATAATAGATTTGCAGTCCCACCTCTAAGATTCTGCAATTCTTATTGAGACATTGTGTGGAACCATAGAAAATCATTGGATTTGGAGTCAGAGAAGCTGCATTCAAATATTGCATCCCAACTATGTGACCTTCGGTAAATCCCTTAACCTTCTTTGGCCTGTTTCCACCTCTATAGAATGAGGGGGTTAGGCTAGATGATCTGGAAAGATCATCCCTTCTCGTTCCATCAAGGTTTTAATTTTTATTGGTTTTATTTTTTAAAATTTTTATTATTTTATTAACACAAGCTATTGGGTCATAGGGATGACCTGCTTCCTTACAGGATATAAGTTCCCTGAGGTAGGAAAGTATTCTATTTTTATCACCATAACCTCAGTACCTAGTACAATGCTTTGCGTAGAACTGGTGTTTGTTACATGTTTGTGGAACTTAAACGAATTGAACTGAAACAATTGAGGAAGATCTGGGTTGGCCTTCTATTAACCAGAACTTCTCCCTAATCAAATATTGGTTGATTCAGGTTTTCCTTTGTTGCGTATGACCCACCTCTCTCCCTACAGTGAGGGACAGTCTATCTTTCATCATTTTGTTACTACCATTCAGTTTGAGAAGGAAAAAGTAAACGGACGCTGTTAATGAGAAGCAGGTGAGCCCATCCTTTACAATGCTTGCAGCAATTAAAGACAGTGCTGTGGGAGGCCATTTAAAATGGGCAAGTGAGGAAGGATGAGACAGGTGGCTGCAAAATTAATAAAGTATTTTGGGGTGGGTAAATCTTGAGAAAGACAAGTTCAGAATCATTAAAAATGTTAAATATAATGACTATCACCTGGAACGGCCCCAAAGCCCAAAGCACTGCTTAACCAGCATTTAATAAGAGGTGGCTTTACTTAAATCATGTAACCGCATAGAAGGGTATGTTTAAAATGCCAGGAATTACCAGGCCTGTGCTAAATTAGTCCAGCCAGAAAAACACACTAATAAGCCAAATGAAATTCCGGCAGTGTTATGGAGCTGAAAGTCAATTTTAGGAGTTTGAAATATAGCTTTAATAACAGAATACATAAACCATCCAGAACCAATGCAAGGAATCCCTGAAATCCTAAACCTGATTTACTTCCCTGAGCTGCACATGGCAGGATTATGGCTCAGCAGCTGGGGAAGTCACAAACCAGCTTTGCCTTCTTTTTTCCCTTCCTTTTCATCCCACAAACATTTCTCTCTCTCTCTCTCTCTCTCTCTCTCTCTCTCTCTCTCTCTCTCTCTCTCTCTCTCTCTCTCTCTCTGCCTCTCTCTCTGTCTCTCTCTCTCTCTGTCTCTCTCTCTCTCTGTCTCTCTCTCTCTCTTTCATTTGGTACGTGTATACATCTGGTACACTTTCTGAACTGCTGTCAGAGATGCATCTGTACTTCTAGCTACAGAGAGCAGAGGGGAAAGAGAAAAAATGAGACTCTAACAAAGACAACAAGTGGAAAAATGAGAGTGAGTGTGCACTGACCTACTGATCACTGGAATGTCAGTGTGGGCTAACAGGGAAGACGTTCAATAAGCGTATTTTGGATGAATGGAAGAAATTCGACAAACAGTGTGCTCAAAACCTAAGCTGATGGACTGGTCCATGTGGGCAGCCTGTTTAAATAAAATTTCCATGTGCACATTGTATGTGAATAGCTGGGCAGAGAAGGATCTTACACCAAGGAACTCCAGAGGTGGAAGAAAATTGTCTCCCAAATGAAAAACTACCATAGGCAGGGAAAACATTTAAATTCTTTACCATGGACCACTCC
Organism: Notamacropus eugenii; assembly: GCF_028372415.1. Lineage (NCBI taxonomy): Eukaryota > Metazoa > Chordata > Mammalia > Diprotodontia > Macropodidae > Notamacropus > Notamacropus eugenii. Next base: position 421,847,419 of record NC_092872.1, on the reverse strand, counting down.
CCACCTGCAGCAAACAGCACAGGCTACTGTTTGTTCATGGGGCAGGGGCTGTGAGCATGGGAGAAAGGCTGAGAAAGAGCACAAGCAAAAGGAGAAAAAGATCTCAAGTTCTGAGTGTCTCTTTGTTTATTTGATGGTTCCTATAAGGTTTAAGGAGTAAAGGATCACTGGAATAATAGGTTTAAAGATTGATAAAAAAAAAATTGCATTCCATCTCATTTTAATGTAGATTGATCTAGTCTAACTCTATCTAAAGTACCAATGTCCACTATAGCACCACAGATAATTTGGAAAGCACCATATGGTATCATGTTTATCATCATGACTGTGAGTCTTGAGGACATGCAGTCTGGAGATTTTTGTTGGGAACATATTGCTGACTTCAAATGTCATATTAAAGAGAGATAAAACTTATTTTGTTTATCTGAAGAGAAGGAAGACATAGGCCTAATGGATAAAAGCTACAGAGAGACAAATTCTGGTTCAGGGATAAAGAAGGCAGTATTTCATAATGGACAGAGCACTGGCTCAGTTAGGAAGACTGGGGGTTTAAGTCCCATCTCTGACACGTGCTAACGTGGAGAAAGTCACCTGCCCTCTTTGTGCCTCAAACAATTCTCTAAGATTAGAAATTACAAAGCATGTGTCAATCTACATTGGTAGAGTGTTTCTCACCTGAATAAGATACACCAATAAAATAATGACTTGACCCCCCCCAAATAAGAGCATCCTAAAAATGAGGGCTATCTAGAAACCCAATGATCTGCCTTCTGAAATAGTGAGTGCTCCATTTCTGCAGGTCTTCAAGTAGAGGCTAAAATCTTGTTAGGCAAATTTTAAAAAGGCTTTATCTTTTTAGAGATTTTTTTTTGTATCTAACTAGGAAGAGGCAATGTGCTATAATGGAAAGAATGCTAAATTTGGAGCCACAAGGACCGGAGATGGAGGTGGTGGGGCGGTGGTGGTAATGATGTCTTCATATTTCAGCGCTAGTAATCACTGACTACGCAAACTTGGGCAAGTTACTTTCCCTCCCTTAGCATGTGTCAGACATCACTGAACTTTTTACAGATATTATTTCAGATTGGATTCTTACAACAACCCTGAGTGTTTTGCGCATAGCAGGTACTTAATAATTATTGAATTCCATTAAATATAATTGTCCCCAGTTTTATCTGGGTACAGACTTGTAACTCAGCTTCCAGAAAGGAATTAAGATTCACTTTCTATTATACAAATTATCAGGGCTTCTCCTTAGCAAACAATACTGGTCTTCAATGGAGACATTGCCTGTGTAATCCCTTGAGATGATAATAGCCCCTTAGGGTTTTAATACCACCACTCTCACAGTCCTCTCTGGGCTACATTCTTGAAAAGTTTATGTGCTCTGGGTGAAAAGAAAGCCAGATTTAGTGAAAGGCAAACAAACCCATTATTGATGGTCTCATCACTGTAACATCAGAATACTTGATACCTTTAAAAGCAGAGTCTACTGAGGTAGACTCAGCTACCCAGGCTAGCAAAAGGTAGGGAGTAGAGTCAAAGCTGCTGTGACCTAGTAGAGAGGAAATCTGGGTTCTGGACTTAGCTCTGCCATTGACTTCCTTAATGACTTTAGGCAAATCCCTTCTGCCTCCGAACTTCAGTTTTTCCATGTGTAAAAATAAGATAATGCACAAGATGATCTCTAAGGTCCTCTTCAGATCTAATATCGTTGGCTTCTAAATGGGATGTAGGAGATAAGGGAAAAAAAGGAAGAAGGAGAAAAGGACATTAAAAAATGAGAGAAAGAGGGATTATAAATATAACTGATACCTGATAGAAATGTGGCCAAAAGGTGCTGATGGCCAGCTCTGCCTTCACCCAGCCTTCTGTCACAATCCCTGACACGTTCCAGATGGGGTTACCCTGTGGTCCTCCATTAACTTTCACGTAAACATTCAGTGATCCAGGGCTGGACCGGTCTCTGCTAGATAAGTAGTAATGGAAATCGACACAGTGCGTATCATTCTCCTTCAAGGTCGGCAGAAGCAGGTGAGCTTTTTGTCCGGATGCCCGCCCAGAGCTGTTCACCATCATGAAGGAACCTGGAGACCATCAAAACGCAAAGGGGAAAAGGAGGGAAGGACAAAAAGAAGGAAGACAAGAGGTAAAGACAGGGGGGGAAAGGAGACCCATGGGAGAAAAAGACAAAGAAAATCTCTGAAAACCAGCTGTAAACAAATGTACTCATAAACTGAACTAATCATCTAGTTATGGTCTCACAAGCCATGGCACAAGTGAAACCAACAGCTTAACACATTTCAGAGCAGGAAACTCAATTCTGGGACTAGGAGCCACCACCTAGAAAGACTGCGGAGGCATTTAGGTCATCCCGTGCAGAATGAAATTTGGCATTTGGGTTCCCTCTCCCACAACATGCAACCCTCGTATTTGAGCTCAACTGTATACTTCTGGGTTAGGGCAGGCAAGTTTTCACATTAGTGTTTTATGGCCCTGAAACCACTCTAGGTTTTAGGTCATCTAGCTTAGTAATCACTGTAGTCAGCAAATAAAGGAACATGGAAAACAAGAAATACTCTGTTGAACTAATATTAAAAGGTATTTTAATGGACTGACAGGGTAACGGGCATCTCATACCTTTGCCCTAGGGTCACTGTCAGTTTGGAGGTGAGAACTGTCCTACCCTGATAGAATAGAGACTCTGATGCCCTCCAAAGATAGCTTACAAACACTAGGGCTGTTAAATTCCTTGTACCATGAGTAGCTAGATATCTAATCCAGGACTAGATAATCACTAGTATCATCTCTGTTCAGAAGGTAAAGCTGACATTAATAGGTTAGTCTGAAATGATGGTCTACAACCATAAACCGAACTTCTAAAGAGAATTGGAAAATTGGAGGGCAGATATTGACTAAAAAATATCAACCCAAAGAAAACTTTTAATACTAATATACACTGGACTTTGAGTTCCCTGAAGGCAAAGATCATATATCTTCCCAGTACCCAGTACAACATTCTGGACTTAGTAGGTATTTAATAAATGCTTGCCAAATGGAAGCAATTTTTTAAGAAGGAAGAAAAAGAAAAGAAAAATGGAAATGGAAATAAACAACACATATCTATTATTTTAATTTAATATACACATTTTTAAACAAGTTGTAAATAATTCGGAGTTTATAGCTTATGTAAAACATTTTTTTAAATCTTTTATTGGAATGTTTGTCCTGGATGATGGTTACTAACTTTAGAATTAAAAACTGCATGCCAAAAAAATTGAGAAGAGAAGCAAGATAAAATATAAATACCTATTGAATGAATATAGAACGAACATACATCATCTCCCAGCTATGCTTCTTAGGTTGCTTCTGGCTCAGTCTTAAGAGTTTGGGGTCATTTTTATTCCTGGTAAAATAGTTGTAGGCTGTCATGACTGATGGAAATGTTAAAGATCATAGGGTCCAATCCCATAAATTTGCAAACAGTAAACTATAGTCCAGAGGGCATGTTATTTGCAAATTCCTAACAAAGTTCAGAGAAGAATTTTGTCTCTTGTATCCTAAGCTGAAGTCCCTTCTCCTTCAGTCAGTCTCTCATTTGGGGGACTGGTCAAAAGCAACCTATGTTAATGAGTCACCAAAACTGTAGCAGATTTTTTTTTCAAACAAAATCCTGGAAGATTTATGAATGTGTACCTATGTACATGAAGGAAATTGGGCATAGGGTTTTTTTTCTTGTTTTTAATCAAATACAGTCTGATCAGCCTTCTTGCTTCTCACACTGCTGCCAAGTCTGCCTACAAATGTATTTCTCCACTGGCCTCTTACAATTCACAGAAGACTGAGTTTGGAAAGGCTTAAGTTCTAACTGACTGTGGCTTATATTTCCATTTAAAACAGGCTCCAGGTATATGACAGACTCCAGATGGCCCAGATAAGTACTGGAATGAGTTCTGCTCAGTGGACAGTCATAGGCTGTACATTCATTCAATTAATACTCATATTAATAGTTGACATTCATATAGCACTCTGTGATTTATAAAGTACCCTATGTGAATTTCCTCTTTTGATTCTGGCCATAATTCTTTGAGGTAAGTATTTTAGTCATAATTACCATTCTACAGATGAAAAAGTAGAAGCTTGGGAAGGTTGTGACTTAGTCAAGGTCATACAACTAGTAAAAGATTCACAAGGTGGTTTCTGGGCTCAAAATCCAGAGCTTCTCTTCCCCCTCCCTTAATACACAGTAGGGTTATATAACAACAGAAATTTATTAAGCTCCTACTATATACATGACATCGTGCTCAGGGATTAGGTTACAAAGATTTAAAAAAACTACACAGACCCTGCCTGGCCTCTGGGTACCCTCAGTAATGACATCATCTCACTTTGATACAGTCCCTTAAGGTTACCAAGTGCTTGAAAGTAGATTCCAGTCATTCTTACACATGGAGAATGTGAGAATAAAAAGTCAGGTGACTTTTTCCTAGTCAAATAACTTCTAAGTGTCAAAGATAAGCAGCTACACAGGTATTTTAAGTCCAAAGAACACTCTTCAATATATCATATTGCTTTTATTCATTAATTCTATTTGTTCAAATTCACTGAACAAACAGTAATTAACTCAAGCAAAGAGCAAAAAAAGTTAAGACTCATTTACCATCTCTTTCTTGGAAAAGTAGACATGACCAACAAGCCAGTCCCTGAACAAGCATTTTTTGAATGCTTACTATGTGAAAGGTACTTTGTTAAATGTGGAAATACAAATACAAGTGGTTGGGGGTGGAAAGATAGTTCCTGCCCCAAAAGAGTTGGCATTCTAATGAAGAAAGACTACACATAAAAGGAGACTGGAAAGCAGAGACACAGTCAGGAGAGGAATGACACATGGTTTCCCTGGGAACTCTCCTTAAATGAAACTTGGGGAGCAGCTATCCAATCCGAGGGAGAAGGGAGGAGAAGCTACTTTCAATGTTAGAATTCCAGAGCTGGAGTGATCTTTTGGATGAAGAGATTTCTTAGGCATGGTAGAGGACGTCCAGAGTGTAGCCCGGAGAGGCATGAGATTTGACTCCAATCTAACAGCATTTGTGAATTGCTGACAATGTGGAGAACACTGTAATAGCCATTGGTAGGGAGGTTCTTAGTTGTTTTGTGTCACGGACCCCTTTGACAGTTTGTTGAAATCTATGGAAACCCTCCTCAGAAGAATGTTTTTGCCTAATTCATAATTGATGGAGATGTTATATTTTATTTTAAAATGAGTGAAAATAAATATTCGTTATTTTCCCGGATAGATAGATTCATAGATTCCCCTAAAATCTATCTACAAACCCCAGGGAACATTCCAAAGTAAGGATACCTGAACTAAGAACACAAAGACAAAATGTAAAGCAGGACTGGCCTTTCAGGAACTGACTCTCTCCTGGTGATACAATAGGTCCACAGAGAAGGAAATCCAAGTCAATTTGAGGAAAGAGAGAATGCTAACAATTTAAAGGGATCAAGAAAGGTATCACATTGGAGATGGTACCTGAGTTAAGTCTTGAAGGAAGGTAAGGCTTTTAAGAGGCAGAGATAAATAAGGACAATGGAGGAGCCTGCGTCGTCACAGAAGCAGAAAATGCAATCTTAAGTCTGGGGAACAGGATATTAATTGTCTACTTTGGCTCAAAGGTAAGACACACAAAGAAAAATCATGTAACGTAAGTCCATAAGGGTAGGTTAGAACTACTTTTCTCAACACATAGAAAATATACCTCCAAAATTCTAATTTGTAATATTCCCTGACATACAGTATTTAACACCAAAACATCTATCTGGCTTTCCTATGTCGACAAGGTTTTAGTACTGTTGTTGTGGTTCAGTTCTTTCAGTCAGGTTTGACTCTGTGACCCCATGCTGGATTTTCTTGGTAGATAATGGAGTAGTTTGCCATTTTCTTATCCAATTCATTTTGCAGATGAGGAAACTGAAGTAAACAGAATTAAGAGACTTTCCCAAGGTCTGGTCTAGTGTCTGGGGATGGATTTGAACTCAAATCTTCCTGACTCCAGGCATAGGGCTCTATCCATTGTGTCACTTAACTTTCTATGGTTTTAGCATAACTTCCTAAAAATTTGTTTAATATAAATAGGATCTCGGAGATAAGACCTCAGAGATCAGCTCAAAAAAGTCCTGAGTCAGAAATGCCTTCTAACACATCCCTACCCAGTGGTTACTCACACTCTGCCTGATCATCTGGATGTAGAGGGAGATCACTGGAGGTCAGTATCTCTTTCTAATAAACAGTAGAGGGAGGAGAAATGTGGGCACTACTAAATGGATGCCATTTTGGTGGGCCACTTCTCCATATGTTGCCCCCAATCCTGCTATCAATGAGACAAGATTTAATTCATTATTTAAGGTTTATTCTAGCACAGAGGTACTTGTGCTTTTTGGGGGACTTTTGATAGAATTAAGACACAGGATGAGATAGTGATGTCCCTTTCTCAATTTCACAAATATTATAGACTATGTGTTAGATAATAAGAATACAAAAGTAATCAGAAAATAATCCTTGCCCTCAAAGAGCTTATATTCTCCTAGGTGGCACAAAGGTACTGTGTTCTCTTGAAGTTATGGAGGAACTGAAGTCTTTTCCTTGGATTAGACAGTAGGTACATCCATCAGATTGACAAAGTTAGCAAAACACAAAAATGGTAGATGTCAGATGGACTATGGGAAGGTAGAGACACTAATGAACCACTGGTTAAACCGTGAATTGGTCCAATTATTATGGAAAACAATTTAGAATTAAAATAAAAGGTCACCAAAATATATCAACCCTTTTGTATGGCAATACTGCTACTAATCCTATATATTCCAAGGAGGTCAAAGATAGAAGGACAGGTTCCATACATACAATATTCGTAGTAGAACTTTTACGATAGCAAAGAAAAGCAATAAACAGAAACATAGTCGGTGCCCAATGAATGAGGAATGAATGAATAAATTGAAGCCTGTGGATATAATGAAATACCATTGCAACATAAGAAATGACAAATACGAAGAATTCAAAGAATCACAGGAAATACAAATGACAAAGGGCAAGGTAAACAGAGCCAAAAGAACAATTTACTTGCTGACCACAATGAGGTTAAGAGGGGAAAAAAAGACACTGAAGGACTTCAGAACTCTGACTTTAGTTTGGAAATGATGAATTAGTAAGTCCCAAAGTATGTATTAGGCACCTACTATGTATGTGACAGGCATAAAGCAGGTACTTCTGCCTCTTAGCATGAAGTGATAAGACTATAGATCTGACATAAATACATATTTTCTGACACAGCCAATTGTTGCTGGTTTTGTTTTGCTTTTGTTTTCTGAATAACTCTACTTATTTGTTACAAAAAAAAAGGCTTGTGGGAAGGGAGGAGTTTAAAGAAGTGACAATGACATATAAAAGGTGCATTTTTTTTAAAGTTGTAGCATGAGGTAGAAATATCCCTTTATTAGGATGTGAGAGTTGCAAGTTCTAATCTTAGTTCTGTCACCAATTTTCCGGGTGACCTTGAGAAAAATCTCCTCTCCATATCTGGACTGCTGTTTCTCCATCTCTAAAATAAAAGAATTAACCTAGAAGACAGACCTCTAAGGTTTATCCCAGGGCTGACATTCTATAAGTCTAAAAAATAAAAAGGCACATCAATTACTCAATGAGACACTATAAGCTTATTCAAGCATGTCCTGGCCAGAATTATAAGTCAAGAAGACGAAGATAAATGTATTGGCAAGGTCCCACTTTTGTCCTGTCCCTCGGCTCTATTCACAAGCCCCTTTTCTGGCATGTGTAAATTAGAAGGGGCAGAGTGTCAGACTAAAAAGGGGCTAAAGATTCTACTTATCTACCTTCTTCTAAGACAATTGCTGATTGAAAAAAAAAAACACCACAAAGGGTGGCTGAGCCATGGTGCTTTATCCCCCTAAAAACTAACAGTACTTTTCCATGCCTTTCCTTCTCCAATATGTCCCATATACATTTTGGAAGTACATAGTTATTTACATGTTGTCTCTCCCATTAGATTGTAAACTCCTAGAAGGAAGGGACTATTTTTGTCCTTTGTACACTCAACACTTAGCATCATGCACCTGACACTTCATAGTAGCCACTTAATAATTGTTTGTTGCAATTCAGAGTCTACCCTGCAGACTGCCACCTACACCTGTTCTTCATGTCACTTTTCATCTGGAAAAAAAAGAGTTTCAAATAACATGGTTTTGAATCCAAGTTCTTCAGTTTACTATCTGTATGACTTTAGGGGAAATCATAGGGAACTAAGTGTGTACCTTAATTTCTCATTTAGAAAGTGGAGGCTTTCATAGTTAGATGGATCACAAAGCGAGAGCTAGAAGGGACTTCAGAGACTATCTAGTACAAATCCTTTGTTTTATAGATGGGGAAACTGAGATCTAGACAACTTGTCCAAAGTCATACAAATAGTAAGCATGAGGATTCCAGAGCCTATTTCTCTGTCTAACCATGGTTTAACTGGCTGGCATCTAAGGTCCCCTCTGGTCTTAAATCCTATGATCGTACTCTGCCAGAAAAGCATTTTGGATGTTTCAGTGCCTAGTAGGCACTTAAATTCTTAGTGAGACTGATTGAGCATCCTAAAGACTTTTCGGATACACCTTCCTTCAACTCTGTCATGAAAGACTGATTTACTGAATTAGGGGTAACATGCTAGATGGCAGGTCAGAAAATGTTAATAGGAATTACAGAACCATAAATCCCTATAAGAGACATCTTAGGTCCTATCAGGAACCAAAAACCGACTTTCTTATTTGAATTCTAAACCAACCTTGGTCAGTATGAATGCAAAGCCTGGAGTGGGCCAGCTACCAGCCTTATGCATAAAAGGGGGAAATTACCCTTTCACCAGAGCAACGCTCAAGGCAGTCTGGAACATAAAATGGCACTGAAAAAAATTTCTCTGCGTCTCGGTAATTAAATCCATGAATGTACTTGTATATGTGCAGGTGTCCTAGGCAAGTAGAGAGGGCAAGAGACAAACACGGAAACACTTAAGGGGAATTGACCAGATAATCAATGCTTTCTTTCTCTTGTTCTTGCTCTGGGCTCTAAAGCCATATCCTCATTGAGATTACAAATGTCCTCTGAGTCACATACAAAGCAAAGCAAACAGGACCTCTGGTACACAGGAAATCATAGGATCTTAGAACCTGAAACAAACTCCAAGAATATCTTAAATAGCTGTTGCATTTTACACAGGAAAACCCTAAAACTCAAAGAAAGGAACTTGACCAGATCACCATAGCTCACTATAGAATCCAGAAGGTATTCCAAGTCCTCCTTCTAGTCTCCCAATTCAGTTGGCTCCAGAAAGAAATGAACTATTGTTCAATTAACACTGAAAAAAGAACTGGACTAAGGTAATATGATCCCCTCTCCTTTGCCACTCTATCACTATCACTGTGGAAGCAGAATGAGCCACCAGGACTATTTCTTTGCTTCATGAGTTGATCTGGCCAAACCTTTTGAGGATCAGCTCCACTATTAACTAGATTGAAGCTCAGAAGGCAGACTCAATTTGTTCCAGACCATACTTGAATGTCTTCCAGAATATTAGAAATTTCCAGAATTTATGCTTTGCCCTACAGTTTTTGAGAAGTCAAGGTCACCTCCAAAACACAAAGAAGCACTGGATTAGGATTTTGTGGAGGTCAAATTCTGGAATATGTTATCCTCAATGATTTGTGAACCATTTAGAGAGGGAATCAGTGATCACTAAGAGCCTTCATGGATTCATCAAGAATAAGTTATGCCAACCTAATCTCATTTCCTTTTCTGACAGGGTTAGTAACTTGATAGAACAGAAGATTGACTGCTGTAGCCTTATTATAGCTAGTTTTTAGCAAAGCATTTGATGAACTCTCTCATGCCATTTTTTTGGATAAAATGGAAAGGTATGGATCAGATGATAATATATTTAAGCAGATCCAGCTCTGGTTGAATAACTAGATTACAAAGAAAAATCAGTAATGCTTTGACATTGACTTGGAGAGAGATCTCTACTAGAGGACCCTAAAGGTTCAAAAGCAAATGGGAAATAATCCCTGCCCTTGGCCCTGTGAAGTTCCAACATTTCTATTAATGATTGGGGAGAAGCATAGAGCACATTTGTCACATCTGATGATGATACAAAGCTCAGAGGGACAGCTAGCCCACTGAATGGCAGAGCGCCAATTTTGGCATTCCCAAGATTGATCTCAACAAGTCAGAAGAATGAGCCAAATCAATAAGATTATAATTATCTCTATTTAATTTCAAGTCTTTCATATAGATTTAAAAAATCAGGGTTAGAAGTTCAGGGTGTAGGAGATGTAGTTAGAGAATCAAGTAAATAAAATGTTGAGGGAGGGGCTAGCAAACTGCAGACTCAAAATGATACAGAGTGTGATATGGCAGTTCTTCCCCTCCAAAAAAAAATCAAATGTGATTTTAGCTTGAATTGAAAAGTACAGAATCTGAAATAAGAGAAGGAATAGTCCTACTCTCTTCTGATTTAGTCCACTTCTGAATTGCTATGTTCAGTTATATATGTATCATATTTTAGGAAGGATATTTACAAGATGGAACTGGCCCAAAGGAGAGTGATAATGATGATGTGAGAAATAAAGATCACGCTACTTGAAATGAATGAAAGAAACTGAAAATATTTAACCCGGAGAATAGAAGATTTAGCTATCAGGGATACAATCAATCAACAAGCTTTTATTAAACATATACTATGAACCAGTGCAGGACACACACACACACACACACACACACACACACACACACAATATTATAGCTGTCTTCAATATCTGAAAGACTGTCACATGGGAAAAAATAAGACTGGTCTCAGAAGGCAAAATTCAGAGCAGAGAGGGCAAATTGGAGAAAGGTAAATTTTAAACTTAGAGGAAAATGTCTTTACAATTAGAGCTGTTCATAAAGAAAAATAAGATGTCTTCCATCTACTCTTCATGTATCTTGTACTTATTATACCTACTGTACTTATTGTATCTCCCCTTAGAATGTAAGTTCCTTGAGGGCAGGGACTAGTTTTCCATTTTCTTTCATCTCTAACATATCACAGTGTCAGGAACTTAATAAATACTTGGTGATGCATCATGCTCTCCTAATTAAATCTTCCATTCTGTAGGCTAATTTTTAAAAATTTCATTGACTCCCCTTCATAAATATTTATTGACTGCCTTCATAGAAGGTGATGCTCTGTGAGGAAACTGGGTGAATAATGTGACAGGTGTCAGAGGAAATGCCCATTCAAGTTTTAAGTTGACTGACATGACCTTGGAAGCTCCATCTGACTGAGCTTCTGACACAGCCTACAACTCCTCCTCCCTCCCAACACACACACACACACACACACACACACACACACACACACACACCACATCTTGTGCAATTATCATCCATATTTCCTCCTATATTCTCCAATGGGTTGTATCCAGGACATTGGATATCTTCCTATTGCTCTGTTAATGCCTCAGAGAGTACCACTGGAAGCTATGTTGTCCATCTGCTATCTCCCATTAACACAGTCACAACTAATTTGGAATTAGTAAGACTTTGGACATGCTGAATTTTATCTTGGCGTAACACACTCTTTCTCTACTAAAACCACATACATTTAAGAAATGATCAAGAAGGTTAGGAGTATATTTAACCTACTTTAAATAACTGGTTGTTTGCTACTTGCCTGAAGACTTAAATACTGTTGGTACATAATTACAAATGATTAAAGCGGGGTTTCTAAAGATGTCAATTAGGTAATAATGCTGTTAATCTAGGTCCCCTATTACATAGGGTGCTCCAAAAGCCTTTGTGCAGCATTAGGCAATATTAAAGCTTATCATTAGCTTATTAAGCTATTAAGTGCTTACAGTATGCAAACCACTGTGCTTGGGGTTGGGGATAACCCTCAGGTAACTAGAAACAGACGTATGTCCAGAGTACACTAGATCCACTTAGCTGTAACTTTTAAACATAATTTAAATGAAATATATATATATATATATATAATTTCTTATAAACGGGTTGTTCCAAAGTGTAGTTTTGAGCTAATAAAGCTTAAAAGTACAAAGACAGATTTCCTTCAATCTTTACAAAGTACTTTGTAAACTTCAAAGCCATACTACTACCACCACCATCACCACCACCACCTCTGTGACTTGGAGTAACTTATCCTCTCTGGGTATCAGTTCTTCTTTTCTAAAACCAGTGACTTCAACTATGGAAGATCTCTAAGGTCCCTATGGTGTCATACCATTAACCTTAGTGTCAACAGGTCTTCATAAAGGCTTCATGAAAATATCAGAATTATAGACTGTAAGAACTAAAAGGGACTTCAGGGCACTTTCATTTTACCTTTCTTCCTGTTGGTGTTGTTCAGCTGTTTCAGTCATATCTGACCCTTTGTGACTAACATTTGAGGTTTTATTGGCCAACATATTGAAGTGGTTTCCCATTGCCTTCTTCAGCTCATTTTGGAGATGAGGAAACTGAGGCAAACAGGGTTAAGTGATTTGCCCACAATCACACAGCTAGGAAATCTGAGACCAGATTTGAACTCAGGAAGATGAGTCTTCCTGTCTTCAGGCCCAGTACTCTAACCACTGTGACCAAGTTTCCCATTTTACCTTTCTATCCCATGCAAAAAGCTTTTCTACAGCAATAATCAAGGGTCTGTTTAAATAATTCCAAAGACAGAGAACTTACTACCATATGAAGTTCACCGTTTGGCAGCTCTAATTGTAGGAAGAGCCTTACTTGTTTTAAAGTCCAGATAAACAATTGTCCCCTCCAACAATTGTCACCTTCCTTTTTTGTCACCTTTATATTTGCCAATATAAAGGGTAGGAAGTGGGGAAAGAAAAGATCAAAGGCTTTACTCTTCTACAGGGTATTCCTTTAACTATCATGAGATGGCAATCACATCTCCCCTAAATCCTCTCTTCTACAGGCTAAATAGGGACTAAAAGGCATTGCATCTGCTATTTCATTCCTATATGGAGTTCCCTGATTAAGAAACTATCTCCACCTATATAGGTCAGCACCTGCTCTGCAACTAGGTTTAGAGAGTTGTCTACAATACTTAGAGATTAAATGAACTTACTCAGGGTCACATAGCCAGTAGGCATCAAGGTTGTCCTAGAACTCAGGTTCCCTGAGTCAGCTCCCTAACCTCTGTGTCAACGCTGCCTCTGGACTAAAGGTTCCCAAATAACCATTTCTTTCTATCAATCCTTACTTGACACATCGTTACTTCCTTATCCCGGTCACTCTCCTCTGGGCGAGTGCCAATATGTAAGTGGGTTTTCCCCCCTTAAAATGTATCATTCAAAACTGAAGACAACGTTCCAGATGTGGCATGGCCCCAGATTTCGTGTAGCAATGATTCTGAAGACCATGTTAGCTTTTTTTGGCTGCCAAGTCAAAATTCATATTCTTAATTCATAGAGCTTGTAGCCCACTCTAACCCCAGGTCTTTTTTCACATTAATGGTTGTCTAGGCCTATTTCCCCCATCCAATACTTACATGCACTTGGATTTCACAAAGCTAAGAGCAGACCTTTATATTTATCCCTATTAAATCTCATCTTGTTAGATTCAGCCCATAATTCTGGCCTGTCAAAATCTTTTTCGTGTCCTGACTCTGTCATCTAACGAGTTAGCTATTCTTTCTAGTCTATGTCACCTATAAATTTGATAAGCAGCCACCTATGTCTTCATCCAAGTCACTGATAAAAATGTTGAACAGGACAGGGCCAAGGACAAAGCCCTGTGGCAAGTCACTAAAGAGAAAGTACATCAATCAGCATTCTTCTGACCCAGCCATTTGGCCAGCTGAGAATACAATGGACTGTGCTGTTATCCAGTTCAGTATTTCTCACACTACAGAACTTGTGTTCTATAAACCATAGAAAAAGGAATTCAGGAATGCCTGAAATGGTTGATGGTAGAGGCAAGTGAGTAGGAAGAGTCACTCAGGACCGTACACAAACCCCACTCTTCACCACAGTAAATGCCAGAAGTGAATCTAGTGCCTCATACTTTTCTTTCCTTGCTCCACAACGGTCACAAGAGGAAAATGTTCCTAAGCCCTCATAGCAATTCCACACACACACACACACACACACACACACACACATCTGGTCACTACCCCATCCTACCCTCAGGACTTGCCTTCCTTTGCAATTTAGTCTAATCCTCTCCTGTCTCTTTGTATACTTCTACTTGCCTCCTTCATCTAGGGATCATACAATGTCCCCAGTACTTATATTTCTCAGTCCCCCACACATACAAAGTCTGACATATCACAAAGCCCCTCATTTGTTCAAAACCTATATGCTATGCCTCCTGATGCTGTAGATCTGATACACACAAACATACACCACAACCATCTATCTTTCACAAATCTTTATCTTACAAAGGTTCTAACATGCCCTCTCCTACCTCCTTTCTCATGCGGTCATGGAAAAAAAAACTGAACTAGTAGGAGTCATGAGGTCAGCACTCACTAGTTATGCAACTGAGGGTCAGTTATTCAACTCTCAGAGCCTCAGGTTCCTCACCTGTAAAATGGGGATAGTAATACCTCTACCACCTGATTGTGGGGTAATGGTGCTGACTAAGCATAACTGACCATCTTCTCATACACTCTCTGGCTCTTGCCCCCCACCATTCCTTCTCAGATTCTATGCCTGCATGCATATGTACTATCTCTCCCCCAGATGGTGTTGAAGAAAGAATCAGAAGACAGGGTTTCAAATCCTTGCTCTGCCACTTATAGCCTTTATGACCTCAGTTTTCTCCTCTATAAAATGGGGTGCCGGGCTGCTAAGATTCCTTCTAGCTGTAAATCTATGATTCCTTCATCCTATCTGACTGTCTGACACATACCCCATTATTCCTCCCATATCTTGTATCTGACACATCCACAATATGATAATCATTTATAATATGTGTCCTCTTCATAATTTTGTCCCCATGTGTCCCCAATTCTCCTTGACCTTAGAAGTGTTCCATAGCCCTAGACCCACTCAGTGCAGCTGACAAATATTTTTGAGGTCCCTTAATATATTTCAAGCCCAAAAGTGTCCCTCAGCCAAATTAGGTTGGAAAATTCCAACTTAGCTCTTCTTGCTACCCCCATCTAGTCCACAAGTACCACAAAGGACTCAGTTAAATGCCCTGCTGAAATCTAGATTCAAGATTTCTACATTTTTTCAGTCTTTGATTTCTCTGTATCTACTTGATTCTCCTCTACTACTCTAAACATGTCCAGAGTGTCCGCACCTTTAAGAAATCTCACTAGACCCCATCATCCTTTCGGTTTGTTATTCTATAGATCGTATTTTAGTGCCATTTTAGGAGGCAGCTAGGTGGCTCAGTAGTTGGGGGGGGGGGGTTGGAGTCAGAACTACCTGAATTCAAATCCAGGGTAGGAAACTTATTAGCTGTGTGAACCTAGGCAGGTCACTCAACTTCTGTTTGCTTCAATACACTGAGGAAGTAAATAGCAAGCACTTTTGCCAAGAACACCTCATGGACAATATGGTCCACAGGGTCATGGAGAGCTGAACAGGACTGAACAACAGTGCCATTTTAAGCTATTAAAGCTAAGTATTGTACTAAGACTTTAGGGATAGCCTGTATGAAATCATCTTCCTCCTCCTTCTTCTTCTTCACCCCCCCCTCTCTCTCTTCCCCTCCCATCTTCCTCTCCCTCTCTCATAACACTTTCTAGGTGGTGCACCAGTGCAGGAGTCAGGAGGATCTGAGTTCAAATCTCACCTCAGACACTTGACACTCACTAGCTGTGTGACCTTGGACAAGTCACTTAACCCCACCTGCCTCATCCTGGGTCATCTCCAGTCATCCTGATGAATATCTGATCACTGGATTCAGATGGCTCTGGAGGAGAAGTGAGGCTGGTGACCTGCACAGCCCTCCCTCACTCAAAACAAAGTCAAGTGCAAGTCATGTCATCCTTTCTCATGGCATGGTCTTCTTTGGCAACAAAGGACGAACACACATACACAACATTTTCTAAAGGAAAAAACTTCCTCAAACCCCTTCATTTTATACAAGAGGAAACGAAGGATTAGAAAAGTGGTAAAAAATAGTTACCTAGTTATAAAAAGTTAAAGACATTTCTGATTAGCTGCACTGTGACAGATTAATACAGAGAGGCATTGTGGTTTAGTGAAAAGTATGCTAGACTAGCAGTCAAGGAGATCTGGGTTCAAACCTTGCCTCAGACACTTACTAATTATTTAACTTTAAAAAAAAAGTCCCTTAACCTCCCTCAGCCTTATTTTCTCATCTGTAAGATGGTAGAAGTAATAATAATAAGGTCCTTATCTCCCAGGGCTGCTGTGAGAATTGTGAAAGATAACTTTTATGTAAACCCACTTGGCAAATCAAGCTCTATCTGAATGTTAGCAGTGACTAACATTGCTTTCTGGAACAACTATTAAAAGGACACAGCCTTGATGGGCCTCAGTTTTCTAATTTATTAAAATGGGGATCATACTGCTTATACTACGATTCTGTGCCTTTAACCAAGCATAATAAATGTCGGGAGAAAATAGCCTTTCCCACTGATAGATGGGGAAATGCCTCCGAAGACTGTGCAAAAGGGCAGTTATTTCAAAAATAAGGACTGATTAAAAATGTCAGAAGCTGGAGGTGGTTCTGAGAAACAATGGGATCGTTGGAAAGGTTAAAGCTGCAGTGATAAAAATGTAAAGTCCATGCTGGCCCAGGAAGGGTCAGCTAGCTCAGAGATGTTCAGGTTTTTCCAGCAGTGGATCACACATTCAGAATTTAAGTGTGGGAGTCCCACATATCTCTTAATAATAGTAGAATATAGTCTATCAGCCACTCTTAATGCTTACAACTAAGCCTCATGCACATTAATGCACTGTTACGTGGGACTTTATATTAGTTCTACCATTTTGAAAAAGAATTTGGAATTACTCTAAAAAATTCACTAGATTCTCATATTTCCCAAAGTGTTCAAAGACAAAAAGAAAGATCACATAAATATCAAAATATTCACAGGACTCCTTTTTTGGCAGCAAAAAGAACACTGGAAACAAAGGAGGCACCCATACTTTTGAAGCAAGGCTGAACAAATCATGGCATATAAATGTCAAAGACTGTTACTATGCTGTGAGAAACGATAAACATGAAGAGTTCAGAGCATCATGGAAAAACTTGTATGAATTGAGAGTAACAGGGAAAAATATACACAAAAACCAAAGCAGAGTAAAAGAAAGCACTAAAAAGCAGCTGAACTCAGATTACATTCAACAACCAATCGTGTGGTTCCAGGGAACAGGTGATGAAACTCATCTCCCTCCTGTCAGTAAGACTATTGGAGGTAGAAGGGAGGGATGCTTGGCAGTACCTCAAACACCAAATGCTGCTTAAGCTGACAGACTTCCTCACTGTGTTAGTTGCTTACAGATATCTGTTTTTCCTTTGATATGATACGTAGTTCTATTGAGAAGGAGAGGAAAAAGGAGAGTTCTATGTCATATTAATAAAAAGTAATAAAAATGTTTTTAAAATAGGATAGGTTGTACTTAAAGATCAGTTTGATGAGGTACATGGGAATATCAGTATTTAACACACTGAACTATTCTTAGTGTTGTAGGTCAGCACACATTCTCAATTATGATTCCAAGCTTATATCATAGATCGTGGTTTTAAACCTTTATAAGAAGAGATTCATAAAATGAATGTACTTTCATAGAGGCAGGTAATCCCAAAAAGCATTCAGAGTTTGGTGACATAGCTATAAACTTTGAGTCAGCTGTGCTGTAAGAGCTTATTAGTTCACAAATACAATCTGTTTCTATTTCAACTTTTCATCAACCTGTAATTCAGGCAATGGTAGTAGTTTTCCCAAACAATGCAGATCCAACCAATCTTTGCATGACCTAGGTCTTTGTGAACCATAAGACCATGGGATTTAAAAGTGGAAACAACCTTAGAGATCACTTAGTCCCACTCTCCCCAGTTTTCTCGATTAAGTATCTGACACCTGGACAAGTCAAGGAATTTGTACAAGGTAACATAAGTAGTAAGTAACAGAGGTATTGGAACCCAAATACACCAATTCCAAATCCAATGCTATTTGCAATACTGAAGGACAATGATATACAAACTGTTTTGATCAAAAACATCCCTTTGGTAAAGTTTTGGGTTTTTTTCTTTCTAAATCTATCCTACTGTGTGGGCAGCTGGGTGGCACAGAGGACAGAGTGGTGGGCCTGAAGTCAGGGAAACTCATCTTCCTGAGTTAAAATCTGCCCTACCTGTGTGATCTTGGGCAAGTCATTGAAACTCATTTGTCTCTCTTTCCTCATCTGTAAAATGATCTGGAGAAGGAAATAGAAAACTAGTCTGGTATCTTGGCCAAGAAAACCCCAAAAGTGGTCATGACATGCCTGAAAACTGGACAGCAAATCCCACTATACTAACAATTACAGACATTATAAAACACACAAAACATAGAATTTTTAAAAGGATAAAATAAAGATCAAATATTATTTGATCCTAGACACAATAGATATCAATGGAGTTTATTAAGTAGGGGAGTAAGTGACTTGGTCAGATTTGTGATTTAAGAAAATGATTGTGGCATTTGTGGAGCATTGATTGAAAAAGGAGACTTGAGATGTAGAAACAAATTAGGGTGTTCTTATAACAATGAAGGTGAGAGTTGATAGGGCACTGAAGTATGGTGGTGATTATGTGAATAGTGAAGTGAAGAAATGTATGCAAGGTTGCAGAGGTAGAAATAACAAGATTTGGCAACTGATTAGGTATGTGGGATAACAGAAAATGACGTGTCAAAGACAATACCAAAATTGAAAATCTGAATGACTTAGAAGGTAGCTATTATTCTACTACCTAGAAATATGGAAATCTGAAAAAGGGGTGAGGTTTGGAGGAAAGATAGTGAGCTGTTCTGGACATGTTCATTTTGAGTTGCCAATGGAATATCTAGTTCAAAATGTACAACAGGTGAAATTGACCTTAAGAAGCAAAATTAGCTATGGATATGTAGATCTGGGAATCATTTGTATAGAGAAGAAAACTGAATCAATGGGAACTAATGAAGTCACCAAATGAGAGAGTATATAGAGAGAAGAGGACCCAGGATAGAGGCTTGGGGGATATCCATGGTTAAGAGGATGATATGTTTGTTGATTCAGCAAAAGACACTGAGAAGTGGGTACATGATCTAGGTATAAAGGGTGATACTATAAACAAATTAGGGGAGCAAGATATGGTGTATTTGTCAGATTGATGGAGAATGAAGAAATTTATGACCAAACAAAAGATAAGAGAACGTTATGAAGTACAAAATGGATAATTTTGATTACATTAAATTGAAAAGATTTTGCACAAATAAGCCCAATGCATTCAAAATTAGGAGGGAAGCAGAAAACTGGGAAAGAATTTTTACAACTAGTGTCTGTGATAAAGGTTTCATTTCTAAAATATATAGAAAACTGAGTCAAATTTACAAGAATACAAGTCAGTCCCCAATTGATAAATAGTCAAAGGACATAAGGATATGAACAGGCAGTTTTCAGAGGAAGAAATTAAAGCTATCTATAGTAATATGAAAAAATACTCTAATTCACCATTGATTAGAGAGATGCAAATTAAAACAACTGAGGTACCACATTACACCTATCAGATTGACTAACATGACAAAATAGGAAGATGATAAATGTTGAAGATGTGGGAGAGCTGGAACACTAATTTATTGCTGGTGAGGCTGGGTGCTGATCCAGCCATTCTGGAGAGCAACATGGAACTATGCCCAAAGGGCTACAAAAATGTGTATAACCTTTGACCCAGCAATATCACTTCTAGGGCTGTCTCTCAAAGAGAACATAAAAATAAGAAACAGTCCCACATGTACAAAAATATTTATAGCAGCTCTTTCTGCGGTGGCTAAGAACTGGAAATCAAGGAAATGCTCATCAATTGGGGAATGGCTGAACAAATTGTGGTATATGAATGTAATGGAGTACTATTGTGCTATAAGAAATGACAAATAGTCAGAATTCAGAAAAACTTGAAAAGACTTATATGAACAGATGCTGAATGAAAGGAGCAGAACCAGGAGAACATTATACACCGTAACTGCCACAGTGTACAAGGACTGTTTCTGATAAACTAAGCCCTTCACAGCAATACAAGGACCTAAAACATTACTAAAGGACTCTTGAGGGAAAATGCAATTCACATTCAGAGAAAAAACTATGGAATTGGAATGCAGAATGAAGCAGACTATTTTCTCTTGTGTTATATTTTGGTTTGGTTTGGTTTTTCTCATGGTTTCTCCCATTCATTTTAATTCTTTTATGCAACATGACTAATGTGAAAATGTGTTTAATAAGAATGAATGTGTAGAATTCATATAAGATTGCATGCCATCATCGAGGGTGGGGGGAAGGGAAGGGGAGAAAAATTTGAAACTTATGGAAGTGATTGTTTAAAAGTGAAAATAAATTAATTATAAGAAAAATAAAATCAACTATTGTCTTAAAAAAAAAGACATTGAGAAGCAGAGATCAGAGTGGTAGAAGGAGAACTAAGAGACCAGAGAGGAGAAAGTCAACTGTATCCATGAGGAGAGAGGGTAGTCAGCAGGGTAAAAATGCAACAAAAAAATAAAAAAGGATAAAATGAAAAAAAAATCTGATTTGAAAATTAAGAGATCATTGCTAACATTTAAAAGAGTAGTTTCATTTGAGTGAGGATTCAGGAACAGGAGAAAGTTGAGAACCTGGAAGAGAATGGAAGGATGGTGATACCCTCCACGGAAACAGAAAAGCATGGATGTGGGATGAATTTGTGGGAAAAGATAATGCAATATAAGGGGTTCCCACCCATGCATGCCTGCTCACTGAAAAATGAAATGTGAAGGGAGTGTGTGTGGGAGGGGAGGAACTTAATGGCTACCACTGTGTTGAACAAGAAAAGAAAGATGAAGACGAAGGGTCTGAATGGGATTGAAATTCACCTGATAGCTGAGTCACAGCTGTCAGAAAAAAAATCTGAAAGCCAGTTACACAATAGGCAGAGGAGGAATATTGAAAGGAGTGGCTGAGTTGTTTTGGAGACAGGCTCATACTTATTGTGGGAGGGTAGAATGTAACATTTTCCCACCCTCTGATTTCCTGATCATCCATCCCTAGGTTTCAAAAAGGGGCCACCCAATATAGAGATTATTGCTTTGAATTGCCTTTCTTTTCGTGCTCAGCTACTATTGTTGAAAAATTCATCATTCTGTTATAGAACATGGCTTTGCCTGAGGGCATCATAATTGAGAGGGTGAGGGTAGAAGAAACAATTAAGCCTACTGCTTGACTAACAAGAAAAATCAGTTAAAACAGGAAGTTACCTGAGTACAGTTTTTTCCCCCTTCCACTGTATCCTACAGGGTTCATTTGAGAGATGGGGGTTGTAGGATACTTTGTACTACATGCCTTGGACATCATTTAAACAAGAGACTGAAATCATTACATTTGGCTTTACCCCATGACCATCCTGGCGATATTTCCTGCATTAGGCTGGTCATCTGAAGACACTGCAAGTCTTTTTAATTTGATGGAACCTGTCAAAGATTATGCCCTAAGGGCAAAGAATTGAAGAATATAGAGTCAAGTCTAGTCATGCTGACTATTGATCAGTCAACAAATGTTTATAAATTATCTACTATGTAGCAGGCACTGTGCTAAGCACTGGGGATACAAAAAGAAGCAAAAGAAAGTATCTGTTTTCAAAAAGCTTGCAATCTAATAGAGGACACTGACATGAAAACAAATACTTGCAAAACAAGCTATATACAGGATAAATAGAAAATAATTAATGGAGGGAAGGCACTAGAATTAAGAGGGGTTGGAAAGGTCTTCCTGTAAAAGGTAGAATTTTGGTTGAGACTTAAAAAGGAAGCCAGGGAAGTCAGTAAGTGGAATTGAAAAGGGAGAGCTTATCAGGCATAGGGACAGTTTGAAAAAAAATGCCCAGAGCCAAAACATTGATCGATTTGTTCAAGGAACCAGAAGGAGGCCAGTGTCACTGGGTCAAAAATTATGTAGCCAGGAGTAAGGAAAAATAGCAGGGTACCAGGTTATGGACAGCTCTGAATGCCCAAGAGAGCATTTTATGGAAAGCCACTGAAGTTTACTGAATAGGAGAGTGACATAGTCAGGTTTACACTTCAGGAAAGTCATTTTGATGGCTGAAAGGAGGATGGATTGGAGCGGAGCAACCTGAAGTGAGCAAACCTACCAGCAAGTGGCAGAGGTAAAATCAAGAGGCTTTAGCAACAGTTTGGATGTGGGGGGTGAGAGATAGTGAGGAGTTGAGGGTAATTCCTAGGTAGTGAGCCTGAGGAACTGGAAGAATGGTGCTGCCTTCCAGTAATAGAGAAGGTGGGAGTGACAGGGATTTAGCAGGAAAGATAATACTGTTTTAGACATAACAGTTTAAGATACATAGTGGGCTTCCAGTTTGAGATGCAAGATAGGAAGTCAGCAAGATTAGGGCAGGATAGATAGGAGAATCATTAGAATAAAGATGGTTATTAAATCCATAGGATATGATGAGATCACCAAGTAAAGTATCATAGAGGGAGAAGGAAAGAGGGCTCAAGACCCTGAGGGACACCTATGATTAAAAGATGTGATCTGGAAAGCCATCCAACAAAGTAGACAAAGAAGTGATTGGATGGATAGGAGTAGAACCAGAAGAAAGGGGTGTCCTAAAAACCTACAGAAAAGAGAGTATGTGTTCATCCTTTGTTGCCAAAGAAGACCATGCCATCAGAGAAATAATGACATGACTTGGCACTTGACTATTTTTGAGTGAGGGAGGACTGTGCAGGTCACCAGCCTCACTTCTCCTCCAGAACTACCTGAATTCAGTGACAAGATATTCATCAGGATGACTGGAGATGACCCACGATGAGGCAACTGGGGTTAAGTGACTTGCCCAAGGTCATATAGCTAGTGAGTGTCAAGTGTCTGAGGTGAGATTTGAACTCAGGTCCTCCTGACTCCTGCACTGGTACTTTATTCACTGCACCACCTAGCTCCCCCAACAGAGAAGAGAGTATGAAGGAGGAGTGATCCACAGTCTCAAAGGCTACAGAATGAGGATCACAAAAAAGTCATTTGGATTTGGCAACTTAGCAATCATTAGTAACTTTGAAGAGAGCAGTTTCAGTGAAATGTCAAATTGTAAGGGGTTGAAAAGACAGTGAGAGGAAAGGAATTGCAAGTACCTATTGTAGATGGCATTTAGGTACAAAAGACAGAAGAGATCTATAACGATTATTAAGGATATTGGAAGGATCAAGTGAGAGTAGTTTGTTTCTTTCAGGATAGAAAAGACATAAACCATGTATGCAGATAGAAGAGAATGAACCAGTAGAAGGAAAGACTAAAAATAATGATAGTGTGGAGGATAATAGAGGGTCCAATCTCCTGGAGGAGATGGGTTAGAATGGGACCATTTGAACAAGTAGAGTGATTAGTTTTGATAAGGAAAGAAGACTACTTCATCATAGAAACAGGGATAAAGGAGCACATAGTGACAGAAGACATCTGAGTGATAAGAGATACAAAGGAGAGGAAAAGAGTAGAAATGACAGGTACTCATTTTTCTTTTTTCTAAATCTCTCCAACAAATTATGTTGCATCCCAAGTATGAGGCAAACATTATTTGGGTCAAAGACTACATATTGCATACCCATGAACTAGCATTAGAATCAAACGTAAAGGGAATTGTTTTGTCACCTTATGTCAGAAATAGAAGGAGAAAGTAGAATTCTCCAAAGGTTTGAGGGACTAAGAGGTGGAGTGTTAGCCCTGAAGTTTTACACCCTATTGATCCTCCATTATTGTACTTCTCTAGAGTCTCACCAAGCAGTGGATGCCCCTTTTAGGTTTGGGGGGAAGGGCTGGAAACAAGTGTCTGGAGATTGTGTAAGAAGAGCTGTCATTTCTTTTGTTTTAATTTTAATTGCTTTCTCAATTACATGTAAACAACAATTTTTAATATTTTTTTAAATTCTGAGTTTGAAATTCTCTTCCTCCCTCTTAGAGAAGTCAAGCAATTTGATATAGATTATATGTATGTAATCATGTATAACATTTCCGAATTAGTCATGTTGTAAAAGAAACATATACCACTCAAAAATACCCCAAAATAATAAAGTTTTTTTTTTTTTAGAAAGCATGCTTCAATCTGAATTTTGCCTCCATTAGTTCTTTTTTTGGAGGTGGATACCATTTTTCATCATTTCTTTTGGAATTGTCTTAAATTTTCTTGCTAAGAATACCTAAATCTTTTACAGTAGATCATCATACAATATTACTGTTACTGTGCACAATGTTTTCCTGGTTCTGCTTACTTCACTTTGCATCAGTTCATATAAGTCTTCCCAAGTTTTTCTGAAAGCATCCTGATAGTTATTTCTTATGACACAACAGTATTCCATCACAATTATATACCACAACTTGTTCAGTCATTTCCCAATGGATGGACATTCCCCTTGATTTGTAATTCTTTGCCACCATGAAAAGAACTGTTATAAATATGTCTGTACATGTAAGTCCTTTTCTTTTTTCTTCAATTTCTTTGGCATACAGATCTCACTGTGGTATTGTTGAATCAAAGGGCATGGATAGTTTGATACCCCTCTGAGAAGTTTGAAATTGCTTTCCAGATAGCTTGGATCAGTTCACAAGTCCACCAACAATGCATTAGTGTCCTTATTCTTCTCTATCCCCTCCAACATTTGTCATTTTCCTTTTCTGCTGTCAATTAGCCAATCTGATAAGTGTGAGGTGGTATTGAGAGCTGTTTTCATTTGCATTTCTCTAATCAATAGTAACTTAGAGCATTTTTTCATATGACTATAGATAAAAGCTGTAATACCCTGGCAGGATATGAGTCCATCAACCCTAGCCTCAAAGACAACATATTTTTAAAAGAAAGACTACCCTTGAACAGAAGAGACTTCACTCACTCACTGAGGGAGTATTTATCATGTATCTACTGTGTACCAGACACTGTGCTAGGTAGAACAAATACACAGCAAAAATACAACAGCCCCTGCCATCAAAGACCTTACATACAGTCAGGGCAATGACACCTTGCTAAGGAGTACCTGTGTATTCCTCCTTTCCAAATGCTCAGACAGGACTGTGAACCCTTACCACATTTTGCTAGAAAACACAGAGAGCCTAGAAAGCCACTAAAAAGAAATATCTTCCTTGTGCTTACCAGTGTGATAGGGAGTAGAGTACACTGGGGGAGGGGGGAGGGAGAAACTGTTATTCTGAGGAAGAAACCAGCCACCAGGTTCTACCTGCCAATGAATGGTTCAGGAAAGAGGGGTTATGTTCCATTCTGGAATTCAAGCAAGTCATTCCCCTATCAGTCTAGTCTGACAAAATTTCTAAGCAAGTTGAACAGAGAATTAACAGTAGACAGAATTCTGGATTTAGAGCCAAGAAGGTCCGAGTTCAAATTCTGCATAAGACACAAGATGTCTAACAAGGCAAAAGTCCTTTCATGTCTTTGAGCATTAGTTTCCTCAAATATAAAATGAGGGAGTTGGACTAGAAGGAGACTAAGGACCTTGTCATCTCTAAGTCTATGATAGTCCAAATATCTAAGTTCTGCCCATATTTGCAAAAATAAAAATACTAGCCAGGAAGACATTTTGAGAGTTAGGAAAAAGCACATCCATTCAGAGCTTCCAGGAGGCACAGAAGCAGGTGTCCTTTGGAACAGCCGAGGTATGGAGGCAGCTCAATTGAGCTTCCATTGATCAACAGGTTGGCTTAATTAATACCTTCCTGTGGCTGCCAGTTTCATGGAAATCAAAAATGAGCCTGCTATTGTACCCTGATCACTCAGAAACAAGGAGGAAGACCGTAAATAAAATTCTTTTTTTTAATCCACTAACATGATCACAAACATAAAGCAGCACTCACTCTCTCATAGTTATTAAACATAGCACTGAAAATTGGGGAATTAAGCCAGGAAGTGCTCTCTCGCTGGCCATAAATTTCCCATTTTTTCCCCTTGGTGCATAATGATGGCTTGATAAGCGTCCTATTACTGATGCATCTGCAACATATCTCCTCTTTCTGGAGCTGAAATGCTGCTCGGCAGCAGATGGTGGCTATTGTGTTTACACATCAGCACTTTATGATAGCATTTCTGCACGTCTGCAGTAAGAAGAAAGGCAGAATTGAGTTTTTAATGGCTCCACACATTGTCCATTAACATTACATGAGTGTGCTCTGACAAACAGCAGCTGAAGAAATGGAATTGTGGATTCCAAGAATCTTAGAAGTGAAAAAGAATATCATAGACTAAGAAGGATGAATCCCCTTTAAATACCCCATCAAGGAGCTGTCCATTTCCTACCCCAAACACCTCCAGTGATAGGGAACTAACTCCTGGGTCAGCCCCTTCCCTTGTAGGACAGCTCTCCGAGATAGGAAGTACTACATTGTATTTAGCCAAAATCTGCCTCTCAATCATTTTTGTCCATGAATTCTAGTTCTATCTATTAGTGACAAAAGTTGAATCCTTGACTAGCATCATGACACAGAAGAAAGAATGTGGGACTTAAAGTAGGAGAATAGCACTTGAAGTTTAGCTCCATCACTTACTAGCTGCAGAGGCAGCAAAGCAGGGACTTAAAGTCAGGAAGCCTGAATTCAAATCCAGTCTTAGACATCTACTGACTGTGTGACCAGAGACAAGTCACCTAATCTCTCAGCCTCAGCTTTATCATCTCAAAACAGGGAGTAATAATAGCATCTACCTCTCAGGAATTGCTGTGATGATCAAATGAGATAATATTTGTAAAGTGTTCAGCATAGTGCCTAGCACATGGAAAGCACTTAAATGCCCACTCCTTTCCCCCTCCCTCCTTGTGCAACTTTGTGAGACTTCTCTGAGACTTTTCTCATCTATCAAAAGGAAATGATAATAATTGCATTACTGATCTTACAGTATTTTCCAACCCTCAAAGAGCTACAAAATATAAGTTACTTTTATTATTATTCAATGGGAACATCCTTTCAAATATCTGAAGATATTGATCACATCTCTTCCTCACCAAGTCTTTCTCTTGCAGAAAACCTTGGAGTTCACCAAAGATGACCAGTTTGTTCTGGTTTTAGACACAATTGTTCATTCATAGGAAAAGGTATGAGATTCTCCAACTGATAAATGGTCAAAGGATATGAACAGGCAGTTTTCAGACAAAGAAATCAAAGCTATCTATAATCATACTAAAAATGCTCTAAATCATGATTGAAGAGAAATACAAATTAAAATGACTGAAGTATCACCTCCTACCTACAAGATAGGCTAATATAACAGAAAAAGATGATGATATGTGGTAGAGGTGATGTGGAAAAACTGAGACACTAATGTACTGCTGGTGGAGTTGTGAACTCCAATGATTCTGGAGCACAATTCAGAATTACAACCAAAGGTCTATCCTTTGACCCAGTAATATCTCCACCAGGTCTATATCCCAAAAAGATTTTTAAAAAGAGAAAAGGACCTATATGTACAAAAATATTTATAGCAGCTATTTTTTGTGGTGGCAAAGAATTGGACATTGACTGGATGCCCTTCAGGTGGGGAATGGATGAGTAGATGTGGTATAAGATTTTGATGGAATACTGTTGTGAGTAAGAAATGATGAACAGGATACTTTCAGAAAAGAAATACTTACACAAACTGAGGCAAAGCTAAGTAAGCAAAACTAGAAGAACATTATATACAGTAATAGCAATATTACACAATGATCAGCTGTGAATGACTTAGCTATTCTCAGCAATACAATATCCAAGATGATTCCAAAAGATTTGTGATGAAAAATGATATCCATACCCAGAGGAAGAACTCACAGTCTGAATGCAGATCAAAGCATATATTTTTCACTTTGTGTGTGCATGTGTGTGCATGCGTGCATAAGTATGTGTGTGTATGTGTTTCCCCCTTTGATCTGTATCTTCATTTACAACATGATTGCATGGTTGTACATGTATAATCTATATCAAATTGCTTAGTATCTCAGGGACAAGGAAGAGGAAGAAGGGAAGGACAGAATTTGGACTCAATATTTTTCAAGATGGATACTAAAATCATTTTACATGTAATTAGGAATAAAATATTATTTTAAAAAGAAAAAAATTTGAGAGTAGTTTTCATAAAGCTCAACTTCTATTGAAGGCTAAAATAAATTAGTGCCTACCTACTATGTGCCAGACCTTGGGCTTGGAACTGATGATAAAAGGACTGGTGGAGCAGAGGACTATGTTAACTCAGGGGCTGTTAACCCTTTGTGTGTATATGTGAGCATGTGTGTGTGTGTATGTGTGTTCTGGACCTAGTTGGCTGTCTAGTGAAACTTATAGATTCTTCAGGATAATGTTTTTACATGAATAAAATACATAGGATTACAAAGAGAATCTATCATATGGAAATACAATTGATATTAAAAGAAAAACGAGTTCATGAATCCCAGTAAAGAACCCCTGATCTAATTTGAAAGTCCCAATTTAAGGACCCTCCAGCAAGAGAGAACAGTCTGCTAAAGGTGCCTGGAAATGAATGAGTTAGTGTCTACATTTCTATAAAGTAGATTAGACACATATGCCCATGGAAGGGGTAAGGTAATGGGCAAGTAGTAAGAAATCATGGTACAGCAGAAACAAAATTATCTTTAGAGTCAGAAGAACAAGGTCCAGATCCTACCCTTGGACAAATCAAGGATCAGAAAGCCTCATCTATAACACAAAAGGACTGGATTAGATGTCCTCTGAGGAGGTCTTCCAGTCTAGAGCTATAATTCTATTAGAATTCAAGATTAGTTGTGATCTTTCTGTCAAAAATACACACAAAAACACAAACACCCACATATATTCTATTAGAATATTTGAATTTAGTCATATAAATTGCTTATTTCAAACCCACTTGTTTTATAGTTGAGGAAATGGTGTCTCAGAAAGTAGAATTGTCTTATCCAAGGTAAGTCTGATGGAGTCCTAACAGAGCTGCCCCCAGCCCGAATAGTCTAACTTCATTACAGTCCCACTGTACCTACCTAGTCCCTCCTGCACCCACCCGCCAATGTTCTACTTTCTTCATGTATGCCTCACTGTTCACTAGAATAACAGGTATGTCACAATTCTCACAGAAACAGCAGGCATGGGAACCCAGCCACTGCCTCTACCCAGTCATTACCCCCAGACCCATTCCCACAGAAACAGGTATGTCAGTCACAATCACATCATCATTCAGCCCAAGACAGAACCACAATATCTAACTATATCTTGACCAGATAGGACCACAATAGCTAGCCAACTGGAGGGCAAGATGGCCAGAATGTTTAATCACTAAACCACAGATAGGACCTCTCCTCCATTACCTAGTCCCTTAACAAACTCCTCCTGCTGGACTGAGAGGACCCTGATACCACTTCTTCCAGTGGCTTGAAAACAAGATATCTCAGACAGAAAGACAGAGACACCAAGATAAACCCAGACAGAGACAGACAAAAACTATGCCAGAAACAAAAAGGGAGCATTTCAGTGCTTACTCTGTGCTGGATGGCAGCAAGGTGGTACAGTGGATAGAGTACTAGGCCTGAAATTAGGAAGGTTCATCTTCCTGAGTTCAAATCTGCCTAAGATACTTATAAGCTGTGTGACCTTGGGCAAGTCCCTTAACCCTGTTTGTCTTGTTTTCCTCATTTGTCAAGTGAGCTTGAAAAGAAAATGGCAGACCATTCCAGTTTGCCAAGAAATCCCCAGATGGCATGTCACAAAGAGTCAGATACTGTGATCAGTGGAAGGCATATAAATAAATTTAAGCAAGCAAAACAATTTCTTCACAGAAGAAGTTTAGATTCGAATGGAGAAAGATAACACGTAGAGGGGGTCTGGGATTGAGGGTAGGAGGGGGTAGGAGAGGAGTAATTGGAAGATGGAAAGGAAGTGAGATAAAAGTAAATCTGGGCAAGTTGGGTGAAAATTCACCTATGAAAGCCCAGGGTGATTCTAGGATAGAGTTGAAGGCTTGGGTGAGAAGGAGATAAGGATGATAAGAGCAGAGTGTGGAGTTGGCAAGAATAATTAATTAGAATAGGAAGCTTCATGGTGGGTGGCCACTAGCTTGAGTTCCTTCCTCCACTCAATTCCATCCCTGTCTCCTTAGAGGCCCAATGGTCTCTGTCTGAGGGACAGAGGTTACAGTCTTATGCTGCCTCAGTTCCAAATTAACGAGCATTTCATATCATCACATGCTAGGTACAATTACAGGGACTTGTCCCAGTTATAAAAATTTCTAGTTACAATTCTACTGCTACTTTTTGGCCATGTGACCCTGAATAAATCAACCTTTCTGAGTCTTTTTCTTCATCTACAAAGTGAGGACAATGAGGACAATTCACTACTTAATTCATTGGGTTATAAGGAAATTAATCCTTTAAGTGCTAAACATGTGTCAGCTTTGTTATACAAATGTGAAGCTATAGAAAATTATCATTTTAAGGTGGTGTGGGGAGAAAGTAGTTCTTTTTTAAAAAAAAAATTATTTATTTAACTTTTAACATTCATTTTCACAAAATTTTGGGTTCCAAATTTTCTCCCCATTTATCCCCTCCCCCACCCCAAAACACCGAGCATTCTAATTGCCCCTATCACCAATCTGCCCTCTCTTCTATCATCCCTCCCTTCCCTTGTCCCCTTCTTCTCTTTTGTCCTGTAGGGCCAAATAACTTTCTATACCCCTTTATCTGTATTTCTTATTTCCTAGTAGCAAGAACACTACTCGACAGTTGTTCCTAAAACTTTTGAGTTCCAACTTCTCTTCCTCCCTCCCTCCCCACCCCTTCCCTTTGGAAGGCAAGCAATTCAATATAGGCCATATCTGTGTAGTTTTGCAAATGGCTTCCATAATAGTCATGTTGTACAAGACTAACTATATTTCCCTCCATCCTATCCTGTCCCCCATTACTTCTATTCTCTCTTTTGATCCTGTCCCTCCTCATGAGTGATGACCTCAAATTGCTCCCTCCTCTCAATGCCCTCCCTTCCATCATCCCCCCCCCACCCTGCTTATCCTCTTATCCCCCACTTTCCTGTATTGTAAGATAGATTTTCATACCAAAAGGAGGGTGCATTTTATTCCTTCCTTTAGTGGAATGTGATGAGAGTAGACTTCATGTTTTTCTCTCACCTCCCCTCTTTTTCCCTAAACTAATAAGTCTTTTGCTTGCCTCTTTTATGAGAGATAATTTGCCCCATTCCATTTCTCCCTTTCTCCTCCCAATATATTTCTCTCTCACTGCTTGATTTCATTTTTTTAAGATATGACCCATGCTATTCAATTCACTCTGTGCACTCTGTCTCTATGTGTGTGTGCATGTGTGTGTGCATGTGTGTGTGTGTAATCCCACCCAGTACCCAGATACTGAATAGTTTCAGGAGTTGCAATTATTGTCTTTCCATGTAGGAATGTAAACAGTTCAACTTTAGTAAGTCCCTTATGACTTCTCTTTGCTGTTTACCTTTTCATGCTTTTCTTTATTCTTGTGTTTGAAAGTCAAATTTTCTTTTCAGCTCTGGTCTTTTCATCAAGAATGCTTGAAAGTCCTCTATTTCGTTGAAAGACCAATTTTTCCCCTGAAGTATTATACTCAGTTTTTCTGGATAGGTGATTCTTGGTTTTAGTCCTAGTTCCTTTGACTTCTGGAATATCCTATTCCACGCCCTTCGATCCCTTAATGTAGAAGCTGCTAGATCTTGTGTTATCCTGATTGTATTTCCACAATACTTGAATTGTTTCTTTCTAGCTGCCTGCAATATTTTCTCCTTGACCTGGAAACTCTGGAATTTGGCCACAATGTTCCTAGGAGTTTCTCTTATTGGATCTCTTTCAGGTGGTGATCAGTGGATTCCTTGAATACTTATTTTGCCCTCTGGTTCTAAAATCTCAGGGCAGTTTTCCTTGATAATTTCATGAAAGATGATGTCTAGGCTCTTTCTTTGATCATGGCTTTCAGGTAGGCCCATAATTTTTAAATTGTGTCTCCTGGATCTATTTTCCAGGTCAGTTGTTTT
Organism: Notamacropus eugenii; assembly: GCF_028372415.1. Classification (NCBI taxonomy): domain Eukaryota; kingdom Metazoa; phylum Chordata; class Mammalia; order Diprotodontia; family Macropodidae; genus Notamacropus; species Notamacropus eugenii. The sequence continues at coordinate 421,815,145 of NC_092872.1, read as the reverse complement.
TCCAATGAGATATTTCACATTATCTTCCATTTTTTCATTCTTTTGGTTTTGTTTTGTGACTTCTTGGTTTCTCATAAAGTCATTGGCCTCCATCTGTTCCATTCTAATTTTGAAAGAACTATTTTCTTCAGTGAGCTTTTGAATCTCCTTTTCCATTTGGCTAATTCTGCTTTTGAAAGCATTCTTCTCCTCATGGCTTTTTGAACCTCTTTTGCCCGTTGAGTTAGTCTATTTTTCAAGGTGTTATTTTCTTCAGCATTTTTTTGGGTCTCCTTTAGCAGGGTGTTGACTTGCTTTTCGTGCTTTTCTTGCATCTCTCTCATTTCTCTTCCCAGTTTTTCCTCCACCTCTCTAACTTGATTTTCAAAATCCTTTTTGAGCTCTTCCATGGCCTGAGCCCATTGGGTGGGCTGGGATACAGAACTTCTGTGTCTTTGCCTGATGGTAAGCATTGTTCTTCCTCATCAGAAAGGAAGGGAGGAAATACCTGTTTGCCAAGAAAGTAACCTTCTATAGTCTTATTTTTTTTCCCTTTTCTGGGCATTTTCCCAGCCAGTGACTTGACTTCTGAGTATTCTCTTCACACCCACTTTGCCTCCAGATCCTCCCAGCCAGCGCTTGGGGTCTGAGATTCAAATGCTGCTTCCCAGTCTCAGGGCTTTGGTGGGGCGGGGCTGCTATTCAGTGTGAGATTAAGTTCAGGTGCTCAGGTGGGGGCAGGGCCACCACACGGGGCTCAGTTCCCTCAGGGGGTTTATGCAGAGACCTTCAACAATGGATCCTGGCTCCTGCCTGCTCTGGGAGCCCTGGTCTGCTGCTGCCTCCGCTGCTGCCTCCCGACGGGGCCTGAGTTATTGGGGCACCCCACTCCCCTCTCGGCAAGCCAAGAAGACCCTCTCACCAACCTTTGGGGCCCGTGGGTGGAGGGACCCAGGCGGCCACTGAAGATTCTGTCCCTGAAGCCCACTCGGATCTGCTCCTCTCAGTGCCGCGTGGCCAAGGCAGGGCTGGGCTCCGCTCCAGGTCCGGGGTGTGACGGACCCTTCGTGTCAGGTTTTCTGGGCTCTCTGGAGCAGAAATCTCCTCCACTCCATTGTTCTGTGGCTTCTGCTTCTCCAGAATTTGTTGGGAGTTCTTCTTTACAGATATTTTATGGGCTGTGGGTTCAGAGCTAGCATATGTGTGTGTTTCTACTCCACCATCTTGGCTCCTGTCGAGAAAGTAGTTCTGAGTCTAGATATTGATTCCATCAATGGAGGAAATTCCCAGGGTGAAATCACCCACTACTTACACAAGTGGACAATGCTTCAGTAACTTTTGGCTTCAGCAAGTTGCCTGAGCCACTGATGTGGTTTGCCCATGGTTACACAGTTAGTTATGTGCTCCTGGAAGAACTAGAATACAGGTGCCTCGGTCTTCTTGACTCTGAGAATAGCTCTTCTAACCACTTTCAATGTTGCCTGTCATAGTAATCATTGCTACTTATTCTGCTAATAAACAAATATGCTCATCTCCTATTAAAGCAATTGAACTATCAGATACTGAGCTGTCAGATAAATAAGGGAAAGGTAATATTGTTTCTGGCTAATACACCAGAAAATTTTGGCAGGTTTAATTATCCTGAGGGAATACATACTGGAATTTCAAAGGAACCAAAAATTTGGCATGTTCTATCAAAAACAGTGTATCCTAATAAGTAAATAGTTATTTTCTTAATCATTCAATCAGGACAATTATAGTGGGTTACATGACACTTTTTTGACATAAATGAGCCTAATATAGGTTGATGTGTCTCCTCAGGCAGTAATATTACAGTTTTCAAATAAGAGCAGCACCCAATGATTCAAAATGAAAAATCTAATGGAAATGATTTCATGATATCGTAGGAAGAACCAAACCAGGTAGAAAAAAACTGAAGTGGTGATGTGGCAAGAGTTCTGGTCTAGGATTCCAGAGATCTACATTCATGTCTTTTCTCTTTAAAAATATTTAATCTTTAAAATAAGAAGATTGGACTAAAGCCTCTCCCAACTCCAATGTACTAACTACACTGATTTGCAAGCGTCTATGCTGAGATTCTTCATCAGAACTTATTTATAAGCATCATGTGAATTCTGTTAAATTAAAGGCTTTTAAAAATATCTTTAATGTAAAGTTGTGGCTGTCTTTCAGTATCAGTGATAATAATGACAACACCTGACATTTCTATAGCATGTTATGGTAGTCACACTCTCATTTTATAAAATCTTTTTAAAAAACATTGTTTATGCTGTTTTTATGCTGCTTTCTTCCCAATGACTCATTCCTTTCCTAAAAGAAACTTCCTTTCCAAAAAGTACAGCTAGGTAAAAATAAATGAGCCCATTTGCCATGTCTAACAATGTACATTCGATTCTGCCCCAATAGGTCACAAATGTTGTAGAGAAGATGGGATAATGCTTCCCTATCAATTCACTGAATTCACAGTTATTCAGGGCAGTCATGATCTGACTGATGTTCTGATGCCTCTCAATATTGTTTTCTTTTACAATGCTGTGATCAGTGTATAATCAGAGTTCTCTTAGCTCTACTCAGTTTGTTTTGCAGCAGTTACTTCACAAAAGCTCACCCAAGTTTCCCCGAATTCTTCATATTTACCATTTTTTAGGACACAACAATATTCTATTACATTATATACTACAATCTGTTATCTCATTAAATCTTCGTGACAACTCATTAAAAAAAACCAGAAAAATAGGAAGAGGTACATTGTCTAACTATGGCTAAGGGAACAACTGATAACTAAAGCAAAGATAGAAATGGTCGTAAAAGATAAAATGGACAATTTCAATGGCATAAAAGTGAAAAAAAATTACAAGAACAAAATGCTGCTAGAATCAGAAGAGAAGCAGTAATTTCCAAAAAGTAAAATCTTTCCATCGAGTATCTCTGATAAAGTTTTGGTATCCAAAACATTTGCAGTTGATACAGATATATAGAAACAAAAGTCATTGCCTCATGGATAAGTAATCCAAAGATATGATCAGGAAGTTTTCAAAAGAGTAAGTTCAAACTATTAACAAACAGAAGAATATAAACAACTGTTACTATCATCATTGTATTAATTTTATTTGTAAACAGAACTCCTTATCACCTATTTAAGCAATATAACTATCACGTACAGAGCTGCCAAATGAAAAAAAAAAACCTAAAGGTAATTTTGTTTCTGGTTAATAGACCAGAAAATCTTGGCAGGTTTAATTACCCTTTTATGGACGAACAATATATGTTTATAACATAGGAGGAACCTCACACCCAGCAAACTGGAAAAGATGACAAAAGACAAAAATGATAAATGTTAGATGGAAGACAGACATATCAATGCACTGCTGGTGCAACTGAATTCATACAACTACTCTGGTAAACAATTTAAAATTTTACTTAAAAAGTCACTAAACTATGTGTCCTCTTGATTAAGCAATTTACCACTACAAGATATATAACCTAAGAAGGAAAAAAAAGAATAGGAAAGGAACTCATATCTAGAAAAAAAGATACAACACTTCTTCTTAACTAAGAACTTAAGGAAAAGTGCGTGTTCATTGAATGGAGATTGGCTGACTGAATTGTGGGATATAGATAAAATAGAATGTGAATAATCCATATCAGGGAGCTTTTCAAGAAAGCAGAAACAGAAGAACAATCCATGTAATGATCACAATTATGTAAGAGAAAACAATACCAAAGACCTCATAGCACTGAGCTGACCAACCAGAGAAGTTAATGTTGAAGTATCCTGCTCATCAGCAAAGAGGTAACAGCCAATAAGTACAGAACAGGGCACTAAATATGGCCAGTACGCTGATTTTTCTTGACTGTATTTATCTGTTACAAGGGAGGAGTCTACTGGGGAAAGGGAGTCATTGGGAAGTGATATTAATTCTTTTTTTAAAGCATATCAGTAAGATATTTTTCAAGAAGTCATAGTTTAAACAAAAATAAATCTTCAAGATACCTTATGATGAAGGAAACTATCACCATTTTAGAAAGTTCAGAAAGGGGAATGGGTTTACCCAGGATCACTTGGCTAAGAAGTAGCTGAGCCAGGATTAAAATACATTTGGTTTCTCTGCACTGAGCCCCTAATATCATTTTACTTTTTCTTGGAATTTGTCACTGAGAAGGGCATGGCTTTTTTTCCCCAGAAGATAGCATGTGCTTTTTTTTCCTGACTGTAGACACACAGTATCTTAGATTTAGAGCTAGAAAGGACCTTGTAAGTCATTAAGTCTAACAGACTCAATTTTGCAGATGAAGAAACTGAAGTACATAGAGGTTGAGTGACTTACCTAGGCTTATGGAACTAGTAGTTGAGTTGGGATTTGAACCCAGGTCTCCCTGACTCTAAGTACACTATCCTACCCACCCACTGAATATATCCATCCTTCCTCTTCAGCAAGCTAAGCCTCCCCCTTTCTATGCTCCAGAATATACGGCTATTTGAAGCTAAGAAAATGTCTTGTCATTGGCCATTTGGGCTGGGCATTGAGGGAGACAGGAAAAGATGAATGGCACTTGGGAAGTTTTCAAACTTCCTTCAGGTTAATGGGAAAGGAACCCATAGAGCTTGGGTTACAGCTGTCAGTTGTGAAACTGCTCCTAACATTCAACAGATTGACTCATTTGCTTCTGAGATGATGAATTAAAATGACATGGAACTAAAATATTTTTTAAAAAAATAATTCCAAACTTTTCACACTTCCGTAGGCAGAATAATATTGTGATTAGTTACATTTATGCACCAATTACTTTCACACAATGTTTAAACGAATCCTCTATATGGAGCGTTTGCTGTGCTTCACAGAGAATACTGGCTTATTACTCCCATACATTTGCAATAGAGAAGGAGACAAAGGAAGAAAGGCAGGCATGAAAGAGAACTAAAACGGTCAAAACTTCCCAGCTGTGCATCCTGCTGCACTTCTAAATGGAGGCTTCCTTATTATCTCACTGAACATAAAATCTCCAAGCTAGAAGGGGCCTCAAGGGTCATCTCCTCCTACCCTCTGGCTGATGAAGATTGTCATTGTACAGGCTCCCTGAGAGATAGTCTTCCAGCATCTGCTTGAATCCTTCTAGCTGGAGAGAACTCACTGTCACCAAAATAATCCCTTTGCATTGCTGGACAGGTTTCATGATCAAGAAGTTCTCCATTATATGCAGCTGTAATCTCTTATAGCTTTTCCCCATTGTGATGCTGTTCACCAAACAGAGTGAAACTGAACATGTTTAATCCCTCTTGACGTGATATAAGGCAGAGATCACATATCTTTCCTTTCTAAGTCTTCTCTTCTCTAGACTAACCTTCACCCATTCCCTCAGATAGTCCTTATATAAAGTTTTTGTAGTATTTCCCCCAGAGACTATAATATCCATAAAGGCAGGGACCACCTTTTATCTAAGCTTTGCCCTTCTCTCAGTACGAGTCATGAGGTATTGTACATATTAGGTACCTAATAAATATCCAGTGATTGATCTTGGTCACCTTCCTGTGAATGAAGCTGATCAATATCCTTTCTGTAAGATGGCATCCAGGACTGAATACAACAGTTGTAGAAGTAGACCAGTCCTGGAGGAACATAGCAGGACTCTCACCTTCTTACCTTGTATATTCTACCTCCATTCATGGATCACAAGCTATTAGCTTCTTCAGAGACCACATCAGGGACATCTGGCTATTCTATCATAGATATAGAAAAGATGATCTGTATTATGTAGGAAGGAGCAGGATTGTCCTAGGATAAGTAAAATGTGAACTTGGAACAGATGTTCCTGGAGTGAAGGTCATAAAATTTGCTATATGTCTATATTACCATAGGGTAACAAAGTGTTTTCACATCACAAGGACTTCAAAGCTGGAAGGGACCTCAGAGGCCACTTAGTTCACTCCATACCGGAAGAGGAATCTCTTTTGCAACAAATGGTCATCCCAGTATGTGAACCCCTAGAGATGGGAAATTCACCATCTCAAAGAGAAATACATCATATTCTTAGTTATGTTATAATCATAACTATAATTCTAACAAATCTAATATTGAATTCTAATCACGTTACATGGAGCCAAAATCTGCTCTTGTCTAGCTTCTTTCCCCTAATGTTTCCAGTTCTTTCCTCTGGGGCAAGGTCAAGCAAGACTTATCCCTCTTCCCCATAATATCCCTTCAAGCACCTAAATAAAACAACCATACTCCTATACATCCCAAAATCTTCTGTCCAGAAAAATATCATTAATTCCTTCAGCCAAATATCTATGTTGTACAAATAAATGCATTTTTGAGATTCCATTGCATATCAATCAGATTGGCAAAGATGATACAAAAGAAAAATGATAAATGCTGGAGGGGCTATGAAGAAAATAGACACTTTGATATGCTACTAGTTGACCTGTGAACAGGCAAAAACATTTAGGAAATAAATTGGAATTCTATACAAAAAGTCACTCAACAGTGCATGCCCATTCACCTAGCTGTATCTATTAATGGTACTGATAGACCATTAATAGACCTGTACCAAAAAGTGAATCAAGAATAGGGAAAAGTATAGAAACTCTTTTTGTTGTGACAAAAACTAAAAATTTAAAAAAAAAACTCAGGAAACCAATGGTATGAATTTAGAAATGGCTGAATAAGTTGTGGTATACATAAGTAGTAAAATATTATTGTGCTGTAAGAAATGAAGAAATAGGGGCAGAGTCAAGACAGTGAAGTAAAAGCAAGGATTTCTGGAGCTCTCTCCCCAAACCCAGCCAAATACCTGTAAAAAAATAACTCTAAACAAATTCTGGAGCGCAGAGCCCACAGAATGATGGAGTTAAATAAATCTCCAGCCCAAGACAGCCTGGAAGGTTGACAGGAAGCATATATCATACTACATTGAGAACAGAGTGCAGTCCAGCATGGGCCACCCTGGCACAGATGGGACCAGAGCAGGCCTTAGGGAACTGAATCTCTGGCACCTCTGGTGGTTTCCAGACCTCATAAATCCAAAATTCCAAGGACAAATTGGAAGGTCAGTGAAAAAAACCCATCAGACCTGTGTGAGAGAGTAGAGTGGTCTGACCCCACTCCCAGGGTGGCAAAGCTGGTGGAGGAGTGGCAGAGGCTGTTTCTGGAGCTCTAGGCCCATAAATTATGGGGAGATCAAATGGCAGATAATACACATCCCCACCTCCACTGGAAGCAGAGAATTACCCTGACAAAGAGCTCAAAAGTCAAGTAAATGGCTGGGGAAATGAGCAGAAACCAGAAAAAGAATCAGACTATAGAATCTTACTTTGGTGACAAGGAACACCAAAATATATAAATAGAAGATGACAACAAAGTCAAAGCCCTTCCATCCAAAGTCTCTAAGAAAAATACGAATTGATCTCAGGCCACAGAAGAGCTCAAAAAGGATTTTGAAAATCAAGTAAGAGAAGTGGAGGAAAAATTGGGAAGAGAAATGAGAGTGATGCAAGAAAATCAAGAAAATGAGTCAACTGTTTGCTGAAGGGGACCAAAAAGTGCTGATGAAAATAGCACCTTAAAAAACCCAAATGGCAAAAGAGATCCAAAAAGTCAATGAGGAGAAGAATGACTTAAAAAGCAGAATTGGCAAGAAGGAAAGGAGGTCCAGAAGCTCACTGAAGAAAATAAATCTTTAAAGGTTAGAATGGAGCAGAAATAAACTAATGATTTTAGAAAAAAACAAAAAATTATAAAAACAAAACCTAAGGAGTGAAAAAATATGAGACAACGTGAAATATTTCAGTGGAAAAACAACTGACCTGGAAAACAGATTGAGGAGAGACAATTAAAAAATTATTGAACTACCTGAAAGCCATGATCAAAAACAGAGCCTAGATATCATCTTTCAAGAAATCAAGAAAAACTGCCTTGATATTCTAGAAACAGAGGGTAAAACAGATATTGAAAGAATCCACCAATCTCCTCCTGAAAGAGATCCCAAAAGGAAAACTCCTAGGAATATTGTAGCCAAATGCCAGAGCCACTAGGTCAAGGAGAAAATATTACAAGCAGCCAGGAACAATTCAAGTATTACAGAAATGGAATCAGGATAACACAAGATCTAGCAGCTTCTACATTAAGGGATTGAAGGACTTAGAATATGATATTCCAGAGGTCAAAGGAGATAAGATTAAAACCAAGAATCACCTACCCAGCAAAAGTAAGTATAATACTTCAGTGGGAAAAATTGTCATTCAATGAAATAGAGGACTTTCAAGCATACTTGATGAAAAGACCAGAGCTGAATAAAAAATTTGACTTTCAAATACAAGAATCAAGAGCAGCATGAAAAGGTAAACAGGAAAGAGAAATCATACGGGATATACTAAAACTGAACTGTTTACATTCCTACACAAAAAGATAATATTTGTAACTTGAGACTTTTCTCAGTATTAGGGTAGTTGGAGGGATTATACACACACACACACACACACACACACACACACACACACACATACACAGAGGGTACACGGTGAGTTGAAAATGAAGGGATGATATCTAAAAAAAAAATTAAGGGGTGAGAGAGGAATATATTGGGAGAAGGAGAAAGGGAGAAATAGAGTGGGCTAAATTATCTCACATAAAAGAGGCAAGAAAAAGCTTTTTCAGTGGAGGGAAAGAGTAAAGCTTACTCTCATCAGATTTGGCTTAATGAGGGAATAACATGCACACTCAATTTGGTATGAAAATCTATCTTATACTACAGGAAAGTAGGGGGGAAGGGGTTAAGTAGAGGGATGGTAGAAGTAAGGGAAAATGAGAAGAGTGGGTAATTAGAGGTAAACACTTTGAAGAGGGACAAAGTCAAAAGTAAGAATAGAATAAATGGGGGGCAGAATAGGATGAAGGGAAATATAGTTAGTCTTTTACAACATGAGTGCTATGAAGTATTTTGCATGACTACACGTGTAATCTATATTGAATTGCTTGCCTTCTCAATGGGGGTGAATGGGAAGGGAGGAATGGACAGAAGTTAGAACTCAAAGTTTTGAAAAGGAATGTTAAAAAGTGTTTTTACATGCAACTGTGAAATAAGAAATACAGGCAATGGGGTATAGAAATCTATCTTGCCCTACAAGCCAGGGAAATAACTGATACACTAACATAAATATTTTAAAAGTGAGCATTTCTGAAGGCTTTGATGAACCGATACATAATTATATGAGCAGAACCTTGAGAATGATTTATACTGTAACAACATATAATGACAAATTATTTTGAAAGTTATAAGACCAAGAATCAGTACAATGAAATACAGCAGAAGATCCCAGTCAATATGGGAGACAGGAGATCCCATTAACTAAGCACTTTAGTTAGCTAAGAGGGAACCACCAAATCAAATTTCTGCTCCTTGAGGACCTGGAGAAATGCTGCCAAAGGTTATCCCAATGCTGAAGCAGGAAGAGCTGGACACACTTCTCCCTCTGGATTCTCCCTGTGGGACTCAAGGCCATAACATGAGCTAGGATTCAGTGACTTGTCTCTGTGTTACTCACTAGCAGAAGAAGTAATGGAATCCATGATTCCAGAGGACTGAAACATGTGATTCACCTCTTGACAAAAAGTCACCCCACTCTGTATCTGCTACTCTGACTGATTTCAACTTCATGAACAAGATGCCCCTCCCAGGTTTAGCTCATCACCTCTAATCTCATCATCATTCTGCTAACTCAAACCTTGATTGATGCCATGTCCTCATCCTCTTCTCCTCTGATTAGAGGCTGGAGAGCATAGTGCCAAATTCCTTCCAGTGCCTTCCTTCAGAGACTGAAGAAGCTGGACTCTCAGCTCACTCCACTTTGCATCTGCTTCTCTTCCTAGTTTCATTTGTATGGAACAAGATGTCCTGTGCTGGGTGCCCCCTGATGTCATCCTCCTTTCCTGCCACCTTTTATTGTAGTCTCTTCCTTTAAATTGTAAACTCCTTGAAGGTAGTCTTTTTTTTAAAATTAATTGTATCCCTAGTGCTTAGCACTTAATAGACACTTAGAAAATTTATTAATGGATTCAAGGTACAAAATGAAACATATAAAATGGCTATCTAAAAATATACATGCATATATACATGTATGCATACCTACACATACACGCATTTATTCATATACAACAAGGGAATTTGTTTTTCTTTGTATGTATTTTTTACAATAAATTAGTTTTCTCTTTTTTCCAATGGGGAGGAGAATAGGAGTGAGAGAAAATACTTTTTTGTTCAATTTTAAGCCCTTTAAACAGAGAGGTTATGGAATGCTACAGATGTGGAATATAGCATGAACTCTGAGATGAGGTCTCTATTGCTAGTTTTGCTTAACCACTTTATTTTATTACAACAGAGCTCTGAGGAAGAAGGGAGCAATCTAGAAATATTTGTTAGTGTAAAAACAGTACGTATGAATGACAACTTTAAAAAAATTTCACTTCCCAAACTTGTTAACTTTGTAACTGCCTCTCTTAGTGTAAAATGTAAAAAAGAGAGATAAATATTCATATATTGTTTTCAGGTTATCAAAGTACTTTACATTTGTTATTTCATTTGATCTTTACAAGGACACTAGAAGATAAGTACTTATATTATCTTCATTTTACACATGAGAAAACTGAGACTAAGTGAGATTAAACGACTTGCCCTGGCAGGATTGAGAATTTAGGTCTTTCTGAGACTAAGTCCAGCACTCTATTCGCTACGCCACCTAATTTCTTAAAAATAATATCTGGATAATAATATCTATAGTAGCTACCACACAGGAGTCTTGTGAGGATCAAATGAGAGACTGTATGTAAAGAACTTTGAAGACATTAAAGTACTTTGTGAATTTCAGTTATTAATATTCATGTCGAACTGCACAGGACCAAGCACAGATTCCTGAAGTACTCCATGAGAAACTTCCTTCTACTGCTCCATCACGAAGGATTTTCTGATCATGGTCATTTAACTAATATCAAATCCACCAAGCCAGGGTTGCTATCATGTAGGCCATATGCTGCATACATTATCTAGTACAGGCCTGCACAACTTACAGCCCATAGGCCACTTGCAGCCCACAGGCCATTTGCGGCCCACAGGCCACTTGTGGCATGCCAAGGGATTTCAGGTGGCCCACAAAAAAATGTAGAGGAAAACATCCTTTGTGTGTAGAGTAAGTCCTTTTGCAGGCTGTTAAGTTATGCCAGTTGCAAGTTGTGTGAGCCTGATCTATCACATGGGGTACTCCTAATATCCCCAAGACTCAGGCCAGGTAGGCTAGACTCACAGAATTTGAGTTTCAGGAGAGATCGCAGCAGGCATTTATTCTTGCCTTTACACAAAAGGAATTCCCATTATATCACATCTGACAAGTGGCCACCCAATGTCTGCTGAAGATGAGGGATGGAAAGGGCTAGAGATGTTGCATAACTTGCCTGAGGTCCTATCATGAGTCCCTGCCAGGATTAGGTCTAGAATGAAGTTTTCCTGGCTCCTAATCCAGGACATTTTCAGTTACACCTCAGTGCTAGTTTGCAATTACCCAGTTCTCCTCATTACCAGTTAACACATTTGTTAGGATACTGGTGCAGCTTATGGATGTGACTTGTGATTCAAGACTATTTTCTAGAGATTTCAACTCCTCTTGTGTAAAATGATGGATTACCCTATGTGATCCCTAAGGGGCCTTTTAGCTTTGACATACTAGAACTCTAAGAGACCCACTGAGGGACAGAAGCTTTGGCCTCAGTCATATTAACTCGGTGCTGCAACCATCTGAGATAGTCAATCAATCTGGAAATGACAGAAAAAGACAGAGCAGCAGGCATCCAGAAAAACCAAAATACAGAAGGACAGAGAGGCAGGCAGGGAGGCAAGCCAGAATACGTGGAGATCGAAAGATAATTAAACTTGGTGAGGATTCGGTAGCTGCACAGAAAAAAGTGTAGAATGGCACATGCTGTATATATTTGCTCTTTTGTCCCATTCCAAGGCATCAGTGTCTGCCAGAAGTCCAGAAAAGCCAAGCTCTTTAGGACACCCAGCAGAAGATCCCAGTCAATATGGGAGACAAGAGATCCCATTAACTAAGCAGTTTAGTTAGCTAAGAGGGAACCACCAAATCAAATTTCTGCTCCTTGAGGACCTGGAGAAATGCTGCCAAAGGTTATCCCAATGCTGAAGCAGAAAGAGCTGGACACACTTCTCCCTCTGAACTCTCCCTGTGGGACTCAAGGCCATAACATGAGCTAGGATTCAGTGACTTGTCTTTGTGTTACTCACTAGCAGAAGAAGTAATGTCTTTCTATACATTCTCCAAGAAAAGATCCACATTGATTCCAGGAACCCATCTGCAAAGGGCCCAGCTTCTATCTATACAGCACACTACACACAAGCTTAAGAGAAACAGGGATTAATACTGGCTCAGACAAAGGACTAAAGAGTGCAGTGCGGGGAGGGGGAAATGAAAGAATTCCAACAGTAGAAGCCCATTGGTTGCCGATTTTTAAATCAATTTTTAAATTTTTTAAACTTCCCTCCTTTAGTTCAGGGTTTCACACAACTGAGGGGAAAAGGGAGGGCAGAGTGCTATAGCAGAAAAAAGGGTGAGACTTGGAGTCAGAAAGCCTAGATTCATGTCATCGCCATTTGTAACCCGTGTTACACGACAAATCGCTTCAGTTTTCCAAGCCTCAGTTCCCCAGTTATAAAATGAGAATAATCATTTTCTCATTACCTATCTCATAGGGCTTCTGTCAAAAAAAAAGGTTTTTTTTTTAAAATCCTAAAGCACTGTATAAATGTGAATTAATTGTCTTCATTCTTAGTGAGGTGAGGCTTTTTCGGCAGTCTGGAACAAGAAAGGCGATATTCTAATGTAGCAGAAAAAGACCTGAGTAGCATTTAGAAGACTTGTTTGAAATCTGTGCTCTCATGCTTACTGCCTATGTGACTGTAGGCAAGTCACCACCCCTCTCAACTCAGACTTGGATTTCTCTTGTATAAGTAAAGGAGCTGGACCAAAGAAATCAATCAGGAGCCATTTATTAAGTGTCTGCTGTGCTCCGGGAGTCATGTTAGATTTTAGGGATACAAAGACAAATGATGAAACAAGCCTTACTCTCAACGAGATTACATTCTAACAGGATCTCTAGGGTCCCTTCCAACTTTAAAGGGCTGTAATAATATCATTCAGGAAGTCACATTAATTAAGCCAGGCCCTTTTGGTGCTGCCTTCAGAGTCACAGTCATTTGAGATCTCTCCTAAGGCCCAAACAGCACCTTTCTCTTTAACCTCATCCTGATGGACTGACTTGGAAAGTGAAGGATTTGATGCCCATTCATGTTTGAAACAGGAACCTTGTTTCCAGAAGAATAGTCAGGAAAATGGGATATTAAATGAGGAAGGAAAGCCTCATTCATCACTGATTACTGCAATTCAAGTGAAGAGGGAACTGTGCCTGACAGGAGCCAAGCTGCCACTGCTCTGTGGGAAAACAATGTGACTGGCACTTGGCAGAGTCTGACAGGCTGCCAGCTCTGCACCAGAATCCACAGCCACTGCAAAGTGCTACTTTTGAACTTTTGCCTTTATTGAAAGATGAACAAAGTGTAATCAGAATTACCTGAGTCACAGCATGGCAGCTCTCAGGCTTGTGCTCGGACTTCATCAGGCATTGGTTTGACCATGGGAAGCTTGGACTTTGATACGTGGCTAAGCCAGAGACATACATGCCTGGCCCTGTGCATTTTAATATTTTTTTCAATGATATAGATAAAAGCATAAGTGGAACGCTTTGCGATGCCACAAAGCAAAGAGAGATAGTCAAAATGATAGATGGGGAGGAAAGGAACAGAGGGAAGGCAGAAATGAAGGAGGGAAGGGAGAGAGGGAAGGAGAAAAGAGTGCATAAGGGGTAGGATAGAAGGGAAGGAGGAAAGGAATAATGGGAAGTAGGGACAGAGAGAGGAAGGGAAGGATGGGGAGGACAGAGGGAGAAAAGAAAGGATGGGAAAAGAAGGGAGGAAAGGAAGAATGGGAAGAAGGGAAAGAAGGATGGGAAGGAGGAAAGGTAGGATGGGAGAAAGAAAGTATCTATTAAGTGCCTACAACGTTCCAGACACCATGATAAATGTTATACAACTATCTCATTTTATCCTCACAACCCTGGTAAGTAGGTGGTGCTACTGAATCAGGATCCAACAGACAAAAGTTTTCAAGACATTGACTTCATAGTCTAAGACTAGAGGGTTGAGGGGGTATCATTCGCCTGAAAAAGTTCTAGGAGTTTAGTGGACCATAAAGTCAATATGTAAACAATGTGATCTGGCAGCCAAAAAAATGTCATTCAAACTTGGTCTGCGATAAGATAACCCTTCTGAAAACAAGGATGTCAGAGTTCCACTATACTTTGCTATGATCAGTCTTGAGTCCATGCCATATGATGATCAACGGAAAGAACTAGGGATTTTTAGGTTAGACAGTTATCCATTAAGTCAATAATATTCATTCTGCGCCTACTACATGTATAGATACTTTGCTAAGTGCTGGGAATACAAAAAGAGCCAAAAGACAGTCCCTAGACTCAAGGGGCTCATGATCTAATGGAGGAGACAACAATCAAATATGTACCCTAGAACTGAATGTAGGATAAATGGGAAATAATTAACAAAAGGGAAGACTAGAATTAAAGAGAAACTGAGAAAGACTTTCTATAGAATACGGGTTTTGATTTGAGATTTGAAGGAACCCAGGGAAGCCAGTAGGTGGAGTTGAGGAAGAAGAACAGGCATGGGGCACAGCCAGAGAACAGGCCCAGAGCCATGAGTGTCTTATTCATGAAAGTCAGAAGGCCAATGTCACTGGATCAAAGAATATATGCTGAGAAATAAGGTGTAAGATGACTGAAAAGGTAGGGGTTTGACCTAGGTTATGGAGGGCTTTGAACACCAAACAGAAGATTTTGGATTGATCTTAAAGATGCTAGAGAACCACTGGAGTTAGTGAAGAAGGGAGATGACATGGTCACACCTACACTTTAAGAAAATCACTTTAGCAGATGAATGGGGAATAGAGTGAGGAGAGGACTGACTCGTGCAGACTCACCAGCAGGCTACCGAAATAGTCCAGGCATGAAGTGATGAGAGCAGTGTCAGGGCAGAGAAAGGAGCATATAGGAGAGATGCTGCAATGGTGAAATAAAGAGGACTTGGCAACACACTGGACGTGGAGTATGAGATGTAGTGAGGAATCAAGGATGATACCAAGGTTGCAAGTCTGAGAGGAAGGCTCGAGATGATGTCATAGCCCTCTTCAGGTACTTAAAAGTCAATAACATCTGCAAAAGTGATTGGACTTATTCTGTGTAGTCCCAGAGAGCAGAACTAGGAGGGACAGGTGGAGGCTTTGAAGAGGCATATTTAGCCTTAAAATGAAGAATGTTTTTACTAACAATTACAGATGTCCCAAAGTGGAAAAGAGTGCTTCAGGAAGTGGTAGATTCCTACCCTCTAATGGAGGTCTTCAAGCAAATACAAGATCAACACATGACAGTCATGATGTTCAGGGAATTCTTTCTTGGGGAGGGGTTGGACTCGATGTCCCCTGAAGACCCTAACATTCTGCGATGGCACTGAACGAAAAACAAATGTGACCCCTTTTCATCTCTCTTCCAATAAGCATTGTAATTAATTATTAATTTTTGGATAATGTGAAGCTGGAGGCTGAGATCTCGCCAGGCTGGAACAATGAGCTAAATCTACTGAAATAGGATTTACTAAGAATAAATGCTAATTCTTACCCACATGTTCAAATGATTATCTGGACAAAGACAAGATTTACAGATAGGGCTTCGTAACAATTCATGTGAAAAAGACCTGGCAGTATTCTTCTTTATGATAATAATAACGGGGATAACAAGAGCAACTAGGGCATCTAAGTGATGCAGTGGAGAGAATGCCAGGCCTGGAGTCAGGAAGACGTATCTTCCTAAATTCAAATGTGGTTCAGATACTTGCTAGTTGTATGACCCCGGACAAGTCCCTTCACCCTTTTTACTTCATCATCCTCATCTGAAAAAGGAACTGGAGAAGAAAATGGCAAAACGCTCCAGTGGCTTTGCCAAGAACCCCCAAACCAGGTCAAAAGGACTGAAAATGACTGCACAAAAGAGCACCTACCTCCCACACTTGTTGTGAGGATCAAATGGGACAGTTATAAAGCACTTGGCAGTGTCCGGCACGTAGCAAGCATTTCAGATGCTGCTGTTGATATCCATTTGAATAGCACTTTATAGATTATAAAGCATTTTGAGTTGATCCTCAAACAGCCCTGGAAGGGAGGTCATTCAAGTATAAATATGCCAGTTTTACTGCTTAGGAAACAACCTCAGAGAAGTTCAGAGGTAACAACTGCAGAAATAAGACCAAACCCTAAGTCTTCTGACTCCAGCTGTTTTTTTTCACAACACCAACCATTCCTTCAGCGCATGGTAAGCTCACTTGGGCAGCCCAGAGGCTAATATTGGAATGATAGAGAGGAGATTAGCACAGCAAACATAGTACAAGTCAATAGTATGACAGCATTATGAGATGTAACGTAAACAATTTTGATCATATTAAATTAAAAAGTTTTTGCATAAATTCAAAGCAACCAAGATTAGAAGAAAAGCACAAAGCAAAGGGGAAAATTTACAATAAGTGTCTCTGAGAAAGATCTAATTTCTCAAATACATAGAGGACTCAGTAAAATTTATAAGAATACAAGTCATTTCTGAATTGAAAAATGGTCGAAGGATATGAACAGGCAGTTTTCAGATGAAGAAATCAAAGCTATTTATAGTCATATAAAATGCTCTATATCACTATTGATTAGAGAAATACAAATTAAAATAACTCTGAGGTACCATCTCACACCTATCAGATTGGCTAATATGACAGAAAAGAAAAATGATAAATGCTGGAGGAGATGTGAGAAAATTGGGACACTAATGTGCTGTGGATGGAGCTATGAACTGATCCAACCATTCTAAAGAGCAATTTAGAACTCTAAAACTGTCCAGCAATTGATCCAGCAAAACCACAACTAGGTCTGTATGTCAAGGAGATCACAAAGGGGGGGTGGGGATGGAGGACCTGTTTGTACAAAACTATTTATAGCAGCCCTTTTTGTAGTGGCAAAGAATAAAAAACTGAGGTAATATCCATCAGTTGGGGGAAAGGCCAAACAAGTTGTGGTCTGTGATTGTAATGATGAGCAGACAGATTCCACAAAGATCTGGAAAGATTTACATGAACTGATGCAAGGTGAAGTGAGAAGAACCAGAATATACTGATGCAAAGTGAAGTGAGCAGAAGCAGAACACTGTACACAGTAAGAGAAATATTGTATGATGTTCAGCTGTGAATGACTTAGCTACTGTCAGTAATATGATTCAAAATAATTCCAAAGGACTCATGATGAAAAATGCTATCTGCCTCCAGGGAAAGAACTAAAGAAAAAATAATGAAGTCTGAATACAGATGGAAGCATACTATTTTTCACTTTATTTTTGTGGGAAGTTTTGGTCTGTATTTTCTTTCACAACATGACTAATATTTTAAAATGTTTTGCATGATTACACATGCATAATCTATATCAAATTGCTTACCATCTCATAGACAGGTGGGGAGGGAAGGAGGCAGAGAAGACGGAACTTAAAATTTTTTTAAAATGTGTTAAAATTGTTTTTACATGTAACTGGGAAAAATATAAAATATTATTTTTTTCAGAAAGGAAAAAAGCCATTTCACAGTGTGGCATGAGAGCCAAAAGAAGCTAAATTGAATTATTTTAGACTACGTAAAAAAAGTCTAGTCTAGAGCAGAGGAGGGGGAAATTCCACTGCCCTATGTTCTGTGGGCCACAAATTTGGAAGTTCCAGCAGAGGGTGAGGGGACTGAAGCGCATGCCATATGAGTATAACTTGAAGAAAAAGGAGATGTTTAGCCTGGAGAAGAGAAGACAAGACTGATATGATGGATGCCTTCAGATTTCTGAAATGCTTTCATAAGGAAAAGAGATTCAAACTGCTCCATTCAGTTCCAAAGGGCAGAAATAGGAGGTATGAGATAAAGTTGCAGAGAGACAGATTTGAGTAGGCTGAGTGACAAAGCAAGTTTAATCCTTCTTCCATATGACAGTTCTCCAAGAATTTGAAAACAGCTATCATGTCACTCCTAAATTTCCTCTTATCTAAGCTCATTTCCTTATTTCCAGTTCTATCCACCAATATTCATGTATTATGGTGTCCAACTTCCCTCCCCATCTTGGTTTCCTGCCTTTAGATAAGCTCTAGAGTTTCAGAATCCTTCCTAAATGCAGTGCTCCAAACTAAATATAATTTTCTAGATGGGACCTGACCAAGCAGATGACTATTGCCCATGAGAAGAAATAAGAGATAGGAGAAAATACGTTTGACTTGAAATCAGGAGATGTAAGTGCAAACTCTAACTGGCATCTACTGGTTTTATGACCACAGTGAAGCAATCACTTTTCGGAGTCTCTGTTTCCTCATTCATAAAAGAGGTTAATAATACTTGCACTACCTTCTCACCAGTTTTTTTGTGAGGAAAGAATACTGTCATTTTTAAACATAAAAACATTAATTATTATTCTGATTATAAACACAGGATAAGAGAGTATTAGTATCTTGAGGGTTGGCACATTGAGCAACTGATACAGATGAAGCTTATGATAGTCTACTAAGGTTTATCAGGTCTCTCTTGTGTATATTGTTGTCTAATCATACATCCCATACCATCAACTTGTCAGTTGAGGTGGTAAAGGGAAGAGAATACAGGTGAAAAGAATCACTAAGAGATGGTGAAAAGAAAGTGGTGTTGTCATGAGGGCATAGATTGATAAAATGTGGTTGTTGGTGTTCCAAGTCTCCCTAGATGCATGAGGAACAGAATAATGACTGAGTTAGCTAATATTCACCTAGGACTATGTGGGTGGCAACCAAAGCTCAGGCAAGATGGAGGTGGCAACTCAGTTCATTAGTTTAAGTTTGGCTTAGATTGCAATATCCTGCCAATAAGGGGACCAGAAGTTAATCTAGTGTGAAAGGATTCTTCTTAGCAAGGTCCCTCTTCTGGTAAGAGATGATGGCAATGCATATTAGTATGTTCTTCTGGTCCAAGATGGCACTTTACCTTTTGGGATGCTGACTTGCCCCAGTCAAGGCCTAGGAGGAGCCAGAGAGTAGAATTCAGGAGCTGTCCAATGTAACTAAAATGCTTATTTATCTGTTTTCTCATTCAACAAATATTTCAAGTATCTATAATTAGTTCTGTCAAAGATACAAAATTTAGATAAACCTTGGTTCCTTGAGCCAGGAGAGTTTACAAACTAGTAAGGGCATATGACAAACACCAAAATAATTATAATCTTCAACATTATATGAGAAATTGATTAGAGAGATATAAAACAAAATTTGATATAGGACCTGAGAGGAAAAGTCATTAGCGGACTCCAAGATCAAGATAGGCTCTATGGAAGAGGCATGAAGTTAGACTCCAAATTCATTCCAAATGTTATGGCTTTCTTATTTGTCTTACCTGGACCTTCAAGGACTGTTTAATAGATTATTATCTCTTCCTCATAAATAAGCCTCAAGCATGCCAGATCTTGGACGCAGAGGAGAAGAGGAGAGGTTAGAGGCTTTTATATCAGTCTATGGTAACTTCAGTGTAAGGGAATTCAGTAGTGGCTATTCAGTGTAAGGGATCTAAATACTGAGTTTTGGCCTAAACAAATTCTGGAGCCGGTAATCAGGCTATACAGAAATAATAGAGATAGCGCTAAGTCATGTAATATTCGCCTTGAAACAGATTCAAAATTCATCTGATTCTCTAGGAAGAAGAGTGTCACAACCAAAGCACTTTTTCTCAACACATGGATTTGCTGATCTTAACACTTAACACTTTTCATGACAAGATGGTTCACTTTCCAGGGGCTAATTCTTCCTGTCACAGTCATCCATTTCAAGTCTCATGTTCAGAAGCTTCTCTTCCACCACTCCATGTTCCCCCAAGAAGACAAGCCCCTTCCTCCAGAGCACTCCCTTATTTTTCTTAAAACACCTGATTTCATTCCTGATTAACAGAGCAGGGGCCTCCTGTTCTGACTGGCTGACAAGAGATTTACTCTCTGCATCATCACCCCAGTGAAGAAGCCTTGTACTTCGTGCCTTTATCAGGGTGATACAGGCACATGAATTGTATTGTGGCTTCTCTCTCCTCTGCAAAGCAGAAGTAACTGCCCTGATGGCCAAAGGATGTTATGGTGGGATGGAGATAGCATACCTCAAGGCATTAACCCTTCTCTGGTTTGAAGGAGGGGAGTGAATTTGATACATAACAATTTTGTGCAAGGTCTTTTGTTTAATCATTAAAGATACAAAGATAAAGAAAGGTAGAGTCCCTGACTTTAAATTGTTTGCAGCCTGACTGATGGGAAACTCTGGGGGTGCAGGAGGGATGGACAAGATAACTATGGTTTGAGAGAATACAACAGGGACAAGGGAGAAATGCAGACAAAGTGCTGCGGGAATCTCTTTCATCCAAGAAGATCAATGAAGACTTTGCAGAATAAGTGGACTCTAAGATGGGCGTGGAACAACAACAATTTCAAAAGATAGATTCAAAGAAAGAATGCATGAATTCCACGTATGGAGGATGGCCCATGAAAAGACATAGAGGTGAGAGAGGGCAGGAAGAAATCAGAGAACAGCTCATAAGTACAGTTTTGTGGGAATGTAGGACCAAGGCTGGATCTCTGATTTCATCTGTATAGGAAACTGCTACATGAGGAAATTTCCTCTGCCAGCGTACATCAGCACCTTCTCTCAACTTCCAGCCCTAGAAAGTTACCAGGGATACTGAGAGGTAAGTGACCTTTTCAGGATCATACAGCCAATGTCTCATAGGCAGGACTTGAATCCAGATCTTCACGACAGCTGTCTATCCATAATGCCTTTTGGTTTGAATGTACAACATTTTTATTGGGCCCCAAATAAAAGCTACTGTTTCTATTGATGCAGTATATAGCCAACTAAAGGTCACAATCCTTCTCTGCTACAATTGTAACCCTGAATCCTCCAAACATCTCTACCGTCAAAATATGTGGATTTTGGTCTCAATATTTTCTTTTAATACCCTTACCCTCTCTGACTAACTCCAAGCCCTACAACTGCTTTTTTTGTACCTTTATTTACAAGGGAAAAGATAATTTGGAGAGATAAATAAATGAAGGTCCTAAAACAACCCTATCAAAGACTAGGTGGATTCCAAGTGCCTTAAACTGCTAGCTAAGTCCATCCTAGGATCACAGGACTTAGTGCTCTAAAAGATGTTTAGTAATCATCTAGTCAAACAAAGGACGAGGAAGAGGAGAGGTTGCCTCACTCAAAGTGAGAACCTGGAAATGCCTTAGCTTAAAAAAGCCAGGGTCTCCCCCTGTATCCTGAACCTTCTCCAGCGGTCCTGATTGACATCTGGTCACTGGACTCAGATGGCTCTGGAGGAGAAAGTGATGCTGGTGGCCTTGCACAGCCCTGCCTCACTCGAATCAAATTGCAAGTCATCATCTCCCTAATGTCATGGTCCTCTTAGAGAATGAAGGACAAACTACACGCAAGTCAAACAAAGGAGGAGCCTGAGGGCAAGAGATGGTAAGTGACTTATCCCAGATCTCATAAACATCAATGGGTGAACTAGGATTCAAACTCAGCTGCTCTGATTCCTAATACAAGATGTTTCCCATTATGTCATGCAGCCCCTCAACCTACCATGATCATTTCAAATGTTCCCCTGACACACCCTCAGAGGAAAAAAAAACAGCACCTACCTCTCCACCCCCCCTCTAGTTCCCTTTCCTCTTCCCTCCTCCTCTTTTTCTCTCTCCCTCCCCCCTCACAACAGACACACATACACACACACACACACACACACACACACACACACACACACACACAGCACACAGATAGACTTAGAACTGGCCAAGCCATGTGAAGAAGCAGCTGCATTTAACTTAGAGATACTCAACAAATTTCGTACAGGATGAGCATGTTCTTCTCTGTGCCTGCTAATTACTAGGATTATTATTAGATATTTATTGAATTTCCCAAATGCATTCAGAATTATATAGAAAATAACATAATGATTATTCCTCCTATTCTGCCTCCCTCCAAGGATCTCTGAGCCATTGACAGACATTCTCCAACTAGTTCACCTGAAAGACTGGTTTTATTTTAAGAAAAGTAGAATAGGGACAGATATTCCCTTTGAATCCTATTCTTGAAGTAAGAAAAGAAGGGCATAGAAAGGTTAAACGAGTCTCCACAGAACTTTTTTGATAGCTCTCTTATGTAGTTTATCATGTTTTGCCTTGTATCACATTCTGCCTTATTTCCAAATCACATTTATTTTTATATCCATCTTGGCATCAAATATAATGTCCCATACCTAGTAAGACCTTTGAATTATGGTATTCTAGCTGGAAAAAACCTTAGAGATCAGTTTTTTAGTCCTCTCAGAATACTGAATAGTGTAAAGAATGCTGAAGATGGAATCAGAATGTCTGGGTTCAAATTCCATCTTAGTAACTTAACAAGCTATGGAACATTACTTACCTCATTGGCCTTGATTTGGCCATCTGTAAAATGAGATTTGGAAGAAATGATCTCTAAGGACCCTTCTGCAGCTGAGGAAACTTTAGGCTCTCAGAGATACAATGACATGCATAAGATCACAAAATTAGCAAGAAACAGAATCAGGATGGAAACCCAGAGCACAAGTTCACAGCATTAAGAGATAGGATGGACCTTTGTAGGAAGTAATGAAATTTCACCCTCCCCTTAGTTCCCCCACCCAGGGATTTTAAAGTAAAGTCCAGATGACTACTCGAAAAATAAACTTATCTGTAGTAGTGGAAAGGGAAGTCTGGGTCAGAATCAGACTAAATACTCTCTGAGGTCTCTTTCATTTCTTAGTCTATGACTCCAAATAGAGTCTTCTTCTCATGACATCATACAGCATGCTACAGCATTTACTGAGTGGGTACTCAGTATATTGAATGAATGAATGAATAAATGAATGAATGGACAATATATCAAAGATCTCCTAAAGAGAAATAAGACCAGGGGAAGAAAAACACAGAGCTCCTGACATTCAAGTAAGTATTTTCTGAATCTTATGCTGTTAAAAGATTGACATGAAATTATTTGACTACAGTTATAGTGAAAATTCTGATGTTATTCTATTCAACTAAATTCAACAAATATTTTTAAGAATTAAAAAAGTTCTAATTTAGACAGGACCTCAGAAATTGTCTACTCTAACCCATAGCTAAACAAAATGCCCTTGGCCTCTATAGAAGGGAAACCCCCTACCTATCAAGATATTCAACTTCACTTTTGGACAGTGCAAATTGCTGGAAAATATTTCCTTACATTGAACTGAAACCTGACTCTCTGGCTTTCACCCATTTCCTCCAGTTCTGTCATCGAGAGACAAGTCGAACAAGTCTAATCTTTCTTACCCATGTCAGCTCTTCAAATACATAAAGAGTGATCATATATTCTAAAAGCTTTTTCTTCTTTAGGCTAAGCCTAAATCTACATGATGAATCCATAAAGACTTGAAAACATTTAACAGATAGCCTATAGGTCTTTTCTTACTCAAGTTAATCATCCTTCAATCCATGTTTGTAAGGCATAGCCTATAGTCTCCTGAGCCTCCTGGTGTTTGCCTCTGGGTATGTTCTAAATTATTAAGATCCTTGCTAAAGGATATCAACTCCAGCTGGGTGGCACAGTGTCTCAGAGTGTTTGAATTGAAATCAGGAAGACCTGAGTTCAAATCCTATCTCAGACACTTATTAATCAACTCCCTTAGTCTCAGTTTCCCTGTCTGTAAAATGGAGAAAATCATAGTGCATACCACAGAGTTGTTGATATGATCAAATCAGACAGCATGTCTTGTTTGTAAGTGCTTTGCCAATCTTGAAGTGCTATGTAAAGGATAGCCATATTATAAAAAGCTCTATATAAATGATGGCCATTATAAAAAGTGCTATAAAAATGATAGACATTATTATAAAAAGTGCTATGTAAACGACAGCCATTATTCTAAAATACAACTCCCTTAAACAACACAATGCTACACATTTGATCTAATGACAGCAAAATAAAAAAGGACTAATACCTTCCTCATTCTGGACTTTATTGGGTGCCAGGTCACACAGTTTGACTGATACTTTCATTCCTCTCTAGGCTGTATCTCAGAACTTTCTCAAGAAAAATGCCACAGGAATCTCCTCAGCTGGAATTGCATTCCCTTCCTCTGCCATCCTACCCTGACTTCCAGCATTCACATGCTGGAAAGACATCCCACCCCTGTCACCTCTTTCTCTATTTAGTTCCTCCCAAAACTTGTATTTATAGGGAAATATCCAGGTTAATCATGTCTTCAATGCTGTCTAGGCTGGACTCCTGACTCTCTGGACTTTCTGTATCAGGCCCCTAAACAAGTACCTTCTCTCTATCCTGCCTCCCTCCAATCCCATCCTTTTCCAGTTTCTTTTCTATGTTCTCTTTCCATTAGAATGTAAGCTCTTTAAAAGTAGGAATGCTCCTTCTTTCTTATTACCTTTATATTCCCAGCATTTAGTGCATTTCCTGACACATAGTATGTACTTAATAAATGCTTGTTCACTTGATATGACATGACACCAATCTTAAAGTCCACAAAGACCCCAGATGTTTTTCACAAAAATGGTTGTCTGGTAATGCTTGCACTGGTGGAGTTGATAAACACTGGTTGGGTAGAGAGTGCTGTGCCTTATGCTGGGGGAGACAGAAAGATTAGGTAAGACCTAAGTCCTGTTTTCATGGAGTAGGCTGATGAAATGCTAACAGAGCAAACTATAATAATACTTTGTTAGGAGCATGTAACCAGGCCTTTGTTCCTTTTTCTTCCTGGACTCAGTGGAGAGAACAGTCTGAAAGTAGAATGGTGGCAAAGAACAAGGTAGGGGATAAGATTCCAGGTTTCTGGAATGCTCAGAAGGGAAAAGTGCTGGCATTGGCCAATAGATGCCCACAGAGAGAGAAGTCTTCAAGGTTCAAACCCTTTATATACCAGTTCTTGGATGTTCCAAAGAAAGGGTATGTTTCTATAGATCTTTTTCCTACCAAGGTACAGAGGTTTCTGAAGAGGAATGCAAGGGACAAAAGAGATAGACTTCACCAGGGCAGGGGAATGGCTTCTCTAATCCAGCGGGTCCTCTCTGAGGAGACAGTCCATGTTAACTGCCAGGGTTCCACACAGCTAATAAGGGTGGAGGGGAGAATTCAATCAATCAATACACAAGCACTTATGAATTCCATTCCATGTGCTAGACAGAGACCAAGATGAAATGGTGACAACTCACAGAATTCACATTCTGCGTAATGTATTTGAATCAGTGTAGTGCTTTGAAATGTAGTGAAGATATTTTAACTCAGTCCTTCCTGATTCCAAGTCAAGAAGTCTATTCACAAGGCCACCTTGCCTCCCAATCCAAACTGTAGAGCAGTTTAATCAAAGTCATACTGTGGTTCAAGTATGACAGAGCCAGGAGGGGCCTTAGAGCCTCTCATTTGCCAGAGAAGGACAGTGAGTTAGTCAGGTAGGCAGTCAATAAGCATTTACTGTCTACTATTTGCCATGCACTATGCTAAGCAATATGTATAAAAAGGATGGGGGGAGGGGAACAGTCCCTGCTTTCCAGAAGCTTACATTTGAATGAGGAAAATAAATGTAAATAAGTATACAGGAGAGACACAGACACAGAGAGACAGAGACATAGAGAAAGACAGAGAACTAAAGACAAAGAGTGAGAGATGCAGAGAGACAGAGACAGAGAGAGATAGAGAGAGAGACAGAGAGAGAGACAGAGAGAGAGAGAGTAGATGGAAAGCAATCTGAAAAGAGAAGGTGCTAGCATCTGGGAAGGAGAGGAAAGCTCTCCTGCACAAGTAGAAATCTGAACTGATTATTGAAGAAATCAGTGGGTTGATAGCACTTTTCTTCATCAGATAAAATTCTTCAACTGGTAAACTAAGAAATGGAGATGATGGAAACTTAGAAATCCGGACATGGGAAAGAGTCAGGTCAAAGACATGGAAATGGGAGATGGCTTATCCTGGGTGAAGAACAAGTAGATCCAGAAAGCTAGATCACACATGAAAGAGAATAAAGTGAAATGAGACTTCAAAAGTTTGGAAGAGTAAAGTGGAAATGGCCTGTAAGAATTCAAAGCTCCTTGAGCCTCAGTAGCTAATGTTCATCTGGGTGGTTACTACTATTAATTGGTATATCAGAATAAAAATATTTACAGTACCTGCCTCACAGAGTGGGGGCCTAGGGGTGGGTGAAGGCCAAATGAGATCACATATGGAAAACATTTCATGAACTTCAAGGTTGTGTTAAAATTGTATCTTGCTCTGATCCCTCTGACCACCTCCCTCCCCACTTCTAGTTAGTATAGTAAGTGAATTTTAGGAGGAAATACAATTCCAAAGGAAAACCTAGAAGTCATGTACAAACCATCTCAAAGACCAAAGGAGCATAATCTACAAATTATTTTATATAATAACTAAAATTCACATCCTGGAAACATGTGCCAAATCAGGGGAATGCTGATTTGTCAATAGGAGCTGCTTGTCAAAGTTCTGGTCCTATGATAAGAAAATTTCATACAAAATCCAGATCTTCATGGATCCAGATCAACAGAACATCAAAAAAGTACTGATAAATTTGAGGTGCTGACTTTGAAATTTAACTGATAACTTTGAGATGATTCGGATATGTTAATGAACTAACCCCAAAGTGGCACAGATAAGAACTGGTCTTTTTCTAAAAAAAAAAAAAAAAAAAACCTTTATGAACAATGAGACCTCAAACTCCTCCTCTGCAACCACTCACATTTCCATTGGGTCCAGCTGCCTAGTCACAAGTCTAATCCATGATTATATGGATGATGTTCTCTGCTGCTCTCCTTCCCCATTTCTTCCTCAAACTGCCTTACTTCACCATCCCATTCCTCGTCCTCATGCTTCCACTCTCTGCCTCTCTACCACTTTTTGCTTCATCTCTGTCTTCTTGGGCTTTTTGCCCCTATGCCCTCTGTGGTTATTAAAAGGTGATTGCCTGCCCCTATCCTACTGCCAATCATAGTCTTTCCCAGAGAATACCCAAAGAACCATGCATACCTGCTCCCATTTTATAATTTCATAAATTATCAATTCAAAAGTGTTTATGAATATTAGCTATTGTTATTTATGTCTACTGGTTCCAATGCCTAGTACGTGTCATGTTTACCAACATTTTGTTTATCAGGCCCAACTGCAAATGCACTCATAACAAAAACAGAGAATTTAAAATGAAAATCCTCAAATTTTCAAGCACAAAATGGACTGAAATGAAAGCCTCCTTCCAAAGTACTGACTGAAGTCAAGAAAGGGGGAAAATGAAAGTTGTTATATGGCATTTTGCCAGGGGGAATTATGGTACAGAATATTATTCCCAACAACAGATTCCTTCTGATAACAATCATAACCTTCTCCCTTAGTAAATTGTAATACTGTTAAATTTTTAATCAAATTTACCTGGGAAAAAATGGATTTAAAAAATCAGTGATTTGTTACTTGGCACCATTTTATTCACCATTTTTAAAACATCTTAAAATATTTCACTGCAAAGGACATGCCAGAGTTGTATTTAAAGTGATGAGTTTTTCCTCCAGGTGTGGGGGGAGAAGAATTTGAAAAGTATTGCCCTTATAATTACAAAATGTTTTACATATATTATATCTCATTTGATCTCTTTCCATCACAACCTAAAAGGAAGCAAGAGTAAAAAATAGCATGCCCATTTTATAGCTAAGGAAACCGAGCCTCAGAGAAGGTCAGTGATATATACAAAGCTACACAAAGAGCAAGTGGAATCAACGTCTTCTAACAACTAGTCCCAAATTTTTCACTTTATCATAAACAGCAGGGAAAGTAAGAGAAGCAGCTTCTGAAAAGTGACCAGAATTTGGTACACATTTTATCCCAAGCTCTGTAAGTCCTGCAGGACAGTTGGCTCTGTGCCACACTGCAAATGAGGCAGTTGTCAGAATCACATTAGTCATGGATGTATCTTCATCAGGTGCCATTGGCAGAAACTGATTTTAGAGTAAAAACAACATTAAGGGGCAGCTAGGTAGTGCAGTGGATAAAGCACTGGCCCTGAAGTCAGAAGGACCTGAGTTCAAATGCTACCTCAGACACTACTATTTGTGTGACCCTGGGCAAGTCACATCTAATTGCCTCAAAAAAATCATATTAAAATCTCAAAGGCATTTGTTTTTTAGACTTCTGGTTGTGCCTGTACAAGTATCCACAAGATAAAGCCGGTATTTCTGGACAATTTTGTTTTTGTGTTTCTTTAATATACATTTGTTTCATTTGTGTAGAAGAAGCCAACTTCCAACTCATTGGAGGTCTTCTTTTGGCTGTTTTAGACGTTGTATAGCAAGAAGAAAAAGTCTCGGTTAAAAGCAGAAATAAATTATTCCAAAAGGGTTTACATAAATTCATGCATGACAGAGACATAATGAACCACTCAGAGAAACTGGGGCTTTACAGAGTTAGTCTCTAACCTTTGTGGTCCATTTCTAATACAACTTCCCATCTGGAAAACATCTCACCTGTGTTTTATGCTCACAGAACACCCAAGTGCCCTGTTCCTTGACTAGGCAAAGTCTCCCCAGTTACCTCTGAGCTCACTTCTCATCTAAACTAAGAGAAGAATCCCATTGAAAATTCTCCGGAACAAGTTCCATACATGTTTTTATATACCAACAACTGACAAGCAATCACATGTCCTATAATGAATCCACAGTTATATATACACGCATATTTTAAAATATAATAAGTATCAGAGGCCTAAGGACGTCTGTGACAAATGAAAATTGACTACAGGTGAAAGCTCACTCTTAGAAAAAACACCTATTAGATCAGCTTCTCCTAAATACCAATCATCCAACCTGGAAGGTTGCCTTAGAACACAGAATATCAGAAGGTATTTTATGGATTGTCTAGCCTAACCTTCCCATTTTACAAAGAAGAAAACTGAGATCTTAGGGTAAGTGACAAAGCAGAGACTCCAATATAGATCTACTGATTTCAAGTGCATAGGCCTTATATAGCACACTTATATGAAATATACGGAAGAAAACATGGACAAGATTAGCACAGGACAAAAAGGCATGGAAGGGGTTGCAATTTAAATGTGGAGGAATTACTCACACTGATGAAATACCAAATCCACTCCATAAAAGGATGGGGGGAAAGGTTAAATTAGAAGAAAATGCAAAGAGAGTTATTAGTGAAGTGCTAAGTAAAGTCCAAGTAAGGAACCATCATTTCTGACTTGGAAGGCTCTTTGGAAGGAGGGATACTCAAGATGGGCCTTGAAGGATGGAGAGGACCTCAAGAAGCAGAGATGGATGGAAGAAATCCAGACACAGTAAAAAGTGGCATAAACAAAAGACACAAGATGGAGAAAACCAAGAGTAATCATTCAACAAGTACTTATTAGTTGACCACTATGTGCCTCGCACTGTGCAGCAGGTAGTCTCATTTGGCCACATACCCTCAACACTTTTACTGAATTATGGAGTTTGAAATTCATGAACCCATCATGAAGTTATTTCTGTGCCTGCTGAGCTTTGTGAATTTCTTAAGAGACTCTCCATTCCTCTCCGTCAAAGTGAAGCACGTCTAGGGGTCTTGTTGTGCTTTTGGGCCCAGATGAAGGACAAGTGCCATCACATTCAAACCACTGCTCTAGTGCTGGAGGTTACCTTAGAGGTCATCTAGTCCAAACCCCTCATTTCACAAATCAGGAAACGGGTCTATGAAAGCGACATGAAGTAGCTTGATCAAAGTCACAAAGATATATATGGCAGAGCCAGTCAAACCCAAAATTCTCTCCATTAGAAAGGAACTAAAGCTTTTATCCTATGTCACAACACCTCTGGAAAAGTCATGTGAGGAAGAGAGATTCATGTGAAGGTAGCACCAAAGAGCCATGTCTGGGAGTGACTCAGAATGCCTTTGGTAACATCTTGGAGAGTCTTAGTACCCTCCCAACATCATGGCTGGTAACAAAATGGTCCAGGGGTCCAAAGAGTAGGAACAAGGATTGAGAAATGACTCTCCCCATGAGAACTGGAGCTATCAGATACCACATACTACCCAATTTTATTTCCCTGTAACAGAACTCAAAACAAATTTAAGGTGTCCATGCTTGGGAAGAGTAAGATCATTGATTTAGAGCTCAAAGGGACCTCGGAGATCATCCAGACCAACCCACTAATTTTACAAATGAGCCTAGTTAAATTAAAAGTCATAAGAGTCAGAAGCTGGATTTGAACTCAGATCCTCTGGCTTCAAAATGCTCTTTCTACTATAAAATGGTAAATTATACTCACTCTAGTTAGGCAATCAAATTCCACAGGCATGAACATACATTAGATACTACAGTTAAAAAATTCATTATACCTTCTATCTTATTTTCTTCCTATTCTATTTTCTTCACTTATTCTCACAAATATCCCATTACTGGGCTTATTTAACACAATCTCCATTGTGTGTCTTCCACTGTCTCTTTTAGAGACAATACGTATGCATGGTAGGAATAGGTCTAGATTAAAGGATTTAATAGAAATGGGCCTACATTAAAGGATAAAAGGATAAATTATTTTTAAAAGGTGTAGATACAAACACACATGACAGTGTCATAATGAAACCACTAAAGGAAACTAGGTCCTTTTAGAGTCAGTTTCTAACCTCTGAGGTCAGTGTCAGGAAGAGATTTATGCCCTTTCTATCTGAGAGAGATTCTAGGAATGGAGAAATCCTAAGGCTGACTTAATCTAGCATTTCCGATGTTTACATGTTCTTACAACAAAACGTAAGTTACTATATTAACAATACTGGTCAAAATGTATGCAAATTTGTATAAGAATAATAATGATGATGATAGCATGCATTTTCAGAAGAACACTGGAATTCACAATGCATTGTGCAAGTATTACTATCCCCATTTTACAGATGAGGAAGTTGAGTCTCAGAGATTTTAAATGACTTTATCAAATACAGTTAGTTAAACATCAAAGCCAGGATTCAAACTCAGATCTCCTGAACTGTACCTTTCCTAACTTTTAGTGAGATAAGTCAGTATATGTTTCTTGATATTTTATTACACAATAATATATTTCTACTAACGAAATATTGTTTTAACTTTATTTGAACTTCTGGGATCCTACTTAAATATAAAATGAGCAAGTTGGAAGAGATGTTAGAGAATACACAGAAATCACCTTTACACCCTATAATCCCCAACAGCCTCTCCCTGAGTACTTCCAGGGATGGTATGACTACTAGTTTATAAGGTGGCCCATTACATTTTTATATGAACTTGATTCACTAGATAGTTCTCCCTTCCTTCAAGTCATATATCTTCCTCCTGTAAAATATTCGATTGCTTGATTCCATTCACGGATCCAAATTCTTTTCCAACTCTCTCTCCCCAGTCACACAGAACAAGCTTCCTCCATCATCTGCATGATGCATTTACAACAGAAACATCATCTCATCTCTGAATCTTCTATTCTCCAATCAAAACATTCCCAGTTGCATTCACTCTCTCTCATATGAGATGGGATCACAGAGTTTCAGAGATGAAAGGAACCTTAGGAATCAATCAATCCAAACTCTTCATTTTACATGAGAGCAAAGTAGGCAAGGAGAAGGGAGGAGGCTTGCCTAACATCACCCTAGTAGCCTCAGAGCAGAAATTCAAACTCAGGTTCTTTGATTCCAAATCCAACATTCCTTCCATTATTACTCAAGGATCTGAGTCATCTTGACCCTGGTCTGTTTCTGGCCAACCTTCAGTCTGCAAATGTCCTTCCTAAATATACCCCAAACTGACCATAGTATTCTAGTTGTATCTTGCTTTTCTTATAAGAATTAATGGGGATTTGGAAAGACTACTGAGAAACTGTGATTTTCCTGGGCATAATACAGGTCAGGTTAAGCACCCAACAGGGTTCTTACCTAATTACAGTGAACAATCATACATTTTCTACCAACAGGCAGAATCCTTAATCTCCTTTGAACACAACAGGGTCAATGAAAAACTCTTCAGGAGGAAGGGTGGGAAATAATGCCTGAAAATTTGCTCAGTTTGCTAAATACAATTTGTTTCTCTTAAGATGTGTCAAAAAAATATTAAAAAAAAAACTGTAGCTTCTACTAAAGAAATTGTGTAATGTGACAGTATAGATAGAGCAACCAAATTCAAGGCAAAATTCTCTCTTCCCCCTTCCTTCTCAAGGTCATCTAATGTTGCTACTTCTCCTTCTTGGGATCTCTCAATTCCTAGGCAGTACACTCCCTTAGAACCTTTCTTCCAAGGTAGGACTTCAAAGAAAGGATAGCTCTTTTTGTGTTCCTGTTAGCTGGTGAAACACTTTGAGGTAATACTTATTCCCTGCCTTCATGTCTACTTTACCAATGGAAGGTTCTCCTCCCTGACTGATTTGCATGTCCCAAAAAAAGGACTACTTATGGCTGGGATTCTAAACCTGGGGGGAGGGGAGGGTGAACTTATTTTTTCCATTGTGACTGTTGTATCTGTTTTAAATATTTTGATAACTCTTCAAATACAAATGGTTCCCTTTCTAATTCTATGTATTTTATTTGGCCCATTTAAAGAAAATTCAGAGAAGGGGTCTATAGCTCTACCAGATTGCCAAAAGGTACCACGATACAACAAAGAGCCCCTTACAGGGGTCCAGATACCCATGATGTGCATTTACAGTGTTCCAGTTCATTCATTTTGTCATTAAAACAATTCATTCAAATTCAAAAAGTTCATTCATTCTGTCATTAAAACATGAGTAGCCAGTTCTGTTTTCCAGCTCAGTTGCAAGTTTCTTTGAGATGAGGATGTCTCTTTCATCTATGCATCCTCCCTGACCCTGGCTTCATCACATCACTTATGTTCAAATTAAGACTTGTTACCTGTCTTAGAAAAGCAAACAGTCCGAGAAATTACCATGGCATAAAAACAAAATCAAAAATAAAGGTTATTTAAGGAATGAAAAAAGAAAGTCAATGATGACTCAGATTTTAAAAATCAGAGTCCTAGTGGTTTGCTCCTCACCGCAGAAACAACATTTAAACCTTTCTGAGATAGAATAATGACAACAAAAATAATAGTAACTATGAGTTATATGGCCATGTCAGGTTTACAAGGTGCCTTAAATATATTTCCTCATTTTATCCTTACAAGTATGTGAAGTAGGGGCTATTACTATCCCCCTTTCACAAATGATATTGAAGTTGAGAGCACTTGAATCACACAGTCACACAGAACGTTTCCCTCTCCCCTCCCCTCCCCTCCCCTTCTCTGTCTCTCTGTCTCTGTCTCTGTCTCCTCTCTGTCTCTCTCTGTCTCTGTCTCTCTGTGTCTGTCTCTGTGTCTGTCTCTCTCTCTCTGTCTCTCTCTCTGTCTCTCTCTGTCTCTCTCTCTCTGTCTCTCTCTCTCTGTCTCTCTCTCTCTGTCTCTCTCTCTCTGTCTCTCTGTCTCTCTCTCTCTCTCTCTCTCTCTCTCTCTCTCTCTCTCTCTCTCTCTCTGTCTTCCACCTCTTCTCTTTCCATCCTTTGTCTCTATCTGACTTTTTCTATCACTGCACAATTTCATCAATCTGGGTGCTCCTTCCAATGATGAAAACTCAAACACTCTACCCTACTATAATGAATTCGTGAGCTGCTGTGGTCACATCTCTGGTGACTGACCTCCCTGTACTTAGATAGATGGGTCTTTAGACAACGGACATAAAGTCCATCACAGGCATCATATTCTAAAGCCATTCCAGTTTTATGGACTCTACCAGAGCTTGTGCTCCCCTGGCATAGCTGTCAAGAACCCATGAGGAACAAAGGAAGGACTCAAAACCCCATATTTCTAGAGCTGAAATGGACTTCAGAGGCCATTGTGTCCAACCTTCTCATGTTACAGGTAAGGAAAATTAGTCCAAAGGAGTTTAAGTGACTTGCTCAGTATCACACAGAGAATAAAATCAAAGGGTAGATTTGAATCCACAACCTCAGATTCCAGAATCCCATGCTGCTTCCTAGTTTGCCAAGTTTCCTAAAACTTGACTGGTTGTAAAGGATGGATCTATGTAAATCCAATCCAAATACTGTGACTTTCACATCAAGAACCTAAGCCTGATGGTGTTAAAATTTTGTCCTTGCTACCATTCTTTCCCTGAAGCTGTACTTGCCAAAAAACAAGATGAGGGCATCAAATCACATTAAAAAAAGGATCAACTGTTTCCCTGAAATCCTTGAAAAAAATCTCATCAGGACTAAGACTCACATCAAAGAGGGACAGTGTTTCCTGACTTCAAGCCTGTGGAATTCAGAGGTAACTGAACAGCTCACAGGACTTTTTCTTTGATGAAAACTATTCGTGGGTAATAATGAGATAAAAAGAAACTTTTCCTATAAGCAACAGGTGCTTCAGGGTCAACTATGGTATTTCACAGCAATACACCTGAAAAATATGAATCCATTTGGGAACTGTCCTCAAATAAAGAGGTCACTGGACCAGAAAAATTTATGCATGTGCCTAGTCACATCTTACTTGCTTTCAGTGAACAAATCCAATAGACATAAAGCCAACTATGAAATGAATAAAAATAATTTCTTCACCTAAGCTCTCTAGCTACAGCTTCGCTTTTGCACAGGCACTCACCTGCCCTCAAGGTCATCATCCTTCTTATCTCAGCCTCAAAAGATTTCATAGGCAGAGAATCTTAGAAATAGAGGTGATCTAGCCTAACCTCCCATCTTAAAAGAAAAATAATCCCTCAACTACACCTTTGACAGACAGATGGTCCTTGGAGGCATCCTCTGGAACACCTCAAGCAATAGGGATTTACTACTTCTCAAGGGAAACATTCCACAGTTAGGATTACTGCTCATTAGATTCCATTCATTCAAACAAACACTGCTTGAACATTTGCCAAGTGTGTTATATGATGCTAAGTGTTCACTGTTAGAAAGTTCTTCCATATGTTAATCAGAAATCTGTAACTTTTGCTCTGTAGCCTAGTTCTTCCTCCTAGGACCAACCAGTGTAAATTTTTCCCAGAAACAACCTTTCAAACACTATAAGACAATAATCATGTCCCTCCTAGTTCTTCTCTCCTCCAGGATAAATATTCTTAGCTTCTTTAACTCCAGATTGTATGACCTAGCCTTTAGCATCATCTTTATCCTGGTAACAGCTCTCTATACAAGGTACAGTTTGTCAAGGTGTCTCTCCTAAAATGTGGCCCCAGAAGTAGAGTATTCCAGATGTGGTATGACCAAGGCAAAGAAAAGTGGAATGATTCTGTACCTCATCATGGATATCAAGATTCTATTAATTCAGCCTAATCTAATATTAGCTATTTTGGTTGCCAGGTGCCAGTATTGACACATATTGTTGTTACAATTCACTAAAATCACCAAATCTTTTTCAAATGAATTATTGTTTGACTACATTTTTACCACTGTTGAGTATGGCATATATAAAGGGCTAGAGATCTAAAAGTTTAGAGTCATATGTTCTCAT
Organism: Notamacropus eugenii; assembly: GCF_028372415.1. Taxonomy (NCBI): domain Eukaryota; kingdom Metazoa; phylum Chordata; class Mammalia; order Diprotodontia; family Macropodidae; genus Notamacropus; species Notamacropus eugenii. The sequence goes on along the minus strand of NC_092872.1, from coordinate 421,779,370 downwards.
GGTAGCTCTGCTATTAACTTGCTAATTCACCCTAAGTATCCAGGAGATCTCTCTGGACCTTTGGACTTCATACTAGAAAGCAAAGCTTCCTAAAATCCATTCTATTAGCATCCCAAGGGAGATAACACCTTGGAGCCAGAGAGATACAGGTGTGGCCACTGCATAAAAAAGAGTGTAAGAGCATTTCCATTCATGTCAAGGCTGCATGTAGGCAGAATATTTCAGGAAAGGAAGAACAGTTAACAGTGCCAATATTGCTCTTTTAGCCAGAAGATATAATAATGTAGCCCATCAAAGGGAAAGAGGAGGATTATAGGATTGAGAACTGGAATGGGGCCTTAGAAATCATTTAGTCCAACTCCTTAATTTTATAAATTAGGAAATTTAGGACCAGAGAAGTTAAACCACTTACCCAGAATTTAATAACTAGTAAGAGGCAAGACTAAGACATAGGCATTCCAACTGCATGTCCTTTAGTCCTTCACTGTACTACACTGCATCTCCTAAAATCAAGTAGGACCTTCAGGTCATGGAAACTATGAGTATCATAGACCTCTTGAGGTCTGGCTTATCTATAGCCACTTTTGCAAGGTTCTGGCCTAACGACATCACAAAAGCACAGCACATATAACACAAGTAACAGTAATAATAAACTGACTGGGGATGAATCACTAGCTCAGACTTGCTCTATTCCTAAGATAAAATTAGTAAGGAAATTCTTTCTCCTTGAGTTACCTCATGTACTTTGTCCTAACTCAGATTTCTATAATGTTTCAATGTTTACAAAGTACTTTCTGTACAACAACCCTAGAAGGTACAAAGTGCATGTGTTATGATCACTATTTTGGCAATGAGGAAGGTGAGGTCCTAGAGAGAAAAAGTGGTTTGCCTAGGACTAAAGAGTAGTACAACTATTGTTCTTATTTTATAGTTAAATCAAATAATGTTCAGAGAAGCTATTCCATTTGCCCATGGTCACTGATATGTGAAAATCATACTCTGAACCCAGTTTTCCTCTAGAAAGGAGTCAAATGCAAATTGGCTCTGTGGATGCTAACTTTCATCTTTGTGTCTAGATTACCTGTTAGGTTTCACTTCTCTGAGCTTGAAATGGGTCCAGTAGCATCCATATAATGAGATTTGTTTGGGGAAGCATCTTATAAGAAATAGAAAAGTTAATGGAGGGGGTGGAGCCAAGATGGCAGAGTACAAGGACAGACCTGTAGAAGCACTCCCCAGTAGCCCATAAAATACCTGTAAAAATGACTCTAAACAAATTCTTGAGCAACAGAAGTCACAAAACGACAGAGTGAAGGAGATTTCCAGCCCCAGGCAGCCTGAAAGGCCAACAGAAAAAGTCTATCACACTGGGAGTGGAGCAGAGCGCAGATGTGTGGCACTGGCAGGAACAGGACCTGAGCAGGCCTCAGGATGCAGAATCCCCAGCAACAGCTGCGGTTCCCAGATTGCTCAAACCACAAACACCAAAGACAGCTTCCAAGGTCAGTGAGAAAGTTCTCTCACCTAGGTGAGAAGGAATGTGGTCTAGTACTGGTCCCAGGCAGTGGCAGCAGCCATTTTTGTAGCCCTCTGCCTAAAGACCCTGTGGAAATTAAGTGGCTGATCTGGATCTCAGCCCTGAATGGCATCCCTGGAGTGAGGAGGGGAGTTGGCAGTGGAAGCGGTCGAGGCTCTGGAGTGGGAACCCTACTGTTAGATTCTGGGCAAAAAAGAATGCTTACGATTGCTCCGAGACCAGAGTGCAGGCCCAGGACAGGAGGAAACTCCTCTCCCTTGATTGTGGCACCTGGGAGGAACTGAGAACTTATAGGTCCCAAGAGTATACCCTCCTCTTGACAAAGGACTCAAAAGTCAAGTAACTGGCTGGGAAAATGCCTTTAAAAAAAGGAAAAAATAAGACTATAGAGGGTTACTTTCTTAGTGAACAGGAATTTTCTTCCATCCTTTCAGATGAGGAAGAATAATGCATACCATCAGAGGAAGACCTAAAAGTCAAGTCTTCTGCGTCCAAAACCTCCAAAAAATATGCAGTGGTCTCAGGCCATGGAAGAGCTCAAAAAGGATTTTGAAAATCAAGTCAGAGAGGTGGAAGAAAATTTGGGAAGAGAAATGAGAGCGATGCAAGAAAATCATAAAAAGCAAGTCAACAGCTTGCTAAAGGAGACCCGAAAAAGTGCAGAAGAAAATAACACCTTTAAAAACAGGCCAACTGAATTGACAAAAGAGATCCAAAAAGCCAATGAGGAGAAGAATGCTATAAAAAGCTAAATTAGCCAAATGAAAAAGGAGTTTCAAAAGCTCACTGAAGAAAATAGTTCTTTAAAAATTAGAATGGAGCAGATGGAAGCTGATGACTTTATGAGAAACCAAGAAATTACAAAACAAAATCAAAAGAATGAAAAAATAGAAGACAATGTGAAATATCTCATTGGAAAAACAGCTGACCTGGAAAATAGATCCAGGAGAGGCAATTTAAAAATTATGGGACTACCTGAAAGCCATGATCAAAAAAGAGCCTAGAAATCATCTTTCATAAAATTATCAAGGAAAACTGCCCTGATATTGTAGAACCAGGGGGTAAAATAAATATTGAAAGAATCCACTGATCACCTCCTGAAAGAGATCCCAAAAGGAAAACTCCTAGGAATATTGTAGTCAAATTCCAGAGTTTCCAGGTCAAGGGGAAAATATCACAAGCAGCCAAAAAAGAAACAGTTTGAGTATTGTGGAAATACAATCACGGTAACACAAGATTTAGCGGCTTCTACATTAAGGCATCAAAGGGTGTGGAATATGATATTCCCAGAAGTCAAAGTAATTTGATTTAAAACCAAGAATCACCTATCCAGCAAAACTGAGTATAATACTTCAGGGGAAAAAATGGTCATTCAATGAAATCGAGGACTTTCAAGCATTCTTGATGAAAAAACAAGAGCTGAATAGAAAATCTGACTTTCAAACACAAGCATCAAGAGAAGCATGAAAGGGTAAACAGGAAAGACAAATCATAAGGGACTTACTAAAGTTGAACTGTTTACATTTCCACATGGAAAGATAACATCTATAACTTGAAACTGTTCTCAGTATTTGGGTAGTTGGAAGGATTATACACATACACACACACACACACATACACATATATACATATACATAGACAAAGGGCACAGGGTGAGTTGAATAGGAAGGGATGATATCTAAAAATAAAATTAAGGGGTGAGAGAAGAATATATTGGAAGGAGAAAGGGAGAAATGGAATGGGGCAAATTATCTGTCATAAAATTGACCAGAAAAAGCTTTTTCAATGGAGGGGAAAAGAGGGGAGGTGAGAGAGAAAAAGTGAAGCTTACTCTCATCACATTTGGCTTAAGGAGGGAATAACGTGCTCACTCAATTTGGTATGAAAATCTATCTTACGCTACAGGAAAGTAGGGGAGAAGGGGATGAGTGAGGTGGGAGTCTGATAGAAGGGAGGGCAAATGGTAGGAGGGGATAATTATAAGTAAACACTTTAGGGGAGGCACAAAGTCTAAAGAGAGAATAGAATAAATACAGGGCAAAATAGAATGGAGGGAAATATAGTTAGTCTTTTACAACATGACTATTATGGAAGTCTTTAACTAAACTACACATGTATAGCCCATATTGAATTGCTTACCTTCTCAGTGGGCTGAGTGGAGAGGGAGGAAAGGAGAAAAGTTGAAACTCAAAGTTTTAGGAAAGAATGTTGAGAACTGTTTTTGCTTGCAACTGAGAAATAAGAGGTGCAGGTAATGGGATATAAAAAGTTATGTTTCCCTGCAAGAAAAGAGAGAAGATGGGGATAAGGAAGGGAGGGGTGTGATGGAAGGGAGAGCAGATTGGGGGAAGGGGTAATCAGAATGCATGGTGTTTCAGGGTAGAGGGAGGGGAGAGATAGGGATAAAATTTGGAAGTAAAAATTTTATGGAAATGAATGTTGAAAACTAAAAATTAATAAATAAACATAAAAAATTTTAAAATAAAAGAAAAAGAAAAAAATTAAGAAAAAAGTTAATGGAAGCTAAGGTCAGAAAACAGATGACAAAACACAGATCTAGAATGAGGCCATGGATGTTAGGGAAGTCCTTTATGTGTATTCTCAGGGAGTTTGTCTTTACAGGAACAAACAGGAGATAATACAAAGTAGGGTCTAACATATTATTATGAAACAAAGCAGTCTGAGTCCAACCAAGAAGGTGATAGGGCAGAGTGGTAGTGGCAGAATGGAAGGTCTGTTCAGTCAAAGATCACCAGAGAGCAATTGATACAAACTGCTCACAACTAGCTTTCAACTGAGGCAATTGAGTGTTGCAGTGGATAGAGCATCAGGCCTGGACTCAGGTATATCTGAGTTTAAATCTGGCCTCAGACACTTAGTAGCCAAGTGACCCTGGGCAAGTCACTTCATCTTTTTTATCTCAGTTTTCCTCTGTTGGGACTGGAAGCTCAATTCCGTGTGGACGGTCTCGGGCGGGTAAAAGTGGGACTTCTAAATCTTAGAGTCTTACGAGGCCCTCCATGAACAGTGGGGGTTCGAGAAGGTCAGACTGAGCTAGCTCGGCTAGCTCGGGTATTTCCGCCTCTCCCCTGGAGATACGTGATGGGTGGAGTCTCCCTGCCCTCGAGGTCGTCCCGGATTGGAGCACACCTAGTTACCTAACAGCACGGTATTGAGATGCAAACTGTGTGGCTGAAGATTAAGTAGGATTGAGGAAGCCAGAAAGCTCTCTCTTAGCACGTGTGGAGCCAAGAGGACAGTAGGCTCCGCTTCTTTTCTCTTCTCTCTCCCCTCCCCCTCTCTCCCTGCTTGTACTTCTACTTCCAATCCCTTAAGCTTAGCCTCCTTAGGAAATCTCCCCCTCTTCCTCCTAAGGAAGACCCCCCTGCATTTGTAACCTGGACCCTGTAATAAAGCTCAACCCCTGTTCGACTCTGGAACGTCCTTTCTCTCATACGTTTATCCGGTTTGGCCAACCGAAGACCTGGGACAGGTAAGAAAGACTCGGGTAGCCCAATACAGGCCTCTAGGCTTGACATTCCTCATCTCTAAAATGGGCTGGAGAAGGAAATGGCAAACCACTCCAGTATTTTTGCCAAGAAAACTCCGAATGCGGTTACAAAGAAACAGACATAACTGAATAACAATTTTCAACTGAGGGTGTATAGATGTAAGGATAAACTTTTGGGTGGAGATTCTAGGAAACTAGGCATCCTGTGGGAAGGACTTTTGGAGATTAAGGACAGAGTGGATAATTTCAATGAGAGCACAGGTAAGTATTCCTATGTATTCCTAGACTTCCACTGCTTTCTTATCCCTGAAATCTAGGTTCTCTTTAAGGAGGAGGAATAAGCATCATCTTTGATTCAGACTTTGAAAGAGCAGGCTGTTTTCCAGCATCACTCCAGCATCCTATTCCGTCCTTTGTAAATGACCACAGCTGAGTTTAAACTTAATGTGTAGTTCACAGTGTGATCAGAAATATATAGTTTTTCCAGTGACCCAGAGCTCCATACTCCTTTGCAGGGGAATAGCTTGTTGTAATTGAAAACTATACTTCTGACTTGGAGTTCACAGGCCAGAGTTCAAGCCTTGACTCTGACAGTCTATCAAACTGACCTCCATGAGCCTCTGTAATGTCCTCTATAATATGGAGATGATAATATTTAGATTCTTTAGATTACTAGGTTGTCATAAAGGTTTAAGAGTTTTAATATCATGAATTATCACTGATTATCATTATCATTATCATCATTATTTGCTGTAGCAAAGAACAGGGATTAAACTTGGAAGCACTCCTCAACTAACTCCACCTCATGCTACAAGTCCAGGTATCATTTTGCTTTGCATTCACTCTAGACAACGTCGGGAAGCCCAAGACCAGATACAGCTGTGAAGACAAGTCTATCTTTGACCTGATATTAGTTAGATCAAGGACTTTCTTGCAGGATGGATGAGTGAATGGCCACAACTAAGTCCAGATCCTTTCTCTCATCTCAAAACAAAAGTAAATGGACCAAATAAAGTTTAATTTTTTAGTGGAAAAAAGATATTTTTACAGGAAGAAGAACTCAAGGGGAAAAAATTTTTAAAGAAAACAAAAGAAGTAAACAAAAAAGACTTCAATTCAGAAAATAAACAGAATGCACTGAGGGAAAATAAGACAAGCTCTCCAGAAAGGAAGAGTGGGGAAGAATATAAGAACAAGAAACATATCCACAATATAAATTTGTTTAACTTCAAGCAACAAATTAAATAAACAATTAAGATTCATCACCGTACATCTGAATACAAAATTGACAAGAGAAGAAGAAAAACACAATTAATAGCCTGGAATGAGCCATGGAAAATATTAGTAAATTGGTAGGCAAAATGAGCAACAAAATGATACAGAGAGGAAAAAATGTGGAAATGAAAGAATAAATTAAAAAAAATTTTAAGACAGTATAATGGGGGAAATTGTGAGCTCTAGAAATGAATGTAAATGAATCAAACTCACCTACAATAAAAGACAAAAACTGAAGAATGAAATATAATACAGAGACCAACTATAAATATATTGCCAACAAGACACATTAAAAAGAAAGGGATAAAAGCAGATGTAAAATTAGTGGTTGGGATAATATTTATTGTGCATCAGTTGACTAAAAAAAGGAATTATAGTCATGACTTCATAAAAGGCAGAAACCTCAGGAGAATACAATTTGCCCTTAATCCAATCCAAAACATTTAATTAAGCATCTATGTGCAAGGCACACTGCTAAGCACTAAGGATACAATTAATAAAATGAAAAGCATTCCTGCTCTCAAGAAGTTTACAATCTAATGGAGGAAAATAAATATACAAAAGGAGATAGGAAAGCTGTGGAAGAGGTCGTGGGGTGCAGGAGTGGGGGGATTTTGTTCAGTGTAGTTGAAAACAGGCATAGTAGAGTGAGCTCAAAAGTCCAGTTTCTGCCTCTGAAAAAGAAAGGCACTGGGAGGAGTTTGGTACTCCACCCTCCAGAGGAGAGGAAGCTGAGGAAGATAGTATGTCAGTTAAGGTTTGAGTTTGCAATATGGTGATGAAATTAGATAAGATTAGAAATTTACCTGGGAAGGACATCTAGTTCCTCAGACTTGAAACTAGGTAGAGCAACAAATGCATGAGTATTGGTATAGAAAGCTCTCAGACAGGAAACTCTACCAGTGTAGTTTGGCTCCTCTGAAACTTATAGTCAGAGAAGTTAGGTGACTTGCCTAGGGTCACATAATCGGTGTATGTATCAAAAGCAGAACTTGAACGTAGGTCTTCCTGTCCTTGAAGTTATTAGTTTTCTATCTATTATACCAAGGATGCGTATATGTGTGTGTATGTACATATACATATACACACACATACACATATACACATATGTACATAAATCAGTATAAGGTATTTGTGTAAAGAACATAGCACTAACAACTAAGGAACTCATGGAAAACTTATTAAAGAAGGTAGCATCCTGAGCTGAACCCTGAAGGAAGGGAAGGATTTTGAGAAGCGTGGGTGAGGGCAGAATGCTCGCCAGCTGATACAGTAGGACAGAGGTGAGGAATAGAATACCAAATGTGAAGAATTTCTGAGAGAGCAATTTAGCTGAATTGTAGAGGATGTGAAGAGGAGTAATATAAAAGAATGCTGGAAACTGAGTGAGAGCCAGATTATAGAGAGCCTTCAATGCCAGCCTGAGGAGTCTGCATTACATTTAAGAGATGATGGAGGACCATTGAAATTTTGATCCAGAGAGAGATCTAGGAATATCTAGAGGACTTTTACTTCAGTAACCAGCAATAATCAGTAATTAGGAGAATACAGTGGAGAGAGAAGAGCCTACTTGACTATTCTGGCCTCTTCCCCATCACATACTCTGCCCACCAGTGGAACTGATTCACATGTTATCCCATAATACATCCTACACTTTTCTATCTCTGAGTCTTTGTTTATACTACATCCTACATCCTTGCCTCCATATTTGTCTTTTGGAATCCTATTCATTCTTTGAGGCCTTCCTCAAATGCCAACTTATCCAAGGAGCTTTCCCTGAATCTCTACATCTTTTTCGGCAATGAAGGATGAGCACACGCACATCTTCTGAACTCACAGAGCTTTTGTGTACCTTTGTTCAGCATTCGCCATATTCACCTTCGCACTGCAGTTATTTACATCCATTTTTTTCTTTTCTCCTTTGCTATATTGAGAGTTCCTTGAGTTCAATAATCCTACCTTATTTATTTTAGTGCCAAGCATAGGGCATTACCCATGGCAGATGCTTTATATGTGTTTGAGGGCTGGATGAATTGTTGTTCATGGTTATAATCAGAGCTAATGATTACACAGCATGTTATATTTTGTCATGCCTTTTCTCATTGTAAACCTATGAAACAATAATAATCTAGGACTAATATAGTGCTTTCAGGATTGCAATGCATATTACAATCATCGGAAACAGGGAAATAGCATCAGTCAAGTATTGAATTAGCAGCATGGTGATGAGATTAGGGGTAATGAGCTTAGAGTCAAAACAATTGGACTTTATCGTGCCCAAGAACTTCATCTTGCAAGATCACATCTGCCCTGGAACTCATACCCACTTAGTACCATCTGACTCAGTGTCCTGACAGGATGGTGGAGAGCTCCTCTTAGAACTTCCATTTAAGAAGGGCACCAAAGCTACCCATCTCTTCATTTCTGCCTTGACTGCACTTCTCTGAATTATACCTTATCAAGTACCTTCCTTTCTGAATTCACTTTTTAGCTTCCTTTTGTGTTTTGTCATTCCCACCTTAAACTGTAAGATTCTTGAGAGCAGGGACTGCTTGTGTTCTCAGTGCTTAGCACAGTTTCTGGCAATAGAAAGGACTATGTAATTTTTGGATTTGTATAGCTAGTACCAAGCAGTGCTTGGCATATTTTGTTGTTGTTCAGTTGTTTCAATCATGTCTGACTCTTCAGGATTTCTTTGTGAGATTTTCTTGGGGAAGATATTAAAGTGTTTTACCATTTCCCTCTCTAGCACATTTTACAGATGAGGAAACTGAGGAAACCAAGTTTAAATGCCTTGCCCAGGGTCACCAGATAGTAAATGTCTGAGGCTGGATTTGAACTCACAAAGATGAGTCTTCCTTATTCCAAGCCCAGTGCTCTATACACAGTACTACTTAGCTGCCCACGTGGCACAGAGTAGGTGCTTAATAAATTCTTGTTAAATTAAATTAAAGTCAAAAGAAGAACAATTGTCAAGAGAAATAGTATTTACAGAATAGCGGACAAAGAAAATAGCAACACTGAATAAAATAGCAATTAATGAGTACAGCAACTAAGTATTTAAAGGCAAAGCAAACTAGAATGCAAAAAAGAACCAGACAATAATATATTAGATTATTTCATTGTTGCTCTATCAAAACTTGAAAAATCTAACAAAGTTATAAAAGAAAAACATTGCTTACTTCCGGGGAATAAAATTCAAGAACTAGATAAATTTACAACTGAATTCTATCAAATATTGAAAGAACAAATAATTCCAAGGCTATCTTATGCTCAGACTGTTTTCAAAAATAAAGAAAGAAGTCATTTTACAAGAATTCTATGCGAAAAATATGGTACTGATTGCCAGACAAATGAATGATAAAGCAGAGCAAGAAAACAATAGAACAAAATCAGTTTAAAACACTCATGCAATGGAAAGTTGCACATGTCAGCCACGACTGATACATTGGTTAGTCTTGCTGAACCTTTTTTCATCTCTTTCCTTTTTTATCTTTGTCACAAAGGATGGCTCACTGGGTATGGGGGGGGAATAAACTTCAGAAAAGAATATGATGTAAAAGCAAATAGTATCATGAAAATTAGATAGAATACTTTTTTATAGAATACTGATGCAAAAGTAGTAAATAAAATAAATGACAAAAAGGCCACAGTAATATGTCAAAAATATTTATTATAACCAGGCCAGATACATACCAGAATGGAAAAATGATGTAGTATTAAAAATTAATCAGTATAACATAATAATCAGTATAATATTTTTAAAATAAAAAAATATATTATCTAAATAGAGGAAGAAATGATATTTTAAAATAGAATACTCATATTTACAAACACCAAAAAGCACAGAAATGAAAAGAACCTTTCTTTAGTATGTTTTGAAAGCCTCTATCTGATACCAAAAGGTAGTAATTTTGGTAATACAGAAATACAATGGAAGTTTTTAGAGAAGGTAAGGGGTGAAGAAAGGATTCCTTCTGTATTTAATACTTACCCTAGTACTAGGAAAAACTAGCAAAAGAAATTAAGGCAAGAAAAATAAATTATGATAATAAGTACTTTTAAAGAGGACTTTGAAATATCTTTATTTGTAGATGCCATATTTCACTTAGAAAATCCTAGGGAATTAATCATAAAAATTAATTAATTTAATAAAAGCTTCAGCAAAATAGCAGAGAAAAAAAACAGTATCCCCCCAGTTCCTCAGCACTTTTATATATTACAGTCAGAACCAAGAAAAATGGATAGAAAAAATTTATGATAAATAATACTTTAAATATCTTGAAGTTGTTACTAATAAAGACATTTGTCTTATAAAATCCAACATATAAAACATTTTCATATAAATGAAGAAAGTTGAAAGCAACTACTATGAGACAGAATCAAGATGGCACAGTAAAGACAGGGACTTGCCCGAGATCTCCCCCAAACTCCTCCAAACACCTTTAAACAATCACTCTAAACAAATTCCACAGCAGAAAAACCCACAAAAAGATGGACTGAAACAATTTTACAACCCAAGACAACTTAGAAGGGTCAGCAGGAAAAGTCTGTAATACCAGGGTAAGAGAGAAGTAGCATCCAATGTCCAGCAAACCAGGAGCAGGCCTCAGGAAAACTGAATCAGTGGCAGGAGTGGCACTTTCCAGACCTCTCAGTCCACAGACAGTAAGGGGATCAGACAACATGTCAGAAGGAGATTTACAGGTGCCTTTTCTGGCACCAGGGACAGGATTGTTTCTGTTGTATTGCCTATACTTGGACCTAGGTTACAGTCCTGGGTTCTAGTCCAAGTTTAAGGAGAAGCACTAGCACAGCAGAGCTTATGGTCCCAGAACAGGGACCCTAGTCATCATTCCAAGGTTGAAAAGTGTTTCTGGCCACTCACAAGCCAATGCATAATACAGAAGAATAGTAAACAAACATCTCCCTAGATCACAACACATTGGAAGAGTCAAAAAAGTTACAGGTCCCCCAGAATCACTTCTGAAAATAGCTGCACAAAAAACTAAATCTTGAGATAGTGCCCCTCCACTTGGGAAGCAGAGCCCCACTTTAGCATAGAGTTAAAAGTCAAAAAAAGGACTAAAAAATTAGCAAACAGAAAAAAATTCTGTCTATAGAAAGTTACTATAGTGACAAAGAAAATCAAAACACACATTCAGAAGAACATAAGAAAGCCAAAATTTATACATTCAAAGCCTCAAAGAAAAGTTATGAATTGGTCTCAGGTCATGGAAGAATTCAAAAAGGATTTTTAAAATAAAGTAAGAGGGATGAAGAAAAAATGGAGAGAGAAATGAGTGATGCAGGAAAATCATGAAAAGAAATGAGTCAACAGGTTGGTAAAAGCACAAAAATCCAATGAAAGGAAAAATACCTTGAAAAGCAGAATTGGTCAAATGGTAAAAGATATATAAAAATTCACTGAAGAAAAGAATTCCTTAAAAAATAGAATTGACCAAATAGAAAAGGAGGTCCAAAAACTCACTGAAGAAAATAATTCCTTAAAAGTTAGAATTGTGGAAGTGGAAGCTAATGACCTTATGAAACATCAACAAACAATACAAAAAATGAAAAAATAGAAGAACATGTGAAATATCTCACTGGAAAAACAACTGACCTGGAAAATAGGACCAGGAGAGATAATTTAAGAATTATTGGACTGCCTTAAAGCCATGATCAAAAAAAGAGCCAAGATGCAATCTTTCAAGAAATTATCAAAGAAAACTGCCTTGATATTCCAGAACCAGAGAGTAACACAGAAATGGAAAGAATCCACCAATTACCTCCTAAAAGATATCTCAAAGTGAAAACTCCCAGTAATATTACAGTCAAATTCCATACATCCCAGGTCAAGGAAAAAATGCTGCAAATATCCAAAAAGAAACAATTCAAGTACTGTGCAACCACAGACAAGATTTAGCAGTTTAAAGGATGGGAGGGCTTGGGATATGATATTTCAGAGGACAAAAGAGTCAGGATTAAAAACAAACATCACCTTCCCAGCAAATCAGAGTATAATTCTTCAGAGGTAAAAACAGACACTCAATGAAATTGAGGACTTTCAAGCATTCCTAATGAAAATGCCCTAGCTGAACAGAAGATTTGACTTTCAAACACAAGATGCAAAAGAAACATAAAAAGGTAAACAAGAAAAGAGAAATTATAAGGGACTTGACAAGGTTAAACTGTTTATATTTCTCTATGGAAAAATAATATTTCTAACTCCTAAAAACTTTCTCATTATTAGGGCAGTTAGAAGGAGTATACATGGACAGAAAGCAGAGGTGTATGTTGAATGTAATGATATGATTATCTAAAAAAAATAAAATTAAGGAATGAAAAAGAAGAATGCACTGGGAGAAGGGGAAAGGGAGAGGTGGAATGGGATAAATGATGTGACATAAAAGAGGCCCGAAAGAGATTTTACAGTGGAGGGGGAAATGGGGAAGTGGAGAGGGGAGCACATGAACTTTACTTTCATCAGAATTGTCTCTGAAAGAATAATATATGTACTCAACTGGATGTGGAAATCTTTCTTATCATAAAGGAAAGTAGGAAGGGAAGGGGAATAAGAGAAGGGGGAACTGATAGAAGGGAGGACTATTTAGTGGAAGTAAAATTCAGAAGCAAAAACTTTTGAGAATGGACAAGGTAGTAAGAAAGCATGAGTAGGATAAACAGGGGGAAAATAGGATGGAGGGAAATGCATAGTTGCTAATCATTACTAGAGGGAAAAATGATAAAAGAATACTTGGGGGAGATGGAGGAAAACATGAATACCATTTAGAAAATTACTAATGATCAATGAAATGTAAGTTGCAATAGTTTTAAGTTATTACCTTACACCTGTCAAATTGGGAAAATGAAAGAAAGAGTTAAAAAATGAAATGCTGATGTGATTATAGGAAAAGAGGCATAATAAATCATTGCTGATAAAAATGTTAACTGGCCCAGCCATTTTCGAAAGCATTACAGAATTATCTAAGACACGTTACAGAACTGCAATCTCACTGCTAGGTTTATATCTCTAGGAATTGGCAGGAAAAGACTCACATGTAGAAATATATTCATAGCAGCACCATATCTAATAGCAAAAAGTAGGAAACAAACTATATGCCCAAGGGCTAAAGAATGGATGAAGAAATCATGGCATATGAATGTAATGGAATATGATTACACCATAAGGAACAGCATATATGAAGAATTCAAAGACATAATTGAAGATTTATATTAAATTATGCAGAATAAGAAAAGTGGATCCAAAAGAATTATGTGTGTATGCATATACACACACACCCATATGTATGCATATATATACATATGTGCATGTATGTGTGAGCAACCACTATGTAAATGAAGACAACATGAAAAGAAAAAAAAACATTTTAAACTGCTTAAATACAATGGATAATATTGGCATGACCCTACTAAAAATAAAGCACTTATAGTTTGACAAAAAGGAAATTGCAAAAGTCTCTGGTATCACTCACAATTCTTCTTCTGTATTGTTTTGTTCAGCTATTATAGGGAGTATGCATCATTTTCTTTTTAAAAAATACATTTGTCTTCAGTGTTGGAACAAAATTTATCAATTAAAAAAATAAAATTAGGATCAGACATCTCTTCTTTAAACCTCCTAGCTTAGACATTTTTATGTAATGTTTTTTGTTCTCCCTTAGTTTCGAAATAAAGAAAAATTTTAAAAAGTTAATTTTTCTTCAAAGAAATAAAAGAAAAATGAATTTATGCATGCTTACATTAGAACAGACACTGACTGGGGTGCCCTTACAAGGCTTATGTGGAGAGGAGAGCAGTGCAACTGGAATGGCCCAGAACCTGGGAAAAGAAATCACAGAGAAAGCACGGGCACAAATAGGACAGGGAGTTGTTGGTTCCTTCCTACCCGAAATTACACCTCACAGTTCCTGCTGACTCAGGGTCATAGAACAGTTCAAGAGTTGAAAGGGAACTGAAAAATCTATCATCTGGGCTAATTCATATCTGAGCAGAAATACCTTTCATTCCATTTCTGATAATTAGTCATTCAGGTTTTCCCTGCTATAATGCACTCAGGCACACTCAGAAGTTAGAATGGCAAAGCCTCTTTGCCCATCATCCCCATCTTTCTTGGGAGGAAGCACAATCACCAAATTGGGGCTCCTACCTATCCTTGTCACACTATGACATTTTTGAGCTCAGAAAAGCCAAGCTCTCTGTTGGTTCCCATATTGCAACGTCCTGTTCCTCCTATGACCTACCTCAGGGTACAGTGACAAAAAAAAACAAACAAAACTTAAAGTATAGCATTATGGGAAACCTAATTTCCAGATATAATGAGGAGCATGGCAGCTATAACCGAAACAATGAAAACTCAGTGTCAGGGGTATACCTGAAGACACGAGCAAAAGAAGAGAAAACAAAAAAAGGTTTGGAGTCTTAGCCAGAAAGTGTGTAGAAACACTCCTGAATGCACTTACCCAAGGACAATTAAGAAGAAAGGGGGAAAATACAAAAAGCACAGATTCAATTCAGTTCAACTCAATTCAATTCAATCTAATCCAATCTAATGTAATTTTAGGAACAAGATAGAACATATACCATGTACCATTTAATTCCAAAGTCCTAGATACACTAAACAGAATCCTGACATTTGCTAAATGGGACAGAGGACTTTTCTCATCTGTCTATCAGGAAATGCTCTCCTGCTGGTGTCCTTCCTATACAACATGCTGTTAGCATATCCCCTACAGAAGCAGTACATTTTGCACTGTACTGCAGCCATGTGTATGTGGCCACTTACAATCTAGTTGTAGAGTCCTGCGAGGCTGATCGGAGTCCAAAATAACACACCTCATATTTCTGTGACACTTCAGAGCAAAGGTTTGTAACCTGTTATTGTTTGTGTGTTTGGGGGTTTTTTTGTTCTGTTTCGTTTTGTTTTATGTCACCCAGGTTAAGTGCTACAACGGTTAGAGTGTTGGGCCTGGAGTCAGGAAAGCCTGAAACCAAATCTAGCCTGAGATTAGCTGTGTGATCCTGAAGAAGTCACCTAACCTCTGACTTAATTTCCTCAATCATAAAATGGGGATTATAATAGCATGTACCTCACAGGGTTGTTGTGAAGATGAAACAAGAAAATATTTGTAAATCCCTTAGCACAGTGGCAGGAGTGTCTGCTGTTATTCACTCATCAGTTGTATCTGACTCTTTGTAACCATGTGGATCATGCTGTCCATGGGGTTTTCTTGGCAAAGATAACTGGAGTGGTTTGAGATTTCCTTCTCCAGTGGATTTAGACAAAGGTTAGTTGACTTGCCCAGGGTCACACAGCTATTAAGTGAGCCGAGGCTGCATTTAAACTCAAGTCTTCCCCATTCCAGGTCCAGCACTCTACTCACTGAACCATCTAGCTGCCCCACCAGGAACATCTTAGGTGCTATAAAAATTCTTTTTCCCCCCTTAACAGCTCCCTTTGGCAATCTTTCTCAGAATAATGTTTTTAAATGTATAAAAAAGTATGCATTTGCTAAGGAAACCAACTACATTAGAAGTTACCAAAAAAAAAAATACTAAATTGATTCTATTCAGTGATCCCAGCTTCAGAATTCCTGCTTTATAGCTTACTGAGTGCTTTTTTCCCCCCAACAGCCCATGAATCTGTAAACAGATGGCATGGTACAATGGAAAGAGAACTAGAACAGAAGTTAGAGGGACCTGAGTTCAAGTTCCGCCACTAACTACCTACATGATCCTAGCTCTGTTTCTATGTCCTTATGAAATGAGGAAGTTTGTTCACAGGATAGATACCAAGTAGCCCTTTCAGCTATGACACTTGATGAAATTGCATTTAGACTGACAATTCTCATTTTGTGAAAGGGAAAACTGAGGCTCAGGAAGCTTAAATATCCTGGGCAAGGTCACATGGCTCATAAGAGTAACAACTGATAGGGCTAGGATTGCACCAGGTCTACTGATGCTAATATCAATCTTATCAAATAAGAGAGAGTGTTGGCATTGCAGCAGGCAAGAGTTGTTGTTGGAATGGGTACATGATTTAGGTATAAAGATTGATACCATGAATAAACTGGAAAAGCAAGGAATAGTGTATTTATCAGATCTATGGAGAAGGGAAGAATTCTTTACTAAAGGAGAGATAGAAAGCATTATGAAATGCAAAATGGATAATTTTGATTACATTAAACTGAGAAGTTTTTGCACAACCAAACCCAATGCAACCAAAATCCGGAGGGATGTAGTAAATTGGGAAAGAATTTTTACAGCTAAGCTCGGGGATAAAGGCCTCATTTCTAGAATATATAGAGAACTGACCCAAATGTATAATCATACAAGTCATTCCCCAATTGATAAATGGTCAAAGGATATGAACAGGCAATTTTCAGAGGAAGAAATTAAAGCTATCTATAATCATATGAAAAAATGCTCTAAATCACTAGTGATTAGAGAGATGCAAATCAAAACAACTCTGAGGTACCACATCACACCTATAAGATTGGCAAACATGACAGAACAAGAAAATGATAAATGCTGGAGAGGATGTGGGAGAGTTGGAACACTAATTCATTGTTGGTGGAGCTGCGAGCGCATCCAACCATTCTGGAGAGCAATTTGGAACTATGCCCAAAGGGCTACAAAAATGTGCATACCCTTTGACCCAGCAATATCGCTACTAGGACTATATCCCCAAGAGATCATAAAAATGGGAAAGGGTCCCACATGTACAAAAATATTTATAGCAGCACTCTTTGTAGTTGCCAAAAACTGGAAGTCAAGGGGATGTCCATCAATTGGGGAATGGCTGAATAAATTATGGTATATGAATGTAATGGAGTACTATTGTGCCATAAGAAATGATGAACAAGAAGACTTCAGTGAGGCCTGGAAGGACTTATATGACCTGATGCTGAGTGAAAGGAGCAGAACCAGGAAAACTTTGTGCACAGCAACGACCACAGTGTGTGAGAGTTTTTTCTGGTACACTTGGATTTTTGTAATAATGCAAAAACTTCTTATAAAAAAAAAAAATCCCAAAGGTGGTTCTCAAGGCAAAATGCCTTCCACACTCAGAGAAAGAAATATGGAAGTCACTCACAAAATGTAGCAGCTCATGTTTGTGTATGTGTATGTGTTTGTGTATCATGTTCTGATTTGTTATACGATTTCTTTCATTTATTTTAGTCTGACTACATAGCATGACTATAGTGAAAATATACTCAATAGGAAAGTATATGTAGAATCTATACAGAATTGTATGCAGTCGCGGGGAGGGAGGGGGGTAGTGGGGGGTAGGTGGGGGGGATAAAATCTCAATTGTATGGCAGTGATTGTTAAACATTAAAAAATAAAAATAAAATTTAAAAAAAAAAAGAGTTGTTGTTGGAAAAGAAATTCAAGCTATGACAGAAACTTTTTTTACCCTTCTAGCCACTTCTGTCTACCTCTCCACTCCATCCTCTGATGGAGGGGGGGGTCTCCATAAGACCCTGTATGGATTAGGCACTCAGTTGGATGGACAGATACATGAATGAATGAATGAATGAATGAATGAATGAATGAATGAGTGAATGAATGAATGAACTAAATGAATGGGTTCTACTCTTCTACTCTCCAATCCTACCTGAAGCTCAGCTTACTCAGTATACAGAACTTTACATAATGTTTGGTGGCTAGGGAACCAATTAGTTGGAGAACTTTGATAATGACACCTCGTTGTCATTTCAAAAACAGCTAAGTGGCACAGTGGATAAAGTGCTGAGTCCAAAGTCATGAAACCTGAGTTCAAATTTCATCCCAGACACTAGCTGGGTGACCATGGGCATGTCACTTAATCTCTGTTTGCCTCAGTTTCCTCAACTTCAAAATGGAGACAATAAAAGCATCTATACCTCACAGAATTGTTGTGAGGATCAAATAAGATAATATTTGTAATGTCCTTAGCACAGTACCTGTAATGCAAGGTAGGCATTACATAAGCACTAGCTACTACTGCTCGAATGCAATCATTATTTTTAATACAAAATTTTAGGAATCCCCTTTAACAGCACATTCAAACATAATGAGAGATGCTCCATGTGGGTGCCTGTCCACTGATGACCTTTGTAGAGGCATCACTATGTTATTGGAAATCATCATGTGTTGTGGAGGGCTTCTGCCAGCCCAGCAGAAAGAGACCCCACAACACTAGAAGATCTTTGAGCATAGGCCTGGCAACCCACTGTGTGCTTATCACTTGAGGGCCAGACTAGTTAAGTACAGAAAAACTCATCAACCAGATAATCAGATCAATGGATTAATTTATTAAACAAATAACTCATGCAACCATCTTCAAAGTTTTGAAGAGATTAGAATCTGCATCAGTGTAGGAGATACTGATGCCAATGAAATCACAGTTCTTTTTAATTACTTCATTACAGCAAGTACATTTGGAGCTATGACTAGGGAAGGGTAGCTGGGGCTTTGTTCCAGTGTGCCAATGTTTAGATAGAGCACTGACAACACATTTTACCCTGGTTAAGAAGAATTATTAGTTAAAACAGCAAGTGATTGGACCAAAGGCTCATGGGATCATAGATACAGAGCTATAAGGGAAATCTGAAGGCATCTATTCCAACCACTTCATTTCACAAGGAAACTGAGACCTAGAGAGGTTAAATAACTTGTCCAAGGTAACAAAGGCAGTAATTATCAGAGGTGGGATTTGAATCCAAGTCTTCAAAAAGACAGTAGCCTCTGCTCCCTTGCAACTACACTCAGGTGAACTCCAGCCCAGTTTTCTGCTGGTCTCTCTAGCAGCAGCCTTCCAGTATCACAAGGTCTCAGAACTCTTCATTTACATGGGGTGAGTTTTGTGACTGACTGGATTGATGAATTAATGAGAAGGCATCTCCTAAGTGTTTAAGAATCCTTAGTGCAGGGCACTGCATTAAGGACTTATCATAGTTATAAAAATTACTAGCTACAATAATGGGTACATTTTATCTCCCTAGGTATATCCACTAATCTCTATTTTAGGAGATTAAGTATAGGAGGATAAATCTGGTACCTTCTACCCAGAACCTGGACTAAAATTCCATTGACCAGAGATCTTAAATAATATAATGGAAACCACCCAAGAATTAAAATATGAAGTCCTGAATCAAGTCTTGTCATTCAGTTTCCTAACTGTGTGACTTTGGACAAGTCATTTTTCCTCTCCAGGTCCCAATACCCTTATTTGTAAAAATGGAGATAAGAATACTTCAGTGCCAACCTTGCTAGCTATGAGTTCTCTGCAATACTCCAAAGAGAAAATTTGTGTTAATGTTTTGAATTTACAAATCACCATAGAAAAATGAGATGACATCTTTATTGTTGCTCTTATGATTATTTTAATAACTGATTCCCATTCAGAAGAGAAAGTAGCTGTTTGAACACAGCTTTTTTTCCCTTGCTATGCTGCCACAGTCTTCTCTACTTAAAAAAAATGATTTTTATGAATGCCATGACTCCCACAAATATGCTACTTAAGAGGCAGATGAAAAGACTTGCAGTACCATAGTTAAATTCAATCTATAGGAGTCCAATCTGGGAGAAGCAAGTTACATTCTATTTGTAGTGAAAAACTGTCAGCCCCTAAAGATCTGCTAGAAATGGAATTCTGCCGTTCAACAGCATTTTGGCTACAAGAGGCCACAGGTTGGAGGTGATAAAGAGGAACTACACTGCATATCGCCTATCATATAGTAACCTTGGGTGCAGGCAAAGACACCACTTACATGCATTTTCAGCAAAATACAGGGAACCATACATTTCATCCCAGTCAGCTACCTGCTATTTCCACTGCCAGCTGAGCCAGCACAGACAGAAAGGAACAAAGCGATGAAATGCCAAAAGAGAAGCTCTGAGATTTGTGTTGACTCTACCTGTCCACAGAAAACAACAACAAAATTAAAACTACTTCTAAATGTGAGTATCTTGTTAAATTGAAGCACATTTTTATATAAATGTGGTTATCTGTGCACTGGTCAATCCCACCCCAAAGTAAAGAGAAAGGTTAAAAATCTCTATGACCAAAAAAAAAAATCTCTATGATAGCAGATTTCCTTCTGCTTAAGAATGAGATTCATCCCCATAACCACTTTGTCCTCTTTTCATTGACCTGTGATTTCACTGGTCTGTTCCTGCGGCCAGAGATCAGTAGTTTATAGGCTAAAGGAGCTACCTGGGGCAATGAAAACAGCTACATTTATGTGGCACTTTAAACTTTTCCAAGACATATACACTGAGTATAGTTCTTCCTATGTAACCCCATTTAATCTATAAGTATGTGCAGTTATTATCTCCTTTTAAAAGATGGGCAACTATGTGATGCAGTGGATAGAGCAGCAGGTCTGGAGTCAGGAAGACTCATTTTCCTGATCAAATCCAGCCTCAGACACTTACTGGCTATGTGACCCTGGGCAAGTCACTTAACTCTGCTTGCCTCAGTTTCCTCATCTATAAAATTTGCTGGAGAAGACAATGGCAAATTACTTTAGGATCTTTATGAAGAAAGCCCCAAATGGGACCATGGAGAGTCAGAAATAACTGAAATGACTCAACAACAACAATAACAATGGATGAGAAAAGGAAAAAAAATCACAGCTAAGTGGAACTGATCACATTAAAGTGTCTGAGACAGATTTTGAACCCAAGCCTTCCTAATCCTAAGTCCATCATGCTACCCTGCTATCCTATGCTCTCTCTCTCTCTCCTATCCTGTGCATATGGCCCATGTAGGAAGCATCTGTTCCAAGTAAGCATGTTTAGCAGCTGATTTTGGGAAGCAAGTAGGTAACCATTTCATGTTATTTGTAGCTCTGTATCCTGACCTAGATTAGAAAGGAATCAGCATCAAGTATAATTAGAATCATCTATCATATCTGAATGTTTCAAAAACCGTGTCCCTGACTATACATTCAAATCAAAATGAAGGGTATCCCAAAAGTCTTCGTGTAGTTTTAAGCCAGTAAAGCTTAAAATTGCGTTGTCTTTTGAGAGGCACTCTAGATATGATTTTTGGAGACTCTGTCTACCCCAAACCCTGCCCTCTCTTCCCCACCCACCCACCAAGAAAAAGATTTGGATAGTATGGATAAAAGGGGAACAAGACATAATGTGTAATAAAAAAAAGTGTAACTCCTTAAAAAATAAAATAAAACAAAAAGAATCAGCACAGCAGAATTGTAGTCTTTTGTGGCTGAAGTAAAAATAAAGCAGTTAGAAGAAAGGCAAGTGCTCAAAGGCAGAGCCAAGATGGCAGGAAAAAGGCAAGGATTCAACTAAGCTCTCTCAAATTCCCATCCAAATAATATTAAAGTTACACCTCAAAAAGAATTCTGAAGCAGAAGAATCAACAAAAGGATGGAGTAAAAGATTTTTTCAGCTCAAGGCAACTTAGAAGGTCAGCAAGTCTGTCTCACTGGGGTGAGAGTGGAGGACAGCCCAGTCAAAACAAGCTATGCCCTGGAAAGCCATTAGCAAGCTTTGAGGGAGACTGAATGGGGCTGCAGTTTCCTGAGCTCTCAGCCCACAGACAGTAAAGAGGTAAGACAACTGGTCAGAAGGAGATTACAGGGTACCTTTTTCTGGCACTGGGAGAAGAATGATGTTGTTACCCATACATGGATCTATGCCAAAGTCCCAAACTGAGAAGGAACAGGGACCCTGGTCACAGTTCCAGGGCAGAAGAGAGTGCTAGTGGTTGCTCACAGCCAAAGTATACGCCAGAAGAATAGTGCCCAAACCTCTCCTTAGATCATACCACTTTGGAAGAACTGAAAACTTACAGACTACTAGAACTAGTTCTGAAAACAGCAGCACACATTAAAAAAGACTAAAGATTGAGGCAATGTGTACTCTACTCTGGGAGCAAAGTCCAACTTTAACATAAAGTTAAAAGTCAAGAAATATGCTGGAAAAGGAGGAAAAAAAAAAAGAACATGACCACAGAAAATTACTATGGTGACAAGGAAGATCAAAACACAAACTCAAAAAGAATGATGACAAATTCAAAAGAGTCACATGCAAAGCCTAAAAGTAGGATGTTAATTTGTCTCAAGCCTAAAAAGAATTCCTACAATTGCTCAAAAAGGATTTTTAAAATCAAATAAGAAAAGTAGAGGAAAAATTGGGGAAAGAAATGAGGGTGATGCAAGAAAATCATGGAAAAAAGAGTCAACAGCTTGGTAAAGGAGGCACAAAAAATACTGAAGAAAATAACACCTAAAAAAAACAAAATAGGCCAAATCGTAAAACATGTACAAAAATTTACTTAAGAGAAGAATTCCTTAAGAAACAGAATTGGTGACATGAAAAAAGATATACAAAAATTCACTTTAGAAAATAACTCCCTAAAAATAGGATTCAGCAAATAGAAAAGGAAGTACAAAAACTTACTGAACAAAATCATTAAAATTATAATTTGACTAGTGGAAGCTAATGACACCATGAGACATCAGAAAACAATTGAAATCAACAGAATGAAAAAAATACAAGAAAACATGAAATATTTCATTGGAAAAACAACTTACTTGAAAAACAGACACAGGAAAGACAATTTAAGAATTATTTAACTACTTGAAAAAACTACTCTTTTTAAAAAAGAACCCAGACATCATATTTAAAGAAATTAAAATAAAACTTCCATGATATCTTACAACAAGAAGATAAAATAGAATTGAAAGAATCTACCAATCATCTCTTGAAAGAAATCTCAAGATGAAAACTCCCAGAAATATCATAGCTGAATTCCAAAACTCCCAGGTCAAGGAGAAAATATTGCAAGCAGCCAGAAAGAAACATTAGCAGCTTCTAACTCAAAGGATTAGAATATGATATTCTGAAGGGCAAAGAAGCTAGGATTGCAACTAAGAATCACTTCCTCAACAAAAGTGAGTATAATTCTTCAAAGGAAAAATGGATATTTAATGAAATAGAGGAATTAAAAATATTCCCGATGAAAAGACCAGAGCTGATCAGAAAATGTGATTTTCAAATAGAAAACTCAAGAGAAGAATTAAAAAGGAAACAGGAAAGAGAAATCATAAGGGATTCAGTAAAAGTAAACTGTTTACATTCTTATACGGGAAGATGATACTTGTAATTCCTAAGAACTTTATCATTATTAGAGTAGTTAAGAGTATACAGAGACAGAGGGCACTGGTATGAGCTGACCATAATGGGACAATAAATAAAATTGATGCAAAAAATAAAATTAAGGGATGAGAAAAGAGGAATACAGTGGGGAAAGGGAGAGGCAGAATGGGATAAATTATCTCACATAAAAGAAGAGTGAAAGAGTTTTTATAGTGGAAGGGAAAATGGGGTGGAGGGCTATGGGCAATGCTTCAACCTTACTTTAACCAAAATTAGCTTAATGATGGAATAACATACACACTTGTGTATAAAAATCTATCTTACCTTATAGGGAAGTAGGAGCAGAAAGGAATAAGGGGGAGGAACTGATAAAGGAGAGGGCAGATTAAGGAAGGCAACAGTCAAAAGTAAAACACTTTTGAAGGAGGACAAGATGAAAGTAGAGAGAAAAAAGAATACATGGAGGGAAATATAGTTTCTAATCATAACTGTGAATGTGAATGGGACAAACACCCATAAAATGGAAGCAAATAGCAAAGTGAATTAAAAACCAAAATCCTACGATATGTAATTTACAAGAAATACACTTGAAGCAGAGAAACACACATAGAGTAAAAGAAAGGGTCTGAAGCAGTATATATTATGCTTTAACTGAAGTTTAAAAAAAAGCAGGGATAGCAATCATGATCTTAGACAAAGCAAAAGCAAAAATAGAGCTAATTAAAAAAGATAAGGAGGGAAACTACATTTTTCTAAAAGATACCATAGAC
This sequence comes from Notamacropus eugenii, assembly GCF_028372415.1. Taxonomy (NCBI): domain Eukaryota; kingdom Metazoa; phylum Chordata; class Mammalia; order Diprotodontia; family Macropodidae; genus Notamacropus; species Notamacropus eugenii. The sequence goes on along the minus strand of NC_092872.1, from coordinate 421,755,138 downwards.
AATGAAGTAATGTCACATATGCACCAAATGGTATAACATCCAAATTACATTAAATTTTAAAAGGTTTTGCACAGACAAAACCAATGTAGTCTAGATTAAAAGGAAACGGTGTGAGTGGGAAGCATATTTTATAGCAAATATCTATGATACATGTCTCCATTCTTAAGCATGTAGAGAACTGAGTCAAATTTATAAGAATATGAGTAATTCTCCAACCAATAAATGGTGAAAGGGTAATGAACAGGCACTTTTCAGAAGAAGAAATTAAAGGTACCAATGTTTTATTGAAAAAATGTTATAAATCACTATTGATTAGAAAAATGCAAATTAAAACCACCCTGAGGTACTGCCTCACACATACAAGATTAGCTAATATGACAGAAAAAGAAAACGACAAATGTTGGAGGTGATGTGGGAAAACAGGAACAATAATGCACTATTGATTGAGTTGTAAACTGATCCAACCATTCTGGAGAGCAATTTGGAACCTATGCTCAAAGGGCTTATAAAATTCTCTGTATCCTTTGACCTAACAATACCACTGCTGGGTCTGTATCCCAAAGAGATTAAAAAAGGAGGGGGGATCTATTTGTACAAAAATATTTATAGCCACTCTTTTTGTGGCAGCAAAGAATTAGAAATTGAGAGGGCACCCATCAACTAGGGAATGGCTCAACAAGTTATGGTATATACTTGCTATGGAATCCTATTGTGCTATAAAAAAACAATGAGCAGGATGGCTTTAGGAAAAACCTGGGAAGACTTATATGAACTGATGTAAAGTGAAATGAGCAGAACTAGTTTGGTGGCAGAGTAATGAATTTTTCAGTCATAGCAACTACAAAAGACTGCCAGCTGAATTGTAGATGAACTATGACCTATATCTGTGGAGGAGTAACACAGATGTTTGACATATTAACATGAAATTCCTAAACACTTCCCAGAATTCACTTCTAATTTGAGTGGATTAAGAGAAGAAAAAGTGGAAAAATCACTAAGTGGGAAAATGAGTATTAAAAAAAGACTAATTTCAAAGAGATTTTGTTTGGAAGTAGAAGAGTATTGAGAGGATAGCTGTCCTTGCAAATCTCACAGTACAGTAGAAGGGATGAAGCAACAACCTCTAGAGCATAATTTATCATTTCTTTTCAACTCTCTCACACCTACAGCACCCCATTCATAGTCTGGATATGGTAGCTACTTTCACAGGATGGGAGGGAGGAAAATATCTAGATAAAGCATTAATTCCAAAGGACTTAAGGCAAAGCATTCTCCCTCTTTAGGGCAGAGAAGTGGAGTATAGCTGTAAAATGGGGTACATGTTGTGAGATATGGCCAACATGTTGGGTTTCCGTGTGTGTGTGTGTGTGTAACCATGCCTCTTTATTACTAGAGAAGCTTCTATTGGAGAGGAAGACTTGCAATTAGTAAGTGATGGATTGCTTTTTTTAAAAGATCCAGAAAACATTTTAAATATTTAGCTGAAAATATGGGCCTCAGCCACTAGCACAGAACTGTGTAGATAGGAGTCATTCAATAAATGCGTCAGTCACTGAAATCACCACTGACTGTGTCATCAGAACTGTGCTGCCACAAAGTGTCTGAATGTTTTCCCTACCAAGTTATAGCTTACTGTAACACAACCTCACCTAAAAAGTAAAAGCTATACACTGAATTTAAGTCCACTAAGTTCCACACTTCCAAGGGGAGAAGTATATCAGTTATATGAAGTCTAAATGTTTCACTTGTGCCTTGGACAAATTGCCTCATATCTCTGGGCCTCAGTTTTTCCTTTCATAAAGTCAAGGTCTTGGACTTAAAGTCTCCAAAGTCCCTACCATTCAATGAATTATTTCCTTCAGTTCTACCAATAAGACACCTTGGATGGAACTATATAGAGAGCACAACTTCTGATACTCCTGTGAATTGATCTCATGCCTTAATTTCCCTTTTATGTGTTGAATTTCTACTCATTCCTTATAGTCCAATAGAAATGCCACTTCCTACTGAAACCTTTCCCTGATTCCCTAGTAAGTAATAACCTTCTACCACTCTAATGTGATTTCATTCATTCATTCAAAAGGAATTAAGCACCTATTATACACCAGGTACTTCACTAAATTCTGGGAATTTGAAAACAAAAATAAAACACTCCCTTCTTTCATTTTTTTTCTGTCAGTTTGAAGTATTTTTCCTTTATCCTGTAGGCTCTGGATTTAGGCTGTGACATTTTGGGGTATTTCCAACTTGGATATTTTTTAAGGAGGCAAAGAGTAGATTTTTTTTTTGCAATTTTCACTCTGTATTCTGCATCTGATCAATATTTTCAATGATTTAATATATATATACATACATATAATATATATATAGTATCTGGGTTTTCATTGTTCTTTTCTTTTAAAGGGTCTGATAATGCTTAAATTCTCTCTCCTTGTCTTATTTTCTAGGTCAGTAATAATCATGGAATCCCTCAGGTTATGTTAACTGGTTAAATTCTAGTAATTTTGGCTTATGACAATTTCCTATAGATTCAAAAGTTAAATTATTGCCAGTTAAATCTGTTCCAGATATAAGAACTCTCGTCTGCTTAAACTCTGAAAAGAAATATGTATGGATTGTAGCAAAGGACAAAATAAAACATCCTTGACCCCAAGGAAGATCTTTTCCAACTGAAATATTGTGTACCCTTAAGTTAACTGTTGAAGCTTCATACATAAATCTGCTCTCCCTAATGTCACTAATTACTAAAATTATGATGCTAAACTTGACTTCCCAATAAACAAAGACTTCCGTTAACACTTTGATTAAACTTTCAGTGGGAGATAAGTTTTAGAATAGGCATTAAAAACACCATGGAGACTTTCAAAGTTTTCAAAAGAGGTAATGAGTGAAGAAGATCCCTTCCTGGTTTACAGCAATTCATAGCATTTGTAAACTAATTAGAGACTGAATTTGTGAACTGAACAGAAATTTGTTACCATGCATTTCCAAAATTATGACAGAAATGTGGTTTAAATGCTTTTTAATATAAATACTGAAACATCCTAGTGAGTTTGGGGGAGTTGCAGCCCTCTTGGACTTTCTCACATACAAACAGCACATGCCTCTATTACTCTGTCTTCCTTAGAGTAATATTAGCTATTTTGGTGTAAGATGATTTCACTGATTAGAGAATAAACAGAGGTGAAGTTATAGTTTAAAAGTTTTATCAGTGAAGTCCAAAACTGAGAGAGGAAAAAAAAATTTTGCAGCTTTTCAATCCCGTCTGGTGCTTAAGAACAACCTATTACTTACTCTTCTCTCTTATCTTTGAAACAAAGATAGACCAGGAAATTTAGACCAGGAAGCAAATAATCTAGAATAAGTAAAATTTAATTTTGAGAGAGAATGTTACACCACTGTTTCTTCTATGAATGATTATGTAAAATTTAATTGCCTAGGTAAATTAGAAGTAAAGTCATCTAAAAAGAATTAGAATAGATTTAGCATTTATTTTCAATCTCTTAAAACAAATAGGATTTTTTTTTACAATATGAAAACTATTTGTAAATCTTTTTTTTCTTACTATCTGTAAATCTTGAAGCTTTGCTTTTGGTCAAGTGAAGTGTTCACCCTGAAAATTTAACCACTGACTCTCTGCTAGCCTAGCAATGGGAGCCAGCTCTGGCACACTCCCATCCCAAACCCTTGAGGTTACCTTTAGAATCCTGAGTGGGAATATATGGGCAAGAGATGGGGACGCAACTCACCAGTACAAATGGAATTTGAAGCTTATAAATGCTTCATAAGGAAATAAAAGCAGACAAGCAAAAACTCCCTCAGAACTCATGCGAGATTAAGGGGATGTTGCAAGTACCAGATCGAATCATGGCTCTTGCCTTTCCCATAATAAAAATTCTGACCCTACGTGCAGCCAGATCACTAGAAAGCAATGTGCCCTTGAATTTTCAAATTCCACTTTCCCAAACACGCACATACACACACACACACACACACACACACGACATCAAGTCAGTGTGTGTAACTGGGAACATCTTGTGTTCTCCTTCACATAAAGCCCTTCAGACAAGGTTGCTGAATTTTCCTTCATTGTTAAGGTCACTCAACAATGCTCTAAAATTCAAAGATAATAGTCCTGTTACAGATGCAAATTAAATCTGAGCTTCACATTCCCTTTCCCCTCTTTACAGGTGAAGGAAATACAAGCAATGCTGGGGCTCTGGTGCTTATTAAGGCATTTAATGGAACACTTTGCATTAACCACCACTGACACTGAAATCACTGTTCAGCAAAATATTTGACACGAGCAAGGTCAGACCCAAAGATTCTTACGTGACCTTGGGACTCACTAATGCAGATGTTTCCCAAATACAAGGACTTATCAAAGAGGGCAGGGGGTAGTCTCGTGTTGTGTCCTCTTGAAGAAATTTCAATTCCTCTCGTATATTTGCTCCCAAACCATCTTCTTTGTCTTCCCAGAACTAGTCAGGGTCTTAAAGACAAACCTGACCCTGGCTTGAACTCATTGCAGTTCACAGACAGCCCTACCTGGGATTCTAGGTAGAAAATGCCCCTCCCTGTGGCCAGGTTGTCTTAAGCCTCACTCTGGATAAAGAGCCTGTCAAAAGCAGGCACCTAGTCGATAACTAATATAAGCATGTGCATGTATGTGTATGTGTATGTATATATGTATGTATGTGTGTGTATGTGTGTGTATGTGTGTAGATAGATAGATAGATAGATAGATAGATAGATAGATAGATAGATAGATGTAAAACAAGTTGTTTGGAGGGAGTATCCCTCAATCTAAAGGACTTGGAATAAAGAAGGTCTGGGCTCAAATTCTTCCTCTCACATTTACTAGCTGGGTAAGCTGGTCAAATCACATAACACTGTTGAGCCTCGATTTCTTTATCTATAAAATGGAGACAATAATGCCTTTTATACCTCTCTCACACAGTTGTTCTGAGGTTCAAGTGTAGGGGAGAAAAAAATATGTGTTTGATATACACATATACATATATAAAATATATACATACATATGTTTGTATATACATACATATACACATATGCATATTTGTAATATATACATACATGTAATGTTTTGTGAAAGAATGATGTGGTATGTAAATACCTGTAATTATCATCATTGATTAGATTCCCCTTATTTCTACCATGATGGTAATGGTAACATTGTTATATTGGAGAAGGAGCACTGACCGGACTGAGAGTCAGAAGATTTGGGTTCCAGGTTGAGCTCTGACACTTACTAATCATCACCTAGCTTCAAGTTTAACCCTTTTTGATCCCTCATGTGCCTCATCTGTAAAAGAAGCACAAATATAAGGCTTCTTTTGCATCCTTCACAGGGTTCTTGTGAGGATACGTTAGCCTACGTACATAAGATCATATAGATACAGTATCTTATAAAATGTCATACAAATATAACCTTTAAGTCAAACAGTTAATAAGTATTTATTAAGTTTCTACTCTGTGCCAGGCACTGTGCTAAGCACTGTGGATACAAAGAAAGGCAAAAGACAGTCCTGGACCTTGAGAGCTTACAATCCAATAGGAGAGACAATATGTATAAATAAACTATACACAGAATAACTTTTATTATTATAAGGACCCAACAATATTATTATAAGGACACAAACTTTACATTCCCATAAGATATTATTGTTCTCATGTCCTTGGAATATTATAAGAATGTAAAAAACAATTGCAATTAAAAGAATAAGACATACTCTCAAAACATAAGCACTAGTAGGTCCTCCCAACCTTGGAAGGCTCTGAGTAGACTCATATAACCATACTTTTATCCTCATGACAGTCATCTGTTAGCCCTCAAGCAAGTAACAGGCATTTATTAAACACCTACTACATGCCAGCCATGGTGCTAGTTGCTAAGGATACCAAGACAAAGAAGAAAATGGTCTCTGCCCTCCAGAAACTTATCTCCTAATATAAGAGCTAGGTTTGAGAAGAAAAGTAAGACTGGGAGTGGAAGCGGCAGTCTGAGGAACAGAAAGTATGCTGACTACTCCCTCTTCTCCTGGAAACTATCCAGGTCAGCAAGGATTTCTGGTGTGACCTCAATCGCATCTGCAAACTAGAATCAACTCATCCTATGGAGGCCTCCGGTAAAGTCAGTAATGGCAGAAAACCTGTGCCATTGTGGGGTTACAAGAGAAAACAGAGAGCCTGGCAGAAAATGGAATAAAAGTGACTGAGGGTTAAAGAGGAATCCAGCCTTGCCTGATTTTTATGAAAAATGTTCTGAAGAGAGTGAAGGCGTAATTATTTCTCTTTCATGGTAAATGAGGATCAGAACAGCTCACATTTACATTGTACTCTGCAAAGTACTTTCCTCACTGAAAACCTGTGAGGCAGGTAGTGCTAGGATTATCAACCCTGTTTTACAGAAGGCAGATCTGAAGCCTGGGGATGCTCAGTGATTTGTCCAAGGTCACAAAGCCAGTAACTGTCAAAGTCAAGCCTCAGGCCAGACCTAGCTCTCCTTACTCCAGCGAAGACTGCACTGAATCTATTTCAAAATAATTCATTGCTATCACAGGTTTTCAGAAGGTAGAATGAGAGACAGTAAGACTAATTCTAAAGATCTAGGAATATAATCTAACTTTTATAATTGACAGTTAATAATCTATTACTATTGTTACTACTATGTGGCCTGGGAATCAGGAGTTCAAATCCTGCCTCCTTCTTTCAACAAACATTAATTAAACTTTAATCAATAAATCAATCAATAGATATTTATTATTTACTAGGTGCCAGGCACTGTGCTCACTGTGCCCACCACTGGGGATACAAAAAAAAAAATGGAAAAACAATACTAATCCTTAAAGAGTTTCCCCAACTAGAAAAAAAGGAATAGGGACTTGTTCTGTGATTTCTTTGGTATATGGAACTCCCAGGTGAAAAAACTCCTTCCGCTAATGCAGGTTGCCACCTTGTCTGCAGCAGAGAGCTGTATAGAATTAAGTGATTTGTAGAGGGGTCACAGAACCAGTATGTTGCAGAGGCAGCATGTGAATCCTGGTCCCCCTGGCCTCAAGCCAGCTCACTGTCCACTTTGCCATACTTTCAACTAAAAACAGGAATAAAAACCTCCTTTTCTACCACACATTCCTGTTATTTGGAAATAAATGATAAATTATATATGAAAATACTTTAAAAACTCTAACATATTATAGAAATGCAAAAGATTGTTAGTATTATTAGGAATGACATTCTTTTGCAACAACCAAAGCAGAATTCATGACACTGATGTTTCTAGGCACTCTTGAGTTCCACGCATCAGAATGGAAGGGGCTGAAATGTCCTGGCAATCATTCCAGAAGAAATGGATGACTGAATGAGAAAGCATTTAATAAGTGCTGACTATGTGCTAAGTACCAGAGACACAAGTAGAATAGAAGAAATGGGAGACTAAGAGTATCTCGGAGTAAAAAGCATTCAAGGTTCTCTCATACCTCAGCTCCCCAGAACACTGGACCTGATCTGACCCTGCTGAGAAAACCCCTGGCCCTGTCATCAGGAAACCTCATAGTTATTCAGAACTTGCAATCCACGGAAATGCTTGTTGGTTTGGAAACAGCCACTAATTAATACAATCAGGAGCCAAAGTTCTGAAGGCTCCAAACCCTACTCATTAGCATATACCTTGGAGAGATCTGATAAAGTTCAAAGCTTATCTTGTCGCTGCTTTACCAGGCCTGCCCAGAGCAGCAGCTGCCCAAGTTGTCTTGTATTCTACAAAAAGGAAAATTAAATTAAATTAGATTATTCCCACCTCACCTCATCATCACCACCAATACCCTAGCCCCTGAATTAAGATCTTGAAATGCAAAGGGTGGGGGCGGGGGTGGGGGGGAGGCAGGAAGCAAACTCTCTTTGGAAAACTGAATTCCATTACTTGGTTAAAGGGCAGGAGGTTTCTGTAACATCTCCACAATACTGCTATGTGGGAACTATGCAATTTTTTTTGACTCCTGAAACTCTGCTCGCCTTCACTCATTTTCTGCTCCAGTCAAACTATTTAAAATGAATTCTGAGTTAGAACACTGCCACAGGTTGGGACATCAGGAAATTTGTTCCTGGGTGGTAAAAAAAAAAAAGGAGTGGAGCACCCAGACAACCAGAATGATTATCCAAAGGAGGTGTCTCCAAGAGTTTCCTTTCCCCATAGTAGTACAGTACAGATATGTACCTCCCTATGTATATATGTTGATTGATCAGAGACCATCATCCCTCATAATACTGCATTTCAATATTCTCTATTACTTGTATTTCTAAGTCAAATGAACATTCTTTGGTGAATTAAACTACCATTTTCCAAACTGTAATTCTATCTTAGTTTAATGCCTGCCCTTAGAGTGATGTTGCTGTTCAGTCCCTATTTTGGAGGGGTTTTCTTGGCCAAGATACTGGGGTGGTTTGCCATTTCTTTCTCCAGCTTATTTTACAGATGAGGAAACAGAGGCAAACATGGTTGAGTAACTTAACCAGAGTCACAGACCTAATAAGTATCTGAGGTCAGATTTGAACTCAGGAAGATGAGTCTTCCTGACTCCAAGCCCAGCTCTTTATCCACTGTGACATCTAGCTGCCCTAATTCAGACATTCCTTTGGTGTTCAATGGCCAACGGATCATATATTTACACATAGAACATGTCTTAGACCTCATTATACACATGAGGAAACTGAGGCCTAGAGAAACTCAGTCACTTAAGTTCATTTAAGTATCAAACAGAAGAGTCAATATTTACAGTCAGATTTTCAAATTTCAAATCCAGTGTTCTTCTTATACATCATAATCAAATTAATTCCACGTTCATTTAACCTGTGTGTGATACGTAACAACAGGAGTTCAATTAACAGAAAAGGGCAGTAGACTAGGCTGTAGAGGCCTAAATTGGAGACCTCACTCTACCATTTATGGGCTGTATGACTTTAGGTAAGTCATTCAACTAGAAATTAGGGAGACAAAGGGTGTGCGTTGAAGTCTCAGCTCTGCAATCAAGTAGGTAAGTGAGCATTCAATGCTATTACTTTGGGCAAGTTACATCCTTTTTTATATGCTTCAGCTTTCTAAAATGTAAAAACAACAGCATCAGTAATTACTGCACCATTTACCTCACAGGAATGTTCTAAGAAAAGTATTTTGTAAAGGAAAAACACTAGAAAATTGGGGATTAATGTTACAGTTTTGGGTGTCATTCTTCTCAGTTTATTCTGGTAGAGTTCAGACAGAAGTTGTTCTGAGTCAGGTCTACACTTAAAGTTTGGTGGACTGTTACCCAGGTGGGCAAAATGATTGTTTTTTGTAATTGAATAAAAGTGCTGAGGTATATGTTAAGATGCATTATAGACACAACCAAAGCTTCTTTAGAAAAATTCCAGTAGCAGACAGAGATATGGACTTCTTCCTGTTTCCACATAGTTTGATTTCTTTCACTACGATTCTATATTGAGAGATTATTATCACTATTTTTATTAGACATATTGATCCATATAAAATTTCAAGTGTTTCAATAGATGCCATATTGAAGACTCATAATCTCCATAATGCAAGGAATGAAATTATTATTATTATTACAGAAAAATCATTCTTCTCTTCTTGTTCAACATGAAATTGAAGTACAAACCATCTTGAGACAAGCCTAGGCAACTGTAATCCTTTTGAATTGAACATTCTGTAGACTTTTTCACAGAGGGATAAGAGAACTACTTTAATATTTCCCCTCTTGGGAATGTAAAATGGATCGGTTCTTTCCTACAATTATGCCAGGTACAGTGAAGGTATCCTCTGTTTCCTGACGCCTATGAGGACTCTCTTAATTGACTGCTAAGTCAGAACTTTACAGATACTCTCAAGGAACAATATCTGCTCCTTAGGCATGGAGATGGCTAGAATGTTTAAATACCTTTGGAAAAAAGGGTTGTCCCTGAAGAGCAGAAATCAACTCTGATTGGTTAACAATTAATGGGGAAATGAATATTATAATGAGAGGTGGGTTTTTTTCTAATGAGGGGCTGGATGATGTGATCGTGATCATATTCAGCATGCTCCCAACATTCAGTGTCCAGCAATCTCTACTTATTTCTACCTGAGATGGACAATGGAGGGAATACGCTAAGAATTCTACATACATAAGATCATCTGAGTGGGGTGAATTCTTTGGGCAAGGTCAGAATTGTCCTTGACAGACCAAGTTTTGAATATTCAAGCAAAATCACCAGTTCCTATGGCTTCCATCCAATGGCTCCTGGATAACCACTGGCTAGGAAAGTATTATTCCTAAATTCATCTTCTATAGACATCCTGAAAGCATCTTGAGCACAAATTCAGCAGCAGACAGGGTTATGAGGGCAATATTTCTTTACTCACCTCCCATATTTTCTTCTCTTCTTCTGGGTCTCTGTCTGTGGAAAGCTTTTCCTTCCATGAAGCTTGGAGATGATCAGTATTTGGTATATATCAACTTAAAAGGTTGTTCTTAAGGTTTTTTATGGGTCTATGTCATGGCTGAGCCATGGTGGGCAACTATTCAATTCTGATAAAGGACTAGGTCTAACAGAGTTTATTGTTTATTGTTATTTGGGCTTTTATATTGTTCTACAGGATATTTTGAAGTCTACATTGGCAGTATGTGGATTTCTCATTTGTCAGCCCATGAAAGACAGTAAGCTTCTCAAAAGTAACTGCAGCCCTCAGGTCATGTTTTCCTTGTTGTTATTCAGTCATTTCTTCAGTTTGATTCTCCATGACCCCGTTTGGGGTTTTCTTTGCTGAGATACTGGAGTGATTTGCTATTTCTTTCTCCAACTCATTTTAAGATGAGAAAACTGAGGCAAATAGTGTTAAGTGACTTGCTCAGGGTCACACAGACAGTAAGTGTTCGAAGTTAGATCTAAACTCAAGAAGATGAGTCTGCTTAATTCCAGGTCCAATGATCCACTGTGACACCTAGCAAGTTTTCCTAGGTAGATGTCAAAGCGCTTCCAGTCTGCAGTAATTACACAGTTTCTATAATCCCTTGAATAATCTGCCTTAATCACTAAGCATGGGCTCCTTTAGAATACATTTTAGTAATTTATGGTGGTTGTAACCTGGTCCTGAGTTACCACACATAATTCTCTCAATTTCCACAAACAAATCTTCATGATTCAGCCATTGATTCAATGCTCCTTTGCCAATATATTGTTGAGTAGCTTAATGAAGATATCACCTCTGGAGAACCTTTTGATTCCACTCTTTCATCCTATCCATTTCATAGGTAAACCACATTCAGTTACATTTGACATTCAGCGATTTGTACCTGTCTTTATCCTTTACTACTGACTGGTAAAGAGATACCTACTTGTCCCAAAAATATGATGATGATGATGATGAATGTCATTCTCATATTTATGCATAGAGCTCAGACAGAATGGATTCTGGGACAAGCTGCTATCTCACTATTTTTCTTTTATACTTAATGTTCTGTGGACTATTACACAGATGGATAAAATAATTGCTTTTGTAATTGAATAAAAGTATTAGGATGTAAGTCCATCCTCTGCCAGTTCGACAAAAGTATCTTCAGTACAATGAATGAAACCAAATGAAAAATTATATACTAAGTGATTACCATGTGGCAGGCACCACTATGCACTGAGAATATAAATATATTTGTATGGGCGTGTACACACACATATGTGTATATATATATATATATACATATGTGAAACAGATACATATATATATAAACACACATACATACACACATACATAAAGACAATTCCTGCCTTGAAAAATATCACATTCTGATAGAGAAAGAAAACACTTTGGGGGAGCAGAGGAAACTAGAAAAGACATTGTTCTGAGGAGGTGGAAAGGAGGTAGGGAAGAGAAAGTACAAAGTGGTAACAACAGATGGTGAGATGGTCTAGGATGAAGACTGGATGGGATATAAAGCTGAAGCATGAAGTGAGGTCTAGGGCCAGCCGGTAGACACTATGAGTTAACTGGGCTATTTTGTAAATAAAAACTTCAGTAGCAGAAAGGATGATAGGAATGAGATGTGCTTCATTATGCTTACACATTATTTTGATTTCTTCTACTAGGTCTCTAGTTTTTGAATTTTTTTTTATCCTATTTAGCTGGGAGATTAAGTGCTTGGTATGGTGACATCTATTTTAAATGTTCTTGAATTTTTATCAAATAATATTTACTCCAGAAAATTGTGGTCAACAATTCCATTTATCATGATGACCTGATTCTAGTGTAATTTATTCATTGAATTCTTAAGGATATGTTGGGTTGGATTCTATTTTCACAGAATGAGAATATGCTTCTTTTAGTCTGTGAAAGATAATAAGACATATGATGTATAAATTGGCTATTAAATCATGTCTTGCTAGGTGAGTGACATGTTAAAATTTTGAAGCTTGAAGCAATCATTTTGCATCATTTCTCTCATTTCTTTCCATAACTTTCATTAATTAATAAATCCAGGACCCTTAAGGATAATCCATTTACAATTTCTGGTGACAATGACCTGATACTGAATCATCATAATCAGTCCCTCTGTTTCTATAAACAAAAACAGAGAACTTAGCTATCTGTTCAATGTGTTCTTTGTTGACCAAATGGCTAAGTCCCCTGGATTTGTTTCAACTCAACATTTTGTTGAATTTATAGATATATCAACTATGGAGGGTCTGTTGATTCGATCCTTGGATCTTAGCTTTTTCATAGGCTCCATCTAGAGATAAACCACTTTGGATCACAACGGACAATTCCAGTAGCACATAATCTTTTGTCAGTTGTATAAGGTGAAGTCTATTCCCAAAATTTTTCTGTATATTTGTAACTTATGTATAATGTACTGTGATAACATCCACCAATTTTTTTTCTCCTTTTCAGCAAGGATGTGTTAATTTGTCCATTGTTACCTTGGGGTGAAAAGGCCTGTGTTTCACTAACACTGTGCACATTGTTTGGACACCTTCTAAAGCCACTTTTGTCCATTGTATTGGCCAAAAGTACTCAGTAAGACCAGTATTTGACAGGAGCTACTTGCCCTAAATGTTTTATTTCCCATAAAGTTTAACTTCGGAATGCTAAGCAGGCTCTCAACATAGAGTGCACAGCCTCATCTTCTTCCTTTTGAAGAAGACAGAAGTAACTTTAAGTATGACCTTCATGCACTAATTCAATTTGACCTTCAGATTCAAGCTCCAACTTTTTTTCTTCCTGAACTCACATTAAGAAGTTTATATGCATATATGTATATGCATATATATACTTATATAGTTATATGCATATATATTTATATAAAGTCCAAATGAAAATTTTTTATATCCATGGAGAAAGTTCCCACAAGATAAAAATAACTGTTTAATTTGTTTTTCTGTAGAACTGTATAATTTCATAGTATTCATATAAATCAAGTGAGGAATACAATGCGTTTACTGTAATTCTTCCTTTGACTTGAAAGTTATACTCTGTTCCAGAGGTGGGGAATCTGTTGCCTTGAGGCTTTGAGGCCACAGATTCCCCACCCCTGCATCTGTACTATTCATCAGGAGTAATGATAATTGATTTAAAGTGAAGAATTAGAGTAGACTGAAATTATTCCCTTAGAAGGTGCCAAGTTTTCTCTCAGTTGCTCTTGATGTTACTGTACAGCTGACATGTTTTAAATAAAAATAGTTTTCTACAGTCTTTTTTTTAAAAGACTGAGCATTCTCACCATGCTTCTATATTATTACCATTTTTCTTCATCTCTCTGAGTTTTAGGTTCTTTCTCAGTATTACGGGAATACCTCCCTCCCTGAAAGATGTATCTTCAGGATCAAATGTAGTAACATGCATGAAAGTTGTCAAGTTAAAAAGCACCTACTATGTGTCAGGGACTGTGCTAAATGCTAGGGATTACAAAGTCAAAGAACAGTCCCTGTTCTCAAGGAACTTGAAGTCTTATGACCATAATGACCAATAAAAAAGTGATTTGTCATGATAGTCATGCTTGCAAAATACTTCCAGAGTGCCTCTTTGTGAAAGGTCTTGAATTACATTCATTGCATTCATTATTTTACACCACCCTGAAAGGCCTTTGTGGGGCTAACTAGTCATAGACCTTGAGAATCTTAGGTTCTACCATGACATTAAACATATAAACAGATAGAAAATGCACAATAGGGATTAAGAGAAAATTCCTATAGAAAGCAGTCCCTGAGATAAGAAGAGGATATGAAGATGAATAAGATAGCACTTTCCTTATAATAAATAGTATGGTGAAGCAGGAAGTGAAAATATTATTACCATTTTACAGACACAAGAACTGAGGCTCACAAAAGTGACTTGGCACAGACACATGACCAATAGCTTGGTACAGACAGGACTCAAACTCAGATCTTCTGACTTCAAGTTTAGTGTTTTCTCTCCTCTGTGACAGGAAGTGCTCAGGTTTACGTAGCTCTTTGCTTCAAGATTTGCAAGGCATTTTCCATAGATTAGCTTCTTTTATCATCATAACAACCCTGTGATGTATTGTCATTTTTACAGATGAAGAAACTGAGACTCAGAATGTTTAAGTGACTGGTCCAGGGTCACATAGCAAATCTGAGGCAAGATCTGACAATAGTATTGTGTTCTGTGTGGTGTGTCTTTCATTCTCAAAAAGGACCATGACATCAAGGAGATGATGGCATGACTTGCAAATGAACAGGATTTGAGTGAGAGAGGGCTGTACAAAAACAACAATCTCACTTTCTCCTCCAGAGCCATCTGGGTCCCATGGCCAGATATGGATCAGGACAACTGGAGATGGCACAGGATGCAGTGGGAGACTTTGCCCTTTTTAAGCTAAGGTCTTTCCAAGTTCTTACTTTGAGCGAGGCAACATCCATTCAGTGAAGAAGCCTCTTTAAGAATTGAGTCAAAGGATGGCACAATGAATCACAGATCTAAAGTTAAAAGAGGTGGTCCAAACCCTTCATTTTACTCAGGGTTTCCTAGCTCTAAGTAAAACATTCTACCCACTATTCTATGTTGCCTGGTTGTACATACATAAAATAAAACAGTCTGCCCAATAATGAGAAGTAGCAAGATTTATAATGGTTTACACCACTTTGCTGTGTGAGACTATGAATTTTTATGGTTTCCAGAGGTTTCACAAATTTATTTTTAATTCCTCTAAGCCAAATTGAATGAATTGTGTTATTTGCTACTGAGGCTGTGTTTTAAAAAGTGAAATTACATTTGATAAATAAAGGTATGAAAAAACATGATCAAAGGTTTGATTGAAATGCAAACACCGAAGCTTGACTGGGCTTCGTTCTGCTTTTGATTTATGGTTTCGCTGAAGAAGTTGATCTAAATTTCCTGGTGGGACTTCTTTTCAATAACCCCTTTCCTGTGGCTTGTGGGTGATTCCTGGGTCGACTTTATGTTTGTAGATTTCCTGCCAACAGTTATTCCTTTATTAGGTAATTGCTTAAATTGGATTTATAGGGCAATAATTTCTGGGATCATTGCTCTACTTTTTCTAAGATTGCCCCATTCACTGCAGTCTTTGGATGGCTTCCCAAACCCTGGGTTTGGGGGTGTGTATGTTTCCTAAATACTTTAAGTATTCTCTTAATCCATCCAACAAATTAACCAACAACAATAGTAGCAGCTTATATGTACGTATTGCTTCATTATTTATTATGATTACTATTACTAATAATAATTACAGTAGGGCTCTTTTCCATAGCTCCCAGAGGTTTGCAAAGGATTTTCTTCACAACAGCCCTGAGAGGGAGTTCAAGTAGTTTTATCCCCTCCCCCTGCCCTTTCCATGGCATCTTATTAGGGGCCTGGAAGCTCAATGAAGTATCAGGAAAGTGAGCACAGGAGGTCTCAAAAAGATTCTTATTATAATAGCATAAAGAGCAAGGAATTTAGAGCTGGAAGAAGCCTTAGCGATCATCTATTCCAAAACCCCTTAGTCAAAGTTACATAGGCAAATGAACAGAGTGAGGATGTGAATTATGGACTTCTGACTCTAGTTCCAGCATTCTTCCCACTCCACCATGAAGGATAAGCTAAGGTTTCAGGAGGGGGGAGTGACTTACCTATGATAATACAGCTAATAAAATGTTAAGCCAAGACTTGAACCTTGGAGTCTTCTGATTCCAAGTCCAGGGCTCTTTCCACCATACCCTATGGCATCTAACAGACATTTGTTAAATATCTACTATGGACAAGGTCCCACGCTGGGCACTGACAGAGGGACGATGATAAATAAAACAGTCCTTGCATTTGAGACAAACAGAGTCTAACGGAAGATGGAGTGCAAGAATGAAAAGAGTCATAACATAAAAAAGAATACAAATGAACAGAAGAGGTACCAGGAGAGAAATCTCAATAAATTTTCAAACCCATTGGGCCTAGATTTGCTGCATCATATACATTCATGTATCCCAGCTTTCTAACCTCACCATAATGCCTAACTTGCCCGCATTTTGCTCTCAGAGTGAATGTGCAGAATTAAAGGTAGATGGAAGGAAATCATCCAGGAAACCTGTCTTCCTAAGGTCTCAATGGCTCAGTTGATGCACTGCCATGACTGTCTATACATTTTCTGCAGGCTCTGTTTGTCTTCAGATGTATTTTGTATTTTGTTTTGCCATTTTTGCAGGCATCATCTCCCCTGACCTGTTCATTAGCCTTATCTTCACACAAGCTCTGACTGATGTGCCAGAAAAATTCGGCTCCTCTGCGTTGTAGGTTTCTATATTCAGAGAGCACGTGGCCTTTATAAACTGCTATTTGGAGTGGTCTGGCTCTTTACCTGGTGCATATAAATGCAGGAATTAAATATGCATTTATCATAAAAATATAATTGTTCAACTATAAATATCTTATAAATTTATTAACATGTAACCACACACACACACACACACACACACACACACACACACACAGACTGATAGAAATGTAACTGTATCCTGATGAGTGTGTCAGGCTCTTGTTCTTGTCCCAATTTGAATATCTCCTGATTGAGTCCTTCGCAGAATCATAGAAATTGAAAGTTGGATAAAACCTCATTAGTCATCTAGTTGAATCTCCACTCTAGCACACCTGACACTTGAAAACATCCAAGGATCGGGAACTCATCACCTATCTAGGCAATCCATTTCACTTTTGGACAGCTCTAATTGTTTGGAAGGTTTTTGTTGCTGCTGCTACTGCTGTTTTGCTGACTTTAAACCAAAATTAGCTTCTTTGTAACTTCTACTGATGCTGCCTTATGGGACCAACCAGAACCAGCCTGATCCCTTTTCCTCAAAATTGAGCTTTGACTACTTGAAAATGGTTACTACAACTTCCTTGAGCCGTCTCTTTTCTACGGTAAAAGTCCTCAGTTACTTCAACCAGTCTTCATACGGTACATATACAAAGCCCTTCACCAACCTCTCTGCCCTATTGTGAACACTCTCCAGTTCATCAATGTTCTTCTAAAATCCTGGCAACCAGATCTGAATCTAATACTACAGAGGAACTCTGACAAGGACAGCGCATATGGAAAAGAACATCTCTATGTTACTGGATATGATGCATCTACTACTCCAGCCCAATATCATATCATTAGTTTTGGGGTTTTTTTTGGTTGCCTCATTTGCTAACTCACATTAACCTTGCAGTTCACCAAAATCCTCTAATGCAGAACTATTGTCTATGTCTTTCTCTATAGTATACCTCCAAAGTTAATTTTTTGTAACCAAGTGAAAGATTATACCTTTATTCCTACTGGATTTCATCTCCTTCAATTTAGCCCAAACATTTATTTTTGGATTTAGACTCTGTTATCCTCTTTTTAGCTATCATTCTTAGTTTGGCAAATCTGATGAGTAGCATCTAGTCTTTAGCCAAGCACAGGTCTCTGGGATACTCTAGTGAAGACTTTTTGCCATATGAACATTAAACCATGAACCACTATTAGTTATGTCTGGCCATCCAACCAGTTCTTCAACCGTTTGATTAAACTGCAGTCTAATCCATATCACTCTATTTTCTCCATAAGGGTACAAGATACTTCATCACAACTCTGATGAAATCTAGATAAACTATATCCACAGTATTCCCCTTATCTACTAATTTAGTTGTCCTTTCAAAAAAAAGGAAATAAGATTATTCATACCAGAGCTGTTCTTGATGAAGCCATGCCATTTCTAAATGCTCACCAATCATCACTTGAATGATTTGTTCTAGAATTTTCTAGAATTTCTAGAATCAAAGTCAAACTCACTGGTCTATCATTTGCAGACTGTGTTCACTTCCTTTCTTTTGAAAGTTGAGATGTGTTCTCTAATCTTGCATTGTTGTTCAGTTGTTTTTCAGTAATATCTGACTCTTCAAGACCCTTTTTGGGGGACTCACAGCCCAGCGTGCAGTGCGCAGATGCACAGCATGCGGCACGTGAAACAGGCTTCAGGGAGTCACTGGCAGCAGCTTCCAGATTGCTCAACCCACAAATGCCACAGACAGCTTCAAAGCGCAATGGGAGGGCCCCTTCACCCAGGAGAGGGGAGCCTGGTCTGGACCTCTAGCAGCTGCCATTTTTGGAGCTCTCTGCCTAGAGACCATGGGAGAATTCAAGGGCTGATCCATTCTCAGTCCTGAATAGCAGCCCTGGGATTCCTCCAACTAAAGCCCCTTGGGAAATTGAGTCACTGATCTGATTCTCAGCCCTGAGGTCCACCCAGGGTGATGAAGAGCACTGGCAGTGGAGCTGGAGGCTGTTGTGGTGAGAAAATTCCAATTGCAGATTCTGGGCGGAAAACTTTTTGGTTGCTCCCAGACCAATGTGCAGGACAGGAGAGGAGTTGACAGGAGAGGAGTAAACTCCTCTCCCTTGATTGTGCCAACTTGGAGGAACTGAGAACTTACAGGTCCCCAGAATATACCCTCCTCTTGACAAAGGACTCAAAAATCAAGTAACTGACTGGGAATATACCAAAAAAGGGGAGAAAAAATAAGACTATAGAAGGTTACTTTTTTGATGAACAGGTATTTCCTTTCAGATGAGAAAGAACAAAGAATAGCATCAGAGGAAGTCAAGGCTTCTGCATCCAAAACCTCCAAAATAAATATGCAATGGTCTCAGGTCATGGAAGAGCTCAAAAAGGATTTTGAAAATCAAGTCAGAGAGGTGGAAGAAAAATTGGGAAGAGAAATGAGAGTGATGCAAGAAAATCATGAAAAGCAAGTCAACAGCTTGCTAAAAGAGACCCAAAAAATGCTGAAGAAAATAACACCTTGAAAAACAGGCTAACCAAATTGACAAAAGAGGTCCGAAAGGCCAATGAAGAGAAGAATCCTTTAAAAAGCAGAATTAGCCAAATGGAAAAGGAGGTTCAAAAGCTCACTGAAAAAAATAATTCTTTAAAAATTAGAATGGAGCAGATGGAAGCTAATGACTTTATGAGAAACTAAGAAATTACAAAACAAAATCAAAAGAATGAAAAAATAGAAAATAATGTGAAATATCTCATTGGAAAAACAACTGACCTGGAAAAATAAAACCAAGACAGACAATTTAAAAATTATGGGACTACTTGAAAGCCATGATCAAAAAACAGAGCCTAAACATCATCTTTCATGAAATTATCATGGAAAACTGCCCTGATATTTTAGAACCAGAGGGTAAAATATGTATTGAAAGAATCCACTGATCACCTCCTGAAAGAGAAACTCCTAGGAATATTGTAGCCAAATTCAAGAGTTCCTAGGTCAAGGAGAAAATATTGCAAGCAGCTAGAAAGAAACAATTCAAGAATTGTGGAAATACAATCAGGATAACACAGGATCTGGCAGCTTCTACATTAAGGGATTGAAGAGCTTGGAATATGATATTCCAGAAGTCAAAGGAACTGGAATTAAAACCAAGAATCACCTATCCAGCAAAACTGAGTATAATACTTCAGGGGGGAAAATGGTCATTCAATTAAATAGAAGACTTTCAAGCATTCTTGATGAAAAGACAAGAACTGAATAGAAAATTTGACTTTCAAACACAAGAATTAAGAGAAGCATGAAAAGGTAAACAGAAAAGAGAAATCATAAAGGACTTTATAAAGTTCAACTGTTTACATTCCTACATGGAAAGATAATATTTGTAACTCTTGAGACTTTTCTCAGTATTTGGGTAGGTGGAGGGATTATACACACACACACACACACACACACACACACACACACACACACACACACACAGAAAGAGAGAGCACAGGGTGAGTTGAATAAGAAGTGATGAGACCTAAAAAAAATAAAATTGAGGTGTGAGAGAGGAATATATTGGGAGAAAGGGAGAAATGGAATGGGGCAAATTATCACTCATAAAGGAGGCAAGAAAAAGCTTTTTCTGTGGAGAAGAAAAGGGAGGAGGTGAGAGGGAAATAGGGAAGCTTACTCTCTTCACATCTGGCTTAAGGAGAGAATGACATGCTCACTCAGTTTGGTATGAAAGTATATCTTGCACTACAGGAGGGTAAGGGAAAAAGGCATAAGTGGGATGAGGGGGATGATAGAAGGGAGGGTAAATGGGAAAAGGGAGTAATCAGACATAAACACTTTTGGGGAAGGGCAAGGTCAAAAGAGAGACTAGAATAAATGGGGGGCAGGATAGGATGGAGGGAAATATAGTTAGTCTTACACAACACAACTATTATGGCTATCTTTTGCAAGACTACACATATATAGCCTATATTGAATTGCTTGCCTTCTCAGTAGGGATGGGTGGGGAGGAAGGAAGGGAGAGAAGTGGGAATTCAGAGTATTAGGAATGAATGTCGAGAATTGTTTTTTGCATACAACTGGGAAATAAGAAATACAGGTAATGGGGTATAGAAATCTATCCTGCCCTACAAGAAAAGAGAGAAGAAAGGGATAAGGGAAGGGAGGGGTGTGATAGAAGGGAGGGTATATTGAGGGAAGGGGTAATCAGAATGCAAGGTGCTATGAGGTAGGGGGAGGGGAGAGATGGGGAGAAAATTTGGAACTCAAAATTTCGTGGAAATGAATGATGAAAGCTAAAAATAAATAAATAAATAAATAGCTCCCTTTTGGGGTTTTCTTGGCAAAGATGCTGGAGTGGTTTACCATTTCATTCTCCAGCTCATTTTACAGATAAGGAAACTGAGGCAAATAGTGTGAAGTATCTGAGACCAAATTTGAACGCAGGAAGATGAGTATTCTTGACTCCAGGTCTGGCCCTCTATCGACTGCACCACCTGGCCTCTCAAATCTTGTAGTACCTCTATCATTTTCCAAGGGCTTTCAAGTATCTGTGGCAATAGCTCAGCAATCACAACGGTCAGTATTTTTCAAGACCTGAAGATATAACTTATCTGGGCCAGCTGGATTGAAATCATCAAGGGCATCTAGACTTACTCACTAAGAATACATGGAGAAGGACAAATGACCCCTGAGAGCCCTGGTAATGAGTCAGAATCAGGGCCTACAGCTCATTCCCAGCACTTACAATAGAAAGGCCTAAGAGACAAATGGTGGACAGAAGCTACTGAGAAGGGCTTATTTCTTTAATTTGTCCTGGTAACTTTAAAATCTTCAAATAATACTTAAATATTTAAAAAAGACTTCTAAATAAAATCATAAGATAGTCTAATTTTCTATCTCTTAAAGATATAATCACTAAAACCATATTTCAAAACCATATATCTAAACATTTTTACATTATAAACAGCAATAGAGTCTCTAATAACTTGGTACTGCAATGGCCCAAAAGAATGCCAATCTGCCATTTTGTTCCAACCTGACAAAATTTCAGATTTGAGTGACTCAGTCTTTGGTAACTTCAGGCCTCATACTCAGAGAGAGGGAAATGTTTTCTTGGCCACAAGATATCTGAAATTTTGGGATCTCTTCTGAACACTCCACTTTATATGTAAGTAGAAGAACATGCCCAGGATGGTGAAAGGCTGGTTTTGTTGTTCTTGTTCAGTTGTGTCTGACTTTTTTGGAGTGCTTTATCATTTTGTTCTCTAGCTCATTTTACAGATAAGGAAACTGAGGCAAACAGGGTGAAGTGATTTGCCCAGGGTCAGCTAGGAAGTATCTGAGGCTGGATTTGAACTCAAGAAAATAAGTCTTCCTGATTCTAAAGCCAGGACTCTATATATGTACCATGTAGCTGCTCCATGAGGGGCTGTAGAACATACCATAGGAGGAAGATATGAAGGAGCTAGGGATGATTAACCTGGAAAAGAGAAGATTTGGGCATGATCACAGCCTTCAGGTGTCCAAAGGGCTATCCTGGGAAACCCATAACAATCAATCATCTAGAACCATTTTTAAAGCTACTTATTATATGCTAGATATCAAGCTAAATACTGGGGATATAAAATTTAAAAAACAGCAGTCTCTGACCTCAAGGAGCTGATATTCTATGAATGTGGAGGAGATCATTAATACCTGAGGGATCAGAAAAGTCTTCCTATAGGAAGGAGGTAGCACTCTGTCGCCTGAAGGAATCTATGGATTCCAAGAGGTGGGAAGAAGAACATTCCAGGCCTGGCAAGGACACAGATGGCAGATGGAGCATCCTGCAATGGAATTTGCAGGGACTGCAATGAAGGAAGGATTAGGTTTGTTGGACTTTGAACCCAAGGGAAGAACAAAATCAAAGGCTGGAAGTTACAGAGAAATAAACTTCAGATCAATATAAGGAAAAAGTTCCCGTTAATTAGAGTCATCCACAAGTGGGATCATCTTCCTTAGGAGATAAGGAGACTCCCTTCCCCCAATTAGTAATCAGACTTTGCATCAGACAGTCTGGTGGGCACTAGGGATATGAAGACAAAAGTGAAACAGTCTCTGACTTCAAGGAACTTACATTCTATTAATGGAAACAATATATCCAATGTAAGTGAATACAAAATATAGAGGAAAAAAAATGATGCAAGGCAGTTCAGGGTAGGGGTACTCAAGACTCAGGGGTTCTAAGATAAAGGGATAAGGAGGAAGTGCATTCTAGGCATGACGGCCAGAACAAAAGCAGAGAGATAGGAGAAATGTCCTACTGAAGAGAAACACCAAGGACAGCTCACCTGGACAACAGAGGGGGAAAAAGGAGTAATAAATAAGACTAAGAAGGTTAGGTCTAGTTTGCAAAGTGTTTAAAATACAAAACAAAGGCATCTATCTTTGAATCTAGTGGGACTGTTGGATGTTTGCTGAGGATAGTTAGGCCTACACTTTAGGGAGATTACTTTGGCAGGTGTGTAGAGCACAGATTGAAAAAGGGAAAAGCTTGAGAGAGGCAGGCTGGATGACCACTTGTCAGGAATGTTATGGAGGGGATTGTAGCTCCCTTGATAGAGACATCATCTCTATATATAGATATAGAGAGACTCTTCTAGTCCTGAGATGTCAGGTCGTGGAATTCTGTGACCCCCCAAGACAAATGGAATGGTTTGGAGCACTGAGGTGAGCTGAGATGAAGGGTGGTATATTCGGACAAAGTGATACAAAAACAGCAAAGGGGAATGACATATGTAAATAAAGTGACCTGCCAGTGCAGGGTAGTTCTCTAAAGACTAAATCCCACTTCACGCATCTTTCAGAACCATGTCAACAAGAGCCCTACTCCAAGAAGGCAGGTCTCTTGCAGGTTTCTTCTTCCTATCAGAGCAGCCCAGGGACCTACCGCCTTTTCTGTGACCCAGAAAGTCGGCAGAGCCTTGAGACCACCAATGCAAGACCACACTAGCTGGCAAGGCCTCACCTTTAAATACTGCTTCTTGTCACATGGCCAGGGTTGCTTGCTCCAGCTGTTTGCTTATTTCAAAAAGATCACACAACGAAACACAAGCTGCTCAGAGGGAGGGAGCAAGACCATTAGAATGCATTGTACACAGTCTTTCATCTGAAAAGCCCCTCAAATGCATGGAATCCTGTTACTTCGCTTCATTTTTCAACATTCACAAATGTAATTGCATTTATTTTCTAGTCAAGACTGCAAAACAAGTGATAATTTACTATATTACAACCCATCTATACCAGGCTTATAGCCACAACACACACACAGAACAAGGGGGTGGAGAGGAGAGAGGGAAGACAAGAGGGGATGTACTGGGTTGTGAATGAGCATATGGTTTATTGAGAGGATGCATGTTGGGGGAGGCTGGTACAGGCTGGGGATAGGAGGTATACAGTGTGTGAAGGGTATATACAGGCTAATGGTGTGATACTTTGAAAAAAATATTCACGAATCTGGAGGGAGAACTAAAAGGAGGCTAAAGGGAATAGACACTAGGAAGAAATAATAATATAGGCTGGGGGGAGGAGGGGTTGGTATGTGGATCAAATGGAAAGATATATATGACAATGGTGAAGATGTATGAGGCTATGGGGAGAAGAAACAGGACATGAGAGGGGATATACAGTCTTTAGGAGAGATAAACATCCTATGAGGAAAGATAAACAATCAATGAGAGGATATACCTTAGGAGAAGAAAATAAGGCAGTGTAACACAGAGGGAAAAGCATTGGACCCAGAATAAGGGGACCAACTGAGGTTTAAATCTTGGCTCTACAATTTACTATGTAACAAATCCCTTCCCCACTCTGAGCCTCAGTTTCCTTTTCTGTGAAATAAGAGAGTTAAGGTTTGACTAGAACTAAGGGATGTTTTTTCCTGGGAGCACAGAGTACATGAACTTGGATGGAAAAAAATCATCTTTATTTTCACTACACTCTAACTTTCAGTATTTATTTCGATTAATTTTTTTTTGCAAAAAAAAAGCATCATCCTGAGAAAGAGACCCAAACAAAGGCTTCGGCACACTGCCAAAGGAATCTGTGACACAGAAAAGGTTAAAAATTTGTGGATTAGATGATCTCTAAGGAGCCTCTCCATTTTTTGAGGGCAGCCAGTGTCTTATTTATTCTTGTATTCCCTGAAACTAGGTGGGGGGAGGAGTAAAAGAGGGGAAAGAGGTGGAGCAGAGCAGGAAGATACTAAAGGTTTGTTTCATGAATGTATAATATATAAACATAATTCATATTTCTCTGAACAAGGGTAGTAGCTGTTACTGAATCACAGTAATACATCAATTATCATCAAAACGATGAGAATAAGATACTGCCACTACTACCGATCGTTTCTGAAGGGTTTTAATGTTCCCAAGACCTTTCCTCAAAATAATGCAATGAAGTGAGCACTAAACACATCTTTATTCCCAATTCACAGAAGAGGAAGCAGGCACAGGGGCATGATACATCTTGACGTTGGACACACAGTTAGGTCTTCTTACTCTGTACCAAGCATTCATAGAGTTCACCACCACATACCTGAGGTTTTCACTTTTCCCAGATAAATATCCCTGTTTCTCCAAACAATTCTTATGTAACACAGTTTCAAGACCTCTCACCATCCTGCTCAATCTCTTCTAAATACATTCCATTTTCTAGGCATCCACATCAATTTTGACTAAAAATTAAAATTTTAAATAAAAAAAAATCTGTCTGAAATACCCTGGGATGCATGACTGTTCTAAATTATTAGCAAGATATGGGATCTGGGTCTTCACTTAAAGAAGGGGAGAGAGGAAAGTGAAGATGGATTTGGTATGAGAAAGTAGCATCTTCCAGAGAAAGAAAACTCCTTTCCCAGGAATAATTATTATTATTGTTATTATATAGTATTTTGTAGTTAATTAAGTTTTCGCTTCAAAAGAACTGTCAGTCAACAAG
Organism: Notamacropus eugenii; assembly: GCF_028372415.1. Classification (NCBI taxonomy): domain Eukaryota; kingdom Metazoa; phylum Chordata; class Mammalia; order Diprotodontia; family Macropodidae; genus Notamacropus; species Notamacropus eugenii. Next base: position 421,729,364 of record NC_092872.1, on the reverse strand, counting down.
CATTTATTAATTACCTGCTATGCAGCAGTGCAAATTATTTATGTGCAAATAAAACATGTATAGGATAAACTAGAGATAACATTAGGGGGGAAAGGCATTAGCACTAAAGAGAAAACAGGAAGGGCTTCTTGGAAAAGGTGAGATTTTTAGCTGGGACCAGAAGAAAGCCAGAGAGGCCAAGCAATAGAGGAGGAGGAGGAGGAGGAGGAAAGGAATTCAAGGTATGGGTGATAGCCAGAAAAAAATGCCTAAAATGGGGGGATGGGGTGACATCTTGTGTAAGGAACAAAAATGGAGCCTCAGAAAGGAATTATGACATGGAAGGCATAGCCAGAGAAACAAAACGAGAATCCTCTGCATGATAAGAAATGGAGCAGAGACTCAGGAAGGAAGCCAGTATGAGGATCACAAGCTATGGAAAGCGCAGCTTAGGCAGTTTCAAGATTTACATCTCTTGGCTCAGGCCATTTTCTCTGACTGTCTTTGGTATCTAGAATACTCTCCCTCCTCCACTCTGACTTCCGACCTCCCAGGTTTCCTGTAAGTTCCAACTAAAATCCCACCTTCCATAGGAAGCCATCCCTAACCCTTCTTAATGCTAGGGTCTTCTCTCTGTTAATCATTTCCTATCTATCCTGTATGTAGCTTGCTTTTCTGTTGGCATGTTGTCTGTCCCATTCAATTATAAGCCCCTTGAGGGCAGGGACTATCCTTTGCCTCTTTTTGTAATCCCAGAATTTAGCACAACCTAGCACATAGTAGGTACTTAATAAATGTTTATTGATTACCTGCACTACCCTCTTTTAGGGTAGAAAAGCATAGTTCACCATATATCACACAATCTGCTTACTGACAGTAGCTGTTGAACACCTGCAGGTCATACTCCAACTCCTTCTCATGTGTCCTTGACCACCTTTTATGTAACTAGGACAAGGGGAACTTCTCTATGGTGTCCATTTATCCTAAAATGTGTCTACTCCCCCCAAAAAAACATTACACTGTAAAAATAACAACCAATATATCACTTTAAAGCTTGCAAAGCACGTGATCTCATTACGGCTTCCCAATCCTGTGAGGTACATATTATAAGTATTATTACTTATCCCCACTTTATAGGTAAGAGAACTGAGGCTGACAAAAGTTAAGTGCCCTAAGCATGATGGCATAGGCAGTAAGCATCAGAGATGGAATCTGAACCTGGATCTTCCAGATTCCAAGTCTGGCACTCTGTCTTCATGTCACACAGGGCTAAAGCATTATTTTTAACAAGTTTATTTGAAGAAGGACCGTGACCTAGTGACCTACAAGCCCACAAACATACTCATGAAATGCCACTAGCATCTTTGCCAACCTCAGCCCCTATCACTGGCTTCCTTCTGTGTTAAAGAAGGGGGACAAACATCCTCACTGGCTTCCTTCCTTCCTTATCTCGCTCAGGAGGCGGTGGGGAGGGAAGCTGGATTAGCTGTTGACTAGGAGGCACTTTGAAGTTGCAAAGCTGCATTAGGCCTAAGTCCTTTGTATTAATCCTTTAGAACAGCTTGGCATGCTATCACCTGTTCTGCATTTATTCCTAGCATATTTTAAACGTGCTTCACTGACTACAAATAGTGCCTTACAGACCAAAAGTACAGTATTCATTTCCTAATGAGGAATAAAACACTTATGAAAGAAACAAATTAAAAGCTGGCATTGGCCTACACAGGGAAAGGTTAAAATAACATTTTTCTAAAATGGCTGTTGTGTTTCTAGAGATAAACTGTGATTTGGGGAACACCGAGGATGGTGGCAGATTTAAGTGGATAGGGCAGCAAAAGACTGATTAGAGAAACGGAAAACTTCTCTCAATGCATGAATGTCTTAATGATCAGCAATTATGAAAAATAAATATGGAAAACACCAACAGTGAATTAATGGAGCTTTTGATAAAATATAACATTTTTGTAAGTTATTTTTTTTATTTTTCCCTGAATACAGGATGAGTCCTTTAAGGCACTTAAGCTCAAGGTGGGTGAGATTTTTTTTTTTTTAAAGTAACTCAGAGACTGATTATTTCTAATGTATCTTATCTTTAAGAGTAGGTAAAGACAAATTCACCAAAGAGCCACAAGCAGCAGCTGCCTAGGCCAATAAGCAGACAAGATGGGTGACTTGGTCATTGAGAGCTTTAATTTGTATATTCTGGTTTAATTTGTAATTCTGGAGGACTTATCAAAGTTGTCTGACAGAAGCCAGTCTCCTTAGGTAATGGCTACCCTATGCCACAGTCATCTAGAAATGAGTAACCAAGATGGTGAGAAAACTGGAGACTATTCCAAGAAGTCTGTTTGAATAAAGTTTGTTTAGCCAAGAGAAGAGAAGAGAGGGAGGCTGAAGGGGGGAGGGGCATCACTTATAGTTTAAAGCTTAATGACAATTGTGATTTTTAAAATATATTTTAAAATGTGATAGGACTCCAGTATGGGGTCCCTTAGGCTAAATGGTCCTAATGGCCATAAGCGTACAAGTTCATGTAGACAATGTTCTGACTCACTCTAACCCTATGTCAAACATGCAAATGACTGCAGCTCCTGATTGGGTGAGACTTGCAGCTGAGACTTACAGTGGCTGTACATTAATATCCATTTCTGGGATTCTTGATTATAGATTCAGACCCTAACCCAATTTCTGCTCCCCATGAGGAAATTCCCACACCTGAGTCTGGTATCAATAAGCAACATGGGGAATTTCCCTACCACATTAGGATGTGATTAGGAATGCCATATTTAGCATCAGTCAGGCCCATCTTTAAGATACAAAACTTTCCTGATCAGACCCCACTCTGAACATGTGCACCTCCAACCAGGATTTTGCAACTGTATTGATCTCCCTTTTGTAAGTGATTTTGGTCCCATGTGGCTAAATCTGTGTCACCATGGGCTGGGGGAAGGGGGGGAGTTGAAAGAGAGAGGGAGAGAGAGAGGGAGAGGGAGGAGAGAGAGAAAGTAAGTGTTGCATTCTTTTGTTTTTGTTTGCTTGGGCACAGCAAAATAATCACATGCTTGCACCAGGCACCCTAGGCAGCTAGGTGCAACAGTGGCTAGAGCTCAGGGCTTGGAGTCAGGAAGACCTAAATTCAAATCCAGCCTCAAATACTTACTAGTTGTGTTGATCAGGGTAAGCCACTTAACCTTTGTTTGCCCCACTTTCCTCATCTGTAAAATGGGGATGATAATAACACCTATTTCCCAGGTTGTTGTGACGATCAAATGAGATGATTATTGTAAAGCCCTTAGCCCAGTGCCTGGCACATGGTAAGTGCTACATAAATGTTGTTGGGGTTATTACTATTATTATTTTTATACTAGTTCCCTGAGCACCAATTTTCCATAAATCCTAGAATCCAGGTCTTTTCTCTAACTGGTGTTATAAGGCCAAGTAGTTTAGATCAGTTTACATATACTACTCCTTTGATTCTCCCAATAATTCTGTGAGGTAGGTGACATTATTATCTCCATTTTACAGATGAAGAAACTAAGGTACACGAGGTTAAGGGCTTGCTCAGAACAATCCAACTGGTATGTGGATGAGGTAGGATTTGAGCTCAGATCTTTCTGACCTCCAAGGCCAGTGCCTTGTTATACTCCACACTAGCCAGCTGCCTCTAAGTGACCAGAACTACTCCAATGCTTAGCTGCTCCTCTTTTTCCCATGTCTAGATTTCTCTGGTTCCAGTTCCTAGCTTAGATGCTCTTGGATGCCTCTTAGGAGACTTCAATTTGTCTGACCCTACTCTGGTTGCCCTGCAGGTGAGAATTCTCATATTTGCTTGATTAGTTGATGCCACCTCAGGGACCAAAGAGGAACATGCACACATGAACCCCTCCCTTTCAGTTCTTCCCCTCCCCCCACAACTCAACACTCCCAGCATCTGCAGCAGGAAGGAGAGAAGACAGCAGCAGCTGGTGCAGAAACATGAACACCCAGCTGTGGCAACCATTTGTATGGATGTGACATGCATGAATCATGTGGAGATGACCCATCATTAGCTAGAAGGATGGTAGACTGGTCCACCTTCCTGAAATCTTTAACTTCAAAAGTCTTCTCCATCATAAAGAAACAGAGACATCAAGTTTTTAAAATGAGACGTAAGTCCCTGAAACTAAAAAACTAAAAGCTGAGCCAACCTACACAGTGCATCCTCCTTTTTCTGTAATAACAGACCAGATACACAAACACAAATACACACGCACACATACAACAGCAACACACATACACACCACTGAGTGAGAAGCACTGACAGAGAAGACAGCCACCAGGTGCACACACACAGGCTCATGGTCTTTCACTAATCTGGGCCAACTGCTACTACCCTGGTGTGCTGCTCACTCTTACACAGAGAGGTGGCATGAATGGATAGAGCATCAGACTTGGAAAATGAGTTCAAATCCAGTCTTAGATACTTTATTAGCTTCGTGACTGGGCAAATTGCTTAACCTCTTTGTGCTTTGCTTTCCTCATTGGGGAATCCTCATTCCTAAACAGGGATAATGACAGTATGTTCCTTATAAGACTGTTGCAAGGATTAAATAACATATTTAAGTTGTTCAGTAAGTTTCAGTCCTGTCTGGCCCCCTTTGGGGTTTTCTTGGCAAAGATACTGAAGTGGTTTTCCATTTCCTTCTCCAGCTCATTTTACAAATAAAGAAACTGAGACCAATAGGGTTAAGTGACTTGCCTGGGGTCACAAAGCTAATAAGTGTCAGAAGCCAGATTTGAACTCAGGAAGATGAGTCTGCCTGCCTCCAGGCCTGGCACTCTATCCACTGTACCACTGTGCCCCTAATATAAGTAAAGTGCTATGAAAATCTTAAAGCAGCATATAAATACTGGCTTTTATTATTACTGTCAATATTGCAAGCTGATTGAGTGTGGTTGTGTGTTTGTGTCCATGTGCATATTATAGCTATAACACTATGGGGCTACACATGATATGTCACAGAAAAGAGCATGTAGCTGGGACAGTGGAAGCTACATTTATACAGTCATCGTGTACACACAGCTGGTAGATTGGTGGCTTGAAGAAATTACCCATTATAAGCCTTCAGAACATGTTCGTTTTAGGCGCTTAAAATAATGTCCTAATTGGAAAAGCCCCCCACGCCCTATCAGCTCTGGACTTAAAGCTTTTAAAGGGACTTTAATTACCACTGAAACTCTTACCAGCCCCCAGAATCCTGCTGGGCCAGGCTGCATCCCTGAAGTGCATGGGAATAATTCCATGAAGGAGCAGGGCTGGGTGGAGACCATTAGCAGCTGCTGTTAACTAATTCCTGGGTAGGCAACAAGCTTGTAGGAAGACTGCTATACCTACCTTTCCTTTCCTCAGCTGCATCAAACGTCCACTGTCTTTCACCACTGATGGCAGAACGTCAGTGGCCGATGTCATATGACTATTCCCATCCGCCAGTCTTCCTGAAGGGTTCACATAAATCAATATTCATAAAATCAAAACTGCAGAATGCCAGAGATTGAAGGGCTAGCAGAGATCATTTAATCAAAGGGTTCTTTATCTTTTTTGTGTGTCCCAGACCACTTTCGGCAGGCTGGTGAAGCCTATAGCTCCCTTATCAGAAACATGTTTTTTAATTATATAAAATAAAATAGAGGATTACAAAGGAAACAATTCACATTAAAGTAGTTGTCCAAAATCACAGAACAGCAGAATGACAAAATTTTAGAAACTGGGAGGAAAGGAAGAAGGAAAGAGGGGAAGGGAGGGAGAAAGGAAAAGAGGGAGAGAAGGAAGGAAGGAAGACAGGAAGGAAGGCGAGGAAGAGGGAAGGATGAAGGCAGAGGAGAGGAGGGAAGCAGGAAGGAGGGAAGGAAGGAAGGAAGGAAGGAAGGAAGGAAGGAAGGAAGGAAGGAAGGAAGGAAGGAAGGAAGGAAGGAAGGACAGAAGGAGGACCAGCTAGTCTAACATCCACTTGTTACAAATTAGGAAATTAAGCCTTAAGGGAGAACAGTATTTGTCCAATTTGGTACATATATGCTATCTTTCATAAAGGAAGAAATGTAGAATCTAAATAGTGTTCTTAATTGCCTGCTGCATGCCAGGTCTTGTGCTAGGTTACAAGCAAACAAAGGAAATAGTCCCTGACCTCAAGAAGCTTGACATTCAACTGGGGATACAATGTGTGTACCTAGAAATATATGCAAAATAAATACAAAAAATAACCCAATGTGGTAGATAGGTTGCTTGGAGCTAGAACGGCCTAGCTTGAACTGCTGTATCTGAAACATACTGAGTGAGACCTTGGCCAAGTTATTTAAACTCTCAGAACTCAAGTCAACTCACAATACCATAAGTTGCTGAGAAGGTGCTGACGTGAATTGGTAGAGGGAATCTCCTCATCTAGGGACCTCGCTGCATCAGTGAAATCACAAGTCCATTACGTATTCCTATATATAGGAATAAAGTACTGCATAGGGGGAGCAGGGAATGCATCATCAACAGGGAGGATGAGGAAAGGCATGAAGAAGTGGGTAGTATCTGACCTAAGCTGTGAAGACTCAAGGATCCCAAATGGAACAGTCACAAATTATGTCAGCACTAATCTGGATAATCTGTGGAATAGCAGAGGTCAAAAGGAACCAGGACCAGCAGCAACTAAGTCATTGTAGACTCTTGAAGGGTCAATTTGTATGAGTGAGCTATGTGGTTACTGAAAGCAATAAGTACAAAGCCAAGACCAAGTTCAGGATGATAGTCTACACTGAAGGAACTCTGCAAAGCTGGGAGCGAGTCAGAGAGAGCATATAGCTTTGAGACATGATCTAGGTGTATAAGGAGTTGGTATCCAAAGGCACTACCTAGACAGAGAAGTACAGCTAAGAAGTCAGTCAGGGTTTGAGAAACAGACAAGGAACAGGGTTCAGACAGGATTGTCACAAATGAAAGTCTCAATAGAATAGGTAGGGAAGGAGGGAAGGGAAGGAGAGAAAACGTATTTATAGTTCTAGGCACTATGCTAAGTTTTACAAATACCTTATTTGATCCTCACAACAATCCTGTGAGGTAGGTGCCATTATAATCCCCATGTTACAGTTGAGTAAACTAAGGCAGATGAAGATTAAGTCACTTGGCTAGCTAGCAAATCTCTGAGGCCAGACACAAATTCAGGTCTTCCTGACATCCCGCCCAGCACTCTCTCCACTGCACCACCTAGTTGCCTCTAGGGTACTATCTATGGGAAAGCCATTCACTGACACGAATAGTCAGCATGTTACTCATTGCTCCTAGGACAGGAGTTGTCTGCCCTTTGCCCTGAAATGAAACAGTCATCTTGGTATGAACAGGAGACATGGCCTGCTCCCCAGAGCAATGCAGGACTCTGTGCAGATCTTGGCAGAGAATACAAGGTCCTGGGAAGTTTTCACTGTTCTGACAAGTAAAGGAAAATAAACTCTCATTCTTTTGTTTCTTAATAGACTTCTTGTTGTTGTTTGTCCTTCGTTTCCTAAGAAAACCATGACATCAGGGAACTGACACCATGACATGCAAGTGAATTGGATTTAAGTGAGGGAGGTTGTGCAAAGTCACCAGCCTCACTTTATCCTCTGGAGCCACCTGGGTCCAGTGGCAAGATACTGATCAGGACAACTGGGGATGGCCCAGGATACAATGGGATCATTTTAAAGCTAAGGTCTCAATCTGTCTGAGGCAATACTCATTCAGCGATTAAGGTTCAACAAACTATTATATAAAATGAAGGAATGAATCCATCCGTGGGTCAAAAGTCTTAGAGTTGGACAAAGGACCTGGATCATATTCTGCCTCTGACCAGTGATCACTAAGTGAATTTGGACAAGTCCCTTAACCTTCCTGGGTCTCTGTTTCCTCAAAAGACTAAATGGCCTCTAAAATGACTTCATACTCTAGAGAGTTATGATTCAATGAGCCCACACTCAATGGTAAAGGTTCTTCACCTACTTGTGTCCTTATACCATCAGCAGTCTGGCAGAGTCTACAGGCCCCTTCTCAGTACAATGAACTAAAGTACATAAAATGTAATATGTAGGGTTATGAAGGAAATAATTTTTGAAAAACAGTTAAAATGATTTTTTTGGAAAAAAGTTTATGAGCCCCAAATATTTCTAAACTCTCTTTTAATAGAAAACTGAAGCCCAGTATAGAATGGTTCAGTGGAAAGAGCGTCCAGCTTGTAATTCGAGGGCTGGGTCTGGAATCCTAACTTTGCTTACCACCAGAGACCATGAGCCAGCTGGACGTGTCCAGCTCTCAGGCTGAGTTGAGGGAACCAGAATAAAATGTAATTGGAAAACGTCTGACAAAATGCACAAAAAATTCAATACAACATAATGTTAAGTTGCGGTCTTCTAAGTCAATACAAAACCAGCAGGGATCCATCTCTATTTGAGACTGACAACACTGGGCTAGCCAACCTCTAAGGCTCTTTCCTTTATTAAATCTATGGTAAATGACTTGTCCAAAGTTGCGCTAGCAATAAGGAGCAGGCTTGTGAAGTGAGCCCAGGGTTTCAGATTCAAAATGCAACATTTTTCCCAAAACAGCTTGTCATCACAAGGGGTAAATTCTCAAGAGAAGAACATGATGCTTGTAGATTGGTGCAGAGATGAAAGAACAAAACTGTTGTCCCACTGGCACCCCAGCAGGGCTGGAAGAACCACATTTGTTAAGCATTTAATGTATACAGGGCCTCATGTTTGGCATTGCAGAAATACAGAGAGAAGGAACTGTATTTGCCTTCATGGAGCTCATCATTTAAGATATAATAGACAAATAATTATCACGTAATTGTATGTGATAAATACATAAGAGGGATAAAAAACCAGTGCTGTGGGAGGGATAAGGTAGAGCAAGGGGGAATCAAGAAAGATCTTAGAGAGGAAGTGACATTTGGATTGGGCCTTAAAGTAGAATTTTAATAGATGGGGATGGGATAGTGGTGAAAGAATTCTAAACATAGGGACCCATAGGGGAGAAGATTCAAAAGAGGAAAGGAAAGGAAAGCATTACCACCATATATGGTACATGGAGGACAGCTGTGTAAAATAAGACTCACAGGATAAGATGATATCAATTTTCAGAGTGCTTTGAATACCAAAGTTAAGGAATTTGAACTTTATTTCTTAGGCAGAGGGAGCCACTAAAGGCTTTTGAGCACAGGAGTGATGTATAATAACTGGAAGATATATTAGTTTTAACATGGCAGCATATGAAAAACGATTTATATCAAATGAGAAAGTAGAGGTGAGCAGACCTCCAAAGGTCGCTGTTTAAAGGTCCAGGTGAGAAGTAAAAAGGGGAAGAAGTAACTAGGGTATTGGCAATGGAAATGGAGGACATGTATGGACAAACATGTGGGGAAAGATAAGTGAGGTAAAAGACTGGTCCATATAAAGAAACGTCAGCAGGAGCAAAGAATGACTTCATTTATCAAAGCTTTGATTTCCTCCTCTTGTACATCCATAACTGTCAGACACAGGATCCAGAGAGAAGGGGAAATGTGTGGAGTTTTGCTCAGATTTAACTATGGTTTCAGAATCAACAAAATTACAAGTAACCCAAGAAGCAACAAAAAGACTCATGGTGAGTAGCATATTATCAATGGTGACTTGAGGATGTGAATGCTGTAAATGACATGATCAAGTACATGAATTACCTGAGAAGGAGATCTTTGAAGAGTAAAGGCTAACACATGGACAGCATAAGTATTACACTGGCACATAACCCTCAGACACGAAAAGAACAAGAAGCCCACTCGACCCTACCCCTACATAGTGAATGATCCTCTATGGACGGTTCACAGCAAATTTTGGATGGAAATTTAACAAAATGAGAATGCATAGAGAGGCTGCAACTTACCCATGGATGGAAAAGCCTCATCAATTAGCTCACTGATACACCAAAAAACACACTGACATATAAAATATACCACCACACCCAAATATTTCCATAATACTTAATTTTTTTAATGTATTAAAATCTTTTGGGTTTTTTTTTTTTTGCATTAACTTAATCTCTTAATATATCCCTCCCCCAGGAAGGCACTTTAGGCAGCGAGGTGGTTCAGCCTCACAGGAGTGCTGGAGTCAGGAAGTCCCCAGGTCAAATCCCATCTGAGAGAGTTGCTCTCTGTGTAACCCCCTGAGCAAGTCAAAAATGATCTCAGTTTCCTTACATATGAAACAGGTGTCATTTTAGTACCTACTTTCCAGGATGGTTGTGAGGATAAACTGAGATAACATTTGTCAATGAAGTACTTTGCAAACCTTAAAGTACTATATGAAGGCCCGCTATCATTATCATTATTATTAGATAATATATCTGATCATAATCATTATTATTAGATAATATGTCTGTAACAAAAATTTTAAAATTTAAACATGTTCATAAAAACTAATCACATCAACCAAGTATGACAGCAGATGTAATGTTCTACATCGATAGATATATCTTTCCAGCAAAGGGAAGAATGTGTATATCTCTTGGTCGTTAGAATTACAAAGCATCCAATTTGGGGCTTCATTTTTCCCCCCATTTTCGTTGCTATAGCCATTAGGTATATTGTTTTCTCAATTCTACTTACTTCATTAGCCATCAGTTCATTTGGAGTTTCTCATGCTTCTCTGAATTCTTCTTCTTTATTATTTCTTATGGTACAATAATATTCCATTATATTGATGTACAGTTATTTGGAGCAGCTAAGTGGTGCAGTGCACTGTGACTGGAAGTCAGGAATATTCATCTTGAGTTCAAATCTGGCCTCAAACACTTCCTAGCTATGTGACCCTGGGTAAGTCATTGAACCCTGTTCGCTTCAGTTTCCTCATATATAAAAGGAGCTGGAGAAGGAAACGGCAAACTACTCTAGTATCTTTGCCAAGAAAACCCCACAGACATGACAGAAAATGACTAAACAATAACCAGAACAGCTGTTTACTTCGCCATTGCCCCAATCAATGAGTATCTACTTTATTTCCTGCACTTTGCTAGCACTGTTGGTGGTGGTTATGGTTGTGGTTGCAACAATAAGTGTTGCAATGAATAGTTTGCTGTGTTCAGGACCTTTCTTTTCTTGACACACTTCATTATATATCCTACCCATTTTTTAAACTGGTCAATTGAAAGCTTTTAATGTAGATTCTGAAAATGTTCTTTAAAAACAAAACAAAGCTTTTTGTCCTACAGTTTATAAACCATGCACTAATGAAGAACTTTCAGGGTGTAGTGAGAGCCGACCCTTGCAATCATAGGACTAACCTTTCAATCTGTGTGTGTGTGTGTGTGTGTGTGTGTGTGCAAGCATGTCTCACTTCTCTCAATTTCTCCTCCCCCATCTCTTTCTCCTCTCTTCCCTCTCTCGCTCTATTTCACATATACACACATATGCAGTAGCCTTTCCTTCCCTCTCCCTTTCTTTCTATTTTTCTCCCTCTCCATGCACACACACACACACACACACACACACACACACACAGCGGTTGCAATGCATTATGATGTATAAAAAAAGGAACTTTAGGGAAATATCTGAGATTTCGCTTAGAAAAGTAGTCTCACACTCAGAATGTTCTTTTCTTTCCAAGGGTTTCACATTAAACTCTTGATAATAATTTAATAAATATGCTTGATATGACTGAAGGCATTTTTCCTTGATCCCTGAAGTACAGGGACTGCAGACACTCGGAAGCTGTAGAGGTACACAAAGCCTGGGGTAGAGAAGACCTTGAAGAGAAAGCACTCCCTTGGTATAAAAGGCGGGGGGGTGGGGGGGTGGGGTAGGTTGGCCAAGGCTCAAATGAATTAAAGACAGCCAGGGAGATTCATTCAACTCAAGGTTAGTCTGGTTTTGATGCTTCACTGTTAGACCATAAATCAACTTGTTGATTTGGAAAAGCATTTGTGTCTCCTAATGTCTTCCAAAATGGATACAAATGCACACACGCATACATACACACAAACACATGTATGTTCTGACAGTTTAGCATAAGGGCTGTTGCATGTACGGAAAGAGTTTATAACACAAAAGAGTACAAGATTCACGATTCAGTCCTATAGGGTCAGACTTTGATTTATTCCTCTAACAAGTTGGTTCATGTATTTCCCTATAAGCAGGAATATAAGGAGATGTGAGTGGAAAAAATAAAACCCTGCTAATTATATTTACTACATTATCTTGATAGATCCCCTAAAATCCTTAACCAATACTTCATCAGTTATTTCCCCCATAGTTAACACAGTGCCCTGCACATAGTATGCACTTAATTAACACTTGTTGACTGACTATTCACTGGTGTAGAAAGGACCTGGAGTCCTCAAAGATTATGTCAGGGAAATGCAAGTTCTCATGGCCCCGGTCAGTTGACAAGGCTTCCAGCACAAGTGAGGGGACAAGCCCTACGACTGCCATCTAAACACCAGCCTGACCAAAGGAGAGCAGGATCCAAAGGCACAGGTTTCTGTCAGGCCTTTCCAATGCTTCTTTTCTCTAGGTAGATACTCCTATTGCCTTTAGCCATTCCCAGTGGAGTGAAGCTAAGGGCAGGGTTGTATTCTCAGTGACAAGAAATTTGCAGGTGCTCAATAAATATTTGTTGAATTGGATTCAGAACATGAACTTATGAGTCTCCTCTCCCTCCTAGCTACCCTGCTCTGGTCATTCTCCATCTCATAAAGGTTCCTCCTAAAATGTAGCACCAACAGCTGACTACAATACTCAAAATACGGACTGACCGGAACAGAGCTTAGTGAGAATACCATCTCATGAATCCTGGACACAGTGCAGCTTAAGACCTAATTATCTTGGCTGCTATATACAGAAAGAGAGGCAACCTGAGGGGAGGGAGAGAGGATAAGTGCTGGGGGAAGAGTCAGGAATACCTGAGTTCAAATCCAGCCATAAATAGAATCTGTGTTTCCCTGAACAAGTCACAACTTCTTTTTACCTCAGTATCCTCAACAATAAAATGTGCATAATGACAGTATCTACCTCACATAGTTATTGTGAGGCTCAAATGAGGTGATATTTGTGAAAAGTGCTTAGGACAGTGCCTGGCACAGAGTAGGGCATTATATAAATGTGCGTTCCCTTCTCTCCCCTATATCACCTTGGATCATATTAAGCTTACAATCCACTAAAACCCTAAATCTTTTTTAGACAAACCACTGTCTAGCCTTGCTCATCTTACTGAATTTAATTCAAGTGTAATATTACCTTTATATGTGTTAAATATCATCTCACAATCAGCCCAGGGAAATATATGTATGTGTGTATGTACACACATATATATACATATATATATGTATATGTACAAATATGCATTTTTTCATTCATTAAATGAATTTACTTGTTTATATGGTGCCAAACTTGGACAAAATCCGAGGTGAGGAGAAGAAAATTTTCTGGCAGCCTCTGTACCCACAGACACAAAGTACATCTGTCAAGTGACTCACAACACTCTAAGTCACCTCTCTTAATGGAAAACTCCAGGATTTTGCTGCTTTTCTTCTCATCTATAAACATAAATTTCCTATTTTTCAGCACTAACCAGACTAGGTATCAGATGCTGAAGGTGAAGGAATGGAGAACTTAGAAAATAAAGCTGGGGAAGTAAAGAGCCTAATGATGCTTGGAAGGAGAGCCAGGAAATATTGACATGAATATCTGAGGTGTGGCAAATACATTAGACCTCTGGGAACCATGAACTGGTGGAACCTTTCAAAGGCAGGCACAATACCTACTTTATAATAACGCTGTGATCTATAGAAAGAAGTGATGTGAAGTGTGGTAGACTGGAAAGAAAACCCTGGATGTGAAGTCAAAAGACTCAGATTCACATGCTGGTCTTGCCAAGTACCTACCTGATCTTGGGTGAGTCAGTGAATTTCCATAGGCTTTAGTTTTCTCATCAGTGAAGGGAGGGCAGAGGACCAGATCTCAAAGGTCCCTTCTGATTCTCTGGTTCTCAAACTATGGTCCTACTCAGAATTAATTTATTTCAAGTACATTGCAATGAGACAGACTCATCAATGCATGGAATTAGAAGTTTTTCTATATGGCCTCCAGTCATGTTGGAGAACAGTACCTAAGAGTCAGCTGAAGAGGAATAATTTGCTATTAATTCAAAACTTTAACACTGATTTTATATTAAAAGAGGTTTATTTATCAATTAAAAAGCCTGAACATTTTAACTGCTGACAGGGAGAGTACCAAGTTTGCCAAATTGGCAAAGGCTGGTATAATACTTACTTTGGAGCTGAGTTTCATTTTTCTTAAAATAAGATAGCTGGACATTATGAACATGATGAAAGGCCCCTCCCAAGTCTGACCTTTTCTGGCTTAAAACCATCTCCCACCCCGACCTGACACCACAACCTCCAACAACAGCTATAACTCCCTATTTACCTCACGTATTGTTTCTCGTCATTTTTTGAAAAATGTTATTGATGTCTTTTGTTTTTATGTCACTACATTCCTCAGTATAACTCCCTTCCTCCCCACAGAGAGCTATCCCTTATTACAAAGAATTTAAAAAGAGAAGAGGGAAAAGTAGGATAGCTGTTCAGCAAAATTAGCCAGCATGTCAACCACGTCTAACATTGTATGCACTGTTACTCACCCATAGTTATCTATCTTTGCAAAGAAGGGAGGGGGCATGTAGGGTCTCTTAGCTCTTCTTTGGGGCTATGCTTGGTTATTATAATAACAATTTGCTTCTCTTATGTTGGTCTATCCATTGATGTTGCCATTGTTTATGTCATTTTCGTCTTTCTACTTACTTGACTCTGAATCATTTAATAGGTCTTTTCATTCTTCCCTGTATTCTTCATTTTCCTCATTTCTTACAACAAAATAAGATTCTACTGTGCTCCCCACAGTGCAATTTATTTGGCCATTCCCCAAGCAATGGGTATGTTGTTTCCAGTTCTCTGCTACAACAAAAGAGGTGCTAGGTGGCGCCAAACAGCACAGAGCACCAGTCCTGGAGTTAGGAAAACTCCTTATGCTGAGTTCATATTCGACTTCAGACACTTATTAGCTGTGTGACCCTGAACAACTAGCAAACATTTTTTTCTTCCTACTTCTCCCTCCATGGGAAAAGAAAAAAGAAAAACAAAATGAAAACAAATACAAAAACCAAAAACCAAAAATAACAAATATGCTTTTCTCTCATCTTTTCTCATCTTTGTCAAAGTATTGGGTATGAAATGAAACCTCAGAGTTGTTTTGACTTGCATTTCTTGTATTATTTCAGATCAATCTTTCATAAGGTTATTGATGGTTTGTAATTCTTTTGAGAAGTCTGTTCATATCATTTGACAATTTATCCTTTTGGGGAATCTAGAGCTTTTTTCTAAAGGGTCTTATATCCTTTTTAATATGAATATTTTTAATATTTAAGGGGTCTTGAAGAGATTTAAGCTGACTTCATTAGAGGAAAACCGGAAAGTTTCCTCCCTCATACACACTGCTTCTGATAAGAACAAATAATTCAAACTAGTTCGAATTAATTCTCTGATTTCTTTGCATAAACAGAATTCCCAGCTGCTATGATCCACAGGACAGGATAATGTAAGGATCGTTATCAAATGCCTCTATTTAGCAAAATCTCAGAAGATCGCATTAGTGCAAGCCACTATTTATGAAATGTCACTTTCATATAATAAGGGACTTAGATAATTAAGGCTGGAATCAAGAATTAATTCTCTCTGCAAGGGGTTATTATTAGTCATACCTAAAGAAGGCACAGGATGGATTTTACAATTTTTTTTCTTGCATTCTACCACTCTCCTTCCCAATGACTCCATGCTGACTCCTTTTTCCTTGCCAAAGAAGAGGAATTCTTCTACATGGGCCCCACCAGTCAATGGAGTCAGCTGAGGATTACAGTCTCAAGATCGCCAAACAGCCAGGAAGTCTGGTCTCTTGACTAAGGGTCTAAATGAAGGTCTAAGGACCAGGAAAGGTCCTTTGCAATAGTTATTCTGACAGTCACTCAAGGACGTGATTATCTCTCCCTGTTAAACTCCCTATTCAACAGCTTTCAATTTAAAGGAGTCTTACTGATCTCTGACCATGGCTTCCTACTAAACAGCATGATATAGTAAAAAGGTACAGTAGGTTTAGAGTGAAAGGCCCTGGATTCAAATTCTGTCTCTGTCACTTATACTTGTGGGACCTTGAACAAGTAGCTAAACCTCTCTCCATCTCAGTTTCCTCATCTATAAAATGAGGAGCTAGGTTTCTAAGATCCCTTGTGACCTTCCTTGGGCAGACAGAGGAGCTCAGATAGGTATCCAAACCCCCTACAGTTTCAGGTCTCTATCCTCATAGTCTTTGCCACTCTCCATGGCTTGGGTGGATGCTTTAACCACAGAAATTCTGATAAAACCAGATTTGGGATATCTACAAGAACCCCTAGAAAAAAATGGCCACCATTCTTTGAATTCCCAATAACCACCATTGCCTGTGTCCCTTCCAGAGCTTCTCACCTCACTCTAGCATCTATCCTCCTGCAGTTGTGAAAATACCCCGAGGAAAACAGAGCATCCTTTTATCACCTCCTGGCTTATCACCACCAGGCTTCTTCTACTGCCTTCCCTTCCACCTGGTGTCCTCCTCATATTCCCAGGCAGTTCTGCCTAAGAAACCCCTCCCTCATCTAGTTCCAACCTCCTCAAAAACTTCCCCCTTGCACTGAGCCTCAGGCAGGAAATAGTTAGCAACAGAATGTAAATACCAGGAGGAGAATGAGAGAGAAAATGCCAGACAATGCCCTTCAGGATGTGGTACCATAAAGACCAACATAAACTAACTGGAATGGCATTGGTCTCTACGAAGGCTGAAAAATAATTCTGATGCCATAAAAAGCAGTCAAGGATATATAAGTTCCTCCAACAGGAAAGCCTTAATAGTACTTTGGAGTAGGCTACTGGGGATGAAAACAGGGTAATTTGATGGGAAGCTTGGGGAATATTTCAAGGAGAGGGAAAGATCTGGGATGACTGCTCCCATAAGCTGAAGGAATAAAGATCAGCAAAGCATCCACCTCCGAGAGGGTTATGCACATTGTCTTTTTCCTGCAGTTTAATACGAGAACTTGAGCAGTAAATCTCATGTTGTAGTAAGCTCCTTGTCACTGTCAGTATCTAAGCGAAGGCTGGATGACCATTTGACAGGGAGGACCATAGAGGGGGATTCATGCTTCATGAAGGGATTGTAACGTATGATAAATAACATGTATATAGTTTTTGACCTCTTCTCCCTCTGTACTCATAGAATCATAGTTCTCTAGAGCTGGAAGAAACCATAGCAGTTTTTTATTAGAAACTCCAATCCAATATAAGAATTTCCCTTAAAGTATCCCTGACAGTGTACCATGTAGTTTCTCGTTGGACACCTCCAGGGAGGGTAATTTTCCTTCCACCTGAGGCAATTCATTCTATTATCAGACAGAAAATTCTTTCTAAAATTAAGATATATTTTGCCTTCTTATAATTTTAACAACCAGGGATGGTCCTAGGGTTGTAACTGGAAGGGATATTAGAGGTTTTCTAGTCAAACCCCTTTATTTTATAGGTAAGGAAACTGAGGCCCATAGAGTAACTTGCCTAGGGTGCCATCTGTTGTTTCTGTTGTCTCTTCATGACCCTATTTGGGGTTTTCTTAGCAGAGATACTGAAGTATTTTGCCATTTCTTTCTCCAGTTCATTTTACAGATGAGAAAACTGAGGCTAACAGGGTTAAATGACTTGCCAGAGTCACACAGCTAGTAAGTATCTGAGGCTGGATTTGAACTCTGATTCCAGACCCAGCACTCTATCCACTATGCTACCTCCCTGTACAAAATGATAGATAGTATAAAAGTGACAAAGCTGACATTTGAACCCAGGACCTCTAACTGCAAGTCCATAGCTCATTCAATTGTATAATCCTACCACAGCAAGAGCCTGTGGTTACAGAAACAAACAAACAAAAAAAAAAACCCTCCTCTATTTAAATAAGTGGCTGTCCTCCAAGACCATCATTAGTATTGTCTTAGGTACATTTGTTCAGTGAGATGATCCAAAGGCACTCCATAGTCCAGGCATACAGCCAGGTATACACCTGGGTCTTTAGCCTCAGAGGCTGAGCTCAGCATTTAGGAAGCCAGGACCAGGCAGTATTCCTTTGGACTTCTCACAACCATGGTAGGGCTGGCTGGCATTCATCTTGGCAATATACTCTCAGTTAGAGTAACATCACTACATAAGATAGATGGACAACTGTTTGAGTTTTGCCAGGGAACTGGGGGAAACCTTGCATAACCTCAGAAATCCTTTCCCCTCTCTGTGGTTCCACTCTTATCAGAGCCCCTGTATCCTGCAACGCTAAACCATTGTCAATAGCCACACCACAATGAACAACAGGCTTGTCCTTTTGCCTGGTCACACACATACCTGTGGGCACAGCAGGATCCAACATCGGCTTTTCCCAAGTATTAATTTGCTCCCAGGTAAATCCATTGGTCCCCAGAGCGACACTGTAGCCACAGCTGCTGTAGTGTTCATCAAATGAGCAACCACCTGAGGACATAAGAAAGATGAATAAATATATCGATGATTCCTTTCATTACTTCTGTCTCCCTGTTACCTTGTCTGCAGAGCAAGGCATCTTAAATTCTGGGAAAAGAAAAAAAATACAGGCAAATAAGGTTTTTATATTTGTTCTAGATACACCTGGGAAAGGCACTGGGAGCTGGTCTGCTTGTTTTAAAACTTTTATTTTTTTTAACAGTGTTGTCATTACTAAGACAAGTCCCACTGATTTCAGTCTTGGTCCTTGGGAAGCTAAGCAGTAATCACTCATTCTAAGCATGAGCGATGAGTGCAAGGTACGGACATCATAATTGCTTCTTGCAATATGGCCCTGGAGAAACAGATGCTTACAAAAGACTGTTTTCTGAGGGGAATTATGTTTAAAATGAATTTAAATGTATCACAACCAATATATAAGATAGCTGGTTCATTTCCCCCTTAAGTTTTAAAACCTCTCCCTTTAAAGGTGGGAGGCATCAGGGAAGAGCAGGCGGAGGCCAGTCTTAAGAGGCAGGAAACTTGGTTTCAAACTCTACCTCTCCCAGGCACACAGCCCTGGGCAAGTCACTCTGAGGCAGTTAATTGGCATAGTGGAGAAAGAGAAAGTCTTGTAGTCACAAGGATCTGAGTTCAAATCTTGTCTCAATCACTTACTAGCTATATGGGCCTGGGTAAGTCACTTAAGCACTCTATGCCTCAGTCTCCTTATTTGTAGGATGGGGATAATAATAGCACCTACCACACAGGGTTGTGTAAAGTTTAAATGAGATACTATTTGTAAAGTGTTTCGTAGACTTTAAAAAACTTTATAAATACTACTACTGCTGCTGCTGCTACTACTACTACTACTACTACTACTATTGGTAGAGAGAGTTTCCATACCGAGAGTTCCCTGTATCCATGAAATCACAGGTCCAGACTCTTTCACTGAATTTTCAATCCCTTATAATTTATGCATTTGTAACAATTTAATCAAATTAGTTCTGACAAGTTCTTATTAAGCATATACTTTGTGCCTAACACCATGAGAGGCACCATGTAAAATACAAATTATTGTAACAACAATAATAAAAACAGCTAATATTTATATAGTCCCTTACTATGTGGCAGGTACTATGTTAAGTGCTTTACAATTGTTATCTCCTTTGCTCCTCACAACAACCCTGGGAGGTAGGTACCATTATTAACCTCATTTCACAAATGAAACTAAGACAAAAATAAATTATGTGACTTGTCCAAGGTCATATAGTTAGTAAGTGTCTGACCTGGATTTGATCTCAGGTTGTCCTAATGCTGGCACTCTATCCAATGTATCACCTAGCTGCTAATAGTTCAGATGGAGTGGTTAATAAAGGGTCCATAAAAGAAATGATACTTGGACCATGGCCTGTAGTAAGCTAAATATTCTATGATGTGGAGGTAAGGAAGGCATGCATGCCAAGGACGGTAGATAGCCTGTGCAAAGTCGGAAAAACATCTTCTGGAACAGAGCACATATAAAGGGGAATTTGATGATCTTCCAGCTGTTTGAGGAAAGCACTTCAGCTGTAGGACATGTCAGTGCTGAGAAAATTCAGGTTAGCCTATTTTCTTGATCAATAAAAGCCAAAAAATAAATAAATAAAGACCCAGTCATTCAATGTATCAAGAGGATCGTGGGGGAAATAACAGTTATGTGGAGCTGGCAGAAGAGTAGACGGAAGGAAGCCTTGATGAACAAAAAACCTACTCAAAAGAAACTTCTCCTTGAGAATTATGAATCACTCTAACCAAAAGTGGGATCAAAACTACCAAAATATCAACTGAGCAAAAGCTCACATTCCTGGCTTGTACAGGTGAAACTTGAGCAGAAGGAGGCCTTGAAGAAGGAGGGAGCCACAAAATGAATGTGTTCTCTCTGTGATGATCCAAAGCAGAAGCATCAGGCAAGAATGACAGAAAGCACTTGAGCTTTCCAGAATATCCTCTGAAAATAGGAACAGCACAGCCACAAGTACAAGTTACAAATTAACACAATGCTTCAGAATCTACAGACTAAAGATATGGCTGATCAAAGACAGCATGGCTCTGCAGTCAGGATGTCATACATATATGACCTTACATAAGTCATTTGACTTCCTTGGGACTCATTTGTAAAATTAAAGAATTGCATCTATGATCCTGTAATAAAATTGGCCCCAAAAGAGAGGAAACACAGGGATAGGCCTGGATCCTGGCTATTTCCTATGAAAACCTGTGCTCTGGCAGGGGCTGAGGCTACACTTCAGCCACACTCAGAAACATGTGTGCAAAATAGGGAAGGACTTTATTCCTTGGGCACTGAATCTGGAAGACTAGCCCACTGTCCGCACCTGACCATTTCTGACTTTCTCTCCCTCCTCACCATACATCGCAGGGAGAGAAAGCTCCATGCTACTTGATTCAGAGAGAAAGAAGACAGAGCCAGAAATGCAAGTCAGTAGTTTTAAAATTGGAGGGGACCAGCACCTCCTGGTTCAGCGGTGAATCTTCCCTGACACAAGGGCACTGTTATAGGGTAGACATGTGCGAGCCGAAGGAATGTGGAGGGTTTGCTGTATTGTTCCAAGGTGCCAAATCTTGTCCCAGAAGGTCAGGTACTGCATTCCAAGGGTAGTGCCCCAGCCATAACACATGTCACTAGAAGTTGACAGGACTCAGGTCTGTAGCCAAACAAGCTCCATGGGCTGGCCTGTTACATTATGATTCCCTGAATACATCAGTATAAGTGTAGCCTTAGAGGTACAAGAAGAGGGGAACAATGTCTGAATTCAAATATCATTAACTAGAATGAAACCAAACCAGCGGACTGTTTCTTTTCTCCCTCTTTTTGTCTCCCTCAAGTTCTACTGTCAACACTGGGTAAGAAAGAAATGATTATCAAAATGATGATAAATGACATTTTATAGTGTTTTAACATTTGCAAAGTGATTTGCACATTATCTCATTTCATCCTGATAACAACTCTATGACTAGGTTCTAGAGGTATTTTATTCCTCATATGTCAAATAAGAAAACTGAGGCCCAAGCCAGTTAAGTGGCTTCTCCAAGGTCACATAGGTCACAAGAGTCAGAGGCAAGGTTTAAACTCAGGTCTCCTGACTTCAAATCCTGTATTCTTTCTATAGGCTACTTTTCATTGTCCATTTCCCCCAAATAATGAGGTTTGATAAATGTGACCTGATGTTAATGATCTTTTTCAGCAGCCCTCTACATTCTGACCTTTCTTTGTTCAAGTCTCTGAGCAGACTTGAAGATGCCAAGTGAGAGTTGAAAAACTCTGGATTTGGAGTTGGATGACTGGGGTTGGAATCCTGTTTTAGCTACTTCCTGCTTCTAGAACTTTGAGTGAGTTACTTTTCTGGGCTGCGTCTTTCTCATTCTATAAAACAAGAAGGTTAGATCTCATGATATCTGAGATTCCTTCCAGCTCTAAATTCTACACACCTAGGAAGGTAAATGTTAACGTGCTCTTCAAAGTCGAGATCCTGGACTTCTGCTAACATCAATCCCTTTGTTCTTGTATACTTAAAGACACATTCCTTGACTATGTCAACTACCTGCTGAATTATTCTCTGACTTACTAGTACCACTGTAAGGCTGACACAGTAATTCTATCAGAAAATAGGTGTAACATTTTGCCCCAATAGTTAGTTCATTCTGGATGAATGAATTTAAGAGTCTGCATTATCAGTTGAAAGGACTCTTCTATTATTATTGGTGGAATTTGACTATATATAATATTTTTTGATACTACAAAATTGTAATGATGAGATCTTTGGAAGGCTCATTCTATAAAGGGAATGAGGAAAGGTGGAACACCTGATTGAGAGGGCACAGAGAACCTGAGGACATGAGCTGGTAATCTGAGCAAAGAAAAATGAGATCAGTCACTGGGCTCTGGGTATGTCACAAATATCTGTGCTCTGCAAGTGAGTCAAACACCATGAAGATGATCTGATATTCCCCCAAACCACAATCTTTTACCTCCTCCCCTACAGCAGTTCTTTCTGATTACTATTTCTGCCATAGGCACCAGCATTCAGCCCTTTCTCCCATGTTCAAAGTCTTGTGATTATCCTTGACTGTTCCATCTCTAACACTTCTCAAATCTAATTCGTTAGAACTCCTATTGATTCAACCTCCAACAACATTTCTCACACCCCATACCCCTCCCATCTAGACTTCCGTGAGAATTTCCTAAGAGATCTTTCAACTTCCACTTTTTCCTAGCTACAATCAACACTTCATGTCAATGTCAAAAAAAAAAACCAAAAAACTTTCCAAACTATCTGATCATGCCACTCAAAAACTTTCAGTGGCCCCTAGAAACTAAGAAGTAAAATTCAGACTGTTCCATCTGAAAGTCAAGACCCTCTAAAATATGTCATGATCTTACATTTCTACTGTTATCTTGTATTACTATCCTTTAAACACTCTATGCTCCAACTGAATTGGTCTGCACTTTTTCTTCCAGACACTACATTTAGCATTTAACTTCCCATAGCTCTGTTTAGACTGTTGTTTTTGCCTGGCAAGTTCTGCCTGTGTCTACTTACCTACTGTATTCACACTCATTTGCATTTATTTACTTATTTGTTCATTAGATGTAACTCAAATTCTACTCTCTTCTTTTTTTTAATATAAATATTTTATTTTCCCCTAATTACATGTTAAAATCATTTTTTTAACATTTAAAACATTTTTTTGAGTTCCAAATTCTGTTCCTCCGTCCCTTCTTTCCTTCCCCCCTCCCTGAGATGGTATGCAATGAGATATAGTTTATACATGTGCAAGCATGCAAAATATTTCCATATTAGCCATTTTGTGTAAGAAGACTCAAATAAATAATAAGAAGAAAGAAAGGAAGGAAGGAAGGAAGGAAGGAAGGAAGGAAGGAAGGAAGGAAGGAAGGAAGGAAGGAAGGAAGGAAGGAAGGGAGGGAGGGAGGAAGGAAGGGAGGGAGGGAGGAAGGAAGGAAGGAAGGAAGGAAGGAAGGAAGGAAGGAAGGAAGGAAGGAAGGAAGGAAGGAAGGAAGGAAGGAAGGAAGGAAAGAAGGAAGGAAGAGGAAAGAAAGAAAAAGAAAAGGAAGGAAGGAAGGAAAAAAGAAAGAGGGAAAGTAGCATGCTTCAGTCTGCATTTTCCGGAGGTGGATAGCATACTTCATCGTGAGTCCTTGGGGATTGTCTTGGACCATTGTACTGCTGAGAAGAGCCAAGTCACTCACAGGTTACTCTCTTCTTTATGAAGCAAGCCTATCCTGGGTTACCCCATCTATCACCAAATTACTGAAAACCTTCTTCATCAACCAAAAATAATAGGATTCCAAATGTACAAGGATCTCAGAGGTCATTGTGTTCAACATGAATGTCTTCCATGGTCACTGGATTCAGATGGCTCTGGAGGAAAGTGAGGCTGGTCACCTTGCACAGCCCTCCGTCACTCAAAACAAAGTCAAGTGCAAGTCATGTCATCATTTCTCTGATGGCATGGTCTTCTTTGGCAACGAAGGATGAACACAACTTCCACGCTGTTTCTGATGACTTTGCATCCAACCTTTGTTTGAGACTCTCCATGACAGGAAGGGATCTGAAGACCTCCTGAGTCAGACCATTCCACTATGGGATGTCTCTATATGTTAAGATTCTCTTTGCATCCAGTCTACACATGCTGACTATAAGCAAATTGTGAAAGCAATAGACTGAAGGGTGGAGAAATTATGGTTTTCTCTAGAGGAGGAATCACCCAATATTGATCAAAAGAGTCACCGAACTGGAGAAGTGGAAGGAACTGGTAGCCACTTAATCTCGTCCTACTCAGCAAATTTCAATGGCTCCCTATCCCAGAATGAAATAGAAAATCTTGTTTGGCTTTTAAAGCTCTTCACAACCTGGCTCCTTCCTACTTTTTTCATTTTTTTATACTTTACTTCTTTTCAAAATATCTTCAATCTAGCTTCGCAGGCTATTCCTTATATATGGCATTCCGTCTCTTGACTCCATGCATATACAGTGAGGTTGCTAGGTGGTATAGTGGGAAGAATGCTGGATGTGGAAGCCAGGAAGTCCTAAGTTCAAATCTGTCCTCAGACATTTACCAGCTGTGTGAATCTGGGAAAATCACTTAACCTCCCTATGCCTCAGTTTCCTCATCTGTAAAATAAGGATAATAATAACACACAATTCCTAGGATTGTTGTGAGGATAAAATGAGAATGAATATTTGTAAAGCATTTTTCAAACCTTAAAGTGACATATCTTAGTTGTTGTTATCATCATCATCATCATCACAAAAGTGACATACTATAGTGGAAAAGTCACTGGGATTGGAAATAGGAAATAGTAATTGATAACATGTATGTAAATTTTACAAAGTGCTTTATCACATGTTTAAAGTGCTTAGCAGTAGTAGCAGTGCTTAATAAATTCATGTTTCCTTCCTTCTCCTGACTTCATCCCTTTATCCCCACTTCTCACATGGTTTGATTTGATTCTCATTAAAATCCTATAAGGTAGGTACCATCTCCATTTTATAGATGAAAAAAACCAGGAGAGGTAGGTGAAGTGGCACAGTGGAGTCAGGAGAAGCTGAGTTCAAATTCAGCCTCAGACACTTACTAGCCATGAGTCCCTGCACAAGTGACTTAACCCTGATTGCAAAAGAAAAGAAAGGAAAAGAAAAGAAAAGAAAAGAAAAGAAAAGAAAAGAAGAGAAAAAGAAGTGAATGACTAATACATGTTCACATCATGAATATATTTCTTGAGGCAGAATCTAAGTGCAGGTCTACCTGAATCTATCCATTGCACCAAGGGCTCCCCACCTAGGTTTTATGAGTATCCCACAAAAGGTACTGGAAGCTTGACAAGGGAGTAAAGGGAATAATTGATAAATAACTGTATTATTCCATTGAAATATTCCAAAAGTACTAGTGCTAAGTGAAGAAAAAATATGGATTGGGATGAAAACAACTTTATCATGCTGAAAAATGTCACATATATCAAATTAAATTTTCTTCAAGAAAATTAGTATCCCTATTTTATTTCTTCTAGAGTTTGCTTGGTAAACTTTGGAATTCATTTTCTTTCAATAAATTACTGAAACAAAATATATGAAGACCAAAAAGAAGTGGGGGCCCCTGTATTACCATATTTCTGTTCCAACACATATATCGAGCTACCTGGACAAGTATTTCCTCCTTTTCTGAGCCTTTATCTCCTCCTTTGTCAAATGGGGAAAATACTTACAAGGCCCCTCTTTCAAGGGCTTGTTTGAGGAAAATGCCATGTTTGCCTTAAAGCACCATAGGAATAGAAGTTGTTTTGACTTGAGCCTCAGACGGATTTCTACTACACAAATGTCTACATTTGAAAAAAAAGATTATAGGACCTTTCATGAGGTCAGGAAATTGCCTCTAGAAAAGCCCTGCCTAACTGGGCCTTCAGACTCTGTTCTCCAGACATTTTTCTCCAGAGAAAATGATGACTTGGCCTGATGCCAAGGCAAGAAGCCCACACTGCTTCTTGTCCAGAGGGAGGGCTCCTCTAGGCATCCACACATACCGAATTCTGCAAGAGCTGTCCATGATTCCAGGGAGCCCTTTGCCTGGCCAAGAGGGCCTAGAAGGCGCCGCTGCTGTCTGCAGCTTAGGCAATACCTCCATTCCACACCCTCCACACACCAATGTCAGGCAAATGAAAGTTTCTGCCATTGCTGGGAGGAAGGAAGAGTGAGAGAGGATGTGTAAGGCATCCCTTAAGAATCAGAACTTTGAGATCTGGATTAGGATCTTCTCATGATAGAGACTAAGTCTTGGGCACTTTGGTACACTGAAGAAGCTAGGTGGCACTGTAGATAGAGCACTGGGGCTGCATTCAGGTTCAAACCAGTCTCAGATATTTCCTAGCTGAGCGACCCAGGGCAAATCACTTAACTTCTGTTTGCCTCAGTTTCCTCAACTGTAAAGTAGGGTAATAATAGTACCTCTTATTGTGAAGACCTAATGAAAAACACATGTTTTTGTAAAGCACATGTTTTAGCACATAGTAGGCACTTGATAAATGCTCATTCTCTTCCTTACTTCCCTTGAGAAATTGCTTCTCTTTTGTGTTTGTGTCCTGGGTCTCCTTTTTCTTTCATTCATTGATTATGATAATATTAGCTCATGTTTAGATAATAACTCACATTTATCTGGGGTTTGAAGTAAGCACATTCCACATAATAGGCCCCCAAGGAAGGGTAAGACCAATGTTTTTATCTGTTTCACAGACAATGAAACTGAGGCTCAGAAGAGTAAGACACTCCCAGATCCAAAGCCAGGTCTCTCCTGACTCCAAGTCTGACACTCTTTCCACTAGGACACATTTCTTTATCAAAGGGATATAAGGACAGGACCTTACTGAAACAGGAAGCTCCCAGATGAGGAAACCCTTTCTACCAATGCAGGGTAGCAGTATCTCTTCAACTTAGAGTCTTGGAAAGGCAAGCACAGGTCATATGGTCAGTATGCACCCAAGTCAGGACTTGAACTCCTTCCATCTTCAGCCCATTGTTCCCAGTTCTTCTCAGTGGGGTCAGACAGAACAAGCTCATCTCTCTTCCCTTGAGTCACTATCCCAGTCACCCCCACCTCGATCTCCTCTTCTTCAAGTTATGCATTTTCAGTTCCTTATACTGTTAATTTCATGGAATGGACTCAAGGCCCTGCATAATCCTGGCTGCTTTCCCTAGCTTAGCCATGTCATTTTAAAACTGGAATACTCAGAACCGAATATGGTGCTCTAGATGTAGCTGAACAGAGAAGAGCAGAAGGGAACTATGCTATTCCTACTTCTGAAAGCTCTACTTCTCAATGTAACCCAAGATCACCGTTGCTGATGTTGAGGTTGACGTTGTTTACTTGTTTCAGGTGTGTCTGACTCTTCATGAGCCTGTTTGGGGTTTTCTTGGAAGAGATACTGGAGTGATTTGCCTTTTCCTTCTCCAGATCATCTTTCACTTGAGGAAAGTGAAGCAAACAGGGTTAAATGACATGACCAGAGTCATACAGCTAGTAAGTGTCTGAGGCTAGACTTGAACTTAGGCCTGACTCTAGGCTCAATGCTCTATGCACTATGGCATCACTGAGCTGCCCAAGAATACATTTTAGCCTCTTTTTTTTGGCTACCACATCACCTGATGAATCATTGTTTGCAGTTCACTAAAAATCTCCATGTCTTTTTTTAAAATAAACTTATGTATAAACATGTCTATTCACACTGTACTTTTGAAGCTAATTTATAGAATACCATCTTTCATCTCTACAGAATTCCATCTTAATAGATTTAGCTCAGTGTTCTAGCCTGCAAAGATCTTTTGTGATCCTGATTCTAATATCCCACATGTTAACTAACCTTCCAAGCTTTATGTAATCTGCAGATTTTATGAGCATGTCATCTATGTCTTTATCCAAGTCATTAATAAAGATGTTCCATAGCCCAGGGCCAAGCACAGATTCCTGGGGCATTCCACTGGAGACCTCTTGCCAAGCTGACAGGGCTATCAATGACTGCTTTCAGTCCAGCCATTCAACCTCTTCCAAATCCACTTAATTCCTATTATCTGTTATTCCACATTTCTCCAAATTTTCCAACAAGAATAGCACAAAATATTTTATCAAATGCTGTGCTAAAACCTCAATTATCTCTTATCTCTGGCACTCCCTCTGATCTTCCAGTTTAGTAACCCAGTCAAAAACTAGAAAACAAGACTCATACAGCCATGACCCATTCTGAATGATGCCCTGTCAGCTATTTGGAAGCATCGCTTCTTTTTCCAGATATTCACTAACCAACTCTTTAACGTTCTGTTTTAGAATTTCCAAGGAATTAAAGATGAGCTCAGTGGTCTAGAGTGTACAGACTTCAGTCAGTACCTTCATTCTTTTGTGCAAGTTGAGCCAGTATCGGCTTCTATGTTGTCCCACAGTCCTTCACAAATCACTGATAGAAATTAAATTAAAAAAAAAAATCTTAGTCAGGCTATCTATGTATCTATTGTTGACTAAGAGTTGACCATCAAATCTGCCTTTTATCTTAGTATCTGAGGATAGATAGAGCTAGTTCTTCAAGACCAGGTAACTCGAATTTATCCAAGGCAACTGGGCACTCCCTTACCATATTTCCTTACCTATCTGCGTTACCAAATCCCTCTCAGGCATTTTCATACTATCATTTCAACTGCAAAGGTCATCCTCTTTGATAGAGGAAACAGATGTGAAATATGAACTGAAACCGCTGCATCTTCTCTCTGTTGTCAGTTATTCTCCTGCCACCCCATCCAAATAGCAGTACTGCCCCCACTTTGATCTGTCTCTTTGTCTCAGTGCATTTTAAAAAGACATCTTTTTCTGTCCTTCCTTTCCCTCCCCAGCCTCCACTTAGTCCAAGCTTTGGCCCTCTGGACACTATGTTTACAGGACTCTGCCAGGCTTTTCTAGTCCTTCTCTGTTACCTGGACCTTGCCTGCCTTTTCCACGATATCTTTTTAAAATCTAAATTGATTGGTGAGGTCTCTGAACATCTACATCAATCTCTTCAGACAGTTCCTGTTTTTTTCCTCTTTGTGCCTGAAGGTTTTTCATTCTTGAAGGTTTTCCCATCCCTCTTGAGCTAGCTTGCCTTGTAGAATTTTAGTCCAAAATTAACAGGGCAGCTGTATGAGGACTGATTTGCAAGAGAAAATGAGTCAATATAAGGGAGTTAGAAGGTTATTGCAATAGTCCAGGCAGGTGGTGATAAGGTCTGTCTTAGTGTAGGCAGCTAGGTGGTATGGTGGATAGAGTGCTGGGCCTAGAGTCAGAAAGACATCTTCCTGAGTTCAAATCTGGCCTCAGACACATACTAGCTGTGTGATCCTGGGCAAGTTTGCCTTAGTTTCCTCATCTGTAAAATGAACTGTAGAAGGAAATGGCAAACCACTCCAGTATCTTTGCAAAACTACAACAACAAATAAACCAAGTGGAATCACACAGAGTCAGAGGACTGAAAAACAACTGAATTAGCATAGTGACAATTAGAATAGAGAGGAAGGGAACTGAACTTTTGATCAAGTTTCTTTCTCAAAACAAGAGAAATCGCCACTCTGATAACTCTTGACAACACTATACATAGGAAGAGTGTTGAATTTAGAGTAAGAAGACCTGGACTTGAACCTTAGGTCTTTTAGAGTGTGTATGTTCATGCATGCGTGTGTGTGTGTGTGTGTGTGTGTGTGTGCATGCACACTTCTGTGATTTTAGCCAAGTCTCTTGACTTCTCTGGGCCTCAGTTTCCTTGTCTGTAAAATAAAAGGGCTTCTGAGGTACTTTACAATTCTAAAACCATGAACCAATGACCACAGGCAGTCACTGCTCTCCAGTGACTATTTAGCTCTTTAAAGGAGCTAAAAATAATTCATTTCAGTGCCTCTAACATGACTATCTCTCCCTCAAGACCAGTGAGTCAGACAACAATCATTTATTAAGAACTCACTATGTACCAGGTTCAGTGCTCAGTAATGGGGACATAAAGACAAGCAAAAATAGTCCCTCCCCCATGGAACAGCACCTTTAACCAGGGAGTCAATATGTAAATAAATGTGTGCATGAAAAATATATACAGAGCAGATGGGAGATAAGCTCAAAGGGAAAGTACTGGAAGCTAGAGGAATTACTATAATAAAAGGAAAGTTAGCAGACTCAGAATCTTCCTCCTGCATAACTCCATGTGAAGTCACCAAGCCCACCAAGTAAGGTTTTGTTGAAGAAGGAGCAGCCCTCGACTGCTTGGTACAGTCCCCTAACAATGGACAGAGCCACAGCCTGGGAGTCAGGAAACCAGAGCACGATACCGCTTTTGCTACTGTCTCACCCTGGACAGGTCCCTTTCCCTTTCTGGACTTCAGTTTGCCCACCAACAGAAAGAGGCGGGTTGGACTGGAAAACCTCCAAGGTCTCTTCCAGCTCTGATATTTTACATGCTCTGAGTTCCGATATTCTGTAATTCAAAATCCCTTCACCTCCTTAGTATCTTTTTCTCCCACATAAAATGAAGAAGGTGGGCTCCGTGGTCTAAGGCCTCTTCCAGCTGTATTATGATCCTCCTCTTTCTTGCCCAGCTGGAACATGAACAATAATGACCTCTCCCTCCCCAAACCACAGGCAGCAAGGCATGGGGCCAGCCCTGTGGACTTGCCATGGGTCATAGCCACATGGCTAATGGCTTATGGAGAAAGGAGGAAATAACAATGCCGCTGCTCACTGGAGTAAGGCTAATTAATTTTGATCGCAGCCTATCATCATAGCATAGACTTGCCCCCGGATTAAATGTAAACCAGCCTTGCATAAATTGAATGACTTCTTTGAATATGTAATTGAACTCGCAGAAGTGTGTGCCAGGGGGGCGTTTAAATAAGTGCACAAATATGATAAAAAGGAGTTCACGCCATTATAGCTAACTCAGTAAGCAAAAATAATGGCAAGGCGCGTTCCAATTAGCGTTTGATTTATTTACTTTAACAAATCCAATTAGTAGGATGTTTTATAAAGTCATCCAATGTCAAATACTCCTGAACTCGCCAGATAGGAACAATGTTTCTGATCAGCAAATAAAATTAAAAATAAAAGCGCTTCAAGCAGAGGATAGTTCATAATAAATAAAGTCTTGGCTCAATGTCAACTCAGGCATTCCCTAAAGGCTAAAGAAAAGTGAGGCTAAGTATCCACTACAATTCTTTCCTTTGGAGAGGAATATAGTTCCAATCCAAAAGAATCCAACCAGCATTTAAGTACCCATTGTGGGGCCATGCACTGTAGACACAAAGACAAAAATTAAAAAATAGGCCCTATCCTCAAGGAACTAAAATATTCTGGGGAGGGGGTGGGTAGAGAGGGTACAACATGAAAACAGATAAATATATTTATAATTATTTGAGGAGAGAGACAGTACGAATATCAGATGAAATCAGGAAAGTCTTCCTGTAGGAGCTGGCAAAAAGATAATTCATCTCATTGTACGCAGTTTTTTTAAATGGAAGTAAAGGTTGAAACAATGAGAATTACGTTCAAGCAGAAAGATGTATATACCATAGTGAAGTTTTCTCAAACAGGCATTTTTTTCTTTTTAGGGTTTGTTTTTCGCTATTGTTCTATTTTGATTTGTTCAAAGACAGGGAAGCAAGGTCCTATGTTGGGAAAAGATCTAGCATGGGAATCAGGGAATGTGGGTTCTAGTACCACTTCTGTCGCTAACTGGATGTGTGACCTTGAGCAAGTAGTATTCATTCATTCATATCCTCTCTCTGTCTCTGTCTGTCTGTCTTTATCTTTCTCTCTCTCTTTCTCTCTGTCTCTCTCTCTCTGTCTCTCTCTGTCTCTCTGTCTCTCTCTCTGTCTCTCTGTCTCTCTCTCTCTGTCTCTCTGTCTCTCTCTCTCTCTCTCTCTCTCTCTCTCTCTCTCTCCCCCCCCCCCCTTTTTTCTCTCAGGTTTAGCTTTGTTTCCTTTTCTTTCTGAAAAAGTGAGCCTAGATGACTTTGTTGGTCCCTTCCCAGTAAATACTGTACTTTATCCCTAAAATCACTGACTCTCAAAGTTATCTCTACAAACTTATGGAAAAAAATTGTGTTTTCATACCACCAAGGGCAAAGAATTCACTGGAACTGTGGAAAGACAGAGATGTAAACACACTCTTGCACATCACCCTGTGAGGTGGCTAAGATCCTAACAGTCCCACCTTCAAATCAAGATGGTTTGGAGATTTTCATCAATACCTTACAAACTGGCAAAGCTGAAAAACGTGGAAAATGGTTAGTGGAGTTGTGGAAAGAAGGGCATGCTGATGACAGAGTTGTGAAATTCATTCAGTTACTCTGGAAAGCAATTTGGAATTATTCAAAGAAAATAATGAAAATGTTCACAGTCTTAGACCCAGAGATTTCATTGCTGTACCCCCAAGGGTATCAAAAACAAAAAGCAAGGACCCATAAACAACAAAATAGTTCTAGCATCACTTTTTTCTACTTGTATCCACAGTGCCTAGCAGAGTGTCTGGCACATAGTAGGCAATTAATCAATATTTGATTAATTAATTGTTAAGAAAGAACTGGGAACAAAGTACGTATGCAAGATTGTAAAATGGCCAAACCAATTGTGAATATCAAGTAATTAATTTTACTAAGAAATATGAATATGAATATAAAGAAGCACAAGAAGATAAATGAATTAATGTCAGGGGGAGTAAGGGGATGAGGAAAACAATATATACTCCAAAACAAGGTGAACGCAAAGAATAGTAGCAAAGCAGCCAAAACAGGATGTTGTGAAATTGACCCCAAAGAAGAGACAGAAGAATGCATCCCCTCCCTTCTTTGCTGAAACAGAGCACAACAGGTGCCAGATATTTCTTATAACGTTGGGCTTGGTTAGTTAGATGTCTTAGCTAGATTTTTGGTTTGTTTTGAGTAGTTTTTTATTCTTTGTAAAAAAAAAAAAAAAGGATGGCTTAGGGAGAGACAGATTGGGATAGTCAAAAATGAAGTAGCATAAAAAATAAAAATGTGAGGCAGCATGATATAGAACGCATCTCAGATGAGATAAAATCTGTAGAGTGCTTAGCAAGGTGCCTAGCACACAACAGATGCATAATAAATGCACCATGAATAAATAAATAAAATGCACCATAATAAATAAATAATAAAAGTCAGGGAAACTTGTCTTCCAGTCCCAACTCAAAGATAATCTTTGGCTGTGTGACCTAGGACAACTCATTTAACTTCTCAGTGCTACAGACACCATAGAAAAGATAGCCACCTCCATTAGTAGAAGTTTCCTCAGCTGAGGATATTGCAGTTATAAATCCAGACCCTATCCCTATAAAAACAAAATCTGTCAATAAAAATTGAAGAAAGGGAAATAAAGGAACCCACTACTTCAAGCCTATGGAGGACCAGGTGGGGAGAGTCTAAAATATACCAGGGGTTAGAAGTCTTCCACTCAACCTTCACTAAGGCAAAATGAGCATACAAAGGCCAAGTCTGGCTTGAGAGAACTCTCAGTGACAGATTCCTATTCGTTCAATGCTGGTCACATTTTGGCCCCACAAAAAAATAAATAAATAAAAATCTGGTCTCCATTAGAAAGAGTAACTTCCATCCCAGTTTTAAATGACCCTGCCCTACATCTGTTTCAGCTGTTTTCCTGGGATGGCGGGGGACCTTTCCCCAGCTCTCAGGCAATAAAGCATCATTCTCCAAATGGCAGACGACACTTTGAAGCTAGGCTGAGTGACCAGACTCATTCCTTTCACACGGCACGACATTCCCTACTCCAAGGCCATAGGCCAATTGAGAGGGGAGAGGGAGGGAAAGAGATCAGACTGCAGAGGAAAATGAGATTTCAGGCCAGAGGCAGATGCTATGGTTCACCCTGGCAAGCAGGGGAAGATGATGAAGGAGCCTGTCTGTGGGACCAGGAAAGAGCTCTCTCCTTGTCCAGCAGGGACACACAAAACAGCCTAGCTAATGAGGGGAGGGAGGTGGTGTGGCAAGGAGACAGATTCACTTTTAGCTGAAGCCATCTAATAGCATCTCCAGTGAGAGGTAAGCTACCATTGGCCCTCTCCCTCCCTCAGGACTGCTATGATCCATCTTCACCCACAGCAGTCTTTCCCCACCCCTTGAGACAGCTAGGGAGAAAGTGACATTTCAAAAGCATACCTAATCAAGAAAATCCGTACTCCTCTCCCTCACTCCCTTTCCCCACTCTCCCCCCGCCCCCATCTCCTGTCTCCTCTATCAGTGACAGCTTAGTCTTGGTTTTGGTTTGGGAACCAGATCTGGGATTTCATTGGTATACCCAAGTGCTATGCAAGAAATTCCCTCTACCAAGGCAGATCAAAGAGATGCCTGGGGCACTAACAGGTTAAGTGATTTGTCCAGGATCACGTATCCAGAAAGTTTCAGAGACAGGATTTAAACTCAGGCCTTCCTGATTTGGAGTTCAGTCAGCTCTCTATTTAAAATGCCAAAGGGTTTATTAGTGGTTAATGTTCAGATTCCTGTTTTGCGTTTAAAGCCCTTTATAATCTGGCTCCAACCAATCCTTCCTGGCTGATTATACATTATTCCTCTTTGTACATTCTATTTTCAAGACAAACTGGCCTACATTCTACATACATGTCTTTTCATCTACCACTCTGAGCCTTGGCACAAACTTTTTTCTCATGTCTTCACTCCTTATTTCCACCTCTCAGAAACCTTAATGGATTTCAAGGTGTAGCTCAAGTACCACCTTCTGGAGGAGTCTTTTCTTGATTCCTCAGTTTTTAATAAACATCCCTCTCAACACTCAAGTAAGTTTGTATTTATTTTTCATGAATTTTCCATTTTCTTATATGTGTATAGATTGCCCCCACCTCCAGCAGAACACAAACTACACAGCTAAGTGGCACCATGGACAGAGTGTTGGACCTAGAATTAGGAAAACCTGAGTTCAAATCTGGCCTCAGACATTGAAAATAATAATAGTGCCTACCTCCCAAGGTTATTGTGAGGATAAAATGAGACAATATTTGTAAAGTACTCTGCAAACATTAAGGTGCTATATAAGTGCTAGATATTATAATCTGTTATATTTCATTATATTATATTATTCATGTTATATTATTACATGACAGCAGGAGTTGCTTTTTTAATTTTTATCACTCTATCATGTAGTACAATACCTGGTACATACTAGGTGCATAATAAATGCTTATTAAATTGAACTAAATTTGAAGTAGCATTGTTCAGTGGAAAAAACTCTGGAGTAGGAGACAAGATCTAGGATTCAGGCCTAGCTCTGGCATTTACTAGCAATGGATCTTCTTGACCCAATTTCCTCATCTATTCAGTTATGAGTAGAAGGCCTTTATGTTATATTTTACATCTAAGTGTCTATAATTCCATGAGATAATAATCTTGGATTTACTCATCTTACAGAGCTGTTATGAGGACCAAATGACAGAGCATACACGAAAAGGTTTAGTAAACTCTAAAGAATTATATACCATTATAAAAAATCACTGACTAAACTAAACCCAAGGTCTGTGGGAAGAGAAAAGGAGACAGAGAGAGACAGAGACAGAGACAGAGATAGAGACAGAAACAGGGAGATAGAGACAGACAGAGACAGAGACAGAGAGACGGAGGGAGGGAGGGAGGAAGGAAGGAACTTTAGAATATAAGGAAAGGCTCAAAGTCTCCGTCCTCCAACTAGGTGATTGGCTCAAACGAATTTGAAATGAGAATTCAGTTCCAGGATTCCAGGATTGCTGTGAGTTGTCCTGGACACAGATCTCTGAAGATTTCAGACCACTATGTATTTCCCGATTGACCTAATTGACCAGAGGATTGCCATAGACACAATTTACCTGTATTTAAGTGAGGCATTTGGAAAAGTCTTACTCTACCCTTGTGGATGAGTGAAAAGGAAGGGAAGTAGTTAGTACCATTAAATTACTTCAGAGCTATGTGGATGACCAGGCCCAAAGAGTAGTCACTGACAGATCAATGTTAATCTGGAGGGAAGCATGATCTCAGGTCTGAACTGTCCAAGATTTTAAACCAGCGTCCGAGATGAAAGGCAGTGTGGTGTCTCAATGTGTCCTTGAAGTCATGAAGACAAGGGTGTAAGTACTATGTCTGACACATGTTGACTGTATGACCCTTAGCAAATCAATTACCATCTCATCTTTAGGAAATTTAAGACTATTAGATGCAGAATAAATACCTTCATTAGCAGAGGGAGTTTTCTAACCCAGGAATTCCCTGTACTAATGAAATTCTATATAGGGCCAGTCCCCATCTTCTCTCTTATACAAATGCATAGACAATGAATTTGCAGATGACAAAAAAAGTAGGAGAGAAGGTTAATATATTAGATAATAGAATCAGGATCTGAATACATTTTTATAGTCTAGAACATGACAAAATCTATTAAGACTAAGGAGACACTTAAGTCTCACACTTGAGTAAAAACAATTCTGCTTCAAAAATTCAAAATGGGGGAGAAATGGCTAATATTTTGACTGAAAACAGTGAGGGGTTTAGTGGGCTATAAGCTCAATAGAAATAGAACATGGCAGCCTCCCCAAAAGTGAATGTCATCTTGAGCTGCATTAATAGCACAAAAGTGTCCAGATTAAGAGAACTGATGGTCCTGCTGTACATTCTCATGGTCAGGCTTCATCTGTTCTAGACATCACGTTTTAGGAAGAATGCTAAAAAGCTAAAGTTTCCCAAGAGTGACTAAAATGATGAAGGAACTCAAAGTCATGCCATATGAGTATCATTTGAAGGATCTTGGGGACTTTTAGCCTAGAGAAAGGAAGGTTGGGGGTTGAGGGAAGGGAGCTGAAATCCTCCAGTATTTCAATGACAATATTTCAAAGAGGGATTACACTTTTTCTGCTTATCCCCAGAGAGCTAAACTAGAAAGCAGAGTGAACTATGCAGAGAGGAAAATTCCAAATTGACAAAAAGAAAAAACTTCCTAACAATCAAAGCTATTCCAAAGAGAAATGAATGGCCTAGATTGGGGTGGTGAACCTGCAGCCTTGAGGCCACATATGGCCCTCTAGGTCCTCAAGTGTGGCCCTTTGACTGAATCCAAAGTTCACAGAACAAATCTCCTTAATAAAAGAATTTGTTCTGTAAAATTTGGATTCTTTCAAAAGTTTGCACCCAAGGACCTAGAAGGCCGCATGTGACCTCAAGACAACAGGTTCCCCATCCCTAGTAGATCATGAGGGAGTAAGTTCTCCATCACAAGAGATCTTCAAGCAGAAATGAGATAACCATCTGTTGGGGCCCTTAAGTTCCCTTATAGGGCTGAGCTAGCGTAATGGTATCAAGCAATCGATCTCAAAGGACTAAGAGTTAGGAAGACACAGGACTGCTTTTACCCATGAAGAGGACCCTTCCAATACTAAGGCTAGATACCAGGTTTCTAAAATAGGCCATTAACACTGTGGGGCAGTACCGCATGGCAAGAGAGGAGGAAATGTCATTTCAGTAAGCCCTAGTGTCACAAAGAAAAAAAATACATTCTTTTCTAAGATACAGCACTCAAGGAGAACACCTTATCTTAAAACTTATTATCAGGCCAACATGGTATAGTGGCTAAAGTGCTGGACTTGGAATCAGAAAGACCTGGGTTCAGGTCATGCCAGTAACACTTGATAGCTATATGATCATATTGAGAGCCCCTAACTTATAGCTTCAGTTTTCTCATCTCTAAAGTAGGGCTAATAAGCCCTATAGTACCTTCCTCAGAGGACTGCTGTGTCATTCAAATGAGATTGGGACTGAGCCTGGGGTTTTACTGATTATAAGGAACTCCCAAGTGAAGAAATTCATTCTATCAATGCAAGTTGGTAGCTTCTCTGCAACTTATATAGTCTTTGAAAGTTGCCTAGAGCACTTAGAGGTTTTATGAGTTGCTCAGGATCTCACAACCAATATTGGATAGAGAGCTATTGTTAACATAAGGATGATACGGGTTCCAGTGTTGCCTTTGACTTATACTTATTTTTGTGTCCCTAGGCAAATCACTTAAGCTCTTGGTGGACCAAAAAACTTTCTAAGACTATAAAAGGCAGTACAGGAGCCTTTCTGCATTAATAGTGGGTAACTGCTCACAGGGAGTCCCTTATACTAATGAATCATAGGTCCAGTTAAAAAAAAAAAACCTTATTATTAAGAAATGCAGTCAATCTGGATCTGAGTTTGAGTCACGGCTCTGACTCAAACTGTCTGAATATAGAGCAAGTCGTTAAAATTCTATGGGCCTCAGAATCATAAAAGTGATGGGATGGAAGAGGTCATCCATTATATTTATCTGTAAAATGGGGATAATAATACTCATAATACCTATAATTTACAGGATGACTGTGCAGAAAGGATTTTGCAGAATTGAAACTGTTACATGTGGTAAGCTAATATTAAAAAGTATTAGAAGGAAGCCGTTGAAAGCTGTAGTATTCTGAGTTGCCTGAATAGGGAACAGGAAAGGAAAGGGTTGAAAAAAAAACTAGAATTTATCAAGTGAGAAAGTTTATGAGGTATGCTTCAGAAAATTCTAAGGCAAATACTGAGTTTGGGAATATCTTTGGGCCTTACTAACAAAGCACAGAGGCTATCAGAGGTGATCCAAATAGCTTCCTTTCTCTATAACCTTTATGCCTTTTTTAAGACACTTACTCAGAGTAAGCTATTGCATGGGACAAACAAGGAAAGAATCTCATAGGCTAATTGTAAGCCCCTGACAGTTTCTCTTCAATAGTAGAACAAAGATGGTACCCTTGTTGAGAATACAGGCTATTTTTACATGGCTTAGAGCCGGCACTTTTGGAAACAATGGATTTTTATAAAACAGTTTCTCGAAGGACAGAAACTCATGGCAATCTGGGTCAGAATTTTCAAGTTCAAAGCTGCAGAAACCTAAAGAACTCAAAAGAAGAAGGCATTCATTTCTTTGTATGGACCTCTCCAATTTGGCAGTATCTCTGATGGACTTCCAAGGCTCCATTAGCCAGATTAAGAATAACTCATCTGATTATGAAGCACTTCATGTACAAAATCCTACTTGAATATATCTGTATGGTAGATAGGACAGGAATTGTTTCTATCTTTCAGTGAGGTAACTAAAACTAAAAAAAAAAACTTAAATAAATCATCCAAGATTACACAGCTCTAAATGGACAAGGGTCTAGACTCAAACCTAGTTCTTTTTAAAAATATATATTGCTCCCTTATTTTCACATCACTTTTATCTTTGAATGTATCCTTCTCCTTTCCTTCAACCGGAGAAATATCCCTTATAATAAATATTTCAAAGTGAGGGGCGTGGGAGCTGTTTGCAAAATTCCACACTCAGCTGGCAAGCATTTATTAAGCACTTATCGTACTCTGGGCACTGTTCTAAGCCCTGAGGATACAAAGAAAGGGGAGAACTGTTTCCATTGTAATGGGGGATAATCACAGGTAAATAACTAGGCACATACAAGATGTATACAGATACACAGGAAGATAAGCTAACTAGCAGTGGGACAAAGGGGCCAAGAAAAGGCCTCTTGAACAATATAGACAGTTTGACAGGATGGGGTCTATGTTACTGTTATTGATCAAGACCTGTGATTGAGGGTCACTGGCAATAACTCAATATGAGAAACTTGATCCAGAAAAGTCATCACTGTACTCATGACCTCTATGCCATGACAAGTGGCAATGTGGTGTGGTGGGAAGAAGGCTGGAATGGAATTAGAATATTGGGTTCTGCCACTTATCTGTGTGACTTTAGGCAGATCATATACCTTCCCTCTAGAAGCTTCATTTTCTTCATCTATAAATTGAGGGGAACGGAGCGTGGTATATGCTGTCAGATGCAGCCAGTTGGTTAGTTATATTTAACTCTTTTTCTTTTCAAAAGGCTAAGAAATATATCAGTTGAGTCCTATGTTATATGCAGTGTTCCAATCTTAGAGTCTCCCACTTTTGCATAGGAGACAAAAAGATACATTTTTATCTCTTCTTCAAGGCTAAACTTATCCCTTATTAATTAGAGTCCTGTTTGATTTATTTTTGCCCTCCCTTGTGTTATATTTCTTTCTTGGTTCTGCTTACTTCACTCTGCCTCAGTTCAGATAAGTCTACCTCTGTTTCTCTTTCAGTCGTCATTTTTAAGACTCAAAGGTAGTTGGGTTTTTTTTATGATTCCAAGTCCAATATTATATCTGCTATATTACATAATCTATCTGTTGTCTAGGTCTGACTAACAGATCACCCTCCTTTTGGTTCTACAAAGGTGAAATGTACTTTCTACAAGAATTCATCTTGGAGATAAATTCTTGTAGTACCTCTTATCAAGTCATCAAGAAATAGGCCTGGCAGTTTTCAGAAGAATAGATCAAAGCTATCAATGGTCATATGGAAAAAAATGCTCGAAATCACTACTGATTAGAGAAATCTAAATTAAAATTGCTCTGAATTACCAATTTACATTTACTGGATTGACTAACGTAACAGAAAAGCAAAATGAAAAATGCAAAAGGAGATGTGGCAAAATAGAGATGCTAATGCACTATTGGTAGAATTGTTAACTAGTTGAATCTTTCTGGAGAACAATTTGGAACTGTGCCCAAAGAGCTAAAGGGACTATAATATCCTTTGAACCATCAATACCAGTATTAGGTCTGTATCTCAAAGAGATCAAAGAAAAACGAAAAGGACCTATTTGCATAAAAATATTTATATCAGCTCTTTTTATGGTGATATGTAAAGTTATGATAAAGAACTGAAAGTTGAAAGGATGTCCATTAATTGGGGAATTGCTGAGCAAGTTGTGGTGTGTAATTGTGATGAAATACTATTGTGCTATAAAAAATGATGAGAAGAATGACTTCAGAAAGGCCAAGACTTATATGAACTAATGCAAAATGAAGTAAGCAGAACAAGAACATTGCACACAGTAGCAGCAATGTTGTACAGATGATCAACTGTGAAAGACTGATCAAAACAGTGATCCAAGACAATTCCAAAGGACTCATAATGAAAAATGCCGTCCACCTGCACAGAGAGAATTGATGAACTCTGAACGCAAAGTGAAGCATACTCTTTTTTTACTTATTTTTATTGTTTTATTTTGTTTGGGTTTTCTTTTGCAATATGGCAAGTATAGAAAAACATTTGGAGGGATCTCATATATATAATCAAAATCAAAGTGTTTGCCTTCTCGGTGAGGATAAAGGAGCAGAAGAGAGGGAAAGAATTTGGAACTTTGAATTTTTTTATTTTATTGTGTAACATTCTTTGATATATAATTGAGAAATATTTAACAAAATAATTTTTTTAATTTTAAAAAGAAATGAGCTTGGAATACAGTAAGAGTTTAATAATTTTTTTGATTGACTATGATCCTAAGAACTCTAATAGAATTTGCTCAGGTCACTTAAAATTCTCCCTGTGTTCCTCCTTTAAGGAACTCTAATAACACTCTGGGCAGCTAGGTAGGACAGTGGATAGAGCACCTGGCCTGGACTCAGGAAGAACTTGAGTTCAAAGCTGGCCTCAGACACCTAGTAACTGTGTGACCTTGGACAAATCACTTAACCCTGTTTGCTTCAGTGTTCTCATCTGAAAATGAGCTGGAGAAGGAAATGGCAAAACTTCTTCAGTTTTTCTGCCAACAAAACCCTAAAGGGGGACAGAAAGAAGTGGACACAAGTGAAAAACAACTAAAAAATTTAGCACCTGGAAAAAGCAAAGCTGTCCCTTCACCCATTTTCTTATCCACTAAAACTTACATTTCAGAATTAGAAATATAGTGAGTATTGGAACTGGGTAAATGTGATTCCTTTACCACTCTGATTGTTTAGAGTAACAAAAATGAGATCCTAAGGAGAATATACCATGTCAGATCATTAGGTAGGTATTGGATTGTGTTTAGTTCCAGGTAACCTAGATTGGCTGAACAATATTTACAATTTTCAAACCATACTGTGGTAGCACACTTTAGGAAGCACATTAATGAGCTAGATCTTGTCCAAAGAAAGGTAACCAGGATGATAAACTCAACACCATGTCATAAAATAAGAATGTCTTAATCAACTAGGAATGTTTTGCCTGGAGACTTGGGAGAGGGGGAACACCACAATAGGACTCAACTATCTGAAGGATTGTCATATAAAAGAAGAGTTAGGTTGTTCAGCTTGATCTCAGAGGGCAGAAATAGGCAAAAGCTGCAGAGAGAAAATAACTACTCCATGTAAGGATAAACCTCACAATTAGCATGTCCTCCAGTCAAGTTAACAAGCATTTATCCACTGTCTATCATGTGCCAGGTATTGTGCTAAATATTGGGGATGCAAAGAAAGTCAAAAATACAAGTCAAGAAAGAGGGGGGAGGATTGGAGGTAGGAAGGAAGAAAGGAAGGAAGGAAGGAAGGAAGGAAGGAAGGAAGGAAGGAAGGAAGGAAGGAAGGAAGGAAGGAAGGAAGGGAGGGAGGGAGGGAGGGAGGGAGGGAGGGAGAGGGAGGGAGAGAGAACACAAAACTCAGCCCCTGCTTTCAAGGAGTTCTAATAAAGAGATCCATCCAAACAACTATATAGAAACAAGATATATACAAAATAAACTAGAGAAAATCTCAGAGGTCAGGCACTGATAGGTAGCTAGAAAGGCTTCCTGCAGGAGATGGGCATTTAGCTGAGATCTGAAGGAAGTCAGGGAAACTAGAAGACAGAGATGAGCAAGAAGAGAGCTCTAGGAATGAGGGGGAACAGCCAGTGAAAATGTCCAGTTGGAAGATAGTGTCATATGAGAGGAGCAACAAGGAACAGAGTATGTGGAGCAGCAAAGGAATAAAGAAATAAGAAATGAAGGAAGGGGCTAGGCTTTGAAGGCACTTAAAGACAAGCAGAAACGGGCTGCCTCCTAAGGTAATCACCCCATCACCGGAGGTCTTCCAGGGAGAGGCTGGATGAACATTTTTCTGGAGTTTCTTTTTCAGTTACAGGTCAGACTAGAGGTCCTCTGAAGTTCTTTCCAACTATGAGATCCTCTGATTCTATAAATATGGAAGCCAAGGAAATACTTAACACTAACTGACGAATATTGACATACACAATTTCTATTAGTAAATTAACTTCTAATTACATACAGTAAAGACTATGATTCAGTAATATCCTATTAAATTTCAACGCACTAGCACCACTGGTTTCCATAAATACCAAGTGGCAATTGTTCATGTAAGATATTTGTTGACTTTTTATCTTATCATAACTACAGTCTGTAATGGGTAACCATTATAAAGTGGTTAAGCTTTGGTAAATATTCCTTTAATTGTCAGCTGGCAGCTCTGAACAGAGGCCTACACAATGTACATTAACTAGGGAGTTCAGGATATTTAAGGACACACAATAAAAAGAAAGACAGCTAAAGCTGTTTAGTCTGAATGCTAACACTAAGTCGATCTTGAAAGAATGACAGATTTCTCCCTGGGGCTTTTGTGTGCATGAGGTTTCAAGAATGACAGTGGTGATACTGGGTCATTGTGATTAGAGAGAAAAAATTCAGCCCCATTAAACCATCAAACCCCTCGATATTTGGGTAGGATGAGAGAGGACCAATCAATCGATTTCTACTCACACTCAGAATTGAACATGCAATCTCTGGAAGAGATAAAAGGTTCAGCAGTAGAAGACATATACAAATGGGCCACATTCTTATGGCACTTAGAGAAGTCCCTTTGACAGGCACATCAAAGTATAATCCAAGGGACGTTGCCAGGGTTACTAAATTTTTCTACCAGTCTCACCACCTCAATGACTGTCTCCTTCAGTGGCTCTTAGGTGATAAGTATTCACATCTAAGACTTGCATTCATTCATTTAGCCTCCTGGAAATTCAATCAGCAACTTGACAACAAGCCCACTGTACATTAGAAACATTTGCAATTTAATAACCACACCATCTTCCAGACAAATTCTCCTCCTCTTTTGAGTTTTCCCTTTTGACAAGTAATGAGCCCCTAGCAGGCTCATCATTTACTTAGATGTTGCTAACTCCAGTTGTAACTGACCAAAGATAGAGGGGAGCATGTTACAGAATTAGTAACATCGTTAGACAGTAAGGTTTTTGAAGGCCAGGATTGTATCTATTAATAACCTTACTGATGGAACCTAGTAACAACCACTGAAGGACAGACAGGAAAGTTTGGTGGGAAAAGCATTGGTCTTAGAGTAAGCCCTGAGGTTGAGCCTCTGTTTTGTCATCTGTAAAATGGCATAACAAAAACAACAATAAAAATGAGAACACTTATTTCACAAGGTTGTTGTGAGGAAAGCACTTCGTGGAGCAGTGAAAAGAGCTCCAGTTTTGGA
The DNA here is from genome assembly GCF_028372415.1 of Notamacropus eugenii. Lineage (NCBI taxonomy): Eukaryota > Metazoa > Chordata > Mammalia > Diprotodontia > Macropodidae > Notamacropus > Notamacropus eugenii. The sequence continues at coordinate 421,684,821 of NC_092872.1, read as the reverse complement.
ATAAGAATAACCTCCAAGTCTCATCTTTCTCCTCTGTCAGATAGCGATTTGGATAACGTGGGACCCGAGGTCCCTTCTAATTCTAAATGTACAAAGTTACCACGCTACGTATGTTGTTCTGTGAAAGACGATGTCATCTACCCAAAGAGATGGAAAGGTCTTAGAGGGCAGAGGCTTTGCCTCACACTTCCATCGCGCCTTTCTCAAGATCCATGTTGAGTACACAGTAAGTAACCAGTGCCTATTTAGGATCACACACACTTCTACAAATTTAGAGAAACCTTACTGTTGATAATTCAACACCTGCAGGTTCCTGGAGTTCAAATACAGACACAGCAAATACTATAAAATTTTTAAGCTTGATTCCAGCTATTAGACTCACTCTCTACCTTTCCTCTATCGCTCAGCAACCCTGACTCCTCTGAAAAGATTTAGCTCTTCAAAGAGAAAGCTTGAATGGCCGCATGTCAGGTAGACCAAAGAATGAATTTTTCAGATTCACATTAGCCTCGATTAACTTCTTAAGTCCATTCCACACCTAAGAGTCTGTGATCTTATGAACACAAAATTATGAGATCAGAAATAGAAGGGACTCTGCAGCCCAAAGTCTTCATTGCACAGAGGAGAAAACAGAAGCCTAGCAAGGTGATGATATTACCTGCCCAAGGTAACACATACGAGAGGTAAATAGCTGCGCAAGAATTTGAACCCAGGACCTCTGACTCTAAATCTGATGCTCCCTCCATTGCACCCTTTCATCCTATAACTCCCATTTCTAGAATGGTAACCAGAGGATGTTACTAAAAGGAATGAAAAAAGCAATCTATACAGAAACATTTGTGGGCTTTATTCATAATAACAAAAAAACGAAAAACAATCAATCTGTCTAAAGATTGGTTAATGGCCAAAGGAATCATGGGGTATCCACATAATGTAGATTATTGCAGAGTGTGAAATGACAAATATGAAGAATAACAAGAAAAATGCACAGATTTACACAAAATAATCCAGAGTGAAAGCAAAAAAGCTCAGACTACAATGATATAAAAACATAATAAGGGCAACAGAATCTTCCAAATATACAGAAGCTAAAGATCGTAAAGGGACGTAGGAGTGAATAAGATGCAATTGTCATTAGGTGGTTACAGATTATATACTTGTGCTCTTTAAAAAAAAAAAGCAAACTTTAAATAGCTTGGAGTTTATGAGTTCCTATAGGATTTAATTTCTAATTCTGTTTCTATATTTGATTTTTTTATTGAAGGTTAGTAAGTCTAAAACCAAAATGAACATTCTTAAGAGGCTCAAAGCTCCCAAACATGAGTTCTCATAAAATCAGAACATGTGAGAGCTGGAAGGCATCTCAGAAGCTATCTTGACCAACTTATACGCAAAAGAGATCCCTAATATAATATACCCAACAAATGATTTTTCCTTCCCTTCAGCTCAAAAGACCTATCTGTGTTCAATGCAGATTACTGTTGAAGTAGGCAGTGCAGGTCTAGAGCACGGGTGGGGAACCTGTGGACTTGAGGCCACATGTGGTCTTCTAAATCCTTAAGTGTGGCTTTTTGACTGAATCAAAATTTTACAGAACAAATCCTTTAATTAGTGGAAAGGACTCACTGCACAATCAGGGCTTCAAATCCCAACTCTACTACTTCCTACTTGTGCGACAAGTTTCTTCCGCTCTCTGGGACTCTGCAGATGAGGAACAATTTCAGGACAGAACTAAGTGACTTCTAAGGTTCTTTCCAGCTCTGAAATTCTACGAGGTTCAAGGTAGGAGGTGGAGAGATTTAAACAACAACAAAGGTGATCCATTGCTGTCTTCTGGATGCTGCTCTCATTAACCGAACCTTGGTAAAGTCAAAGACTTTAACAAATGGCATGGATTTATCTCCCTTTAACAGAAAAAACTGCAAGCCAAATGTCCGCAATGGTATTTCCCCACAGGTAAGTGTTTTATTTTTTTTGAGACAGTAGTACCAGACATGAAACAATAATAATCATTGATAAAATGCCCTGAGATCTCAAGGAAAGAATTTGAGAGCCCATATAGGGGAATAAACAAAAAATTAAACCATCTGGGCACGATGCCTAGAAAAGCAGCCAAATGCCAAACACTGGACTAAAATAATAAAGAAGAAAATAATAATATGCACATCTAAATGGTCCTCCCCAGACCTTGGAGACTTCAAGCATTAGTGAGAAAAGAAGCACACCTTGATTCTTTGTCTGAGAATCATTTTCAGAGCTGGGGAGTCAGCTAATGGAGAAGACACTCAATGGTAGGCACTGAGGGAGTCACTTCAACTCAATATCACTAACATCTGCCAAGAACCTACTATGTGCCATGGAATCAAAGAGAAATTTTTTATAATAAAAGTTTAGGTTTGAAAGGAAAACGGCAGCTCTACATAGTACAGCTGATGTCTCTTCCTTCCAGACTCATAGAGCTAAAAAAAGGCATTCAACATCATCTCTCCCATTCTCTCCATAACCACTCTTTCAGGTCCTTCATCACCCAGGCTCTGATCATCTGTCCTTTTCTAAGTTCACACACCATTGATTTAAAATTGGAAGGATAACCTTCGAGGTTATCTAGCCCAAACCCTTCACAGACTAAGAAAGGTTAAAGTTCAATCGAGGTCATCCAGAGAGAAAGCATCAATCAGGATTTGAATCCTGGTCCTCTGGTTCCAAGTTCAGCGTACTTTTTACCACACCACAAGTTCTAGTGAAGGACTGGACACCAATCTCATCCTTTCGAAAGCTAACCTTCTGGTCCCTCCTAAAATGAGCTATACCTTTTCCCCTAAAAACTGCTACGGAATCTCTGGAATCAGATGTAGAATGGACCTATCTTTTGGGACTCTGTGGGAGGTTTGGGGTCCTAAAAGATAGTTCCAACCTACATCTGATTCCAGAGTTTCTGTAGCAACTAATTTGAGAGCATGTTCATAGGAAAGATTAGTTTGCTACCTGAGATACTAAGGATAGAAGGATGTTCTCTGGCTTTGTGGAAGGGTAGAGGTATCAAGGGAGAGCTTCGGGGGGAGCTAAACTGAACCTTGAAGAAAGGGAAGGATTACAGGAAATGGAGATGGGACATAAATGCTTAGAGACAAGAGAAGACAAGGCAGAATGGAACAGAAGGACCATAAAGCCATGGAAGAAAAAACAGCTAAATTATACAGAAAGAGAAGTCTATGGTACTAAGTATGGCCTCCTCAGGTGTCTATTTCCTAGTAAAACTATATCACTCCATACAAATACCTCTTTTCCCTCTTCCTTTCTTCTTCTATTCTCTCCTTCTTTCTCAGTTTTTCCCCTACCCTATCTAACTGCTCCATTGAGTCCTGAAACCACAGACTGCTGTTATAATCAACCAGACGCACCACCAGAATTCTGGGCTCCATCCCACCCTTGCTCAGACTAGAAGAATTTAGAAGTCTAATGCCACCGAAAGAGAACTGGACCAGGCGTCTGGAGACCAGGTTCAAGAACTGACTGTAATACTAATTAGCTGAGCAGCCCTGGCCTATTCTTTGGATGGGCCTCAGTTTCATCACCCATGAAATAAGGTTGCTTCCAGCTTTAGCATTCCATGAGTGCGACTCTACGAAAGAACCTATTTTTTCCCTCCAGACTTCCTGTTTCACATCTGTTTCTGGGGAAAACAAGCACACATTAGATGTTATATCTCAGATAAGGGCACTAATCACTACAGAGCACCAGCCGGGGTAACTCTTAAGATCAAGGGTGATTAATTAAAGTGAGTAATCATTAAACTGGATTTGAGTGAGCCTGTGTTTTCAAAACAACAAAAATATTTACAGACATTTCCTCCTATTCCCTGGTTAGCTTCAGACTAAGCAGGAAATCTCGGGTTTGGGAGACCAGATTAAACACTGTGCTAATGAGATCATGCCTTTTTAATGATCAAGTTTCCCAGCAGTATTTGCATAATATAAACTGGCAAAGAGGGAAGGAAGAGAGGCGGGGGTAAGTGAGAAGGAGGAGGGGGGCTAAAAAAGGGGGCTTCTGGAAAGCATGAATTAATTCCCTCTACAACATACCCAAGTGTTCATCCAATCTCTGCCGGAATGTATCCAGTAATGGGCAGTCACTCGCCCTTGCTGCTTCACCTTTTATAAGGAGGGAGGGAGGGGAGGAAGAAGAGGAGAGGGAAAGGAGGGGAGGCATTTATTAACTGCTGAATATGCAGTGTTCCCTGTATCATTAGGGATACCAATAAGGAAATGAACAGTCCTGTCCTCAAGGAGCTCCCGTGCTAATAAAAGGAGACCACATATATAAGGGAATAGTAGCAAGGAGAGGTGATACAGAGTAGGAAGTCAGGGTTAGTGAAAGAAACCATAGAGGGGGAGCTGACTGACAAATCCTGTCCAGGAATGCTGGGGTTGATCTCATTGTTGTTCCTAGGCCTAGAGTTGAGTGGGGGTCTGGGAGTACTGCGGCCTCGAATGAAGGCTCAGTGGATCTGGCTCAGGCTTGTTATGGTGAAAACTTACCAATCAAAAGCAAGTAGGGTCCGAAGGCAGAAGTGGGAAGGCATTGATCTACATATGGCTAAGTTTTCAACTAGAGACAGAACAAAATCTTATCAGGGATGTTGTAATAGGAGCTTTCTGTATGGGGTTGCACTAAGTACTCTCTAAGATCTTCTCAACTCCATTACTATCAAATCTGCCTCTTTGTAGCTTGCGACCATTCCTCCTAGTTTTGCCTTCTAAGGCTCAGCAAAGCAATTTTAATCATAGGGTTTAGATCAAGAAGGGGCTGTGAGATCATCTAGTCCAAACCTCTTATTTTTACAGATGAGGAAACTGAGGCCAACATAAGCAAAGCAGCTTTCCAAAGGTCACTCAAGGAACAAGGAGTCAAGATTTGAACACAGACCCTCGACTCCAAATCCAATCTTCTTTCTACTATATCATGTGCCTCCTATTTTTACTATGACAGGTTGGAACTGTGCTGGATCACAGATAATGTGAGAGAGTGCTGTAGATCCTCAAAGTCACTGTGGGTCAAAGTATTGCAAAGGTGCTGGGTCTGAGGCATCATTAGCAAGAATTTTAACAGGATTGATGATGATATAAGGGATAGGTCGGTGACAAAGGAGAGATGGGGAAAGAAACAAAAAAGCATGATCCTAGTGATATCTATCCAAAGCAGACTGGGGTTGCAAACTGTACAGCCAGGACCTGAGAAAGAAAGACCGAAAACCTGCCAGACATCTTTGGGTGTTCCTTCTGCTTATGATGAGGGTTATGTGCTTTCAGAGGGAGTTTGGTGCCAAGTGTACTGTAGCTTCCTTCCCATGCTTCACATGCTCCCTTTCCTGCCTGATTTCTTAGCTGAGATAAAGCCAAGAACAGGATGCAGAATCCAGTCTGCACAGTCCCTATTCTTTACCTGCCAACAGGAAGAAAAATATGATGCCAGAGTTGGGGAACCAGCTTGGAGGATCCAGAAGTCCAATGAGGATCACTGTGTGTGTTGTTTGCAAGAATGTACACACACATCTGCACACTGACTTCTGCAGGATCAAGGAGGATGTTAGATTCTCAACTAATGATCTGGGGTGGGAGGAGGGAGGAGAAGGACATCATATTAACAGTCTTTGAAATGATTAAAATAGCAAAGTTATTTCAACAGTAGCTCAAAAATAATTATACCAGAACACTAAAGAGTCCGTTTTATCAATCTGAGATTCAACTCAAGTAGTATTTTTAGAATGTTCTATATGTTCTTTACAGTGCCAAGCATTAAAGGGAGAGAGAAAGAGAGACAAAAACAGAGAGACAAAGGCAGAGACAGAGACAGAGAGAGAGAGAGAGAGAGGGAGGGAGAGAGAGAGAGAGAGAGAGAGAGAGAGAGAGAGAGAGAGAGAGAAAGAGAGAGAGAGAGAGAGAGAGAGAGAAAGAGAGAGAGAGAGAGAGAGAGAGAGAGAGAGAGAGATTTGCCCCTACGTTTAAAGAGTTCATAAACTAGAAGGGTTAAGACATGAGCACTGATGATTATTAGAAGGAATATATGTACCTATGAAGGATGAAAATATAATACTATAAGGTTTTCATTACTAACTGAATAGAATTGAACTGAAAAGGAGTTCAGTGAAATAGTGGTATTCTGGGAAGATGTCTGTACCTTTGTATCCCTGACAACAGGTTAGACACACAGATACCACAAGATAATTGATTTACAACTCAAAAAAAAGCTTAGAAGTCATCAAGGGGGAAGAAAAACCCTCTTATTTTTACAGATAGGAAATTCATGCCTAGAGAGTGCAAGTGACTTTCCCAAGGTCACACAGCTAGTAACTGATAGAATTCAAATTGAGATGCTTTGACTCCAAAATGCAGGGTTCTTTATTCTGTATGATTACTGACTCTCACACACTAACAAATCCCCTTTATTTGTATAATTTAGTAGGAAGTACACTAGACCAAGAGCCAGGAGGCCCAAGTCCTAGTTCTAGTAGACTCTCTGAACCTTAATGAAATGACTTGGAAAAGTCATCACTTCACCTCTCTAGGCCTCACTTTCCCTATATGTAAAATAAGGGGGTTGCATTAAATGGTATCCAAGGTATTCTCCAGTTCTTGTTTTCTACTTGACTATGTGGGTGATGTTTGTCTAATGATAACATGAAGAAGATCCAGCCTTTTCTGGGACAGCATGATATTAGGAACCCAATCACAGAATGGATAACGGCATTAACAATGGATGGTCCACCCAAAAGGAAACTAATCCTTCCCTTAATGGTCATGAAACAACCAATCAATCAATTGATATTTATTAAGCACTTATTGTGTACCAGGCACTGTACTAAGCTCTAGGGATATAAAAAGAAGCATAAGGTAGTCTCTGACCTCAAAGAACTTACAATGTAATGAGACAGACAGCATGCCAACAAATACATACAGAGCAAATTATATACAGAATAAATGGGAAATAATTTAAAAAGAGAAAGAACTAGAATTAAGAGGGGTTAACAGAAAGTTTCCTGGAGAATATTAGATTTTACTTGGGACTTAAAGGAAGACAAAGAGGTCAGTAGCCATAGTGAAGGAGGGAGAACATGAGGGATAGCCAGAGAAAATGTTTGGAGCCAAGATATGGAGTGTCTTCTTTGTGGAGCAGCCAGGAGAATAGTGTCACTGGAGTGATGAGTACAAATTTAAGAGTAAGGTATAAGAAGACCAGAAAAGTAGGAAGGTGAAGAAGGGCTTTCAATGCCAAGCAGATCATTCTGTATTTATTCTTGTAGGCAAGAGGAAGCCACCGGAGTTTACAAGTAGGGGGGATGACATGATCTGACCTGCATTTTAGTGGCTGATTGGATGAAATGGAGTGGAGCGAGACATAATGAAGGCTGATTCACCAGCAGGTCAATGAGGGAATGAGGGCCTGCACCAGGGTAAAGACAGTGTCAGAGAAGAGAAGGGGGCATATTCAAGAGATGTTACAAAGGTAAAAGCAACAGACCTTGCAGCAACAGCTTCTCTGAGGGGCAGAGGAAGAGTGAGGAATACAGGACAACTCCTTTGTTGTGAGTCTGAGGGACTAGGAGGATGGTGTCGCCCTCTACAGTAATAAAGAAGTTGGAGTGAGGAAAGGGATCTTGGAAGAAAGTTAACAAAGTTGTGTTTTGGACATATTGAGTTTGATGTCTATTGGACATCTAGTTTGAGATATCTGCAGGGCAGCAAGGTGATATTAGAGGTCAGCAGAGAGGCCAGGGCAGGAAATGTAGAACTGAGAATCATCAGCATAGTGATGGTAATTAAATCACCATTTGAAACCACCAAGTGAAATAGAATAGAAGGAGAAGAGAGCCCCTGAGAGACATCTACAGTTAAAGGTATGATCTGGAGGAGGATCCAACAAGAGAGACAGAGGAGAAGCTGTCAGGGAGGTAGGAAAAGAACAAGGAAAGAGTGGTGTCCCAAAAACCTAAAAAGAAGAGATAGTGATCCACAGTGTCAACAGTTAGAGAGAGGTGAAGGAGAATGAAAACTGAAGAAACACCACTGGACTTGGCAACTAAGACATCATTAGTAACTCCAGAGAGAACAGTTTTGGTGAAATTATTGTAAGGGGTTGTAAGGAGAGAGGAAGAGGAAAGGAAGTAGAGGCATCTATTGTAGATAGCCTTCTCAAGGAGTTTAGACACAAAGGGCAGGAGAGATATAGGATGATAGTCAGCAGGAATGGAAGGATCAAGTCAGGTTTGTTTTTCAGGATGGGGGACAGATGAACATGTTTGTAGAAAGGAGAAAATCAGCTAGTAGAGAAGGAGAAATTGAAAATAAATGAAAGAGTGGGGATGACAAAGGGGATAATCTGTTGGAGGAAGCAGGATGAAATAGAATCACTTGAACAGGTAGAGGGGTTGGCCTGGATAAGGAGTAAGGGCATTTCATCCTGTGAAACAGGAGTAAAGGAGAAGAAAACAGCAGAAGGCATCTGAATGATAAGAGATAAAGAAGAACAAAGAAGAGAGATTTTGTAGCAAATGGTCCCAATTTTTTTTCTGCAAAATATAAGGCAAAGCTCTTGGCTGAGACAGGAGAAGAAAAAACCATGGCAGCTTTGAGGAGGGATGAAAAGGTTTAAAAGAGCTGCTTCTGTAGAGAATGGGATAGTGAGTCAATAAGGAAGATATAGTAGTATTGCCTAGCAGCAGTGAGGGCTCAATTGAGGTTAGAGTGATTTTTCTCCACTTTCATTCAACAGTAACTGTGCAGGCATAGATGTAAGGAATGGTGGCAGTGATCCAAAGATGAGGTTTGGCTAGAAGTAATCAATGATATGATAAGGAGGCTCAGGATTTTGTAAGGGAAGGCAGGGGTAGAGGTAAAAAGTCATGGATTTTGGAATTCACAATGGATAGCCCAATCAGATGGAAAATAGTTCTTTTCCTTATGGTTCCATTCCAATATACACAGTGAAGTATCAAGGGTGTTCATACTGGATCACCTAGATAGGTAGGCCCTAATCTTTGTTCTAATGGACACATTCTAGACAGATATAATACTATCCAAAAGCATTAGCAATCACACTGGATTACCTAGCTGGAGAGAAACTTAACCTTGCTCTAATGTTCATATTCTACTATATGACCACAATGAAGCACTAAGTGTGTTGGTATTCCCACTGGATGATTCAGCCAGGGAGAAAATAACCTTTGCTCTAACAGTAACATGAATATACTACAGCAATCAGTGTTGTGGTGTTTGTCTCACTAGACAGAAATTAATTGTGCCCCAATGGTCACATTCTAGATGCATATAGTATGGTTGGGTTGGTGTTCTCACTAGATAGTTCAGAAGAGTAGAAATTAATTCTTCCCCTAACATTCACATTCTCGACACATAAAGTGGGAAGTGAGTTGGCATTCATACCAGATGGCTTACCCAGCAGAAATTAATCTCTTCCCCTAATGGTCATGCCTTCGATAGATACCATGCAGCATGGTGCCGTGATACAATTTTAGGATACGGGAACGGGGTTAACAGGCAAGGTGATGATGGTGGCAGAGATTGCATGCATACTATCTGAAATATTTTTACCCAGGAGCAGACCCTACAGGGATCTATATCCCTGTAATGAAGGTAAAAAGGATACTAGTAAAAGCTGTCAAAGACTATCAAACATTCAACATGGCATCCCTGACAAAGGCCACAAGCAACAGATTAATATTAGCCACCACTTCATAGCATGTGGCAACCAGCAGAAACCCTCCTGCACTGGGTCATTTCCAGGCAGGTTTTTGCTGCTTAGCCTCTTGGTGCGAATAGAGCTTTCTGCCTGGCTATGGAAACTTTTGATATTCAAGACTTAAAGGAGCTGGGGGAGGAGAGGGGCAGCTCTATCTCCTATCCCCTGATTCCCTGGATCAATCCCATTTCACAGGAGCCTTTGGAAGCCGTATGCTGCAAAGGATATTACACTTCTCAGGTGGTTAGAGTTAATAACCAGCCTCCATTCCCAAATGAAATGGAGCAGGGATGGAAAAGCAGAATGAGAACATATGGTTTTAAAACTATTCACAACTCTGGGCAAAAGAGAATTTGATAACCTCACACCAACTCAAAACCCTGGCACCAACTCTCCGATTTCTCCACATGCGCTCACACAGTTTTTCTGGGCAGAAAATAACCTCCCCATGAATCATTTCTTTTTACATATGGAAAAGACAATATGACAAGCCAAGCACAGTGAGGCCTGTTGGATAAGCTCCTTATAGAGCTCCAGGGGATGCTGCCTATCTCCAAATTAGCATACAGAAAGGCCTAAAATGGGTATGCACGTGAACCAAAGCCCAACTAGGGAAGAATTGTGTGATGTTTTTTTTACAAGGAAAAATTAACCTCATTTAGATTTCCTGGAATTCACCATAAAAATTTCCCTTAGAAAATAGTAAGTTAGCAGCACCCTCTGCGCCTTCTTAGCCACAGGGGGTACTTAGCCAGTGTTTGTAAAGGGAAGGGAAGGAAACTTTAAAAGCCACACTTCAGACAACCAAGAGAACTGAGTCTTTACTACTACTACTACTACTACTACTAAGTAATTATAATAATATCTAAACTGTATATAATATATAGGTTTGTAAAGTGCTTTACCTATATTAATGCATTCTTTCCTTACAGCAACCCTGTGCGCTAGCTGCCATCATCATTCCCATTTTACAGATGAGAAAACTGAGGCAGACAGAGGTGAAATGACTTGTCCAGAGTCACCCCATTATTATTATTAATACCCCCCATTGTTATAACACTTTTAAAGTTCTCAGGAAATTGGAGGTTCATAAAAGTGTGACTTTTCAAAGTATATGGCAGAGCTGGGATTCAAGACCAGACTTTTGACTATTCACTTTTAGTATAGAAGAGTCCTTACTAAATGATCCTTGGCTTATTTCATGTGTGTGTGTGTGTGCGTGTGTGTGTGTGTATGTAAAAACGTTTTTATTTATAATATATAAGTATATGATACATATGTAGATATATATGTAGATACATCATTTCTATTATAGAATGCCAACTTCTTGAGGGCAGAGACTTCTTCATTTTTTGTCTTTAAATACCTAGTATTTAAAGGCTTGCTGAATGGCTGATTTTTTTTCCTCTACCACTTGAGTGCGAGAGTCAAAGATAAGAGACCCCAAAAACTGGACACACTACTTTGCGATGTTCATTAGACAGCCACCATGGGGGGAGAACACGTTGGATTGTGCGTCAGGAGAGGGAGCGAGAGCCATAGCTTTGAGCCATATGATCCTAGATGCGACATTTTTTTGCACAGCCTCAGTTTCCACAGCAGCACAATGGGAAGACAATTACTTTAACTATTCGACTCACTGTGTGATTAACAACTCACATTTCTATAGCACTTTAGGACCTAAAAAAGTACTTTCCTCACAATTTTTCAAGTTAACTCCTGCTGGTATTATCATCCCCATTTTGCTGCTGTTCAGCCATGTCCAACTCTTTGTGATCTCATTTGGGATAAAGATATCGGAGTAGTTTGCCATTTCCTTCTCCAGCTCATTTTACAAATGAGGAAAATGATGAAGAATTAAGTGACTTGCCCAGGGTCACCCAGCTAGTAAGTGTCTGAGGCCAGATTTGAACTCAGGCCTTCCTGACTCCAGGCACTGTATCCACTTCACCACCTAGCTGCCCTTAGCCCCATTTTACAGATGAGGATAGTGGGGCTCAGAGACATTAGATGACTTATCTAGGGATACACAGCTAGCAGGTATCAAAGATAGGATCCAATAAGATAAGGTACATAAAGTAGTTTGTAACCACAAATTAATTAGATAAATGTGAGCCAAACTTCTGATTATTAAGCTGTTGGATATTTCACAATGTAAGTTTCCTTCCCAGATCTTGAACGTTGCCTGGGTCCTCTAATAACTCATGCTAGCACGCACCATGTCAGGCTTCATTCCATGAAGGTGCTAAAATCTTTAGGACACTGAGCTTGGCCGTGCTGGGATTCTGCCATGGTAGTTCTTGTTGTGGAATATGTTACCTGTAAGAGAATTTCTACTAACTCCATTTTTATTGCTGTTTCTTCTAGCCTCCATTTTGTTAAATGACTACATGTGCTAGGAAGTCCTAAGAGACACACAGGATTAAAGGACTAACGAGATCTGAGAGGGATGTGGCATTTGCATAGAAGATGGCCTTATATTTTAGTGATGAATGCTCCCACGTGTCAGACAAGCTCATTGGACCAAGATTAATGGACTCGAAGATATTTGTCATTGTCTTCTAGCCACCCCTGAGGACCTCTGCAAAAATTATTGTTTTATTTCTAAAAAAAAAAATCTCTCTCTCTCTGAAAGCACTTATAGGGAACAGAGTTAATCATTAAAAATAAAATTTTAAAAAGCCCTACCCTCTTCCTCTTTCATTCAATAATACTTTGCAAATGTTGCTTTTAATCTAATACCATGATAGTGTTCTTAGGCATTAGGAATCACTAAGCAAAAATCTGATAGATAGGAGCTTATCTCTTGTTCAAGTAAGCATGTTGAGTTATCCAACTCTCCTTGAGGCAGAGGGTCACTCTGCATTCATAGATTTGGAAGCAGAAGGGACCTTATAGAGACAACCCAGTCCAGTTCCCTTCATTATACAGGTAATAAAACTAAGGCCTAGAGAAATTAAGTAACTTGCCCAGAATCACAGGACTGGATGAGTGACTGAGGCAGGATTAGAAGCTAGGTCTTTACCAATTCTGAGTGCAGTCCTCTCCTTAACACAATGCTAATTCTCATTCTGATCATGAAGAAACAGATATTTTTAAGAAAAAAATGAAGGAACTTTCCCAAGGTCATGAAACTAGTAAGAGTCAGGCCTAAGTTTTATGTTTCTAAGACCAAGACAAGTTTAAAACCATTTACTAAGCACTTATCACATGCCAGGCACTAAGAAAAGTGCTAGAGATACAAAGAAAAATAAAAACAGCTCCTGCCCTCAAGGAACTTACACACAGGATAAATTTGAGGTAATTGCAGAAAGAAAGTACTAGCATTAAGGGGGACCAGAAAAGACTTCTGGCAGAAAATAATAATTATCATTATAATAAGTAGCGTTCGTATAACACTTTAAGATTTACAAAGCATTTTACAAATATTATCTCATTGTCCTCGCAATAACCCTGTAAGGTAGATGCTATAATAATTCCCATTTTACAGATGAGAAAACTGAGGCAGATAAAATGACTTACTTCAAGTGACCTAGTAAGTATATGAGATCAGATGGAAATTCAGGTCATCCTGACACCAAATCCATCACTCTATCTATCCACAGTACTACTATGCTGCCTCTAAGGAAACATCTTAGCTAAGTTTTGAAGGAAGCCAGGAAGCAGAGAAAGGGCTGGAAAGAATTCAAGGTACAGAGGAGAGCCAGTGAAAGTCATGGAGTAGGGAAATGAAATATCTTGTATGAGGAACAGCAAAGAGACCAGTGTCACTGGGTTATAAAGTATACAGAGGGGGTAAAGTATAAGAAAACTAGAAAGGTAGGAAGGGGGCCGGTTATAAAAGCCAGACAGGATTTATATTAAATCTTGGAGGTCACAGGGAGCCACTGGAGTTTATTAAGTAGGGAAGAGGGTAGGAGAAATGACATGGTCAGTCCTGTATTACAGGAATATCACTTTGATAGATGAGTGGAGAATCAGCTGGAGTGGGGGAAAACTGGAGGCAGGGAGACCAAAAGGTTACTGCAATAATCACGTCATGGGGTGATGAGGGCCTCCACTAGGGGGTGGCAATGTCAGAAGAGAGTATACAAGAATGTGGTGATGACAGGAAGGCAGGCTGGCAACTGATTAGATATGAGGGATGAGACAAAGTAGTCAAGAATGACACCTAAGAAGGGAGCCTGGTGATGAAGACTATGGTGGTGCCCTTCATCATAATTGGAAAGTTAAAAGGGATGGCATTGGCGGGGGGTGAGGGGGTTAGCAAGATTGGGGAGGAGAGAAATAATGATTTCTATTCAGGATATGTGGATTTCAAAGCACTGAGGACTTCCAACTGAATGTCCAAAAAATAATTGGTAATGCAAGACTGACTGGAACTCATGAGAGAGGTTAAGACTGGACAAAGAGATGTGAAAATCATTTTTATAGAGATGACAATTGAATTCATCAGCACTGACAATCACCAAGTGAAATAGTATTGCAGGAGAAAAGGTCCCAGGACAGAGCTTTAAGGGATACCCATAATTAGTAGGCATGATATGGATCAAGATTCAGCCAAAGAAACTGAATAGGAGTGGTCAGGTAGGAGACGAACCAGGAGAGAAGAGTACCCCAAAAACCTAGAGAGAAAAACCTGTTGAGAAGAGGGTGATCAATAGGGCTGAAGGCTGCACAGAGGTCAAGAAGAATGAAGATTAAGAAAAGATTTTTAGATTTGACAATTAAGAGATCACTGGTCCAGGACAATTCCAAAGGGTCCATGATGAAAAATGCCATCCACCTCCAGAGTGAGAAGTGATAAATTCTGAATATAGATTGAAACATATTTCTTTCATTTTCTTTATTTTTCTTGGTTTCCTGTGGGAGGGGGTGTGGGTGGTTGTGGCTGAGTGGGTGGATGTGTGGGGGTTTCTTTTGCAACATGGCTAATATGGAAATATGTTTTGCATGACTTCACATGTATAATTGATATCATATCATTTGCCTCAAGGGATGGTGAAGGAATAGAGGAGAAGGAAAGAATCTGGAACTTGAAATTTTTAAAAAGGAATGTTAAAAAAATTAAATGTAATTGGAAAATATTTAACAAAGTGAAATTTTAAAAACTTTTAAGGAAATCACTAGTAACTTTAGAGAGAGAGCAGTTTCAGTTGAATGATGAGACTTTAGAAAAGAAGAGTAGATGTTCTCAAGGACTTCAGTGACAAAAGAGAGGAGAAATAAAAGTTATCAGGAATAGACAGATCTAGTGAGAGATTTTTTTTTTGAGGATGGGGAGACATGGATGTGTTGGTAGGCAGTATGGAAGCGATTAGTAGACAGGGAGAAATGGAAGATTTCTTCTGGAGGAGACTAGATGGACATATGTAGACCAGTACTCACTCCACAGCATCCAGCTGTCATATTACACAGGCACATTCTCCAGCCATCCCCCATGTTTGTACAAAAGTTCAAGATGAACTAAGAGGAATCCATCCCCTGAGTAAATTAAAAAATAAGGGCCCCAGAGAACAGATAATGAAAACTATAGTTCATCTAGGGAAAAGGACTACATGGTACTACAAGGCAAGGGACTACAGGGACAGAGAGTTACATAAGCTTTCAGATTCAGTCATGACATTGGGCAATTATACTAAATAGATTTTCTTTGTTACAAAAGTGGAGGTTCAAAGAAGTGTTCAGAGAAGATATTTTAAGAAAGGACAGGAATGAAAAAAACACTCACTAAGACAATATACAAAAATAAAAAGTTAGAACTATAAAAAGTCCAAGATGATAAATGGTTTCAATCAACCACCAAGCACACGCCAAGTGTGTCCTGTCTTCAAGGAGCTGACATTCTTCAGCTGGGACAGGGCAGCCAACATGTGCATGAATAAGTACATCCAAAATGTATAAAACTAAATGCAAGACAATTTGCAGGAGGAGAAGGAAGGAAAGTAATAGCAATGAAGAAGGATGGGGGGGCGGAGCCAAGATGGCGGAGTAGAAAGACGCACATACACATAGCTCTGAACCCACAACCCATAGAATGGCTACAGGGAAGTAACTCACGGCGAATTCCGCACCCAGAGGCCACGGAACATTGGAGCGTGGGAGATTTCTGTTCCAGAGAGACCTGCAAACCTCTCGCGGGGGGGTCCTTCGCGCTGCGGACTGGGTGCCAGGACTGGGAGCTGAGTGCAGCCCTGCCGCGGTCGCGGCACCGAGAGGAAAAGATCCGAGCAGGCTTCACAGACAGGATCTCCAGCGGCCACGCGGGTCCCTCCACCCACAGAGGGATCTGCAAACCTCTCGCAAAAGGTCCGTCGCGCTGCAGACACAAAACCCAGCCCAGACCTGCTGCAGCCACAGCTGCGGCACCGAGAGAAACAGATCCGAGCAGGCTTCAGGGACGGGATCTCCAGCGGCCGCACAAGTCCCTCCACCCACAGGTGACAGGGGTGGGTGAGAGAGTCTCTTTGGCGGGTCGAAAGGGGAGTGGGGTGCCCCCATAATTCAGGCCCCCCCCCGGGAGGTAGAAGCTGAGAGGCGGCTGCAGACAGGGGCTCCCCAAGCGGGCGGGAGCCTGAATCCATTGCGGAAGGTCTGTGCATAAACCCCCTGAGGGAACTGAGCCTGAGAGGTGGCCCTGCCCCGATCTCAGCACCAGATCATAATCTCATACTGAATAGCAGCCCTGCCCCCGCCAAAAGCCCTGAGGCTGGAAGCAGCATTTGAATCTCAGACCACAAACTCGAGTTGGGAGGATCAGGAGGTGAGGTGGGTGTGAGGAAAATATTCAGAGGTCAAGTCACTGGCTGGGAAAATGCCCAGAAAAGGGAAAAGAAATAAGACTATAGAAGGTTACTTTCTTGGCGAACAGGCATTTCCTCCCTTCCTTTCTGATGAGGAAGAACAATGCTTACCATCAGGCAAAGACACAGAAATCAAGGCTTCTGTGTCCCAGCCCACCCAATGGGCTCAGGCCATGGAAGAGCTCAAAAAGAATTTTGAAAATCAAGTTAGAGAGGTGGAGGAAAAGCTGGGAAGAGAAATGAGAGACATGAAGTCAAAGCATGAACAGCAGATCAGCTCCCTGCTAAGGGAGACCCAAAAAAATGTTGAAGAAATTAACACCTTGAAAACTAGCCTAACTCAATTGGCAAAAGAGGTTCAAAAAGCCAATGAGGAGAAGAATGCTTTCAAAAGCAGAATTAGCCAGATGGAAAAGGAGATTCAAAAGCTCACTGAAGAAAATAGTTCTTTCAAAATTAGAATGGCACAGATGGAGGCTAATGACTTTACGCAAAACCAAGAAATCACAGAACAAAGAGAGAAGAATGGAAAAATGGAAGATAATGTGAAATATCTCATTGGAAAAACAACAGACCTGGAAAATAGATCCAGGAGAGACAATTTAAAAATTATGGGACTACCTGAAAGCCATGATCAAAAGAAGAGCCTAGACACCATCTTTCATGAAATTATCAAGGAAAACTGCCCTGAGATTCTAGAACCAGAGGGCAAAATAAATATTCAAGGAATCCACAGAACACCGCCTGAAAGAGATCCAAAAAGAGAAACTCCTAGGAACATTGTGGCCAAATTCCAGAGTTCCCAGGTCAAGGAGAAAATACTGCAGGCAGCTAGAAAGAAACAATTCAAGTATTGTGGAAATACAATCAGGATAACACAAGATCTAGCAGCCTCTACATTAAGGGATCGAAGGGCATGGAACAGTATATTCCAGAAGTCAAAGGAACTAGGACTAAAACCAAGAATCACCTACCCAGCAAAACTGACTATAATACTTCAGGGGAAAAAATGGTCTTTCAATGAAATAGAGGATTTTCAAGTATTCTTGATGAAAAGACCAGAGCTGAAAAGAAAATTTGACTTTCAAACACAAGAATGAAGAGAACCATGAAAAGGTGAACAGCAAAGTGAAGTCATAAGGGACTTACTAAAGCTGAACTGTTTACATTCCTACATGGAAAGACAATATTTGTAACTCTTGAAACATTTCAGTATCTGGGTACTGGGTGGGATTACACATGCACACACGCTCACATACATAGAGACAGAGTGCACAGAGTGAATTGAAGAGGATGGGATCATATCTTTAAAACAAAATGAAATCAAGCAGTGAGAGAGAAATATATTGGGAAGAGAAAGGGAGAAATTGAATGGGGCAAATTATCTCTCATAAAAGAGGCAATCAAAAGACTCATTAGTGGAGGGATAAAGAGGGGAGGTGAGAGAAAAACATGAAGTCTACTCTCATCACATTCCACTAAAGAAAAGAATAAAGTGCACACTCATTTTGGTAGGAAAACCTATCTCACAATACAGGAAAGTGGGGGTTAAGGGGACAAGCAGGGTGGGGGGGATGATAGAAGGGAGGGCATGAGGAGGAGAGTGCAATTCGAGGTCGACACTCATGGGGAGGGATAGGATCAAAAGAGAATAGAAGTAATGGGGGACAGGATAGGATGGAGGGAAATATAGTTAGTCCTATACAACACAACTATTATGGAAGTCATTTGCAAAACTACACAGATATGGCCTATATTGAATTGCTTGCCTTCCAAAGGGAAGGGGTGGGGAGGGAGGGAGGAAGAGAAGTTGGAACTCAAAGTGTTAGGATCAACTGTCGAGTAATGTTCTTGCCACTAGGAAATAAGAAAAACAGGTAAAGGGGTATAGAAAGCTATCTGGCCCTACAGGACAAAAGAGAAGATGGAGACAAGGGCAGAGAGGGATGATAGAAGAGAGAGCAGATTGGTCATAGGGGCAATTAGAATGCTTGGTGTTTGGGGGGGGAGGGGACAAAAGGGGAGAAAATTTGTAACCCAAAATTTTGTGAAAATGAATGTTAAAAGTTAAATAAATAAATTTAATAAAAAAAAAAAAAAAAGAAAAAAAAAAAAGAAAAAAAAAAAAAAAGAAGGATAGGGAAAGGTTTAGAAGGAAACATGAGAGGAATCCAGAGAATATAAGCTGGTTTTATGTCCTAACAATTACCGATCCTATATCCTAACAATTACACAGTTCAAAAAAGAGGGACCTTTGTATGGGGAAGAATTTGTAAACCCCCAGGTTTCAGGCACATTTAAGAAGAAATCCTACACATATCAGCCCAGTTACCTTGGATGAACTTTAGTCCTGAAGATGGAAAATACTGGAAGGAAAAAGAACATATGCCCTTTTATTTCACCTTACTGTCAATCTTCGCTATTGTTCAGTCACGTCCAACTCTTTGTGATCCCATTTGGAGTTCTCTTGGAAAAGATATTGGAGTGGTTTGCCATTTCCTTCTCCAGCTCAATTTATAGATGAGGAAACTGAGGCAAACAGAGTTAAGTGACTTGTCCAGGGTCACTACTAAATGTCTGAGGCCAGGTTTGAACTCGGGTTTTACCTGACTTCAGGTCCTGGGCACCACCTCACTGCCAACATTTAAACCCAGGTCTCCAAACTCCAAATCCAGTAGCGCTCTTGCTGGTTTCCCATGGTGTCTGTACTCTTCATATTGTCCAAAGGAGTCATTAAAAATGGAGTCAGCATGGTACAGTAGAGAAAGCACTTGATATATAGTCAGGTGACCTGGATTCAAATGCTGACTCAGCGATTTACTGTGTCATCTACCTCATCTTATTCAAGCCACTCCCTCTGTCTGAGCCTTGATTTCATCTTCTCTAAGCAGGGGACTTGATGTGAATGACCCTTAAAATCCTTTATAGCTCTTAATCTATGCTCCCGTGTCAGATGTCATTGAGCACCCCATTTGCTGGCTCTGATTTAGGCTCCTTTACCAGTGATCACGCCAACTATCTTCAGGTATTCATAGGACTGCAATGTGAAAAAAGGTTTGCTTAGCTTGGCTATAGATGATGGTACTAAAAGCAATGAGCAGAAATTTCAAAGAGACCTGAGGCAGGCCAACAGTGAAATAGGTTGCCATAGAAGGTAGTGAGCTCTCTTTAGGAGCAAAGGATGGATGACTGACACCTTGTCAGATACACTACCGGAAGGATTCTTGTCCAGGTACAGGTTGGACTAGATGCACTTTCAAGTCTAAGCTCCTGTGATTCACATGAGAACTTTTATGTAGCAAATATTAAGTATGTATAAGATATTCTCTTTGAAATCCATTAACCATATTGGCATCTCCTGCTTAATTTTTTTATGGCACTGACAGAGCTAAACAAATCACAAATGCTGCACTGGGAAGAACACAAATCTATGTCATCCTGGGAAGATTTATAAAATGAGACATTTGAACTAATCATCTTGAAGGTCCCTTCCAAGCTCTAAAATATGATATATGGAAATTATCAACAAAGATGAAAAAAAATGCACATCAGCATTTGGACTCAGGGCATTGGAAAGAGCCCTAGACTGAAAGCCAGGAGATATTAGATTGATTCCTATCTCTTGAGTACCTTATTTGCAGTGTGACTTTAGACTAGTAGTCATTTTTCCTTTCTAACCCTGTTTATCTTCAAAATGGAGATAAGGCTTAATGCTATCTAAGTGTTGGAGTAGGTTCAGTTCAGGTTTGGAACCATTACAACAAGGATTCTCAGGCTTTTTTGATGCCATGGATGCCTTTGGCAGTTTGGTAAAACCTCTGGACCCCTCAGAGTAATGTTTTTAAATGCACAAAACAAAGTACATTACATTACAAAAGAAACCTACTGTCCTAAAATATGGTGACCAAGATATATCTTTTAAACACATGTTCCTGGACCCCCAGTTCAGAACTCTTTAATTACAAATTTCCTGACTCTGCATGCATCACCCTTACCCTAAGAATATGGTTGATATCTGATCCTCTGATAGAGTCAACTTTTGCAAGGCAAATAACATTTGGGCCCAGCTGAGTTTGAGCTACATTACCTACCCACATGGTCTTTTGCCTGGAAACCTTATTTAAGTTAAAAAAAAAAAAACTACTACCATTCACTGCCTTTCAAGGTGGGTCCATAAATTCTAACAGAAATCCCTATCTCTGGGGAGCAGACATCTCCCAACATTTGCATTCCTAAGTTTCAGAATGAAGAGGCACATTGGGACAAAGAAAAAATCGATATGATTCTTTCAGGGATCTGAAGACAGCTAACTTTGCTCTTTCTACCTTTATACGGCAGTAGACTAATAGCACATATGCTCCATCCCATCAGTCCTTAGGAATGCATGGAAGCTAGAACCAAAACATCAGATGACTGGGGCTGTACAAGAACCATAAAATTGCAGGATCATATTGAAATGCCTATTTCATGAAATCGTAAGATCAGAGATTTAGGCCACAAGAGACCTCAGAGGTCATCAAGTCAAAACCTCTCTTCCTACAAATAAGGAAACTGGGGCCTAGGTAGGTTAAGTTCCAGGTCACACAAGCAGCAAGTTCCAAAGGTGGGGTTCAAACCCAGCTTTTCCTGATTCCAAGTCTAGCTCTCTATCTACCATACCACATTCCCTGGAATCCTATAACATAACATGTGAAAAGGGCACCTTAGTGATGAGGCACTACAGAAATGTATCTATCCTTTCCATATCTTTTGCTCCTGGCAGAAGAGGACTGGAACCACTTGGGGTGAAGCAGTTCTCCAAATGCTGGGATGGGGTCCAGAAGCTCAAAGGAAAGGAAACACCTGGAGCTGGGGAGTGAGGGCTTTCTTCACCAAGAAGCAACCTGGGAGCTGGCCAAGGAAATGTGTTCACTCACAAGCTGAAGAGGTATCTGAAGTCAACCAGCTTGATCTTAACATGAGTTCATTTCATAAGGGCTTCTGTTCCCTAGGTCCACTCCCCCCACTCTGCCCCAATTTAACATCTGCTACTGAAATTTGTTGTAACTTGACTTTCTGAAGATCCTGGAGTTTTAATTATCAAAAACCTGATAAAAATTCGAACCAACATCTGCCATCCCTAAGCAGTTCCCTACCCTTAGAAGCCCAGTGTGTGGCAGCAGGACAAAGAGAAAGAAACTAACATCCATGTGGATGCCTGCAGGGAAACAGTTTTTGTCTTCTGCGCTGAATCCTGACTCTCTTAATAAGAATGAAAAATAAAGGAAAGGTAAGAAGGAAAAAGTCAAGACCTTGAGCTCCATGAGAGCATGAACCTAGTCTTATTTAAACAATATATATCCCCTCACCTAAGCACAGTGCTCTGCATATAATCGGTTGGTTGGTTGCTGTCCTTCGCTCTCCAAGAGGACCAAAATGACATCACCATGATAAAGTGAAATTTCACCGTGTCTGAGTGTGGTTGATCAAACCAATCTGAGCTCAGAATGCTCTACCACAGGTTGGGCACATAGCCTGTTAGAATATTTGGGGTGGATACTCTAAATTTGAGCATCTTGTGTTTACTTTGTGCTGTCTCAATTCTGCTTTGCTCATAGAGCACAGCACCCTTTCTGATGTGGGCCTGCCCTGCTGAGCAGTCCTGTGCCAGTGTCTCCCATGTTGCACAGTCAAATACAAAGTTCTTGACAGAGAGCTTGAGAGTATCCTTGTATCACTGCCTCTGATCACCATGTGATCGCCAGCTCAGTGTGAGTTCTCCATAAAATAGTCTTTTTGGTAAGCCTACATTTTGCATTCCAACAATGTGGCTAGCCCACTGGAGTTGTGCTCTCTGAAGCATAGTTTGAATGCTTGGCAGTTCAGCTAGAGCAAGGACTTCAATGTCTGGTATCTTATCCTGCCAGGTGATTCTCAGAATCTTCCTAAGAGAGTTCAAATGGAGGTGATTCAGTCTCCTGGCATGGCGCTGGTAGATAGTCCATATTTCACAGGCATACAACAATAAAGTCAGGACAACGGCTCAGTAGACCTTCAGTTTGATAGTCAGTCTAATACCTCTTCTCTCCCAAACTTTTCTTCAGAGCCTCCCAAACACTGAGCTAGCTCTGGGTATATGTGCATCAACCTCATTGTCAATGTGTACATCCCTGGAAAGTACACTACACCAAGGTAAGTGAACTTATCCACAGTATTCAAAACTTCTCCATTTATTGTAACCGATAGTTCCACATATGGATGGTGTGGTGGTGGCTGATGGAGCACCTGTGTTTTCTTGGTGTTAATTATTAGGCCAAAATTAGCACAGGCTGCAGAGAATTGATCCGTACTTTGTTGCATCTCAGCTTCAGAGGCTGCACTGAGTGCACAATCATCTGCAAACAGCAAATCATGCACCAACACTCCCTCCACTTTGGTCTTGACTTGTACCCTTTTCAAATTGCAGAACTTACCATCAGTACAGTAGTTGACCTTGATGCCATGTTCATCCTCATTGAAAGCATTTGGCAACCTGGCTGAAAACTGATGGCTGAAAACATCATGCTAAAAAGCATGGGAGCAAGCACACAGCCCTTTTTTACTCCATTAGAGACTGGGATGGCACCAGAGCATTGTCCACTATCTAGAACCCTGGTAAACATGCCATAATGAAATTGACATACAATACTGATGAACTTATCTGGGTAACCAAATTTTGACATAATTTTCCATAAGCCCTCACGACTAACAGTGTCAAAGACCTTGCTCAGATCTACAAACGTTGTGAACAGACCTCTGTTCTGCTCCTGGCCTTTATCTTGGAGTTGTCGGGTAACAAACACCATATCAACCATTCCTCTGCCCTTTTTGAAGTCACTCTGGTTCTCAAGTCTATGACCATCTTCCAGGTGAAGGATCAGCCTATTAAGGAGGACTCTAGAAAGAATTTTGCCATCAATGACTAAGAGAGAGAGACCCCGCTGTGATTGTTGCAGGATAATCTATTTCTATTACCTTTACCTTTATAGAGATTGACAAAAGAGGCATCCTTAAACTCCTAGGGGATAACTTCCTCTTGCCATATAACCTGGAAAATTTCAGTCAACTTTTGTGGGAGCAATGGTCCCCCTACCTTGTAAATCTCAGCTGGAATAGAAACAGCACTAGGTACTTTTCCACATGAAAGGAGCCTATTGGCCCTCAAAACCTCTTCTTCAGTTGGAAGTTCAGCTAAGGAGGAATTGACTTCAACTTGAAGCAAAGGGTCGATGGCGTCGATCAGGGAGCTATGCATATAATAGACTTCTGTTGAATGAAAACTGAATGAATGAATATGCTTCCTCCCTCCAGTCTAGTGTTTCTTTCTCAATGAATTCCTTTAATATGCTCAAATAAAAGAATACATACAGGATGCTCCTGACCTCTGATGTTCTCCAACTCTTCTGCGTATGCTACAAAAGTCATCTTAGAATCCAAGTATTTACAGTACCTTAGAAATTCTGTGATCCAATGACCTCTTTTTACAAATGAATAAACAGAGGTCTGAAGAGATCAAGAGATTTTGGTCAAGAAAACACATTTAAGAAGTGGATGAAGTAGGAGTTAAAGCCAGGTCTTATTCCATACCTAAGCACTTTTCTTCACTTTAAAGAAAAAGTCTTCCTAGAGCACAATTTTGATCACCCCACTCTCCTGCTACTTCAATACCCTCAGTGATCCTTCTGGTCCCCCACAGTAAGGCTAAACTTACAAACTGACTTGAAAGTACCCCCAGCAGGAGTAGAAGGAGATGCAGGCACAGCAAGCAGTCAGCTAAGATGCAACATACAAAAGACCACAAAAGAGGACACTTTTTGAATGTGACTTCTTAACAAATACATATTTTTATAGCCCTACTCTTCACGAGCAAGAGGGTTTCCCCCTCCAAAAAATCTGCAACTCAATGACATTGACCTCCTTGCTCTTTCTTCTACAACATTCCACTTTGTGAATCCTGGCATTTTTACTGGTTGTTCCTGATTTCTAAAACTCTACCTCCTTGTTTTCCACCTCCTGGTTTCCCTCAGCTAAAATTTCACCTTCTGTAGGATGCCTCTCAGTCCTCTCTAATCTCAGTGAGATCACCTCCAACTTATTCTGCATATACCCTATTGATACATACTTATTTACATGTTGTCTCAGCCATTAGACTGTCAGCTTCTTGAGAGCAAGGACTGGTTTTTTGCTTTTCTTTGTATCTTCAGTGATTAGCACAGTGCTTGACCCATAATAGCTGTCTAACAGATCTTTCTTGACTTTACTTGCTGACTCAAAGCTTTCAGAGAAATATAATATGTAGAGAATATACTACAGTGCAATGTACAATTTTCTTTTTTTAATTTATTTTGTTATCTTGGTTTCACATTGCCTAAATTTCTTCTGTATTCCTCTCTTTCCTCTTCTACAGTCATCCCTTCTAAGCAAAATAAGGAAAGAAAAAAGATTCAGTAAAATTAATCAATATATCCAAAAAAATCTGACTCTATGCACCATTCCTTATTCATGAATCCTCCACCTCTACAAAGAAGCATTAGAAGTATTATCCCATATCTCTTGTATGATCAAGTTTGTAATTTTGTAATTTTCAGCAGTCAGTTTTGTTTTGTGCTTGTTGTTCTTTCCATTTACATTGTGACAGTCATTGTATATGTTGCTTTCCATGCTCTGCTTACCTTACTTTGCATCAGTTCTTGCAAATCGTTCCATGTTTCTCTGTATCCACTATGCTCAACATTTTTAAGAGCACAGTGATATTCCATTATTTTCATGTACTACAATTTATTTAGCAATGGGCATCTTTGTTTCCAGTTCTTTCCTACCACCAAGTGCTACTAGAAATATTTTCTTATATATGTACATATATATATAAAACATAAATATTAAAATATGACATATGAAATATGTGAAAATATATACACATATAGAAGTTTTTATTAATTACTTCCTTGGGGTATAT
The DNA here is from genome assembly GCF_028372415.1 of Notamacropus eugenii. Taxonomy (NCBI): domain Eukaryota; kingdom Metazoa; phylum Chordata; class Mammalia; order Diprotodontia; family Macropodidae; genus Notamacropus; species Notamacropus eugenii. Next base: position 421,659,291 of record NC_092872.1, on the reverse strand, counting down.
GACTTTCAGTGGAATCTTTGGGTCAGAGAATATGGATATCTTAGTCTCAGTATAAACATATCTCCAAATTATTTTCCAAAATGATTATGACAATTCATCATTCTGCCAACAATGCACTGGTATATCTGTTTTTCTACAACCCCCTCCAACATTGACTATCCCCATCTTTTGTCATTTGGCTAATTTGCTGAGTATGAGGTGTTGGGGTTCTTTTGATTTATATTTCTCTTATTATTAGTGATTTGGAGCACTCTTCCATGTAATTGTTAAAAGTTTGAGATTCATTTTTAAACTTATTTTTTGCATTCTTTTTTTTTAAATTTTGAGTTCCAAATCCTCTCTCTCTCCCTCCATCTTCCTCTCTATCCACAATATGCAATGATATCAATTATACATGTAAAATCATGTAAAACATTTCCATATTAGCCATGTCATAAAAAGCAAGAAAAATAAAGTGAGAAAATTATTTTTCATTTTACACTCAGAGTTCATCAGTTCTCTCTGGAAGTAGATAGCATGCTTCATAACAAGTCTTTCTGAATTGTATTAGGTCATTGTATTGAGTTGATCCTCATTATAACATTGTTGCTACTATGTAGAATGATCTCCTGCTTCTGCTCACTTCACTCTGCATCAATTCATATGTGTTTTTCCAGATTTTTCTGAAACCATCCCCCACATAAATTCTTATAGCTCAATAGCATATAATACAATAGTCTATAATAACCACAATCATATACCACAATTTGTTCAGCCATTCCTTATCAAGAGGCATCCTTCAATTTCAAAGTATTTCAAAATTCTTTGCCACCACAAAAAGAGCTGCAATAAATATAAATCCTTTTCCTTCTTCTTTGATCTCTTTGAGATACAGAGCTAGCAGTGGTATTGCTGGGTTAAAGGAGATACACAGTTTTATAGCTCTTAGGCATAGCTCCAAATTGTTCCCCAGAATGGCTGGACCAGTTCACAACTCCACCAGCATGTGTCATTTCTGATAGCTGTGAGATAATATCTCAGAGTTGTTTTCATTTGCATTTTTCTGATCAACAGTGATTTAAAGCATTTTTTCTGTGACTACTGATAGCTTTGATTTCCTCTTCTGAAAACTACCTGTTCATATTCTTTAATTATTTATTAATTGAGAAAGCAATTCTTCTTTTAAAGACTGTTCACATCCTTTAACCACTTCTCTATTAGGGAATAGTTTGGGGCTTATATACTTCTGTAATTGTCAATATGTCTTGGATAGTAGATCTTTATCACAGATATCTTATACAAAGACCATTCAGTCATTTCCCTTATCTTGGGTGTATTAATCTTTCTGTACAGAAGTTTTACAATTTCATGTAGTCAAAATTATCTGTTTTTTTTATTTGCTCTACATTTTGTTTGGTTAAGAATTCATTCATTTCTCATAGTTGTGGAAAGTCTAGAATCTTTTCCAACTCTTTCATTATGACATAATCATTACTATTCAGATCATGTATTTATTTTAAATTTATCACAAATTATGATTTAGGATGATGTTGGTTTAAGCCTAATTTCTGTCACACTATCCATGAATTTTCCTAGTACTTTTTTCCCCAGCAATAATGAAGAATACATCTTTATTTTAATGATTGAAGAGGATGTTAATGACATTTCAGATACAGATACTTATATGTATTTGAAATAAAGTAGCAAAATTTATACTGAATCTATCCCCTCCCATCATTCTGCAGAAGCCCAGTCCCCTGAAAAAACAAGCCAGAAAGTGAATCCATGCATACAGAACTCACTGTTATCCATAGTTTTTCTTAGCTGTTCTTAACAAATAGGGAGTTCTTTCTTACATAATTTATGTTTTCACATTAATCAAATACTAGGTTGGTTCCTGAGTTCGAGAATTTCTGATTCATCCTTGTCTGGTCCATTCCACTAATCTACTTTTCTGTTTTTTAACTAGTGTAGAATGGTTCTGAATATTGCCATTTAAAAATAGAGTGTGAGTCTGGAAGTGCTATTTTTCCCCTTCATTCATATCTTCTTCTCCCCGCCCCCATTATTTCCTTTCATATTCTAGTTCTTCTGTTCTTCCAAGTGAATTTTGTTATTATCTAGCTTTTTATATTCTCTTTGGCATTTTGAAACAAAATTAAATCTTTGATAATACTATAATATTGGTTATGACTAGTACACAATTTTCAGTCTTTTGCTGAGGAACCAAAAACTCAGACTGATAAAAGAGCTACTATGTGCAGTATACAGTGTCAAGCACTAAGGGATATAAACACAAAAAACAATTTAGTCCCTAACTTCAAAAAGATAACATTCTATTAAGGAGGAAATAACACAAACACAGATAAATATACAACAAAGAAATTAATTTGGAGCACAGGAGAGATCCAGACAATGGATTCTAGACCATTTAAGGAAAAAAAAGATTACTTTAGTTACAAGATCTGTGGAAAGACTTTAATGGGGTGTTTGGCGACTGAGATGAGACTAAAAGGAAAAAAAGGATTGTAAATGAGAGACATGAGGAAGGAGTTTGTTTCACATGTGAGGGCAAGTCTACAGAAACAAGAAGGAATGGGTCAACATGAGAAAGAGCCAGTAATTGTTTAGCTGGGACATGGAATGCGTAAACAGGATTCATGTGATATTAAAGCTAGAAATGTAGATGAGAACAGGAAGGCTTTAAATGCCAGGCTAAAGAGTTTCTATCTTATCCTCGAAGGAAAAGAGTGTCACTGAATATTTTTGAGCGAGGGAATGGCATACTCAGACCTCTAAAATAGAAAATTAGTTTCTACAGCCATGTGGAAGAAGAAAAAGGAGAAAATGTTCATAGGCTTTGAGCAAGGTGCTCTAGGTAGATAGGGAGAAAAATGCCTAATCTGAGTTCTGCCCTCCACAATATGATGCCAACATAGTGAAAGAGACTGGACCTATGATTTCATTAGTAATCTACAAATCTGTTCTGTGAAGTTTGGATTCAGTCAAAGGGCTGCACTTGAGGACCTAGAGGTCATAGGTTCCCCATCCTTGAACAAAGCACCCTCAAGTGAAGAGACTTTCTCTACCAGAGCAAGTTGGCATCTTAATTGCAACTCTTGCTCTTAGAGATTTTTCTAAGTCACTGAAAGGTTAAGTGACTTTCCAAGGTAACTCAACTAGTCTGTGTCAGAATCCATGTTTTCCTGGCTTTGAGGCCTGGTTTCTATTGCCTGTGCCATAATACCACTCTAGTAGGATAATACATCATTCCCTGAATAACACCAGATATTCCCACTTCTGTCTCTTTGCTTGTCCTGTTTACTTTGTTCTGTTAGAATCCTCCATCCATATTTCTACCAATTAAAATTAAATCTCTAATTGAAACTACATTTCATTAAAATTCTACCACTTCTTCAAGATGCAACTTAAAATTCTGTGTCCTGGAACAAAGGAGAACCAAAAAATTCATGTAGCAGTAGCTCCAAAAAGGGCTTCAGAACTCTAAGCAATGCCCTTAAAGGACTCACAAAGCCTGCTTTCACTTTGAAGAGAGGTGGTGATGGCCAATATGCCTGAGTGAGGCATACATTTTCATACATGGACATTCAATTATTTTCTTTGGTTTTACAATTCATTTTTTTTAAAGTGGGTTGTATGAGGAGAGGGGAGACAACAGAAAATGAAAGTAATATAAAAAAGAGGAGTAATAAAACATTTTAAAAAGAAAAAAAAGAAGCCTTTCCTGTTCTCCCAGCAGGAAAGGATTTTTCCTCCCTCAAACCTCATATGGTACTTTGTATCTCCATTACATACTGATCACATAATATTTGGTAATAGAATTATCTTTTTCCACATCTTATCTTTCCTAGAAAAGTTCAGGTCTGGGTCCTGAACCCTAGATTGGTCAAAATATATAAATTATGAAGCAGAGTCTTGGCAGGCTTGATAGACAGGCAAAGGCAAAAGTCTGGCCATACACTGGGTATTTGTGAATGCCACACCAGGTAGAGGAACTGCTATTAGAAGCCTTGTTTCAGAGAAGATCACAAGGCTGAAGTTACTTAGCGGACATACTTGCCAGAGCCTCAAAGTAATAGCAGCGGGCTTGCGCAGACATCAACATACATTATACACACATACACACACATGCAAACTGCATGGTATAGTGCAGTGTTATCAAATTCTAATAGAAATAGATCTCTGTGGGCTACACATTGACTTGGAAAACCAAAAATTAATATTAACTACGTTTACTTGTGCATTTGTATTTATTTTGTTAAACACTTCCCAATGGCATTTTGATCTGGTTCAATACTGCTTGGGAATTTTGTGGGTCACTTTCAGCCTAGTGGTCAGGAGTTCAACACCTCTATAGTGGACAAAAGTCCCCTTAGAGTCAAGAAGACTTCAGCTGAAATTCTGCCTCATACACTTTCCATCTCTATGGCCCTAGGCAAATCACTTAAATGCTATCTGCCTCAGTATTCTGTGCTGTAAAATGAGACTAATAACAGCATCCACTTCCTTAAGTGGTTGTGCTTTACATTATGTATGTAAAGCACTTTGAAAACCTTAAAACACTATACGAAGATTAGTTGTTGCTATTATAATATACATGAAACCCACCAGCCCTTCCAGAATCACACACATTCATATTTTTACATTTATTCCTTTCCTTCATCTCTCCTCTTTTCTCCTCTGTCAACAGCTAATAAAATGATAGCAATAATAAACTCCAAGGATTAGTTCCATGGAGCTAAGGAGGCCCAGAGGGAAGGGTGATCACAGCCTTTGGCTGCCTTTCAAGGGACCACATACCAGGACCCTGAGGCCCGTTATAGTGATTCTTTGTCAGTTTTCTAGATGAAGCTACAACTTGCCTGTATCTACGACGCTAAATAGTGTTTGTGATTCAAACATAATGAAGCAAACCCCCTGGGACTGGGATGCTGAATATGGTTTTAAGAGTAGTAAAAAGACCCCATCTACAGCTATGTCCACTTAAGACTGCTATCACTACACTAAAGCACTAATTCATTCATTCATCTTAAGAAGCATTTATTAAAACTTATGTTAAGGGTTGGGCACTGTGCTAGGTGCTGAGGACTCAGAGATATAAACATAATAAGCTCCTGTCCTCAAGGGGCTTACCTTCTATTGGATGATACAAGATTGGTATGTTCTTCCTTTCCCTACCAGCTCCTTCCACTGTCTTCCCATCTCCTCCAGGCATTGTTTCATGCCTCAAATGCTGAGTCTCATGTAGAGCTTGAGAAATTGTGGAGTCCAAACTCTTCTCAAGATTCCACTCTACAAAGTCCTTGACAAGTGGTCATCTACCCTCTACCTTGTAAGGATAGCTGTCAAGAATCAACCCAGGATATGGAGGGACATCTCTCATTCTCAGGAAGTCCTTTATATTGAAATGAAATTGGTCTCCCTAGAACTAAGAGGGTGGTCTTCAACTGAAAAACAGGTGAATGTAATGGAATATTAATGTGGTATGAGTATACGAACTGATGCAGAGTAAAGTGAGCAAAACCAGGAAAATAATTTCTACAAAACAACATCACAGCAAAAATGAACAGCTTTGAAAGCCATAAGAACTCATCAATTAAATTAGATCAGCCATGATTCCAGGAGACTGATAATGAAGCATTCTACCTATTTTCTGATAAAGAGTTCATGATAGACGTAGGATACTGAATGAGACATATATTTTGGATATTGTCAATGCAGGAATTGGCTTTTCTTGGCTACCTATATTTGTTACAAGGGTCTGGGTGTTCTTTTTGTTGTTTGGGGGGTTTTTGTTTGCTTCTTTTCTAGGGAAGGGGGAGGAGAGAAAATAAATTCATGTAAACTGAGAAATAATTAAACTTTTTTAAAAGAAATCGATTTCCCTGAATCATGTGTCACATTGGCCCTCCTCAAGATGTGAAGATGCTCCCTTTGCCTACCTGGTGGCTAACACACAGAGAGAAAGCAGGTCCCATGTGGCGAAACGAAAGGGAAGAATCTAATGGGATTTGCCTGGAATATTCTCTTTTCTCCTTTTTCTCTTCCTCCTCTTGGAATTCCCAGCTCCATTCAGGGCTCAGATCCAGCCCCCTCCACTGTGCACAACCTTTCCTGAATTTTCCCCACCCTAACTGTTATTATTCTCCTTCTTGTATACATTCTGTTAAGTTCTTGTGTTCAACAGCTTTGTATCCTTGTGTGTGTGTTTGTCCTTCGTCGCCGAAGAAGACCATGCCATCAGAGAAATGATGACATGACTTGCACTTGACTTTGAGTGAGGAAGGGCTGTGCAGGTCACCAGCCTCACTTCTCCTCCAGAGCCATCTGAATCCAGTGACCAGATGTTCATCAGGATGACTGGAGATGATCCAGGATGAGGCAATTGGGGTTAAGTGACTTGTCCAACGTCACACAGCTAGTGAGTGTCAAGTGTCGGAGGTGAGATTTGAACTCAGATCCTCCTGACTCCTGCACTGGTGCTCTATCCACTGCACCACCTAGCTGCTCCTTTGTATCCTTAAAACTTAGCCCAAGGACTGGCATATAAGTAGGTTCCTGATAAATGTTTGCTGAACTGAATTGAATTCTCATAGAAAGTTTTATAGTTAAGCATAGATTTAAGAGTGTCTATTTTTAATTTGTTTTTGTTTGTTTTTTTCCTTTAATAGTATTTTATTTTTTTCCAATTACATGTAAAGATGTTTTCAATATTCACTTTTATAAGATTTTGCATTCCAGATTTTTTTCTCCCTCCCTCTCCTTCCCCCACCCAAGATGGCAAGCAATCTGACACAGGCTACACATATACAATCACATTAAATATATTTCCACATTAGTCATATTGTGAAAGAAAAATCAGAACTAAAGGGAAAAACTATAAGAAAGAAAAAAAGAAAGAAAATATTATGCTTCAATCTGTATTCAAACTCCATAGTTCTTTCTCTGGACGTGGGTAGAATTTTCCATCATGAGTCTTTTGGAACTGTCTTAAATCATTGTATTGCTGAGAAGAGCTAAGTCTATCAAAGCTGATCATCACACAATGCTGCTGTTACTGTGTACAGTGTTCTCCTGGTTCTGCTCACTTCAAGACTGTCTATTTCAAATAAGGAATCAATTTGGTAAAGTAATCCAAAGTCTTATGTATTGAAAATTTTAAAAGAAAACCAACACAGCCTTGAGATCAAAAAAGAATTACTGAATATCCATGGCTTAAAAAAAAATGGAACCAGAAATAAATGACACCAATATTTAAAAAAAAAAATAAACAACTTACTCAGGGAAACATATGAATGACAGAGCTAAGAAATAAATGATGCTTAAGTCAAACACTAGCCAAGTTGTTCCAAGAACTTTTAGTATTTTTTAAAATAAATTCTTTTACATGTGAATGGAAATAAAGGTCATTCTGATTAGAGTGCCCTGCTTATTCATCTCTGTCTTCCTTTTAGAAGCCATAGTGGAGACTCAGACAAAATGGGTTGAATTTTTGGTGAATGTACCCCCTTACTAAACTAAAGCTGAGCTTCTGGGAAGAAAAGATAGAGGGTAGAAAACCAGAATAGCTAAAGTCAAAAATAGTACAGTTAAGTCAAAGTCAAGAAGCATTTCTTTAGAGTCTAGTATGTGCCAGGAGTTCTGCTAAACTCCAGGAGTACAAAGAAAAGCAAATAAATAAGCAAACAAACGAATAAATAAATAAATGGATGAGTGACTGAATGGGCTGACAAAATAACTAAATGGATGGGTGGATAAATGAATGAATCAATCAATTACTGCTTTCAAGGAATTCAGAATAGAAACAGCTCTGGATTCTCGCATTAACTCACTATATTACCTTGGTCAAATGAACCCCACTCTCTAGACCCTAACTTCCTCCTCTATAAAATGAGGGAGATTGTTAAGGTTCATATTAGGTTCCCTCCAAATCAAAAAGTCTATGAAGTTTGGATACTGAAGAGGAACAGGCACCTGTTCCCTCTTTTATTTCCATATACCCTACACCTCACCACTACTTTAGTCCAGTTATCTTCTTTAGAAGCCTGCAATCCTATAATAGCTTCCTAACTGGTATCCCACAATCCAGTATCTTTATCTTCAACTTACCATTGGAATAGTTGCTGAAATAATATTCCTAGACCCAACCAATCCATTCCACTGCTCAAAAAACTGCTGTGACTCCTTACTGCTCATAGAAAGAAACCTCATTGGAGGTCTTCAGTTAGAGCCTGAATGATTACTTTTAGGGCATACATTAGAAATGTCATTTTTTCAGGGATATATTGGATTAGATGGATACAAGGGTTCCTTCTAACGCTGAAATGTTGTGATTCTGATGAGAACTAATTAGTCTGATATTTAAAAACATAACATTCATGAAGTACATACTATGTGTCTAGCCCCCCTCATAATCTGTCCCATATCCTACATTTTCAGCCTTGTTTCACATTGCTTTCTTGGCATGCTATGATCCATAGGATCACAAAGAGTCAGATGTGACTGTACCACTGAACCATGACAACAGAAAATGGCAGGATATAATTGCTGTGGTTCAGTCATTCAGTCATGTCCAGCTCTGTGTGACCCTATGGCCTATAGCATTCCAGGTCCTTCTGTCCTCTACTATCTCCTGAAGTCTTTCTAAGCTCATACTCATTGTTTCTGTAACACTCTCTCTCCATCTCATCCTCTGCCATCCCCTTCTCTTTTTGCCTTCAATCTTTCCCAACATCAGGGTCTTTTCCAGTAAGTTCTGTCTTCTCACCATGTGGCCAAAGTATTTAAGCTTCAGCTTCAGTAGTTGACCTTTCCAGTTAATAGTCTGGATTAATTTCTTTAAGTATTGATTGATTTGATATCCTTGCAGTCCAAGGGACTCTCAAAAGTTTTCTGCCTCTGCCGTTTCCGACCTCCATGCATTCTCAAGGCCATCCCTCATGCCTTAAATGTATTTCCTCATCACCTTTACCTGTTGGCATCTTTATCTTCCTTCAGAGACCAACTCAGATGTCACTTTCTCCAAGACCTCCTCTTTACATCCTGTTCTACCCCTAACAGAGTATTCTTTCTTTCCTAAAATTTCCTGAAGTCATTCTACTTGACCCTTATCACATACTGCCTCACATTATTATGAGCTTTGTGTATGTTGTTTCTCACTTAGCAGAATATAAGTTACTTGAAGGCAAGGACTGCATTCTGTTTCAACTTTGAATCTTTCTATCTTCAGTTCTTAGCATAAGGGTAACATACATATAGTCACTTTCAGAAAGCTTATTTTGAAATCGAAATGTATCTAGTTTCTTTGGAGCTCCAAACCTTGATCAGAGCACAGCATCAGGGCTAAAATATTTGGATTTTTTTTCTCACAATAATCCCCAGAATAACATTTAGACTCTGTCATTTGTTCTAATAGAAATAGTGGCAAGCTTCCCCTCCTTTATCTGGTTCATCTGCTCTGCAGGGGCTTTGGAAAGATTCTCAAGGAACCAGCCCAGAAGGAAACTAAGAGATGCTGTTACCATGGAAACGTGTTAGCAAACAATTTGTTAAATACTTGAAATTTCCCCTGCAATATCGATTATTAAATTGATATCGACAATGCACAGCATAACTCATCACCCCTGGATTCTGTGTTTCCATCGGTGTGCATGTTCTGGCTGTAAATGATCACATAGTTATAAATTCCTGCTGCAGGCCTGCATCCAGAACTGGGCCAGAGAGCTCATGTTGGAATGCTTGCTGACTGTCCAAGAATAAATTCATTTTGGAAAAGTTTGAGCAAAATTGCTCTAGTTGTTTCTTTCCAGTAGAGTTGGGGAGGCGGGAGAGAGGGACAATGCCTGGTTTTGTTTGTTAATCATGAGGCTGCTTTGGCTCAAATACTGCTCAGAAAATGGGCCTATTCAAGAGTGGAAACTTTCCAGTGCCTCATCTTTGCCAAAGGAGAAACAGCTTTGATCATCATCATTGTCACCTTCAACAAGCAACTTCTGGTGGAGAAAGGACTGAGAGTCAGGAAATCTGGGTTCTTATCCTGACTCTGCCACTAACCAGCTGAGTGACCTTCGATAAGTACTTTCCATTCTCTGAGTCTCAATTTTCTCATCTCTAAGCTGAGAGATTAGATAATCAACAAGGACCCTTCCTAGCTCTAGAGTCAATGAAATCTTACTCTATTTACTAACCTACGTCAGGCTCTCTTAATCCAAACTCAGCTCTTTCTAGCCCTGATAGTCTACTTAACTCAATCCAAAGTACCTACTAGGTGGTAGGGCCTGAACACATCAAGATTCTGTCTTTCCTATCCGAAAGCTTACAGTTTAACAAGAGAGACAAAATATTCATAGCACTGCATATTGTTATTGCCAACGTTTCCATATCACCTAATAAGTACCAAGCTCTGCACCAAGCTAAATGCTTTATAATTATTATGTCAATTGATCTTCACATCAATCCTGGGAAGTAGATGCTATTTTCATCCCCATATTACAGATGAGGAAACTGAGGCAAACAGTGGCTAAGTGATTTGCCTAGAGTCACAAAGCCACTGTTGGATTTTTTTTCTTAAATTAAAAAAAAACAACAAACCTGAAATTGTTCTTCATAGGCATTCGTAATGACCACATCAAAATTACTCAACTATAAACTCTTAGAAGGCAGGGGCTACAGCTTGTTCATTGTTCTATCTACTTATAACTCAACACAATTGATACAGAAAGTAAATAGTACAAAGAGGCTACAGCTCTGGAGAAAAAAAGATATAGACTACTCAACTGGGTTGTTGGGGTTTTTTTTTTCTGTCCCCATAGAATCCAAAAGTGGGAAGGGAACTCTGAAGCCCTAGCATGTCTAAATCATACTTGAATAAGAATGCTTTCTAGGACATTTCAGACAAGGAGACATCTAGTCTCTGTCTGAAGACACCCTGAGGGAAAATATAGTACTCTGGATAACCCAGTCTACCCTGGGATAGCTCTAATTATGAGGAAACTTTTTTCTTTATATGAAGTCTATATCTTTCCCTCTGTTAACTTCTACCAGTTACTCCCCATTGTGCCCTTTGGGGTCCAACAGAAAAAGATTAATCCCTTTGACACTACAGCTGTTCAAATCCTTGTTTTGTCCAAGACATTTTCCAGGCAACGTGGAAAGACTAAGAGATTTGAGTCAAGAAATTAGGGCTCAAAATCCATCAATCACAGTCACTAGTTAATGTGTCCCTAGGCAAATAACTTTCTCTCTCTGAGTCTCAGTTTCTTTATCTGCAAAATAAGGACAATGATATCTTAATAACCTACTTTACAGGATTATTATGAATAAAATGCTTTGTATGCCTTAAAGTATTCTAGAAATGTGAGTTGTGAATGTGGGCCCCAAGCAGACAGCCCATTATAGGCCTCCCACATATCCACTTGTCCCAAATATGAGAGATCCATTAGACAGCAATGATCTAAAGGAAGTTCAGCACACATCAGGAGGGATAGTTAAGAAAGATATAACAGTGACAAGGCACAACAGAAGGAGGACCAGTGGTATAGTCAGAAGACCTGGGTTCAAATGTTATTCCTATCACTAACATGTTCTGAGACATTAGGAAAAGTATAGGATCATAAGATCACAGATCTAATTTGGAAAGGACTTCAAAAGTCATCTAGCCTAAACCCTTAAATTTTACAAATGTGGAAACTGAGGTCCAAAGGGGAAGTGACTTGCCCAAGGTCATACAGGTAAGGAAACAACAGAATTCAAACTTAAACTCAGATCCTTTGAGTTGAGGGCTTTTTCCATTACATTATGCTACCTTCTACAACCTCTCTCAGGGCCACAGGTTTCTCCTCTGCAAAATGAGGATAACAATACTTATAATGTTGACATCAGTTTTGTGAAGATCAAATGAAAAATGTACAAGCAGTACTATGTAAACTGAAAGTGTTCCATAAATATAAGCTGAAAAAGAGCAAAATAATACACTCCTGGTAGAGCTGTGAATTAGTTCAGCAATTCTGGAAAGCAATTTGGAAGTAGGCTCCAAAAGTTATTAAATCATGCATACATACCCTTTGTCCCAGTGATGCCACTTCTAGGTCTACACTCCATAGACACAAAAGAGAGAAAAAATGAATCGATATGCACAAAAAACAGCTTGAGCACCTCTTTTGTAGTAGCAAAGAGCTGAGAAATAAAGGAGCTGCCCATCAATTGGGGAATGGCTAAACAAACTATACTAAATGAATATAATAGAATACTATTGTGTCATAAGAAATGATGAAAAGGACCCTTTCAAAGAAACCTGGGAAGAGTTTTATGAACTGATGAAGTAAAGTGAGTGAAAACAGGAGAACAATTTACATAATAACAATGTTGTAAAACTATGAAAGCCATAAGAATTCTGATCAATGCGATGGCTGTGATTCCTGAGGGATAATGATGAAACTTGCTACCAATCTTCTGAGAGAGAGAAGCTGAACCAAGGGTACAGAATGAGACATATGCATTTTTAGACATGGCCAATGAGGGAGTTTGTCTTCCTTGACTATGTAGTTTTGTTAGATTGGTTTTTTGTTTGTTTTCAATAGTAAGAGGAGTGAGAGAGAGAAAAAAGTCTAGTTTTATTAAATGAAAAAAATTCAACTGAAAAAATAAATGTATCCTAATATTATTTTATAGATTAAATTTAAGGAAAAGAGATGCCCCAGTTGATGGGGATTGGAACAGGAGATCTACCATTACGGAGAAGGGTTTTGGAAATGGGTAGGGGGAGAGGACTTGGAGCAGGGGGCTTACAGGATCAGAGCTGTATAAGGCAGGGCAGGGCTGCCTCAGACTGTAGGGCTGTGAGCCTGAGATCCATTACAGCTGTCACTTTCGGCTTCTTAAGCAGTTTCTCCCTCTACAACAATACAACAACTCTGTTCCCTGTATTCGAAGAGGGGATGACAGCAAGATACGCAAGCTGCTGCCATATGATAAGCTCAAGTAGTGCAACTGTACGTAGGCAGGCCAGAAGGAATATTTTTTCTAACATAATGAAGAACAACTTCAAAGGAAGCCACAGACCTAAGCTTCAGGGAATGGCAGCACCTGGCAGAATTGCAGCCCGTGGCATCAGGGCAGGTCTGCTAAGACAGACAAAGAGTGTCACACCACTTGGACTGTCTGACATACTCCATCAGCCTTCCCTTCTCTATGCTGTGCAAGGAAAGGTGTGTGTCATTCAGATCACACAGAAATTTTATGAACGATATCCGCTTGAGGGCAGGGGTGGGGAGAACAAGGGATTTGTATACAAAGGGCTTTCTGCAGCATTTGACAGATAGAAGGGTTTGCTTTTTTTCCCTTTTCCATTCCAGGAAAGTGGAAATCAAAGGTGTCAGGTAACTGCTTTCTTTTGCTGAAGAAGGATCCTAGAGAGTAGAAGGAAAGAAGCTTCTCTAGAGTCAAAGAGCAAGAAAACTTGGGGCTCAAATTGGTAAATCTAGATTTAATAATATCTGTAATTTATCAATGTCAGTAATAGGTTTCATCCCTGTTCTGAGATCCTACATAAAACAGGTAGTCCAGCTCTCTAAACATCAAAATTACCTATCTTGTCCAACCACTCCACGTTTACTTGTTTCTGCATGTAGAGGTGATGGCTTGCTCTGAGCCATCCACACTCTCACCTAGGTGACATGTAAAACTTCTGTAACGTAAAACATGTGACCCAGGTCACATATATAACATAACATATAAAATAAACAACTAACGCTATCAATGAGAGGCAGCATCATTGTATGTCTAGCCAGCCAGTCTAAGAGTCAGGATGCCCTGCGTTCAAGTCCCTACTCTGACACCTACTGGTTGTACGACCCTCGGCAAGATGCTCCACCTCTCAAGGTCTCCAGGTAGTTCTTGAAGAGGACAAGTTGAAGAAACAGGTATTGATTTATACAGGTAGAAGAAGTTTCATAAATGGGAGTTCTTCAATTTAAAAAAAATGACTCTACTACCACTATTCTACATTTTTATGTAGCTCTATTTAGCTAGGTGGTTCATTGAATAGTGCTGGGCCTGGAATCAGGAAGATCTGAGTTAAAACTTGTCCTCAGACACTCTTTAGTTGTGTTACTGTGGGCAAGTCAGTTACCCTCTATTTGCCTTAATCCACTGCAGAAGAAAATGGCAAACCACTCCAGTGTCTTTGCCAAGAAAGCACCAAGAAGGGTCATGGAGAATCAGACATGGCTGAACAACAATCTTCACAATGATCCCATGAGGTAGGCAGCAGAAGAATAATTATGCCACTTTACAGATGAGGAAGGCAGTGAACTTATTTGCCTGAAATCACACTGCCATTCAGTTTGGTTTCAGAAAGTACTGGAACCCATGTAGGTTTCAGTTCCTTTTCTAGTAGCCTATATTAAAGACTGTCTGTCCTCAGTACCTGAGGATAACATTCCTTGTCTACATATATATGCTTTAAGTTTTTTATACTAGTGGTAATAATGGTTTGTCCATGCACAATCTCAACAAGTCAATTTCTAAACAAAGGGCAGCCATATCATTAATAATAATAACTCATTTATAAAGTGCCTTAAGGTTTACATATTGCTTTCTTCACACTATCCCAATGAAGTAGGTAATACAAATATTATTAACCCCAATTTATGAAGCTTCAGTGGTTTTCCCTTGCCTTTAGGATACAATACAAATCCCCACTGTTTTGGCATTTAAAACCCTTCACAAATGCGAATCAAAACAACCCTGAGATTTTAGCTCATACTGGGAAGATTGGACAAGATAACAAAAGGTGGAAACAGGCAATGCTGAAGGAAGTGCTGAATAGGAAAGACAGGTATACCACTGTATCCCTGGTAGAGCTCTGAATCAACATAACCATTCTGGAAAACAATTTGGAATTACGCAAATTCCTTCTAACCATATACTCAGTGGAGGTCACTGACAAAAAGAAAAGCTCCATAAATACCAAAAATATTTATAATAGTACTCTGAATGGTAACAAAGAAGTCAAAAGAAAGTAGACATCCAGTGACTGGAAAATGGCACAGTTACATGATGGAATATAATAACTGTGTTTTAAGAAACAACAAACATAATAACTATAGAGAAACATGGAAAGATTTAGATGAACTGATGCAAAGTGAAGTAAGTAGGATCAGGAAAACAATATATTCAGTGAGTATACTAGGAAAGAACACTAAGACCCAGGAAAATCAGGAATATCTCTTGAAAGAGACAGCACATAAACTAAGCCTTGAAAGTAGCCAAGGGTACCAAAAGGTAAGGAAAAAAATGCCTGGATACAGGTGCTGAGCCCAGAGATGGAATCCTGTCTGGGAAAGAATAAATAGGCCAATTCAATGGGAACATACAACGTATTACAAGAAGCAATGTCTAGTCACTTGAATTATAAGCCAGATTGTGAGGATTTTTTAAAATAAATGTGTATTAATAGCTGCTGTTTTTACATGATCTAAATTTCTCAGGGGGAGGGAAATATATAACAAAGAATATTTTTAAAGAACAAAAGAAAAAGAATAAAAGTTATTTTGACTATTATAAATACCCAAATTAACTATAAAGGATATGAAGAAAGACTCTATCTGCATCCAGAGAAAGAAATGATAAATAGAAGTACGTATACAATAATTATAAACACACACACACACATATGTCTAATGGTGACCCATGGGGGGAAGAAAAAAAGAGAAAAAATTACATAATAACTTGCAGTTTCATGTGCAATCATCTTTTTATTATACAATTTTGGAAATGCTTGTTTTATTCCATCAATTAAAAATAATGTTTTTTAAATCCAAAAAAAAGCCAGTATTTTTCACAGTCATGGACCTCCCACTTCTGCAAAGCAGAGGAGGGAGATTGCTTCTCCTATCACAGCATGATACTCAACAAGCAGCCACCTAGTCTTTGTTTGAAGAACTCCATCAAGGGAGCTTCCTGAGGAGGCCCTTTCCACTGTTAGACAGCTTTGTAAGGAAGTTTTTCCTGACATCAAGTTTCAATTTGCCTTTTGCATCTTCTCCCCATCCCACCTAGTCTTGACCCATAAGGCGTCAAGTCAAACAAGTCCACTCCCTCTTCCATATGACAGGTCTTCAAATATTTGAAAAGTTATCGTAATCCTTCTAAGTCCTCTTCTTCATGGTGAACATTCCTAGTTCTTTCAAACATGAACTTGAGTTCCTTCCGAAAAATCTCCAGTTTATCTCCAATGCATCTGTAACTGAACCCAGCCCTCCAAAAGTGGTCTCAGAGCAACTTCAGAGCAAGGTTAAACCACGAATATCTGTATTTTCATCTCTTAAGACCTGGACACCATGTTTTAAGACTATAATGGTTTTCTTGACTGCCCTGTCACCATTGACTCAATTAAGCTAAGGTCCTCTAAAAATCTCAAACCATCTTCAGATGAAAAGCTATTTGCCTGTGCCTCCCAATGTTAGGCTTATAAAAGTTATTTTACTGAGTCATAAAATTAGACATTATATTTATCAATATTAAACTTTATCTCATTCCATTCAGTTTCCAGTGTTCTAGTTCATCAAAATCTTTTTGAATCCCAGCTCTGTTTTCTAACATGTTAGCTATCTCTTCCAGGCACGTGTTCTTTAGAAATTTGATAACCATGACTCTACTCAAGTTAGTAATAAATGTCTCAAGGAGCAGATCAACAAGTACAGATTCTTAGGGCATTCTACTGGAGGCCTCCTTGTAAACTGACATCAACCAATCATGACTACTCATTTAACTAATCTGAAACTCACTGAATTGAATATAGTCCACATCTCTCCCTGTCTTTTCCACAATGGCATTATGTACTTTGTCAAATGTTTTCCGAACATCTAATTTGCTCCATGAGAAGGGTTTCAACATGACTGGTGACCACACAGATGCCTTGACATGGAATTATTTGCTACACAGTGAATATCAGAAAAAGGTGGGACCATGTTGAGCCAGACACCAGAAAGTTTAGCTCCTGAAATGCTGGTTCTGCTTACGAGATGGCTCCCCATTTGGAACTCAAAGACATCTACCTGACGAGCTCCAGCATGCATAAACATATTGGTTAGGGCAGAATTTATTCAGCTCAACAAACATTTACTAAGCACTTGCCAGAGTAGCAGCATGAGGAAGGAGACAGTGCACTGTACTTGAAAAAAAAGATACAATTCAGAATCAGAGATCATATATATGTGTATATATATATATATATATATACATATATATATGTATAAAATAGCTTTGCTATTTCTAAACTGTTTGCCTTGGGCAAGTTATTTTCCTTCCCTAGCCTTCAATTTCTTCATCTGTAAAATAAAGGAATTGAACAACATCGTCCCTGTGGTACTTTCTAGCTCTGACATTTTATGCTTTTTATTTAGTCATGGAAGGGGGCAAGAAGGGGGTTGGGGTGCAGGCAGCATAGTATTTCCTGTCTAATCTAGTCTTCCTTAAAGATGCTCAGCCTGAATTTCCAATTTTCAGGGGTGAAACACTATCAGAAATCCTTATGAAAGTCACTTAAGAGCTATTAGATGTCTGAGGTCAGTCAAAAGTATTCTTTTGACACTAAATGAGAAACTGTAGCTTGCTTTGTCCAAATAGCTAGGAACACCAGGCCAATACCTCCAAGAAACTAACAAAGATTCTGAAAAGATGTGAGACCATATATATCAGTGCCTATTGGGTAGAAATCCAGCTGGAACTCTGAATTTTCCCCAGAGATCTAGCACTGAAAATTGACCCAGATTCTTCTTCACTGTCAACCCACTGACATACAAAGGAATAGAAGACTAGACTTAGAAAGTCAGCAAATAAAGTCTGGGGGCTACTGCAAAAGTAGAGAATGTAGAGCCTTCATTAGATAAAATTCCCTGGTCAATCTGCCAATATGTAAATATAACATCTCTACCCACACAAATCAGGTAGGGTTTCTGAGCATCAGCCCTGTGCCTTTGAGTTAGTACTAGGAGAGAGATATTACTCCTCACTGGCTGAGATATCACCAAGCCTCAATAGGGAGTTTGTTGGAGAGCACTTCAGAGGTGTTCAAAAGGGATGAGTTAAGGAAGGAGAGTTATAATCTTTTGAATAACTGGCTACAGGTAATCCAAGGAGTCACAGAAACGTAAGGAAAGCACCCCCTGACTTCCAGTCCCTACAATCCTACTGACTGCTAAGAGTATTTTCTCCTGGTGAGGTTGCTATCTCTTTTGGTTTGAACTTATCTTCCTCTCAAGTTAAGAGTTCATTTAGCTTTATGTCTCCTTTGATCTATTCTAATCTGCATAACTTTTTCAATTTCTGTTTACCATTTATTTGGATGAAGAGGTTTACTGGTTAACTACATTTTGGTTTCTTGAGTAACCAGTATTTGGTAGGGGGTAGCTAAGCTGGTAAATTTGTTAGGTGTGGCTCATCTTCCCTTTGAGGGTGACTGTAGAAAGGACTATTGATGCTGGGTCCCCCAAAATACTTAGCCCCTATATATTAGCAATGTTTGAAGTATGGTGGATAGATATAATTATAGCCCAATACCCTTCCTGGAGACAGACAAAAGAAGTAGCAAGTGTCCATGCAAAGCCCTTCTTCTGTTCCCCACAAATAAGGAAATCAGAGTCTCCCTTGGAGAGGAGTGGGCCACATCTCATGTATATGTCAAATGTGATTCAAATATCTTTAGATATATTTAGAGAGCAACTCCTCATATATACAACTCAATATACATTACATGTTTCCATCCTCCATGCCTTCATATAAACTGACCCTTCCTCAAACCTAGAATGTCCTTTTTCCTCAGCTCTACCTTGCTGGAATTCTTGGATCCCCTGAAGGCTCAGGTGTGGTTTCATACATGAGACATTTCTGGATCTCACCCACCCTTAGTTGTTAGTACCCTCATTCTTCACCCTAAAAATTATTTTGCATTTTCTTTTTCTATAGTTCATAAATATATATATACATATATATTATACATATGTATGTATATATACACATATGTCTTCATGTGGTTTGTCTCCATCTCCAACTGTAGAATGAAAGGTTCTTGAGGTTAGGGATTATTTTATTTTTTAGTTTCATCTCTGGTACTAGTCACTTGAGAGATGCTTATGGAATGCTTAAGCAGAGTTCACACGAAGATGACAAGGGTGTTTAGAGAACTGCACTCAGTATGAATGAACTGTGTGATGATGGCAATCAAAAAAAGCTAATACCCTTTCAGATTATTAATAGAAGAGCAAAGCTAGGGCACAGGAAGTGAGAGCTCCATGGAACTTAACTCTGTCCAGACTATATTTTCAAGTCGATTCAATTCTGGGATTCACATTTTAATAAGGATATTGACAAGCTCATGTACATTCATGGGAGGAGAACCAGAATAGCAATGGTACCGAAGAATATGATATATGAGGGTCAAATTGGAGACATATATCCCAGAAAAGAGAAGGCTTAGAGGGTGAGGGATTGGGAGATACTATTTGCCTTAAGTATTTGAAAGGCTGTCATAGGGAAGGGGGATTAGATTCATTCTGCTTCTAATGGAGCAAAGAGCTTAAGTATCAAGCAGATATATTTCAGCTTAATATAAGAACTTCCCCCAATTGATAATGTCCTAACAAACAGGCGTTGAGTTTTCTATAACATAAATGGAGGTTGGATGATAGCTCTAGATGGGATGTTACAAAGAAGAACCTCTACTCAGGTGAGAATTGGACAAGATGCTCCTTATGGTACCTTTTGGAGCTGAGATTTTATGATCTATGACTAAGTCTAAAAAACAGATCATGGTATTGGAGAACAGGGCTCCAAACCAGCAGCAACATCCTCCATTTTCCTTACTGGCTCATAAAACATAAGACCTGCACCTAAGAATACTTATCAGTCTAGATATGTTCTGGTGCACAAGAAAGGTAACTCCATGGGCAGTATATATACCATGATTCCCCTGTAACTAAGCAACCCTAGGTAATCCTAGAAATCAACAAATATTGAGTTGTCAAACAATTAAAGAAGCATAGATTTCAGAAGCACAGATTTGGGAACTTGGTGGCTATATGGCCCAACTCCCTCATTTTACAAATGAGGAAAATGAGGCAGAAAGAGATTAAGTGACTTGCTCAAGGTCACAGAGTTAGTAAGAGCTGAGGCAGGATTTGAAGTCCACACAAAGAGTCCTTTAGATTCCTGAGGAACGTAAGAACTTCTCCAAAAGGGCACCAAGCAATGTAGATTTAATCCAAGCAACTTAGCAAGACTACCCTGAAACTTCACTCCCTGGAACCTTGCCAGGACCTAGCAGCTCCCTGCCTGGTTTCCCAAGCTGGACTTACACTGTCTCTGTCCTATGAATATATCTGTGACAGACCTTGTCTTTCTATTCATGGGCCAAGACCTGTGAGTGTTGTCACTAAAGCTTCCTTGGAGGTCTCTAAAAGGGGTGACCTTGCTTGGCCCTTGGAAACAACCCTGTCAGCTTTTTGGCTTCCAGCAGGTTTTTCTGACCCTGACTGAGAGACTCAATTCTCTGAGTTTTTCTGAGCTGGAAATTTTATTCCCAGGGCTAGGGATTTTCTCCCCAGCCTTTCTCTACACTCTCAGAATGTACAGTATATTCTTTCCAGAAGAATACAAGCTTTCTGAGAGCAGGGACAGTTTGGTTTTGTCTTTGTACTCCTCAGCACTCTGTACACAGCAGGTGTTTAAGTGAAGTCCCCAGACTGCAGTCTCTCCCTGTCTCTCAGCATTTCCCCTACTTGCTGCCATAGTGACCCACAACCATACTGGGATTCTCTGTTGCTCCTCAAAGGCCATTTTCCAAATTACCCCTACTTAGGCCACGTTAAATTTCTCAGGTTTTGAAAACAGGTGCTCAAATCTGACAAAGCAGAGAGATATAAAGAGAGCATCTCTGTTTCTGCTTCCTATTCAGATGAGGAGGGGGAAGAAGGGGTATTTGGCAATCAACTTAAGCTACCAATTCACAGGACCTGTAGAAAAGCCTGCAGATTCACAGAGGTTCACAGACAGAACTGCAAGGTATTGCAGAGGCTATCTAGTCCAAGCCCACATTTGACAGATGAAGAAACTGAGGACTGCTAAGGTTAAATAGCTTGCCCAAGATCACAAAGGTAACAAGTATGGGAGGTGGGATATGAACCTGGGTGCTCTGACTCACACAATCTGCCTTTTTTGTAAGCTATTGACTGGTGCAATGGATAGAGTGTTAGATGCTGCTGATCAAAACTTTCCTCAGATACTTACTAGTTGTGCGATCCTGTGCAAGTCATTTACCCTCTGTATGCCTCAATTTCTATCTCTATAAAATGGGTATAACATTAGCACCTACCACCCAGAGCTGTTGTGAGGATCAGATGAGATATTTGCAATGTTTTTGCAAACCTTAAAGCACTCTCTAAATGCTTCCTATTATCAGTTTCTATCTCCAGTCACAGTCACAAATAGATTTCTCAATGTTACACAGATAATAGGAGAGAGAATCAGATGGAAAGAATATCTGGAAAAAAGGTTAAGAGTAACACTGAACCACATCTTGTGCCTAGATTTTCTCTACAAGTTTTTTCCAGCCAAAATAAATTCCAAATGGGAAATAATGAGCATGGTGTAGTATTGAGAGAGGAAATGGGTAAAAGGTTTCGTTCTCAGATGCCTCCAGATCACTGTGTGATTTTGAACAAGTCACTTCTCATAATCCTCAGTTCCTCCCTCTAAAATGGGGCAGCAGGACTAAATGAAAGCAAGGATCCCTCCCTCCCTCCCTCTCTGTGATAATTTATGTTTCCTAGTGGTCTATTTCTCTTACTACCATATGTTCTGAATTCAAACCAATTCAAACAAACATGTATAGAACACCTACTATTTGCTAAGCGCTCATTCTGTTCTATTCTGTCCCTTCTCAGTAGAAACCCTTCCATTTTAGGAATTAAGATGGGAAGCATTGAAGGTTTTTGTGTTCTTGTGGTTAGGCAAATATTTTATGTTCTGTCAAAAGCCTCTTTGTTCTCCCTTTCAATAGTTTCTTCTGTCTAAAGAAATCACAAATTTGCATTTCTCCTATGTCATTAGGAATTTTTAAAGCAACCAATTAAAATAAAGTTCTCCAGCTTAAAAACAGCATTTATAATAACTTCTCAGGTCTAACCTGCACTTATCTTCTATTTAAGCTGCCAGAAGCTTAAATAGAAGGTTCCTTAAGAGGTAAGCTCTGAAGAAGCCATTTAGCATTTGCTCTCTGGGGACCATTTTATCAACCCATTTGCCCCCCTAAACCATCACCCGCTCTTATAATCTACCAAAAGAATAAAGGTTCAAAATTCATCCAGAGAATTTGCATGGGTCAGAACTCCTATTAAATACGTTTTCTTTAAATGGGGATTCATAACAAACTCAGATGGCAAAACTTAAACATTTCATCAATTTCAAAGAGATGTCAATTTCTACTAGAGGCCAAGGGAGCTTTCTAAACTAATCCAGGTTTAGTGAGGGGAAACATCTGTAACATGGACAGTGCCTCCGAATACTGAAGACATTCTTCTCAAAGTTTCCTCATGACAATTCCATCTACCCCCTGGCAATACTGTGGCCATCCAGTCATATATATATATATATATATATATATATATATATATATATATATATATATATATATATATGTATACACACACACATACATATACACATATATACATATATATACATATGTGTGTGTATCTATATGCATGTATGCATATATACATACACATAAATCATAGATACATACATAAATACATGCATGTGCATATATGAGTATGTATATGTGTGTATGTATGTATATACATACATATACATATACATATTGTTGTATTTATCCTTCATTGCCAAAGAAGACCATGCCATATATACATACATACATACACACACACACATACATATGTATCTATATGGACAATGGAAGCATCCTTGAACTCCTGGGGGGTAACCTTCTCTTATCATATAACCTGGGAAATTTCAGTCAGCTTTTGTATGAGCAATGGTCCCCCTACCTTGTAAATCTCAGCTGGAATAGAATCAGCACCACATTCTTTGCCACATGAAAGGAGCCTAATGGCCCTCAAAACCTCTTCTTCAGTTGGTAGTTTAGCTAAGGAGGAATTGACTTCAATCTGAGATAAACGGTCAATGGCTTCAGCATTAATTAATGATGGTCTGTTGAGAACACTATGGAAGTGTTCAGTCCATCTTTCTAGGATCATGTCCTTATCACTAATCAATGTGGCTCCATCATCACTAAATAGTTGTGATGCACCATAGGTTTTTGGTCCTGAGGTTGATGCATGCATTGCCAGAGCTAGCTCAGTGTTTGGGAGGCTTTGAAGGAAAGTTTGAGAGAGAAGAGATATTACGTTAATTACCAAACTGAAGGTCTACAGAGTTGTTGTGCTGACCTCATTGTTGTATGCCTGTGAAACATGGACAGTCTACCGGTGCCATGCCAGGAAACTGAATCACTTCCATTTGAACTGCCTTAAGAAGATTCTGAGGATCACCTGGAAGGATAAGGTACCAGACACCAAAGTCTTTGCTTGAGCTGAACTGACAAGCATTCAAACTATACTTCAGAGAGCACAACTCTGATGGGCTAGCCATACTGTTCGAATGCAAAATATACACTTGCCTAAAAGACTATTTGTGGAGAAGGAGCAGGCAATGGAGCAGGCAATCACATGATGGTTAGAAGAAGTGATACAAGAACACTCTCAAGGTCTCTCTCAAGAGCTTTGGATTTGACTGTGCACCATGAGAGACACTGGCACAGGACCGCTCAGCATGGCATGCCCACATCAGAAAGGGTGCTGTGTTCTTTGAGCAAAGCAGAATTGAGACAGCACAAAGTAAATACAGGATGCACAAATTTGGGATATCCACCCCAAATATTCTAATGGACTATCTGTGCCCAACCTGCGGTAGAGCATTCCGAGCTCATATTGGTCTGAGCAAACAGAGCTGGACACACTGAAATTTCACTTTATCATTTTGGTCCTCTTCGAAGAGGAAGGACGACAACAACTACAATGTATATGGGGGAATTGGAGCAGACAGATTTTTCTTCTTCATTCAACCTAAGGAAAATACAGGGAACCCAATCAACTCACATCCATTCTTTTAACCGAAGCTTCTTGAGCATATCTTACGGAAGCATTAACATGTGGTTGAAAGAGGCAAAGGATCTAAGTTAAAATCTCAGTTCTGTTACTTATTTTGCCTTGGGGCAAATCACATCACTTCTTTAGCCCTCAGTTTCCTCATCAGTAAAATTAGGGTGTTGAACTGGTATGATGGCAATAAATTAGGATCTTTTGCTGTTTGGGGTTTACTAAAAATGCCTCTGATTGGATAATGTGATTAAAGAAGATCTTTCCCATCCATTGATGGGCCTGCCCATTGTGGGAAGCTTGATTAAGGGAGTTATTTTGTAGGAGGGTCCCAAGTACATTCTATTTTTTTCTACTGAGGCACTGCATCAGAGGGTTAAGGCCTCTGGCTCTAAAAAGTGTAGGTGAGGTTTTACTTTGGGCTTATTGGAAGTGTTTGTTTGGCCAGATGAGGACTCTGGGAAGCCACTTAGGAACCCCTAGTCTTGAAAACCCAGATGTCAGTGCTTCCCTCTCTGGGTAACTACAGTCAGACAGTTAGACCTGTCTGTTAATGGTCAGATAGAGGAAGCCATGTCTGCTGATCTTTGATTTCTCTATATTTTCTTTGAAGTTTTAGGTACTAAGGTGAATGATATATGTGCTTGATTAAAGTGATTGCTAACCCCCTTGAAAGTTGCTTTCTTGTTATGAATGAAGATCTAAGAACCTGTGGTAGCAGGCCCCCCTGTGTATGTTGGGGAGCTTAGTGATACAACTAGGTAGAGGTTATCAACCTGAGGTAGTTAGATATTTTTAATATATTGATAACTTTCAACTTAACTGGTTACTTCTGTAATCCTTAGGTATTTTATTTTATGTATTTAAAAACATTATTCTGAGAAGGGGCTCATAGGCTTCACCAGACTGCTAAAGGGGTCCATGACACAAATGAGGTTATAAATCTCTAGATTAGATTGTACTTAAGTTCCCTTCATCTCTGAAACATGACTTTCTACACTACTTCAGACTCCATTTCCTTTTATTTTTACAATGTTAGGGAGTGTGGTAGAATGGGGAAAAATGGTGGATTCATAGTCAAAAGATTAGGATTCAAATTTGAGCTCTGCATGACTCTAGATAAGTCACTGAACCTCTCTGGGCCTCTACTCAATATCGATAAAATGAGAGATCTGGACGAGACAGCCTCTACCTCTGTGATTCTCATCTTTTATTTTCATAGCAGTAGAAAGAGTGATAGATTGCAGAGAGCTGTAATGGAGAGCCTACTGAATTTGAAGTCAGAAAGAGCTAGGTTCAGATACCATCTCTGTTACTTAATCTCTCTAAGCTTCAGTTTCTTTATCTATAAAATTAGAGTGTTAGACTCAAAGACCTCTAAGGTCCCTTCTAGCTCTAAATCTACAATCCTCTGTCACCTGTGTTCAAATCCTGGTTCTACTGTTAATTTCATGTGTGACTTTAAACAAGACATACAACCTTTCTGGCTCTTACTTCCTCACCAATTAATGAGGGGGTTAGATAAGATGGCCTCTGTGGTCCCTTCCAAATTGAAATACATGACTTCAGGAACTATTCCTTATGCTAGACAGAGCAAATTACCTCAGAGTGACTAAGTGGCCAGAGACATCTAAGGGGCACACTGGATGAAAGCACTTATCTTAGAGTCAGAATCATCTGAATTCAAATCCTGTTTCAGATACCTACTGGTTGTATGACCCTGGGCAAGGCAAGTTCAGTTTCCTCACACCCATCACTCCCAAAATGGAAATAACAGTAGCACCTACCTTCCAGTGTTGTAAAGATCCAATGAGATAATATTTATAAAGCCTTATTCAAAGCTTAAAGCTCTCTACAAATGCTACTGATTAAGTGACTTTTTTTAAGGTCATTCAGCAGCTAAACAACAGAGCACAAACCAGAACTATGGTCCCTTGTCACGTGCCCAATGCCCTTCCACTAGTAGACCACACAGTTTTAGATGAACCTGGACAACTTTGAGGTTCACTAAATTAAACTGATCATTCCCTTTATGTGAACTCTGAGGCTCCTGTTTAACCAATCAGGACACTGAGTCAAAGAACTAGTTATTCAAATGATTTATACAAAGATGAAACCATTTTATTGCTAAGGAGAATGATGACGATGTATCTTGTTTCCAAAGGTAGCATTCACTTTCAAGAAAGTAGATAGGATACGTTTTGACTCTCTTGTGTACTTCACTTAGCACTAGTCAGGAAAATGGCAGCATATAATTCTTAGGACTGTGTTCAGTCAATAGGAGCAGAATTACTTTCAAATTGCTTTGATAGAAAAGGTAAGACATTCCCAACTATGAAAAAGAACTAAAGATTACCCAAATGTTTTATTTTACATCAGGGGAAACTGAGGTACAGAGCCCAAAGTCAGTCCATCTAGTCACTGGAAAAGCTGAGATCAGAATCCAGAATCCCCCTGCAATATTTATAAGAATCAGTCAACCAATCTTCGATTAATAGTGTGATCTCAGGCATGTTACTTAATCTCTATGGTTTTTAGTAGCTCTATATTTTAAAATACAGGTACTGAAACAGATTATCTTTAAGGTCACTTTCAACTGAAAAGTCCTGTGATGTTGAAAGATGGGAAACTCATTATTTCATCAAGAAGCCCATCCCACTTCTGGATGATTCTTATTGTTAGAAAATTCTCCCTTAAAATAAACCCAGGACTGCTTCCCTGAGACTTCTGTTCTAACAATACTATTTTTTCCTTGCAGATCCATATGGAATAATTATCTTCCCCTTCTATATGACAGTTCTTCAGATATTTTAGAGGTTCATCAATTTCCAATTGAAGGTAATACTTTTACAGGTGAAATATCCCCCATTCCTTCAACTGATCTTCATATGGCATAGCTTTGAGTCCCTTTCACTATTCAGGCTGCCATTCTCTGGATATACTCCAGCATATCAATGCCATCCATAAAATGTGTTATCCAGATGGTGACTGACCAGGAAGGAATACAACATAACTACTGCCTCTCTCCTTCTGAATACTTATGCTTCCATTATAGTAAGTTGCCACCACCATCTACCCTACCCTAGAGATGGCTATCAATAAACACAAATAGCTGCATGTGTATGTATGTGTGTGTATATGCATGTATGTATGAATGTATGTGTGTGTGTATATAAATACAGACACAGATATACCCATATATATATGTGTAAAATAATTCTATACATACTTCTATTTATCAGTTCTTTCTTCAGATGTGGATAGCATCTTTCTTATGCTATTTATAATTAATTTGGGTATTTATAATAGTCTGAATTAGTTATTGGTTCCAAGTTGCTCTTAAAACAATATTTCTGTTACTGTATACAGTGTTCCCTTGATTCTCCTCATTTTGCTCTCCATTATTTCATGCAAGTCTTTCCATGCGTTTCTAAGATTATTGAGCTCATCATTTCTTAGAGCACAATAACATTCCATCACAATCATATACCGCACCTTGTTTAGGCATTCCCCAACTGATGGGCATCCCTGCAGTTTCCAGTTCCTTGCCACCACAAAGAGAGCTACTATAAACATATTAGGACATATAGGTTCTTTTCTTTTTCCCTAATCATCTTTAGAAATAGACCTTGTAGGGGCATGATAATTTTATTATATATTTAAAAGGAATAATAGCAAGTCATACATAATAGAATTGCAGTTTCATGTGCAATCATCGTTTTTTATTATGCTGTGCTATGGAAAGACTTGTTTTATTCCATAAATTAAAAATACAATAAATAAATGTGGAAAAGATGGCATCAGCCATTTTGGTAGTCATATCAAAATGTTGAGTCATTGACCTTGCAATCCACTCCAAGTCCTTTTGTCCTCCACCTTGCATTTGTGCCATTGCTGTTGTTATTGCTGTTTTGTTTTGTTTTTAAACCCCAGGACACTTTATTTATCCCTATCAAATTGCATCGTGATCAATTATAGTTTGTGCATGTACTATATTAGGAATCTTGCTCAATCTTTTCATCAATAAACCTAATAAGCATGCTAGCTACATTTGCACTTCAGTCATTTGTCAAAGGGTGAAGTGGATAGAGCACTGGACATGGAGTCAAGAAGACTCATCTTTCTGAGTTCAAATCTAGCCCAGCCATGTGACCAGAGGCAAATCATTTCACCCTGTTTGCCTCAGTTTTCTCATTTAAAAATAAGCTGGAGAAAGAAATGGCAAACCACTCCAGTATCTTTGCCAAGAAAATGCCAAATGGAGTCACAAAGAAAAGGATATTACTGAAGCAACTAAACAACAACAAACATTTGTAAAAATGTATTTATTAGTTGTATGATCCTAGATAAGTCATTTAACCTCTTAATCCACTCCCAGATCCAGGCTGGCTACACCCTTCCTACTTCTTTGGGTGTTAGGGTGCCCTGAGAGGTTTATGGGACAGTTTCTTCCTCTACCACCATTGGCTTGAGGCCCCACTGGCTATGTCACTCCTCCTACATTGTTAGGGTCATGTGGCTCATTCCAGTTCCATGTAATCACATAATATCAATTAGCAATGGGATATTTGCCTCAACTACATAGCAAGAGCAAACACACAAACATATTCTAACACATGGCAAAAGCAGGAACAAGGATACTGTTCCCTTTATCTCTTTTGGGAGTAGGCTCACAACTTAGCTCCATTACTACATAGAATCAACCCCACCAACAACATGTCCAACTCTCTGCCAGATGAATCTTCATTGCAGCTTCTGACAAAAGGCTGTTCCTTGTTCCTCAGGGTACTGATATTGAACTGGCTGCCAAACATGGATTGGCCTCTGATTCCTGAATACCTATTGCTTATTCTACCAACCTTTCAAAATTTCCATGATACCATGTGCAAATGTCCCTGAGATCCCCCAAGAACAAGTGAGGTGAAAGAGACTGTGACTCATGCTGACAGCCTCTATGAATGTCTCCAAAGCCAATCAAAAAGCCTTCCCTTTACCACATAATTGG
Organism: Notamacropus eugenii; assembly: GCF_028372415.1. Lineage (NCBI taxonomy): Eukaryota > Metazoa > Chordata > Mammalia > Diprotodontia > Macropodidae > Notamacropus > Notamacropus eugenii. The sequence continues at coordinate 421,630,113 of NC_092872.1, read as the reverse complement.
GACAATTTACAGAATGTCTATGCCTATGTCTATGTCTCCACAGTCTCTCTATGGCACTTCTCTCACATGCCATCCTGATTTTCTTAGAAATAATTGTGCTAACATTCTCCACATGGAGAAGATGCATTAGCTGAGGAAGGTGATCAATGCTCAAGTACCAACCCTCTATTACATAATAATAATAATTTAAAAATAATAGCTAAGAACACAGTCTTATGGTGCTCCACAAGAAACATATTACCAGGTTGATATCAACACCTTAACCAAAGCTTTTGTGGTTTCAGTCCTTCAGCTTCATCTGAATGAGGAGAGGGGGTGCCATAGATATGATACAGGCTGCTCCTTTATTTGGTGCAAGTGACATCCAAAGGTTGGCTTCAGTCACAAATCCATACAATTACCCCATCTCAGAACTAAAAGGAACCTGAAAGGCCACTGAGTACAATAATTTGCTTGATGCATTAATGTCAGAGCTGGAAAGAACCTCAAAAATGACCCAATACAATTCACCTTATTTTACAACCGATAAAACTAAGTTCCCCTTTTTGGTACATATACAAGTCTATCTTACATAAGGTAAGCAGGACCCCACTGTTGAGTGAATTCCCCCCTCAAAAGAAATTAAGTCATCACACATTTATACCACTCTTCTAATGGAACTGTCTCTTACATTCCTTAACTCTGTTTCATCTAGCCTCACTCCTTCTCAGATCCAATTATGTGCAACAGTTAAGGTTTCCCTATACTTCCCCTTCCAAAAAGCTCTGAGGTCTCAAATTAGAACTGTGAAGGTGGAGGAAGAGAGCTGTACTTACAGATGTCTGACCTTTCCTTTCCTCCTCTTTAGCATCTCCTACAAGCCCACACAGTCCAGTCTAAGCCCTCTTTGAGGGGAAGGAAATCATGTAGAGAATAGTAAAGATATCTACTCAGACTTTGGGTTCCTACTTCTCCTCTGAGTCTTAAGCCCCCATTTTTCCTTCCCCTTTCATAAAGAGTACAGAGCTTCTTGTGGGGTCAGCCATAATATAGCTGAACGAGTATTGTATTTCTATAAACTCTAGGGACATGGAATCAAGGAATTTTAAAACCTCAGTTAGAAGAGGTCTAAGAGATAATCCAGTCTAGCTGCTTTTCTGAGTCAAATCTTCTTTACAAGTGGTCATTCAATCTCTGTTTGAATGGTCCAGTGATGAGGAACTCATTATTCCGAAAAGCATATCATTCTAATTCATGACAGTTGTTTTCCAGTGACAGCACACAGTCCCAAGTGATCTACTGAAATCTTTAGATGTCTGTCCAAAGTCAAGTAAGCTACCTAATGCCATTTGTTCCAAAGAAACAAATATGAATTGGCCCATTATATCCAAACAGCCTCACCTACATTTCACAGTCACACACATAAAAGAAACGAGTTGGCATAATGACTAGAGTGCTGGACTTGGAGTTAGGAAAACTCTAATGCAAATCTAGCCTCAGACACTAAGTAGCTGTGTCACCCTAGGCAAGTCACTTAATTTCTGTTTGCCTCACTTTTCTCATCTGTAGAAATAAAGATAATAAACAGCACCTACTTTCCAGTGTTCTTGTAAAGATACAGTGAAATTGCATGAGTAAAGTAGTTTGCAAACCTTAAAGTTCTCCCTATAAATGCTAACTGGTTATTATTCACATTTTAGTCATCTACCTGACCTTATAGCTATGACTACACCCTTAGAAGAAAAGGCCATGCCCTGAGGAAGTTAATCCTCTCAGTTCCAGAACCCCTGCTGGGGAGCCCTTGCTATCTTTACTGGTGAATCACATGCTCTATATGCAGCCAGCCCACACTTGCTTACCATTCCACCCTAGCCACCCGCTTGCTAAGCTCTGTGCTGTTGGACTGATGCTTTTCTCCTCTTCCAGTCCTATCTCAGCTCTCCTGTTCTGGAACTATAATGAAATCAATCGTAGGAGAAGGGCCTGTCAATCCACTCCCCTGTGGCTCCACTGACCAAACCTGTGACTTCTCAAGCCAAAATCACCCTCCCTGGCCACCTCCCCCCTTTATTATCTATTCAGTCTTCAGCTATTAAAGGGCAAACTCCTCAGGGTCAGGAATCACCTTCCTTTTGTATTTGTACTCCCTAGGGCTTAGCCCAGCACCAAAAACATCAGTGTTTCATAAATACTTTCTTGTTTGCCCATCACAGAACCCAAATGTTATAGTCAGAAAAGACTTCACAGGGAAGCCCAGGGTTCAGGTGGTCCAAAGAGTTCTTTCTACAAAGGGAGAAACTGAGGTCTAGACAAATGAAGTAAATTGTCCAAGATCACAAAGGAGAGAAATCCAGGAAAAAGATCACTGAAATTTGAATTCAGAGATCTGTTTGAACACCAATTCTTAATACTTACTAGCCAAGTAATAATCTCAAATTATTTTGTGGTAAAATGGGAATAATACTATTTGCACAGCCTGCCTCAGTGGATTAATTCATTTAATTGTTGATCTGTCCATCCCACCACCCTTCCCCTACCTCCATTGAGCAAATTAAGAAAAAAACAAAAAACTTGAAAAAGAAAACTCAATAGCCCAGCTAAACAAATTCCTCTGCATGTTAGGTTCATCGCCTCTCTGTCAGAAAGTGAATGGCTTATTCCATCTTCTCTCTTTTGCATTCGTGTTTTATCATTGTAAAGATCAAAGTTCTAAAGACTTCCAAAGTTGTTTTTCCTCTGAAGCGTTGTCATTGCATAACTTGTTCTCATTCTGTTCACTTGACTCTGGTCTTCCCAGTCTCTTCTGAAATTGCCCATTTCATCATTTTTATGGCACAATAATTCTATTACATCCATACACTACAATTTGTTTAGCTATTCCCCAATTGGAGGATACCTCCCTTTAGTGCCAGTTTTTGGACAGCATGAAAAAATTAGCTATAAATATTTTTGTATGTAGGGGTCACCCTCCTCTTTCTTTGATTTCTTGGGGGTATGGGCCAAGGAGTGATGTAGCTGGGTCAAAGGATGTGGACATTATAGTAATTCTTTGAACATAGTTACAAACTGCTCTCTTGAATGGTTGGACTAATTCATAACTCCAACTTTCCCACAGTTGCGCCATCATTTATCATTTTCCTCCAATGAGTTAATTTTGAGAAAAGCATTTTACAGACAGAGCAGCTAGGTGGTACAATGCATAAAACACTTGGGCCTGGAAACAGGAAAACCTGAATTCAAATCCAGCCTCAGATACTTAGCTACATGACCCTGGGCAAATCACTTAACCCTGTTTGCCTCAGTGTCCTCATCTGTAAAATGAGTTGGAGAAAGAAATGACAAACCACTCCAGTATCTTTGCCAAGAAAACTCCAAATGGAGTCATGAAGAGTCAGACACAACTGAACAACAATAATTTTGTAGGTTATAAAACATTAGGCAAAACTGTGAACTATCACTTTTTTCTAAAGTCCTACTGGGCTGCCTCCTTGAAACTTAGTGGTGACCCTGAGTTCCCATAATCTATGTCAGCAACACACAAGACAGTGAAGGTGCTGCAAAACTGAACAAGTTTTACACACATGCCTGATAATGAATTGGGTATCTATAGCCTATAAACTTAGTTTTGCAAAGTTGGAAGAGGCCACCAGGAGATGATTTTGAGGGGGGGCGGGTATGGCAACTCATGAAACTGTCTGCTAAGACCTGGAGGGGTAGCCATCTGTAGGGATAAAGAGAAGATCCACATTGAGGAAATCGTGCATCTTTGAAATAGTTATTATAATTAATGGCAGAACTGGATAGAAGCCCAGGGGTCCTCACTGCTGCCCTATAACTCTTTCTTAGATTTATAATTAGGCACTTGTTTCTGAAATGGCTCTTTAATGTTTACAATACACTTTCTTCACAATGACTTTGTGTGGTCTGTAATACAAGTATTACCCCTCATTCAACAGAAAAAGTAACAAAGAATCAGAGAAATTCACTCAATTGCTCACAATCACACAGCTGATAAGCAGAAAAGTTGGGTCTTAAGCCAAGTCACTGGATCTTCTATCATAGTTCTAGAACTCAAAGGGATGTCAGAATCCTCCTAGTCCCCCCCCTCCATTTTACAGATGGGAAAATTGAGACCAGTAAGGCTAAGTGATTTGTCCATGGTCACACAACTTGTGAGCATCAGAGATGGGATCTGAATGCAGGTCCTTAGACTCAACAACCAGTGTTCTTCTGATCTCAAGTCTCACGCTCTATCCATCACCCCACACTGGCATTCTGTATTATAAGCAAATGTATGCCATCATTGTCTGCATTCTAGCATCTATTGAGACTCTGGGTATAGGGAAACGGTAGTCTCCTTTCTAGGACACTGTGTACATCTATGGGCATAAGAAAGATTCCTTCCCCAGGCCATGATCACTGTTTTTTTCCTTATTGATCTGGAGGCTGCCTATGGAAAATGATTTCAGTTCTTCCACAAAAACCTCCAGCCTCCTCCCCTGGGACTAATCTGCCACAGAACAGATATACAACATCATTTATCACTTCCAGTGAAAGATCACAGAAAGAGATGCACATAGGAACAGGCCTCTTCATTTTCAAAGTCCAACAGAATGGCACCTCCATCACTCTGTGTAAACAGTCTCTGACTCAGGGGAAAATGGCTTAAGGAGATCAACTTCAGCCTCAATTCCCTGCCATCCTGAGCCCAGTCCCCACAGAAAGTGGGTGCCACTGCTCTGTGGCATCTGGAGAAAAGCACTCTGACTATCCTGGCACCTTGTGCTGGCCTCAGGCAAGATGAGCTTCCTTCCCTCTGACTCCACTCTGTCAAGGTTTTGACAACATGTTCGTTAAGCATATCAACACTGTCTTGGGGGTAGAGAAAGGGAGACAGATATGGAGTGATGGTGCTGACGCAATGTCTGGACACTGTCAGCTCCAATCCACTGGAGAAGAAGAAAATCAGGTGCCCTTAAAAATCTTAACTCAGTGAGAGAAAAGGAGGAAACGTGGTCAAAAGAAACCTCCCAGTATCCAAAGAATACCTAACAGAGGCAGACATGTGGTTGTCTTTCTCACACTGGGAGCCAGCATAGCCCAAGACTTTCCAGGATCCTTAATCCTATGACACAATGATGAGCGATAACATGTCAAAAAATCACTGTTGTTTCTGTGCCCTAAGACTATTCCCATAGAACTAACCCTGAAATCACCAAGAGGTTGTACCTATTGCTGTGTTTTAGCAGCACGGATTACAAATTGTGGTCAGAATGACTGACACTCTGACAGAGGATTTCATACCACTCATAGTGAGGTCTGAATCCAATTCAATTTAGTAAACACTTATTAAGCACCTACTGTGTGCAGAGCACTGCAGGAGACCTTGGGTTGGAGGTAAGGGTTGCAAAGTTTAAGTGAGATACACAGAAGGAAATAAGACAAGAAGACAGATGGACAGCATGACAAGTGCATCAGAGAAATACAAAACAAAGTGTCATATGAAGTCTGGATCAGGGAAGGTTTCCTAGAGGAAGTGGTATATGATTTGAACTCTAGAGAACAGGTAGGAGTTCAACAGGCAAAGAGGGAAACAGGGATAGAGAGGACAAGGTGAGCATGTGTTCATCCTTCACAGCCAAAGAACATGCCATCAGAGAAATGATGACATCACTTGCACTTGACTTTGTTTTGAGTGAGGGAGGGCTGTGCAGGTCACCAGCCTCACTTCTCCTCCAGAGCCATCTGAATCCAGTGACCAGATATTCATCAGTATGACTGGAGATGACCCAGGATGAGGCAATTGGGGTTAAGTGACTTGCCCAAGGTCACACAGCTAGTGAGTGTCAAGGGTCTGAGGTGAGATTTGAACTCAGGTCCTCCTGACTTAACCCTGTTTGCCTCAGTTTCTTCATCTATGAAATGAGCTGAAAAAGGAAATAGCAAAACACTCCAGCATCTTTGCCAATGAAAGATGTCTCATAACGAGACACGACTGAGGAACAATGTAGATTACATGTGAGTAAGATAATGATGGAAAAATAATGTAGTATCAGATTGTGAAGGAGCCTTGAATGCCAAATAAAATAATTTGAATTTAACATTTAGAATCTTCACCTTAAACTATCCTTTCTTTCTATGCCCAAATGTGGCCATTTTACAGACTAAGATCAGAGCTCTCCTTCTGAAGCTTCATCAAGTCATTCCATCAAGATGAACAGGAGTCCTCCAAGGCTATTCCAATGGAGGAGAATCTCTGGCAAGTCATGGAAGCTAACCGAACTTCAAACTCAGGTTAGTGGTGGATAACTGTTCTGTTCTCTGAGAGCCAACTTCACCAAGAGCAGAGAAGTTCACTAGGAGAAGGTTGTCCACCAGGGAATGAATACTTCCCATCATCCCCACTCTTTTTAATCTCCCCTGAAGTGCAGAGAGTCTGGAGTCAGCATTGGTGAAGGGAGCAGCCAGGAAGATGAAATTGAAAATTCTTAAAGAATTAAAGTAAATATGCATGAGTCAACTGGGGCTTAAGGAGTCTAAATCGCTTCCCCAAGGCAAAGAGTCAAAAAGAAGAATTGGGACCAGAACTCAGAGAAAATTATCCTTTTAAGAATTTTAGTCATTCAAATCAATTCAGATAAGGAGGAAATATGGTACAATGGAAAGAGAAGTGTATTTGGAGCCAAAAGATCTGGGTTCAAAACCATACTTCTGTCATTTACTATAGGTATGATGTTGGTTAAGACATGTATCCTCCCTGGGCTTCATTTTCCTTATCTATAAAATAAGGGCATTGAACTAATTGGTCTCTGAAGTCCCACCCAGCTCTTAATCTATAATCCTGTTTGTTGCTGTGGTTCAGTCATATCATCATATCGAACTCTTGGTGACTCCATTTGGGGTTTTCTTGACAAAGATATTAGAGTGTTTGTCACTCCCTTTTCCAGTTCATTTTATAGATGAGAAAACTAGGGAAAACATGGTTAAGTGTGTTGCCCTGGGTTATACAACTAGTAAATGTCAAATCTGAACTCAGGTCTTCATGATTCCAGGCCAGGCATTCTGTCCATTATTTTACCTAGCTTCCCCCTCATAATCCTCTGAGTCAATGAAACATATTTATTAAGTACCTGCTATGCACTAGATTCTTAGGACATAAGGACACAAAAAGAAAAAAATAACATTTCTTGCCCTTAAGGGGTTTATATTATATTTTCATTTATTTGCTGAGTTACCTGGGAAAAGTTACCACATCATTAGAAAACTATTCCATACCTAAAAAAAAAAAATCAGTATACTCTCTACAAAAATATTTACTGCATTCCAGATCCCCCATATGTGGAGTTCTATAAGCAAAAAGGAACCTTCATCATCAAAGGATCAACCACATAATCTCAGAGGTTGTCTAGTTCACTGTTAACCTGACTAAGAATCCACTGTGCATGTACCTGACAGCAAATCATCCAGTCTTCTTTTGGAAGTCCTTGAGTGAGGGGGGAAATCATGACCTCCTCTTCAGGGTTCTATTAGGAAGCTTTTCCTTATATGTGTCTCCTAACTACTTATGTTCTTGGGCCAAGGAGAACAGGTGTAGTCCCAATCCCTCAAGATAGTAATGGTATTGTCTCTTCTCCCCACCCCTGAAGGAGATAGCCTAGAACCCTGAACCCAAGAACCTTGGGACTAGCAATGTTTCCAGCCCAGAGTCTTCAGTCATCCTTCTGGAAAGCAAACCCTATGGTGAGGTAAGGAAACCCTATGGTGAGGTAGCCTGGTGACTGCCCCTGCAGGAGCTACACCTGCAGCAACTAAAGACCAAGAAATGGCTCAACTGCAGAAACAGATACTATTTTGACAGGGGAAATGATATTAAAGAAGAGACATTACCATCTGTTTTGCCACTGCCCTCTAAGGATCATGGGAATCTTTCCATCCAACTTGTAGTTGAATCTTCCTTATGTCTTGTCTCTCCCAACAGAATGTGAGGTTGTTCCTGTTTGTCCTTCCTTCTCGAAGAGGACCGTAACATCAGGGAGGTGAAGCCATGACATGCAAGTGAACTGGTTTAAGTGAGGCTGGGCTATACAGAGTCACCAGCCTCACTTTCTCCTCCAGAGCCATCTGGGCCCAGTGGTCAGATATAGATCAGGACAACTGGAGATGACCCAAGATGCATTGAGAGACCTGGGCCTTTTCAATCTAACATCTTTAAAGTAAGCCCCTTGAGAAAAGAGACTGCCTTCCTTTTCTATTTGCATTCCCAGAGTTTTACACAGTGCTTTTGCTCATAGAAAGCACTTCATAAATGCTTCCTTCATTCATCGTTAGTCAGCCAGTCAGTCATACCTCCCTCTCTAGGTGACCTTAATGACTCCAACAAGAGCTTAGATGCACACCTAACTTCCACTTAGAAAATGCTTTCACATACATTCTCTCACTTGAGTCTCATAAGATGGGTTAGGTAGTTCTGAGTATTATCATCCCCATTTTACAGACGTGAAATGAAGTCTCAGAGAAGAGTGTGACTTACCTATCCCTCACAGCTAGTAAGCAAGGTCTCCTGATTGCCAGTCTAATGCTCTTTGAACCTTGTAGTCATTTCGCCATGCTCCAGGGAGCTTGTTATCCAGCAATTAAGAAAACCCATTCCCTGGCTTGGAAGCCCTGCACTTCCTGTCAAATCTAAACTCCCCTCCCCTGTTAGGAGAATGGATCTATCTATAAAACTGGTGGTTTCTATAGAAACAGAAGTGCTACAGTAAAGGGAAGGGAAATATTAAATTCTGCCAGCGTATCAAGATCAATCCTCCCTTTATATGGGGCCAAGACTTGCTCCCGCTTTCTTCTTGCACATCTCAACTTTAATTCCCATTCCAGTCACCTCTCCTCACATTTCTCTGGATGCTGCTCTGGGAATCTCCTTCTCTCCCACCTAACTGCCCTTGCCACTGCTACCACAACTGGAATCTATAGGAAAGAGGATGGAATCCCTGGCGTCTCATCTGTACTATCTATCAGGCCCAAACTCTGGCCTTGGAGGTATGATTAGGATAAATGATTGTGTCTGAGGCAACACTAGGGAAGGTAGTGTGGGATTCCCTAGGGCAGAAGTCTGGAGATTTGGGCTGTGGCTGTTACAAAGATCATGGTATAAAAAAAAAAATCTTCCTTTGTTGTAAAAACAAATATACTTTATCTGGTACAGGGGAAAGAGGGCTGGACTGGGAGTCAACAGAATCTTGGGTTTGAATTTCACCTTTGACACTTGCTAATTGTGTGAACTTGGGCAAGTTATATAATCTCTCTGAGCTACAGTATCCTCATCTGTAAAATGGAGATAAAAATGCCTACTTCTTGCAGGGATCAAATGATAAAATGTCAATAAAGTGCTTTGCAAATTTTAAGGCAGTTTATAAATGCCAGTTATCACTACTATTATTTTTCCAAAGCTTTTAAATATTAATTTCTCAATAATTTCTCCCTAGTTGGGTAGGCTGACACTGCTACATCTTATTTGGCAATTTTGGTCCAAGTCATTTTACACTAGAACTTTTTTCTTGCCCTCACGGTTCATGTTATTTCTGATCAGCTCTCAATTGGAGCAAATAGATGAGGATATTCCTTATTTTGCCATCTGAATCAGTGAGTTTTAAAGGTTACAGGGACTTTAAGGATCACACTGTTGAGAGCTAGAAGGGAAGTTAAAGATCATTCTAGCTGAGTGTCTCCTCTTCTACAGGAGAAACATGGGTCCTATAATTCACACAGTGATTTAGTGACAAGAGTCAGGACTTAGAATCTAAGACCTCCTGACTCCTGATCCAGTATTCATCTTAATTCACCTGTATAAAGACATAATTCTATGTAAACTTTTCAATTACTAAGTGGCTTATCAAGGATGCTACATAAGGAATTTCTTCTTCAGGTATGAGCTAGAATAAAAGGATTTGTTCTGTGAAGTTTGGATTGAGTCAAAGAGCAGCATTTGAGGACCTAGAGCCACATGTGGCCTCAAGGTTGCAGGTTCCCCATCCCTGAGCTCTAATAGCTAGACTAATAGATTATGAGCTCCTTGAGGGAAGGGACTGTTTTTTGCCTTTAAAAAAAAATCCCCATTGCTTATCATGGCACATTGGTGCTTAATAAATGTTCATTCATTGACTAACTAAATGACCTCTTAGTTCATCTTCTAGCTGTGGTATAAATGTCTAACTTCCTCTCACCTTATCCTTTGAAATGACATGAGCAAAAGATGCACAAGGGAGAGAGAATCAAATATTGTTAGGTTTCCTCAGAAGAGTCCCTTCTTTTCTCTGAAGCCTCAGTTTTCCCATCTATAAAATGGATTTAATTACATTTCATCATCCTCACAGGAGCCTGATGCAGATCAAAGGAAAAAAACGAGGAAGAAAGTAATCCAAATGAGAGATGTCAGACACTCTTCCAGTCACTCTCCTGAGAGCCAGTGTACCAGGAATCAGATTAAAATATAATTGGGAAATAGTTAACAAAATAAATAAACATATAATACAACAAGGTAACATTACCTTCTTTTCAGAAGCCAATGTGAAGCCAGCAAGCACTTTTGCACATAGAGCGGCGGCCTCTGTTTCTATTTGAGTTTGCCACAACTGCTCTAAATCATTTGACAAGTCAGCTCCTTCAACCATTGCCCTCACTGTGACGTATCCCTTAAGAGGGATGCATGCCAGGCCTCCTGCTTGCAGCCTGGGCTCTGCTCCTGCCTATTGTGCCTGCAGAGGCTGGAGCGGAGGTGAATGGCTCTCAATCAGGCTGGTTAGGAGGGAAAGCTGGGCCACCCTCCAGGTCATTTGAACCTTCACCTCTCTGTTGACACTGCCTGGACTGGAATGAAAGCCCTTGAATGGCAAAGGTCAGGTCAGCTTAATTTGCCAGGTTCAGTGTTTGGCACAGCAACATACATATAATGAGACTGCTGTGAGTGTTATCTAGTAGGTGCTTAATAACTATTGGCTGACTTGAATTCAGTGTGACATCTGTTCCACAGCCAAGGTTTTGGCTACTGAGAAGTAGTTTAGAGGTATATGAGAATTATGGAATTTTTAGAGCTAAAAAAGACCTTAGAACACAGAACGTCAGATTATAAGGGGCTTCTCAGGAACACAGAATATCTGAGCAGGAAAAGACTGTAACACATAGAATGTCAGAGAGAGATCTTGAGAGTATAGAATGTGAGCACTTGGAAGGACCCTTGGAATATAGAATATGAAAACAGAGCATAGTATGTTCAAGCTCAAAGAAATCTTATAGCATAAAGACTAGAAAGTTACCACTGGAAGGGGCCTTCGGACATTAAATGTGAGTTAATAGGAACTTGAAGATCAAATTTCAAGCTTCTCACTTTACGGGTGGGGAAACAGAGGCCCAGAGATAGTATATAACCTACCCAAGGCAAGTAGCTAGTGTTGGACTTAGAGTCAGGAAGACCCAAGTTCAAATCTAGCTGAAGACACTAACTGTATGACACTGCACAAATCACTTAACCTCTGTTTGCCTTAGTTTCCTCACCTGCAAAACAGGAAATATAACAGACTCTACCTTGAAGGGTTGTTGAGATGTGCCTAGCACAGTGCCTGGCACACAAGGAGGTACTATATGAATGTTTATTCTCTCCTTTTTCCTTTCTTTCCCCTTTTACCCCTCCCCTCCAAGATTATACAACAAGACTTAATTCTAGGAAATCCTTTCTGACTGCTCCCCTTCCAGTTTCATTTCCTTTTCCACCATACACTTAAGATGAAAGGTCCTAGAGAAGACTCAGCCAAGCCAACAGAGAAGTTTGTAACGTAGGAACCAACATTCCTACCTACTTTAGCCCCAGTGTCAGCTAACTGCTAAAGCCACCTGTCCCCACAGGCAAGCAACACCCCTGGTCCTTACTGAAAACTAAACTGGTCAATAAGAACTTGACCACAAACACTGACCACAAAAATCACAGCTGAAGCAAGTTGTCCATATCCCTTAGGCAAAGTTGCCCCTCCAGCAGCAAAGAGGCTTTCCTGTGTTTCCAGGAACTGTTCCCAGGAGCCAAACTTGCTTAAAACAAACACATGAAAGGTTCATTTGTCTTTCCTAGTGGGAAAGAGCTGTCTGTCTTTCAGAAATAATCCCATTACGTCAAGTTGAAAAGATCCAACTCTGCAAAAAGTTCTCTCATTTAATGTGTCTAATAGTTCTGGTAGCCTGTACGAACTCTCACATTAGAAGCTAGTAGGAATGGCCTCTTTCACAAACACTATTCTTGTCACTGACACATATAGGAGGAATGCTATGCCCAGTGACACCAACTAAACTATATTACTATGGAAATAAAGCTGGAAGGGACCTTTCTCATTATGGAATTCTCAAATTGGAAAGAACCTTAGTGATCCAACACCATCTCTGAAATAGAAATTCCTTCTCCATCAGTTCTTAACCTAAGGGGTGGAAAGGGATTGGGCAGAATCCGTGGAAAGACTTCAGGGAGTCTGTAAACTTGGACAGGAAAAGAAATTACATCTTAATTTTCATTAGTTTCTTTTTAAATATTATATATAATCTTATGTATTTAAAAGCAAGGTTCTGAAAAGGGGTCCATAGGCTTCACTAAACTGCTAGAGGGGTGCAGAATGCATACACAAAAATCTAAGCACTACTGATCTACAATGTCCCCAATAAGGGTAAGAGGGAGTGGGAGAGAAGTCATAGAGCCCTTACCTGAACCTATGGAACTAGCTCCACTTTTGCTGAACAGTTCTATTTGTCAGCAACCCCTTCTTGATGATGAACTGAAATCTGCCATGTTGAAACATCTACCCAATGGCACTAGTTCTGCCTCTGAGACTGAGCAGGCCAGATCTAATCCCGTTCATATAAGACAGCCTCTTAAAGGTTCAAAGATGTGATCACATTACATTCCCCACCTCAAATTTTCTTTTTTCAATTCTCAGGCTCCCTTATTCTTTCAGTGAATGCTGACTGATACACAGTGAATCCAAATGCCCACTCCACCCCGGTCAACCTCCTCTGAAGATGCACCAGCTACATTTTTATTGACCCTACATTTTCACACATGAACAATGTGCTGATTGTTTTGCTGGGTTGTACTTGTCTGTAGCAAGGCTACAAATCTGAGAGGGAATGACTGGGAAATGAAGCAGGTAGGCAGCTCAGTGAATAGAGTGCTGTGCCTGGAGTCAAGAAGACCTGAGTTCAAATCCAATCTCAAATACTTACTAGATATGTGACCCTGGGCAAGTCACTTAATCTCTGCCTTAATTCACTGGAGAAAGAAATGGCAAACCACTCCAGTATCTTTGCCAAGAAAGTCCCATGGATAGTATTGTGATGCTATGGTCCCCAAGGTCATAGAGAGTCAGACATAACTGAACAAGGATTGGGAAATGACTGTGAGATAGACAGACAGAAAGACAGAGAGATAAATAGACAGACAGACAGACAGACAGACACATATAGCTACAGATTATCAATAACACATTAAAAAAAGTGAAATGTAGTGATCAAATTAACCACAACTCATCCAATGGGATCCAACCTAGACAAAAGGCTGTGGGACCACAGTAATCCTTCAGTACTTTGACACTTCAAGGAATCTGTGGTGTCAGTCCTTTATAACCTGGTTTCCTCCCACCTTTCCATTATTCTTCATATATTTTACTCACCTCCCAATAGTCTATGATCCAAGGATACTTGCTATTCCTAGCACAAGGCACTCCATCTCCTCACTCAGAGTATTTTTACTGGCTCTTTGTCATACCTGAAATTCTCTTCCTTACTTCTATCTTCCAGCTTCCTTCAAGTCTCAGTAAAATCCAACTTTGTGCCAGAGACCTTTCCCCATCCTACTTAATGAGAGCACCTTCCCTATGAAGTTATCTCTAATGTATCCTGTATCTATACTGTTCATATATAATTGTTTGCATGTTTTCTCCCTCCATTAGGTTATGAGCTCCTTAAGAAGTACTGTCTTTGCCCTTTGCATTCCCAGCATTTAGCATGATGCCTGATATATAGAACACAATTAATAAAGACTTAACAATAGTCAAGACTGTTGATTCAGTCATATGAATCTATCCTCTGACAATGCAAATCATAACTCATCCCTGCCCATATTGTACAACTCCCCATCATTTTAAAAATGAGGAAACCAAGTGAAACTTCCAAAGGGAAAAAAGAGGCTATAGATTAAGCAAGGAAGGAGACATTGATTCCAAACTAAACTATCACTCTCCTCAGCGATGGTATTTTAGAGTACTAGCCTGCCAAACTCTGACAGGCCACTTTGAAGGCACACAGCATCATTATCCAAATGCAGTTATTAAGGGACTAATTATATGTAGTACTGAGCTCAACTGCAGAGCTATATATTGTTTGGAACAATTTAGACATGACATTATCCCACTTGTCCAAGGGTTTAGAGCCTATGACAGACAACACTAATGTGGACAAACAGAGTATGTACAGCCAGAGTTAAAACCTTGAATAAATCCACAAAGGAACCGGGTATCACGGGTCATATTTGGTGGGGAAGCTATTGCTGTTTGTCTTCAAAAGCAAATGAGGGTAGGATAAAGAATGTGTTTCAACGGACAATCATGCTGTTGACTGGTTAATCTCCACATGAAGCCTTCTGTGAGACGACTTTTAAATTGTAAACAATGTTCTCTGATAAAGGATCTGACTCCTTTGGGCATGGTCAGATCTGCCTGGATGAAGCACCTGTCTCAGAGGTGTACTAAAAGGACCAGATGAGATAAAGAAATAGATGAACTGTTGTTTTGATGGTGATAGTGGTGGTGGTGCAAAGAGAGACAGATGGAAGCAAGATGAAACAACGAAAAATTAATTATTCAAGGATACTAGTGTAAAATAATACTAGTAAGAGAGGGGTAGTCTGGTTTGGCTAGACCACAGAGTATGTAAAGTGCAGTAGTATGAGATACGGTTAAAAAAAAAAAAATTTAAATTTAAATTTAAAAAAATAAAATAAAATAAAATAAAATAAAAAATTTAAAAACTCCTATAGCCACCATCCCTGAATTACATCATCTGTAAAATGAGGTGGCTAGACTCAGTGCTTTCCACATTCCCTGCAGGTTCTAAACCTTATGTTTCTAATAAGATTGTAATGGGTCTTGAATGTCAGAATAAGGAGATATGGGAGATACTATGACGAATGAACTGACACATTGGGTCAGTATTTGAGCGTGTGGCTCACTTTAAGAAAACTCACAAATGAAATTTTATAAAGCAGGTTAGGTGATTATTTGCATTACAAAAGAATTCATTCTTTTACAAAAAAGATTCACTGCAGGGTTGCTTTAAATGGGCCCATTTAAAATGGGATTTGATTATTTAAAATGTGATTACTCAACCACTTTTCAAGAACACAGACTAAAGCTTTCTCTTGAGCCCTCAGGCTATTAGGTCAAAGTTCTGAGGGGTGCTGAGATTGCTTTCTTCCAGAAATTTTTTTTTAAATTACAGATCCATAGAAGGTATATCAGAGTAAAGGATAGTGATGAGTCAACTATTACATTCTGATTTGTTGCCTGAAAGGTCACAGACATGGTGTGCTGAAATGGACAGGCTGGTGCCCACCTCTATGGTGAATGATCTAGGCAGAGAGCATCAGTCTCCTGTAATCGCATCTTTTCCAGATGAACACTGACACTGTAGCCTAAGTAGAGAGAAAATGCATGTTTTCTTATGCCTCCAGCTCTGTCTGCCTTCAAGCCCAGTGGAATCATAAATCTAAGGACAGGCAATGCTTGGAGAAGCTTCTGGCTTGATGAAGGCTGCCGTACTTCCAGAAGGCTCTTATCTCTCTAAAGTAGACCTTTCCTGACTTCAAGGACTTCTGTCTATTACATGGAGGTGGTTTTAGTCTCCGCTTCTGCACCCATACTAATGAATAATGGTAATCTAATGGAATACACAATGAACAGGTGATATATTAATGGATGGTAGCCAGATAGGAATTGCCAAGAAGAATTAGTATATTTAAGACAATCTTTAATCATTGAGGGTACAGTAATGGAAAATTGTAGTTGGAAGATATGACAACCTTTGTGACCTGGGGCAAGTCATTTCTGCAAAAGGAGGAGCTTGGAAACAGATGATCAATGACAAAAACATAATAGCTAACATTTATTCAGCACCTACTGTATGCCAGGCACCGTGATAAGCACCTTTTATATACTATCTCATCTTACCCTCACAACAACCCTGGGAGATAGTCACTATTATTTTCTCCATTTTTACAGGAGGCAAACAAGTTAAATGATTTGCCCAGGGTCCTCCAGCTAGTGTCTGAGGCTGAATTTGAATTCAGGTCTTCCTAGTTCCAGGTCCAGAGCTCTTTATACTGTGCCACCTGCCTATCTCCATATGGCTCGTTACCAGAGACAGAAACTTGGCTTAGAGAGCAATGTGAAATTTTAAAAATCTATCCAAGAACATTTTTAAAGTGTTTACTATGTGCCAGGCACAGTGCTAAATACTGAGGACCCACAAAATAAAAGAAACAGTATCTGTCCTCATGGCGTTTATACTCTGATGACAGAGACCACACACACACACACACACACACACACACACACACACACACACACACACACACACACACACAGTACAAAAAGAGTAATAAATTGGTATTGGAAGATGTGGTTTTTTAATCTCTTTTCTGGGCCTCAGTTTCCTCATCCCTAAAGAGACATTAGACTAGATAATATCTAAGGTCTTTTGCCAGCTCTAAATCCTATAATTCTCTGTCAACATATTGGCATTTATTCATAAATTTACACTTACAATAAATGGCAGAAGAAGGACACTCATGGGGGTAGGAAAGAATGAAAGGAGAAAAATAAGAAGGAAGATAAAGGGAGGAGAGAGACAGAGAAAAACAAAGACAGAAAAGAAGAAGAAAAAGCACCTTCTACTTCTGAAAGAAATGAAAATAGATTTTATTATATATCTTCCTGAAACAGACTCTAAGAAAATCAACAAATCCATTACTTTAAACACTCTCTGCTGCTGATTTCTCACCTGTCTTTGTAATTAACAAAGAGTTTAGGCTCCCTGAATTGGGCCTAACTAGTGCAGGACACAATAAGATCAGTCAGTGCCTCAGTCTGAGCACTAAGATCTTTTTAATGTGACCTTAGGCAGCATAAACAGATGCCAGTTGTCCAAGATAAAAAAGATGACAGCTTCCCTATATTCCTTACTGCGAGGACCATATTTCAAGAATGGTGGTCTGTGTTAAAACTGTATCTTGTTCTGGTTCTCCTGATCACGTCCCCCACCCCAGTCAGTATAATAAGTTTATATGGAGTCAGTATAAAAGGGCAAGAGCAGGGAATAAAATTGCCAAGGGGAACCTAGGAATCACAGTAGGAACCATCTGAAAGATCAAAGAAACATAATTTTCATATTATATTCCACATTAACCAAAATTCACATTCTAGTAATATGTGCTGAATCAGGGGAAATCATCTAAGTGCTGCTTGTCAAGTTTCTGGTCCTATGATATGTAAATTCCAGACAAAATCCAGACCTCCATGGCCCCAGACCAACAGAACATCAAAAAGGTGCTGAGAACTTTGAGATGACTGCAGAATTTACAATTTTGAGACAATTTTGAGACAATTTGGATATGTTAATGAGCTTATCCAATGTGGTACAGATAGGATTTGGTCAGTTTCTTCCCACCAAAAACCAGAACATACAAAAAGGAAAATTCAAGTTCCTGCCCCTGCCCCTCCCCCTCAATATTCTTTCATTTCCATGCATGGCGACAACAGTCATGCTCTCTGCCTCTACCCTCCTCATCTTTTCCCCATGCTGCAAGCCTTCTTTCACTACTCCATCCCTGTTCCCACACCACCTCTGTACCACATTTCACCATTAGTCTCTGCCTTTCTGTGTTTTTTGTCCCTATACCCTATTCATCATGGTCTTTCCCAGGAAGTACCCAAAGAACCAGGCATGCCTGCTCCCATTTCCTAATTTCATAAATTAATTACCAATGCGTGGTCAGTTCTGGATCAACAAGCTAGTATCTCCTGAGGAAGACAATCAGTATATGGAGGGGACTGGAGACCTTACAAGAACTGAGAAAGAAACATTTAGCCTAGAAGGAAGATTTGAGGAGGATCTGATAATTGCCTCCAAATATATGAAGGGTTTTCACTAGGAAGAAAGTTTGACCAAAATTATATGGCTGAGGGAGGGGGACAGAACTAGGAATAACAGGTTTAAGCTAAGGGTTGAAAATTTCACAATACAAGAATGTATGGAAGGAACTGGAGATGCTTAGATTGGATAAAAAAATACTGGGGGTGGCAAATAACAAAATAGCTATTGTTCAAGTATCTGAAAATCGATCATGCAGAGAAGGATTGTATTAGTTCTCCTTAGCCCTGGAAGGCATAAATAGGAGTAATAGTGGCAACTGCAAAGATGTAAACTTGGGCTTATATCAAGAAAAAATTCCTAATAATTAGATTTGTAAAAAAGACAATGCCTTGAGAGGTGGTGGATTCTCACTCCACAAAGATCTTGAAGAAGAGGCTGCATAATCACTTGTAACTATGTTATAGTGAGGATTTCATTGGTATATAGGCTGGATAAGATGACCCCCTAGGTGTCTGTCAGCCCTCAACATACAAGCACATCACTTGTAGCTGTCTATAATTTGCCTTGCTAGGGGTTCCTTATTCAAATGAAATAACAGATCCAGACCAAAACAAACAATTAAATGGGCTGCTAGGTGAGATAATTCCCTCCCATCTTTAGAGTTGTTTCATTTGGATGCTCAAAAGGCTATAGGAGAGGAAAACTTCAGACAGGACTTCAGATTAGATAAACTTCCCAATAACTCTAGGATTCCATGAAAACCTGTGGATTAAAGCAAAGGCTCAATCTCTTCCTTGTGAATCTTCAGTCCAAATGTTTACACCTGGATAGAGGAGACTACAACACACAGAGCACTGGAGTTGGGACAGTTCAAATACCTGAACGGCAAGAGGGAAAGCTTTCTGCTGATTTGATTTTTCCGAAGCCAGAATTCCAATGCCTAAAGTATTTGAAGATAATGCATTTAAAACAAACAAACAAAAATGTACAGCTGTAGGTTAACAAATCAAAATCAGCCCCATCAAATGGCATAGAAGCCATGGGCCACATGGCAAGTCAACATCAGTAGGGATCATCAGAGAACCTTCTTCCTCACAAAACTTTATTAAAAAAAAAAAAAAAGACCATCTTCCAGCTACTCGAGAGAGTTAATTTTTCATAAGATTTTCTGAAAAGTATATTTGTTTTTAATCTCCTGTTCTATCTACATTGATTTCCTGGTCTGCTTCTCTTAAAAAAGGTGAAAAACTAATTCTAGTTTTCTTGGGTATTGTTTCTCCCCCTTGAGAGACACTATAGCAAAAATGACACCTAGGATTGAAGCCTTGGTTTGTACTTTCCTAATTGTGAGACCTAAAGTAAGTCTCAGTTTCTTCATCTGTAAAATGAGAGTGCTAGACTATATAACTTCTAGGGTCCCTCACAGGGATAAATCCTATATTCTTCCCTGGTGACTGAGGTGGTAGTGGGCTCTAGTAGGAAGAGCCCTGCCCTGGGAGCAAGAAGACCCCAACTTGAGTCCTGCCTCCTCGGGTGAATGGACAAGTCATCCCCTCTCTTTGAGCTTGAGGTTCTTCTTCTGTAAAACAGGGATAATAACATTTGTACCTTCATCCCACGGCTGTAGAGAAGAAAGTGTTTCACATAAACTGCAAAAGAAAGTATGGGCTAGTATTATTTTTATTAAACACCAAAAATGTCTTTTCCTAGTCAGGGGACTGAAAATGTCCCATTTACTTTCTCAGTAAGCATTTTCCCCAGGCTCACAGTTCTTTATCTCTCCTCTTTTTTTCTCTAGCTGAAGTTTGTCGATACACAACAGAGATAAAGTCCCTGGGTGTGTTTCCCCCAGTACAATGTTGTATTTATGGTCAGTGTAGCACTACTATCATTGTCACCAGGAGAGATTTCATGAATTCACATCCTGTCTAACACTTGAAGTTTCAGCTCAACACATTGCTCTTTGAAAATTTTTAGGGAACTCGGATTTAATTTGCTTTTTCATTAATTAATTTTTGTATTAATGTTATATGTTAGGAGTAATACTTACAAATTACATATTATAAGCTCATTGGAGACTCATTAATTGAAACCAGTCCAGGGTTCTAGGAGAGATCTGCCTTGGACTGCCTATTTTAATTAGTTTTTCATTAATTACTTTTTATCAATTAATATTTTGTACATTCATCCCAATACTTATAATCTTCATATCATAAGCTCTTAAATGACACCTCATTTATTGTAATCATTCATGCAAGTGGCCTAAGAGAAGTTCACCACTTATCACAAGAGCTGCATACAAATAAGGATGCATATAAATCATACTTCACTCGGATAAAACTTATTTAAAAAAAAGAAACAACTATGAGTGTGCCTACCTTGGACATAGAATACTGAACATCAGAATGTAAGCTCTTTCATAGTCATGTCTTCTGTGTCTTAATCCAGTTTGATATTGGCCTGAATAATCAGTAAATATAGACTGATGAAGGTTATGATGAGGACAATAATGGAGTTTCTACTCTGAGAAAGACACAACAGAGAATTCACTAGGACAGAGAGAGCAGAGTTACAGAATGTCCAAACAAGAGGAGGCTTCAGAATGGAGAATGTCAGACCTGGGAGAGTACAGAATATGGGACAGCTCAAAACCTCCTAGAACACAGGATGCTAGAGGTGGGAGGGAGCTTGGGAATTATCTAGGCCAGAGTCTCAAACACAGGACCCACAACAGACTTTAATGCATCTTGAACCAGATTAAAATGTCACTGAGAAACATTTAACAAAGCAAAACAATAGAAGAGACATAAAATTACACATTTTAAAATTAAATCAGTATGTGGTCAAAAGGATACTTATGTACAGATCTGTGGTCTCTGTTTCTATTTGAGTTTGACGCCATGATTTAGCCCAACCTCTTTACAGATAAGGAATTTAAGGAACTAGTAGCTAACTAAACATTTTACAAATACTATCTCATTTTATCCTCACAACAGTGTGGAGATTCTTGGTTATACAGAGAAGGAAACAGAGGCAGGCAAAGGGCACTGCCTAGTTGCCTAAGGCCCAGTAAAATCATATAACTTATAAAAAAAAAATTAGAACAGCAAGTAAGTAAATGATAACGTTGCAGAAATGTGGTTCCAACAAAAATAGCTAAAAATGGCATCTATTGCTCCAGTCCAGCACAGCAAGCATTTATTACAGAAGACTCTAAGCTTGGATCTAAACTCGGATCAGAAAAAATACATCTTTATTTCAATATAATTAATTTTCTCTACAATCTGATATGTTTTATTTTGTGAATTTAAAAATATTATTCTCTAGGAATTTAAAAATATTATCCTCAAAGGGTCTGTAAGCTTCACAAAGTTGCCAAAGCGGTCTATGATACAAGAAAGATTAAGATCCCCTGTCCTAGGCATAGAAAGATAAAATAAAAAACAGACCCCTCAATCTAGTATCTCAGAAACTGTTAAGAAGGTGAGGAAATAACGTGTAAACAGATAAATCTAACTAATAAATGAATCAATAAAAGGCTTCCCTTCATAAATGGCCATCATATTTCTTCTTCATGCTCTTTTTCTCTCTGGTAGCATTTGAGGAAATGGACATACTGTGAGCCTCTGAATGGGGCTTATGTAGCCCAGGAAGAGGCGCCTTTGCTCTTTGCCTCTCTGTGCTTGCTTTCCTCATTGTTGGTAAATGAATACGGTAAACAGCTATGATGAGTTCAGCATGGCTAGGTACCAGAAGTCTAGAGGCTGAAGTCCATGCAGGGTTTTGTAGACAGCTGGACCTCCCCAAGTGACCTTCCAAACTGAAGCCCAGAAGGTGAGGAGTAAAGTTTCAAGCAACTAGGTATTAAAGACCCCAAAAGGAGCCATGAAGAGTTAGATGCGACTGAAAATGACAAAACAACAATAGTGAAAGCAGAAACCTTTGGGATAGTTCACATTGGAATCTGAAGAGTTACTATCACCCACAGTTAAGGAATAGGGTACAGATAATGAACCAGTAAAGGAGACTAAGGAAGGCAAAAAAATAGAAGAAAAAACAGGAGAGAACAGCGTCTCAAAAAAACCTTAAAATAGAGAGACTACCTAAGAGAAAGTTGTGTCTCTGAGACCAAGTACTAGAGAATGGTCAATCAATCAATAACCATTTACTAAGTACCTATTACATGCCATATACCATATTTGATACTGGGCATGTGTGCACATGCGTGCGCGTGCACACACACACACACACACACACACACATACACACACACACAAATTCCTGCTCTCAGAGAGCTACACTCTCTCCATAAAGCTGGAAAGAAAAGCACCTAGAAAAAGTTGATACATATAGGAATTAAGAGGTGTTTACTAATCTTGAAAAGAGCGGTGTCAGTTGACCAGATCTAGAAAGCATCTATTCAACATATACCATGCATCAGGCTCAGCACAAAGGCAAAAAGGTATCCTTGCCTTCTTTGATAACATCTTCTCTTGTAATCTATCTAGAGAAACATGTACCTATAGAAGTAAATATAAAGTAAATGCAAGTTCATTTGGGTAGGAGAGGCACTTTAATCTGAGGAAATCAGGAAAGACCCCATGTAGCTGAGAGCCCATAAGTAAAACTTTGAAGGAAGTCAAGAATACCAAGTCAGGGTGAGGAAGGAGTGAATTCTAGGAATAGGGAAATAACCTTTAGAAAAGCTTAGAGGTGAAAGATGGACAGTAATGCGTGAGAGGCAGCAAGCACTACAGTTTTGCTGGACTGTGAAGTACCTAAATGAACTAGATTGAGTAGGACTTTAGAAGCCAAAAAAAATCTGTATTTTAACCAAGAGTTACTAGGGACCCACAGACCTTTGTGAGCATTAGAGGGACATTATCAGAGTTTTGACAGTCAAAACTCTGACTTAGGAGTATCACTGACATCTGTGGAGAAGTTGTTTTGGAGAGGGGAGAGACTTAAGGCTAGAAGACAAATTAAGAGGGAATGGAGCCCTGAACTAGGGTAGTGGTCACATGACTAGGAAGAAGAGGATGGGAGTTGGAAAGTTGATGTAGATGAGGAGTGAGAGAGAGTGAGAAGACAAAGACAAATTCATTGATAATGAAAACTGGGTGACAGGAAAACTAGTAATAGCTTCTACAGAAGCAGGAAAGTGTGAAGGAACCATTGGGTGAATATGGGAGAACAGAGTTCTATTTTAGACATGTTGAGTTTGAGATGCCCATGGGACAGCCAGTTGGAAAGATCCAATAGACAGATAGAGATATGTTACTGAATCTCAGAAGAGAACCTAGAGTTAGATATATTGATCTGGGAGGGTTCTGCAGAGAGACAAAAGATATGGGATATGAGATAGGGACCCAGGACAAAGCCTTGCAGTATATGCATGGTTAGAAGGCAGATTATGGATGGTGATTTAATGAAGAATCCAGCAAATGAGACTGAAAATGAGCAGCCAGAGAGGGAGAAGAAAAACCAAGGGAAAACAGTGTCATGAAAAGAAAGAGAGTAGACAGTACCCAGGAAAAGTAGATGATCCACCATGTCAAATGCTGCACAGAGTTCAAAAAGAGGACTGAGAAAATACCCTTGGATTTGGTCATTAAAAAGCCACTGGTAACTGAGAAGAGTTAAGTGACACTCAGTTAAGTGACAAAGTTGTAAGACAGTCTTCAAAAGGCTAAAAAGTAAGTAAGAGGAAAGGAAATGGAGGCAATGAATGTAGACAACTCCTTTCCTATGTCAGCATTCTTCATCTTTAAACCAGAGATAAACCTGAGCATTGCTACCACTTCTACAAACTGTAGACGCCACTCAATGTGGCACAGATGACTAGAAGGATTTTATCTATTATCATTTTATTTCTAGATGGCCAACTGAATCAAAATCAGCCTTATCATGTATTCTGATGCTTAATAGTCACACAACTAGTTCAACTGAAATCAATCAGCTCTTTTTTGTGGGAAACAGAGAGACATGAAGTGCCGAATGTTAGAGACTTCATTGGGAAATGGTTCACTAATAATATATGAATGTACCAGAACATTATTATGCAGTAAGAAATGAAGAGTTCATGATGCTGAGTGGAAGTGAGTAGAACAGGGCACATTGTACACATTGTACACAGCAACATTGTACAATGACTGAATTTGCTAGACTTGGCTCTTCTCAACAATACAATGATCTAAGAAAATTTCAAAAGACTCATGATGGAAAATGCCATCCACATTCAGAGAAAGAACTATGGAGTCTGAATGCAAAGTGAAGCATACCATTTTCTCTTTTATGTTTGTTTGGTTTTTTGTTTTTTCTTACTCATGGTTTTCCCCTTTTATTCTGATTCTTTTTTCACAATGTGACTAATGTGGAAATAGGTTCGATATTATTGTAAATATAAAGCCTGTATCAGATTGCATGCTGTCTTGGGGAAAAGTTTAGAACTCAGAATCTAACAAAAGTGAATGCTGAAAACTGAAAATTAATTTTAAAAATAAAGAAATGGAGAGTTCAGCATAGTTCACAGTACCTGGCACATAATAGATATGTAACTACCTGTGAAGAATTCAGAAAACAAAATGTTCAAAAAATCTGTATGAACTGATACTGGACAAAATAAGCAGAACAAAATGAACAGCATACAGTACAAGTATAGGAATTTAAAGGTAAAAAACAGCAAAAAAAAAAAAAAGTCAAAATCTGAATAACTACAATAACCAATTTTGGTCCAGGAGAAGAAACAATGAAACACACTTCTTTGCTCTTGGCAGATGTGGGGACAAAATGGTGCACATATTACCACACAGTCACTTTATAGATTGTTCTTCCTTAACTCTCCCTCTGTGGCAAAAGTATTTTTATTTGGGAGGGAGAGCTTATATCTAAGAGTGATATGATGTAAAAATTTAGCAAAAAAAAATGTCAAAATAAAAAAGGCAATTTACTTTTACTATCAACTGAACCTTATTGGCCATCATGCACATTTATGCACTGAAGCCTCTAGCAGTGAAGATTATAAGTGTCCAGAAGGCCTCCTCTAATAGGATACCCTCATCCCCCTTACCAACAACAGGAACTAGTTTTCCCTAAAGGTTAACAGTGTTATCACCAGGACCTGATTGGCTCCTGCCTCCCTTGACATAGTTTACCAGTTTCCCAAGAACACACAAAGTCCTATCTATGCTTTCGTGAATGTCTGAAAACCGAATAAATCACCATATCCTGACCTCTTAGCAGAAGCTGAGAGTCAGTGTATACTTGTTGCACATTCTTGCTGTCAGGGCAAAGTAAACTTCCTTTTGTTAACCAATTCATGACTTTCAGCGTAAATAACAATTCTCTTCTGGCCAGAAACTGAGGGTTTCTCCCTCTCAGAATGATTGTTTTGTGAAGACAAACTAGGTCATCTTTTGCCTGAAGTCCTACCTAGTCTTTAAGCGCTATGGGTGCTTAAATGCTTAAATGGGTGTTGCCTCACACAAACTGGGACCTGGGAAAGAAGACAATAGTTTAAAAAGGCCAAGATCTTCTACTGCATTTGGGACCATCGCCTGTCATCTTGTTCAATGTCTTGCCACTGGACTCTGATGATTCTGGAGGACAGAGAGAGGTTGATGACTTTGCACAGCTCTGCTTCACTTAAATCCAATTCACTTGCAAAATAAGACATCACCTTCCTGATGTCATTGGTCCTCTTTGAGAAGGAAGGATGAACAACAACAATCCATGACTTATGAGTGCCTCATTTGTTCCCAAAATAGAACTGGAAACAACAGGGTATTGGCATCAAGTCCACCCCTCACACCTGCCTAACCTACCACCTTCCACTGAGCATGGAGTTTGCAGAGGGAACAGTGAGGAATGAAGAGGAGCAATGAATAGAACCTGTCGATCAGTGCTTGGAAAATGAAAAAGAAGCTTGGGAGACCCTCTAGTCCAATGCCAGTAATCATCCTCCAAGTTTCTTACAAAATCATGTCAATATTAATGGAAACCATATATAGTATGTAATTTTATAATCAAGGATGGAAACAACAGTAATGTCCTCTTCTATTTCCTATTATAGATGAGCATCATGAAGAGAAATAAAGGGGAGGAGAAAACTGCAGTAAACAAAACAAATCCAAGTGATGTCATGAAGTGTAAGACTTGGAGTCAGAGATCATGGTTTCAAACTCTGTCTTCATTGCTTACTCCCTGTGTTTGCAGGTTGCAGGTGCTTTCCCTTCTATAGAATGAGGGGGGCTGGACTATATGACCCCTGAGGTCCCTTTAGGCTCTAGATCCATGAGCCTAGAAGTTGATGATCTCTAAGCTCTAAATCCTAAAAGGTTATGTGATTGTTCACGTAGCTATGTAGTTGTTGATCTTCCCCCAAAGAGTCTCATAATCAAATCTTGTTGTTCAGTCATTTTTCATTCACGTCCAATTCTTCATGGACACATTTGAGTTTTCTTCAGGAAGGTACTAGAGTGGTTTGCTATTTCCTTCTCCAGCTCATTTTACAGATGAGGAAATGGAGACAAACAGGGTGAAGTGACTTGCCCAGGGTCACATAGCTACTAAGTGTCTCAAGCCAAATTTGAACTCAGGATGAGGGGTCTTCCTTACTCCAGGGTCAGAACTTTTGCCACTGTGCCACCTAACTGCCCCATAATCGAGTCATGTTTCTATGTAATTTTAAAGGCTCATGAAGAGATGTAGCTGGAATTATTGTCAGTGATATGACAGAAGTCTACAAGCATAGAAAAACTTGCTTCATAGTTACTAGATGATTTTGATCATTTCTTTACTAAAGCTACTGAAGCTCACAAAGGAGGCAGCTCTTTGTGGCAGCTCAAAGTGTGCTAAGGTATAAGGGGCATAGATGATCTATAGTCAGATAATCAGAAGTTGACAGTAGGTAAGTATAATCAATAAATATTTTGATATATTATCTACTAGTTATGTAGCTCATGGTATATCACATATGTACACGTATATCACAAATGAACAAATTAACACATTTAAAGAGTGACTTTTTTTCTAGTGGAACTTAAAGAATATTATATTTTATAGACTCACAAAAATTATAGAATCACAAGGTTGAAAGAAATCAGAGACCATTCAGTCCAAACCTTGTGTGACTCATGAATCATTTCTACAACACTGCCAAAAAAACAGTTACTGGTTCAGACTCTGCTTGAACACCTTCAGTTACAGGGAATACACTACCATCCCTTCCATTTTTTGAATAGCCCTAGTTGTGAGAAGGTACTTTTTTTGAGCTGAAATGTGTCTCCCTGTTTGCACGTAAAGCAGTGATGGGATGGAAACTGACAAGTTCCTTCTACAATCTTCTACGAATGGTTAATTTGAGTATTCTGTTGATTTCTCCTAAATGGAGGAAGATGTCACTTTTCATTAATGGAGTGTCACAAGCACTCTTGCCTAAAGGAAAAAAAAAACCTTTTTCCCCCTCCCATTTTGAATTATCTATTTTCTTCTTTCTCTTTCTGCCCCCTTCCCTTTACTCTTACAACGAGCAAAAAGAGAAGTTTCAACAGGAAAGACATTCCATCTAGGGGTACAGTGGGAAAGATTCCCGTAGGCTTTCTTTCTCCATCCTTTACAGAGATGTGTAACAAAGCAAGGCCACTAGGGTGGTATGACTCACTCTCCTAGATCTCTGCTAATAACAAGAGGAATGGGGAGTTTCCATCTTGCCAAGTGTATGTGGAGAAAGTCAATATTTTTAAAGCTGTGATGATAGGGCAAAGAGATTCTTACTCGAGGACAAAAGTTAGAGCAAAGCAACTCATAAATTGAGGAATTGATCTATTCATTTTGTTTTCCCAAGAGACATGGCAGAAAGCAGCCCTGGAGTCAGAGTTTTGATGAGCAAGAAGAGCACCAAGAAAGGTATTTCATTTTCCTCACCTGTGACTGTCACCAATAACAGGTAAAGTGGTGATCTCATCTCTAAAGGAATATCCAAATTGCTGTCTAGTTCAGGAACTGTTCTGCTATCAATGGTATTTCAAAATTAAGTGCGTGCCAACTGGGACTCTGGGTATCTCTTTGTAATCTTAACCATCAAGATATTAAGTAACTAGTTCAAGGTCACACAATGAGCTAAAGGCAAAGTCAAGTGGAGAACTAAGATATCCTGACTCTTAGCCCAAGGTCACATAGGGATATGAAAGAAGCCTTTTGAGGTCTGGGAAAGTCACTTAATGTTCATTCATTCACTCACTCACAAAGTATATATTGAATCCCTGTTCTGTGTAATGTCCTGCCCTGGGTGTAGCTATGAAGCAGGCAAATCTCTAGTCCCAAGGAATTTGCCATCAGCCAGATCAACTTCCCTGGCCCTCAATTTCCTCATCTGTACAATAAAAAAAATTAAAAAAAAACCAGTCTCTAGGGTACTTTCCAGCTATGACCATCTAAGAAGTCTGCTCTGCTCCTTGCCATATCATTGAAATAGCTTTCCCCTCTACCCTGTAAGACAAGTATCATAGACCTCAATGCTTCCCAGTCCTTTGAAGCAGGCAGCTAACCTCTAAGATACTGATGGCCTAACTACTTCTGTAGGTCACTCTGAGTGCTGTCAGAGTCTGAAACTAAAAGTTAGTGGGAGAGAGATCAGAGAGGAAGCATGGTATAATGGAAAGAATTTAGTGAATTCTGAAATTCCTGGGTTCAAATCCCAGTTGTGACACTAGATGGCTGACTGCTCCAGCCATGCTTCCATCTTCCTGATACCTTGTCTCCACTTCATCCTACATCTTACTAAAGACCAACCCTGAAAGACTTAACCCTTCTGCTTCTGGAATTCTCTTCCTGATATAGTATGGCCCCATTATATCAGTCTGGCTGTTCCAACCATGCTTCATTTCAGTTTCCCCACTCCTATTTTCCATAACTGTCTTGACAGTCTTTCTTTCCCCTCTCCCTTTAATCAAGATTTTCTAATTCTGAACCCATAATATAATCAGTATTGCCTTAGCTACTAGAATTGGTGCATCTACTTCCCTTTGGCTTCACTCACTATCCCCTTATTTTCCAAACCAAAATACCCTGCCATATCCCACTCTCCTATATGCATTGTCTCACCCCGTTTGAATGGTAATTAGAATCTGTGCCCCAACACTTGGCAGAGTTTTTGGCATATAATAAGCACTGAGTACCTTTTCATCCCCTCATTGATGTACAAGACATTTCACACAAACACAAACACATACACCTCAATTAATTCCTCTGTATAAAGGGGGTAGACATATCTACATTACCACTC
Source organism: Notamacropus eugenii (assembly GCF_028372415.1). Lineage (NCBI taxonomy): Eukaryota > Metazoa > Chordata > Mammalia > Diprotodontia > Macropodidae > Notamacropus > Notamacropus eugenii. The sequence continues at coordinate 421,600,670 of NC_092872.1, read as the reverse complement.
TATTTTGGTTACTGTGAGTAAAGAAAACCTTCAAATCCCTATAGAAATGTGAGAGATGTGATTTGATTGATAATGATAGGGAGGAGGACGAAGATGTAGATAAAAGAGGAAGAGGAGGAGAAGGAAGATTAAAAGGAGGAGAAGAAGGAGAAGAAAAAAGAAGAGTGAAGAAGATGATGATGGGTGATGAGGATGATGGATGATGAAAAAGATAACTGATGATGAAATAGAAGAGGAACCAAGAAGGGCAGTTACTGAAAGGAAAGCAGAGATGGACTCCTGAAAGAGTTCATTATTTCTTTCCTTAGGCAGGTCCTATGGGTGAAATGCATTTAAGTGACAGCAACAACATGGAGATCAAGTCATCATCCTACCCAAGCTGTCAGTTTTCTACATGACATTACCTACCTTTGAGAGCATTTATCAGTTAGAGCAAAGTTTCAATAGGCGAGGTGATGCTGCTATATGAAAAGAAACGCTTTAATGAAGTTGGAACACAATAAGCACTTATTAAATGCTTGCTGACTGATAGAGAAAAAAAATCATGCTTGGTACTTTGCATTCGGGAATGGGAAAGGAAAAAAGAAGTTGAAGGTTTTCCCCTTGGAGGGGAAAGCAGAGAGGGAAAAGAGGAATAGAAAGGCCTTGAATGCCCAAGCTTTCCATTGGAATGAAAACATTTCTTTAAAATAAATTCCAGACAATGTTTGCCCAAATCTCTAATCTACAGACAGCTACAATGGGGCTAAATGCCTGCTGGTCTTTAGAGGCAGTCAAGTTAATCACTTCTTATCACTTGTCAACTGACTCCAGGGTATTCTTAGTTTAGATGGATTTCGCCAGTCCTCCAGAAAACAGATAATGACCAGAGGGAAGGGAAAGGAGGAGGAAGAGTGGGGGACTATTTCTGAGGGAAACAGAGGATTAAAAAAAATCAAAAGACCAGAGGAGAGTAGCTTTACTCAATTATGTAGATTTTTGCCTGAGTAAGATTCCCTTCCCCTTCCATTAAGTTTCCATAACCTCAGGCAAAAAAGGATTGCATTTTAAACCTAATAAAATAGTGTATTTAACAGGAAGTCTGTTTCTTTAAAAAAAAAAAAAATAACAAAATAAAGACATCTTTAGCCCAGAAGATCCCATTGATGGGTTTACACTCCAAGAAAGGAAGGGAGGGAAGAAACAAGCATTTATTAAGTGCCTATTATGTGCCAAACACTGTACTAATTGCTTTTAAAATATTATCTCATTTAATCCTCGCAAAACTATTATGATTCATATTTTACAGCTAAGGAAACTGAGGCAGACAGACTTGCCCAGTATCACACAACTAGTAAGAAAGACTAGGTCCAGCACTCTATCTACCTACCTACCTCTCCAAGGAGGTTAAAGACATAAAGGTCCTACATATAACAAAATACTCACTGCAGGAATATTGGGGATAACAAAGAACTGAAAATGAAGTGCCTATAAACTTGGGAATGGTTAAGCAAATATGGATTATTATGGAATCAGGTAAGAGAGGGGGACAGCTAGGTGGCACAGTAAATCCAGTGCTGGGCCTGGAGTCAGGAATACCCATCCTCCCGAGTTCAAATCTGGCCTCAAGACACTTATTGGCTATGTTACCCTGGACAAGTCATTTAACCCCATTTGCTTTACTTTCCTCCCCTGTAAAATGAGCTGAAGAAAAAAATGGCAAACCATTCAATTATCTTTGCCAAGAAAAACCCAAAAAGGGTCACCAAGAGTCAGACAGAACTAAAAATAGGGGGAAAAAAAACAACCAAAGGTAAGAGAAGAGGGACCAGTCAATGGAGTCCAGGCCCTCAGAATGTGCAAAAGGGGTTCTACTTGCTGCCAGTCTACTTGAGCCTGCCTCTAGAAAGTGTAATTACATGTAATAGAAGAGGACATGTAAAACTCCTGATTCATAGTACTCATAGGTACTATGTGACAGTGATGAAGAAGAGCCCTTTGATTGACTACTGAACCAAGACTGGGAATACATACAAAAAGTTCCCACCTAGAAATCTGGTCTTTCTTTCCCAAAGACCAGGGAAAACTGTCATAAAACTCTGGATGGAGAAAGGGGTAGTCTTCTTTCTGCCTTGGCCATCACAAGACCTTGAATACATAATGCTGCTATTTCTTCTGCCCCTCTTGTGTTTCTCCTTCCCTGATCTTTGATGTATGAGCATCAGAGATGGAATTGCCTAGGTGACAATCTTGTGAGCTTTGTAAAATCAGAAGAGCCATCAGAAAGGTCCAATAGTTAAACCCAAGAAAGAGTCAGCCCTGAAGAATGACCTGCTTTACCCAGTCCAGCGATGGAATGATCCAACAGCCAAGACACCATGCCTTACAAGCAAAGAAACAACTTGTCCTCACTTATAATGCACCTGAAAGTGAACTCAGTAGTGGAAATGCTTATAAAGACCACTCTCCTAAGAAACCAAGTAAAAAGGAGACTATGCCCAAGTTTGGGAGGATGTTCTGATATTTTAGGTGCTATTATATTTTTTCAATACATATCTCTTTATAAAAGCTAATTGGTTTGATAAATGGCCAAAGGACATGAACAGGCAATTTTCAAATGAAGATTAAAGCTAACTATAGTCATATAAAAAAAGATTCTAAATCACTATTGATTAGAGAAATGCAAATGAAAACAACTCTGAGGTATCACATCATACCTATTAGACTGGCTAATATGACAGAAAACGAAAATGATATATGTTGGGGAAGTTGTGAGAAAATTGGAACACAAATGCATTGCTGTTGGAGTTGTGAACTGATCCAATTACTCTAGAGAGCAATTTGAAATTATGCCCAAAGGGCTATTAAACTGTGCATATCCTTTCACTCAGCAATACCATTTCTAGATCTGTATATGAAAGAGATCATTAAAATGGGAAAAGGACCCACATGTACAAAAATATAGCAGCTCTTTTTGTGATGGCCAAGAATTAGAAATTGAGGGGATGTCCATCATTTGGAGAATGGCTGAACAAGTTATGGTATATCAATGTAATGAAATACTATTGTGCTATAAGAAATGATGAGCAACTGAACTTCAGAAAAACCTGGAAAGACTTACATGAACTGAGGCTGAGTGAAGTGAACAGAACCAGGAGAACATTGTGCACAGTAAAAGCAACACTGTGTGATGACCAACTCTGCAATGCAAGGATCTAAGATAATTCTAAAAGACTCAAGATGGAAAATGCCATCCACATCTACAGAAAGAACCATGACGTCAGAATGCAGATTGAAACATTCTACTTGTTCTCTTTGTTCTTTTGTTTCTTCTTCCTCAAGGTTCCTTCCATTAGTTCTAATTCTTCTATACAACATGAAAAATGTGAAAATATGTTACAATACGAATGTATACGTAACTGATTACGTGCTGTCTTGGAGAGGGGGGAAGGGTGAGAGGAGGAAAAATTTAAAACTCAAACTCTTACGGAAGTGAATGTTGAAAGCTAAAAATAAGTTATTTACAGAAAAGAAAGAAGGAAAGAAGGCAAAGAGCAGGGTTTGTTTGTTTTTTTATTTCACGACATGACTAACATGGAAATGTGTTGAACATGATTGTATCTGTATAACCTATATCACACTGCTTGCTGTCCTGGGGAGGGAGGTGAGGAGGGAAGAAAAAATTTGGAACTCAAAATCTTATTAAAAATAAATATTGAAAACGATCTTTACGTGTAATTGGAAAAAATAAAATACTATTGACATTTTTAAAAAAAAGAGAGTCTTGTTGAGTGAGGTTATCAGAGATGGCTAAAAGTAAAACTAAAGGCACCTTCACAGAAAGGTGGAGAGAGAGAAAAGAGTGAAAGAGGAAGAAGAAGAGTTGGAGTTAGGAGAGAGTTAGAGGGAGAAGGACAAGCAAAGAGAGGGAGAAGAAGAAAGGAGGAGGGAAAAAGAAAAGGGCAAAAGAGAGAAAGAGGAAAAGGAAAGGGAGAAAGGAGGCAATTTACTCATAGAAATTGTACTGGGTTTGGGTCAGAGGACATAGGTTCAAATTTCCCCTCAGACACTTATTAGCTATGTGACCCTAGACAAATCACTTAATTTACCTGAAACTCAGTTTTCCCATCTCTAAAAACAAAGGATTAGACTATATATCTTCTGAAATCTTTTCCAGCTCTGGATCTATGACCTTATGAAATTAGACCTGAGCTATAAGGCTGAGGTTTTTTTTGTTTTTGTTGGTTTTGTTTGGCTCTTTTTGTTTGTTTTTACAATGTGCTTCAGTTTGCTTCAACAGCTTTGTCTTCAGAAGTGAGTCCTTATAGATACATGAATTTACAAATGAACAGGTGTGAATTCCAAGGGGCTGCCTGATGAAATAGTGAGTTTCCTATCACTGAGGTTGTTTCGCAAAAAGCTAGATGATCACTTGTTTCAGGATGTTATAGAGCAGATTCATTTATTTGTATTTTGAAAAGCTGTCAAACAGCCTGTTTAAAGAGCTTTCACAGTTTTACTAATCTCTTTCTACAGATCTTTGCCCTAAGCTTTTATCACTTGAATGAGGAATTGAATAGCTGTGACTTTCAGAGATTAAAAGTAAAGCACACCTGTCAACAGCATTTTAAGGTGGAGTAAAATTGGTGCTCAAACTATATTTTATTTTTTTATATACGTGCTATCAGAGTTTTCCGGCTTTAGGGAAGCAGGTTTAGGATGCAGTTTAGTTAAAATTACTACAAAGACCTAGAAATAGATTCTCAAAACTGGATGGGTAACAATAAATCATACTCCTTGAAGCAGTTCCTAAACAGATTTACCTGTACAGTCAGTCAAAAATGAAATAGCCCACGGTCTCAAGAGACTCATATGTCTAAAAGGGAACACAGGAGAGAGGAGGGGGACAACATGAAAAAACTATGCACAAATAAGACATAAAGAGGGTAAATTAGAGATAATTTCAGAGAGAAAGCACAAAGATTAAGGAGAATTGCAAAAGGCTTTCTGCAGGTGAGACTTAAGCTGAAATTTGAGACAAGGTAAGCCAGGAAGTAGAGATGAGGAAGGAGAAAATTCCAGGCTTGTTTAAATTCAACACGTATTTATTAAGCACCTACCATTTGTAAGGTATTGTACTAGGGACTGGAGATACACAAAGAGCAACAGCTTCTGACTTCACAGAATTGCCAAAGTGCATTAATGACAAGAATATATTGCCACTGGCCACATTGTTTGAATGCAAAGTGTATGCTTGCCAAAAAGATTATTTTATAGAGAACTTGCATGGGGCAGGCGATCACACAGTGGCCAGAAGAAACAATACAAGGACACTCTCAAGGTCTCTCTCAAGAACTTTAGATTTGACTGTGCAACATGAGAGACTGGCACAGGACCACTCAGCATGGCGTGCGCACATCAGAAAGGGTGTTGCGTTCTTTGAGCAAAGCAGAATTGAGACAGCAAAAAGCAAACATAGGATGCACAAATTTGGGATATCCACCCCAAATATTCACACAGACTCTCTGTGCCCAACTTGGGGTAGAGCATTCCGAGCTCGTATTGATCTGATCAGCCACATTCTGACACACTGAAATTTCACTTTACAATGGTGATGTCATTTTGGTCCTCTTCAAAGATGAAAGACAAGAACTAATCTTGCCCCAAAATGTGAAACGGAGAGGAACTCCTAGCTTTTTGTCAGCCAATGTAAAAGACTGCAGGAGAAAGTATCACTTAGGAGAGATGTTTTTGTCATCTTTCTCTAAATACCCATTACTTTTTGCAAACTCTGATTTTCTCACACACAAATACATGCAACAAGTTACATGCAAATATATATATGTAAAGGTATATACATACATATATATAAAATACAAGTGCATACACAGAGAAATAGTAGGATGCACTATGCATGTGTACACATGAACACATAGAGAAACACACACCAGCTCTTATAGTCCACATTGAATCTATATTGTCCTAAATGAATTTCCCTCTTCCTTTCTCTCTTCATTGGTTCTTGAACATAGACTGTCTCTGCTGAAAGTTGCTATGAGTGCTGCATAGACAACTCTGGAGAATGAGGAGAAGTGTGTATGTGCGTGTGTGTGTTCATCCTCTGTTGCTGAAGAAGACCCTGCCATCAGAGAAATAATGACATGACTTGCACTTGACTCTGTTTTGAGTGAGGGAGGGCTGTGCAGGTCACCAACCTCACTTTTCCTCCAGAACCATCTAAATCCAGTGACCAGATATTCATCAGGATGACTGGAGATGACCCAGGATGAGGCACAAGATCACACAGCTAGTGAGTGTCAAGTGTCTGAGGTGACATTTGAACTCAGGTCCTCCTAACTCCTGCACTGGTGCTCTATCCACTGCACCACGTATCTGCCCCTATGAGGACATGTACCACTTAGGCAACAGATCGGGAGAAGTCACGCTTTTTTCCCACTTACCCAACATTGCCCATCTTTAGCAAAAGAGGATTCTACTCAACCTTTTCTTGCCCATTTCTTTTTCCTAACAACTAGGAGCCAGAGGATAAAACTTCTCAGCACACAATAAGAACTTAGTAAATAACTGAAAGTGGAAATTTTACTGGGGCATTAAGATCACTGAAAGGAACTATATTCTTCCAGGTAAGGACAAGATATTAAAATACTATGATTTGTAAAGTAATCTGGGGCACATACAGTATAACCAAGACATTCCAAAACTCAGGAGAAAAAGAACTTGAGTTCAAACTGGAGAGATAATCTCTGAGAATCTCTCTCAGGAGTGAAGCCTCTTCAAGGGGTTAATTGTTTCTTGTCTTGTACTTTCTCAGACTACTCCCTATATTTTCCCAAGACTATCCCCCTTTACTTTCCCAGACTGCCCTCTTTATTTTCCCAGCCTTCCTCTCCCCCACTTGTTTTTAGGCACATAACAGGGAGGAATAACACCTCCCCACTTCCTTTTTTTAAGGCTAATGTGTGAAAACTGTCTTTGTTCTCTGTTTCTGGGGTAGACTGCGGCCAATAGAATGGACCCTCAGGGCTTGCACCAATGAGCCCAAAGAGAGGGCGCTAGAGAGCCAGGGGGCAGGGGGGGGGGGGGGTAGGGGGAAGGGGGGGAGTGGATTGCAGTTAGGGTCTATATAATCTGCTGAGCTAAACATAGCTCCACTCTCTTCAGTTGGTGCCACCTTTCAGACACTCTGAGGGAGCCCTTTCTCGAGAAAGCCAATAAAAAAACTATTCTTTTTGCTAATATCTCTGAGTCTCTGATTCATTGATAAGAGTCTCTGTACAAACTGCACCTCTAATTCTTACTATCAGTGTCTCCTTGGGAAAGTCCATTCACCTTCCTTGGCCTCAATTTCCTCAATTTGTAAAATAAAGAAAGATAGCCTGTGAGGTCCCCTCCAGAGCTAGATGTAGGCTACATCTACATCTACATGTACAGAACGTCAGAGCTAAAATGTACCTGAGAGGCCACCAAGTCCAGGGGTTCTTAACCTGGGGCCAATGATCTTGTTGCTTATACACACGCATATGTATGTATACATTGTATAACATAACATACATTGAAAGAATGTTACATATATGTATGTAAGCATTTGTCAATATAGTTTGCTTCCTTTGTAATCATGCATTTTAATTAGCGTACATAAAAATAAAAATATTATTTTAAGGCATCCATAGATTCCACCAGATCAAAGGAATGCATGACACAAACATAAGTTAAAAATCCTTGTTCTGGTCTAACCTACTCATTTTATATCTAGAGAAGCTTAAAGCCAATGAGGATCGTCCACAGTCAAACAGTAGAGCTGAAACTAGAACCCAATTCTCTTGACTACCAGGATATGGGTTCTTTCCACTGTCTCCCACTGTTTATCAGATACCAGTACTTTGAGGGCCTATGATTTTTATCCGAATGAGTATTTTCTTTCCCCAAGCGGATCACAACCCCTTCGTGCTTCAATATATGGCCTCCAAGTTACTGCACCTGCAAAGTTTCCTAACCTCAACTAACCAGGTAATAAACCACTCACAACTTTAACTAGATCGGGTCTATGATGACAAATCAGACCTAGATTCAACTCTTATCTGATTGGACTCGCTAGTACTTATGCCATGAGAACATAATTTTCAAGTACCTAGAGTACTTGAGAGGAGAACAGTGAGATTAGTGACAGCTCACTAGAGATGAGGAATAATATTGCCTTTATCTAGAAAAAATAGTTACAAACACAATTCCTTGTATCAATAAAATTAATATTTTCTAGTTTGTTTTTTAAGGTATCATAACAAACGGCTAACATTTAAGCCATCACCTTTCCCTCAATCACCCTGTAATGTAGGAAGATCAGGTAATGTAGATATTCTTTCCATCTTACAGAGAAGGAAAGAGGCTCAGAAAGGTAAGTGGCTTTCTTAAGATGACCAAATTAACAAGTATGAAAGCCAGGACTTTAAATCCAGGTCTTGTGACTTTCAATTCTAATAGCCTTCTAAATATATTTTGTTGCTTCTCATTCGGTTTTATCTTCACTATGTCTTGTTGCTCAGAAGAGAGCTAAGCACTAATCACCTCCAGTATATAGATGAGGAAAATCAGGGTTACAAAATGTACCTCATCTAAGGCTGCTCTGGACTAGGAGCTCAGAGACCTGGGTTCTAATTTTGACTCAGGTATCACCTCTTTGTGTGACCTTGGGCAAATAATATCCTCTTTCCAGGGATCTAATTCTTAATATATAAAATTGGGGTGGAGGGAAGCACAGCAGGGAGGAGAGTAGGTAATAGACAAAATGATCCCTAAAGTCACTTTTAGTTCTAACAAACCTATAAAACAAGCATAGTCTAGTAAACATTTAACAACCAGCTAGGAGCGGGGGGATGGGAAAATGCACACGATACACTTTTTTTTTAAAATTTATTTATTTTTTAATGTTCTACAATCATTACCAAAAAACTTAGATTTTTGCTCCACTACTTACCCCCCACCACCCCCTCCCTCCCCTAGACCCCATACAATTCTATATAGGATCTACATATACTTTCCTATTGAATACGTTTTCACTATAGTCATGCAGTGCAGACAAACTAAAATAAATGGAAGAAATCATATAACAAATCAAAACATAATACACACACATATACAAACATGATCTGCTACATTCTGCAGATGAATTCCATATTTCTTTCTGAGTGTGGAAGGCATTTTGTCTTAGAAAACCACTGGGAATTATTTTTTTTTTTAAGTTCTTGCATTTTTACGAAGTTCCAAGTCTACCAGAAAAAACTCTCACACACTGTGGTCATTGCTGTGCATAAAGTTTTCCTGGTTCTGCTCCTTTCGCTAAGCATCAGATTATACAAGTCCTTCCAGGCCTCTCTGAAGTCTTCTTGTTCATCATTTCTTACGGTGTAATAGTACTCCATTACATTTATATACCACAACTTATTCAGCCATTCCCCAATTGATGGGCATCCCCTTGACTTCCAGCTTTTGGCAACTACAAAGAGTGCTGCTATAAATAGTTTTGTACATGTGGAACCCTTTCCCATTTTTATGATCTCTTGGGGATACAGTCCTAGTAGTGATATTGCTGGGTCAAAGGGTATGCACATTTTTGCAGCCCTTTGGGCATAGTTCCAAACTGCTCTCCAGAATGGCTGGATGAGCTCACAGCTCCACCAACATTGAATCAATGTTCCAACTCTCCCACATCCTCTCCAGCATTTATCATTTCCCTTTTCTGTCATGTTTGCCAATCTTATAGGTGTGATGTGGTACCTCAGAGTTGTTTTGATTTGCATCTCTCTAATCACTAGTGATTTAGAGCATTTTTTCATATGATTATAGATATCTTTAATTTCTTCCTCTGAAAATTGCCTGTTCATATCCTTTGACCATTTATCAATTGGGGAATGACTTGTAATGATACATTTTCTCCATGACTTTTGTTAAGTCTATAGAAGCAATGAAACAATGAATCAAGCCCTGATTTGTAGTACTTGAGAATTTCCAAGGTGGGGATGCTCACACTAACAAACGACTCCTGAGTCAGTTTGAATTGGCTCTAATACACCCACCCTAAAAGTCTGAGTTAGCAGGAGAGAGAGAAATCAAACACTTTCTGAATGGGTCACTAATAGGATGTGAAATGAGAAGACCTGCTGAAATCTAGCCACTAGCTGAGGTGCAGCCTCAGGCAAGGAAGCCTGTTTTTCTCCTCAGTTTGGGAAGCAGTGAACAGATGGAATTGTTCATTTGTTTTTTAAACCCCCAAGCAATAGACTAGGAAATGGTACTGGAGAGAGACTAACTGACAAAGTGAACAAGGTTCTGGCCCCAGACTCAAAGCATCACACCCAAAAGAAGCAAGAGCAAAGAGGAGCCCAAAAATCTCTGACAATCTAGAAACACAGACTGTCAAAAGGAAACAGGCCCCTTAAAGATCATTTGGTCTATCTCTTCATTTTTCATATGGGCAAACTGAGGGCTCAGAAGGAAATGCACTTGAGACTGTAGGATTGATAGCTAGAATGGACCATAGAGAAGTTATTGTTCAACCCCCTTTTACAAATGAAGAAAATGAGGCAGCTAGGTGATAGAGGAGATAAAGCACTGGGCCTAGAGTCAGGAAGACCTGAGTTGAAATCTGACCCCATATACTTACTAATTGTGTGACTCCGGAGAAGTCACTTAATCTATCTCAGTTTTTTCTCAACCATTTTCTCACAACAACGCCAGGCTGTTGTAGGGATCAGATGAGTGCCTAGTAACAGTGCCTGGCACATAGCACTTAATAAATCCATCCATCCATCCTTCCTTCCCTCAAAATTGAGATTTCTCCCAAGGTCACATATGCAGCAAACATCAGAGGAGGTAGGATTCTCTGATTCCAATCCAGTGCTTTTCCTTACATTGTCAAGGTGACTTCCTGTTTGCTCAAGGTCACACAGCAAGTCTCTGTGCTAGATGTGGGGTATGAGTCCAGATATCCTGACTCCCTATCCAGTGTCCTTTCCATATAGCAAACTGCCCATTACCAGAAGATACGTCTGCTCTGCACAAAAATGCCTTGAGTAAATGCAGGCTGAATTGAATTTATTGCATCTCTGTATCAAATCAATGGGCCTCATCTGTAAAATAAGAGAATTGACTAGAAGACTCCCTCTGATGTTCCTTTCAGCTTTAAATCTATGATCCTACTGTATGATTCCCACTTGATCTGAAAGGGTTAATCAGGCAATTATGATGTCCCTAGCACTGTGCTTGTAACCCTAAGGTATCCCATGGGACCTTAACATTTGGCCTCACTTTTTCCAGAATGAACCCAGCAGGCAGGTGACTCTATAGGAATCTGCTTTCCATACAGAGCTCTCCAGAATGATTAAAATTCGCATCACAAAAGGAATGTGGCTTTTTTTATTCTAAACTACAAAACGTGGCACAGTTAATCAGAGCAATTATAAATGGTAACATCATTATTCAAGCTTCTATTTCCAAACGAAGTCATTTAAATGAGTACATTCTCTGCTGCAGAGTTGGCCAGGCCAGGATGCCTCTCAAAGAAAAGAAAAAAACAAAAACAGAAGATTCAGTGGCTTACCAAATTTGTCCTAATACTTTTACCCAATTGTATTCATATCATCTTCTCCATGAAACTCCCTCCCCTTCCCATTCAACACCCAGAAATTCATCTAGAAATCATCTTTCTCTCCTTGGGCCTTGAACAGTCTTTGCGAATACTCTTTAAGTCCTTATACTTATCTGCAATATAATTTATTCTCTGCTTTCAGAATACATAATCTTGAGGACAGAGACCAACCATCTTTTTTTTTAAACGTCTATGTCCTATCCACAGTCCACCCTACCCCTAGACTCCAACTCAAGAAGACCTGGGTTCAAATTCTGCCTTGGATACTTACTGGATGTATGGCCATGAACAAATCACAACCTCTTTGAAAGTCAATTTCCTCATCTATAAAATGAATTTAATAATACTCACAGCATCTATGCCTCAAAGCTGTTGTAAGGCTCGTATGAGAAAGTATGTGAAGCACTTTGCAAACCTTAAAGAACAAAATAAATATAAACTCAAGAATTATTGTTGCTGTCATCGTGCCCCTGAGCCTAGTACAAGGCTTCATACAAAAGAGCTGTTAATTAATGCGTTGAATTCAACGTTCCAAGGATGAACATGTTTACTCTTAATCATGTGTACTGCTATTCAAAGAGGGCTGTGAATTTCAGAAATTAATCAGGTGGTCTCCATATGGTATAAAACATCTCCAATATAAACTGGGTTACTCACCAATGTTATGACTAACAGATTGCAAAGGGATTGGGGAAGAGAGCCCAAGGAACAGAGACTTCTTGAGTATAACTGGGTTACCTCCACATGGATTATGAAACTCTCTAGTATTCAGGGAGGCAAAAGGAAGATCAATGGATAGAAGTTAGTAGGACGTAGATTTTTGCTTAATTTTAGAGAAACCAAAGCTGCCAGACAATGGAAGAGGCACCAAAAAGCATCATCACAGACAAAATTCAAATACAGATCTTCCTGTCTCTAATCTAGAGAGTGAGTGACTCATCAAGGGTCACATACAGGCAGGAAGTGTCTGAGAAAAGAGTTCAACTCAGGTCCTCCAGACTCCACATGGAGCACTCTACTCCTTATGCCCCCAGGCTTGGGTGGAGGGTGAACAGATGACTAGGGGCTTTCCTAGCTCCAGTCTTCCCGGATTCTGCCTGAGCATGGACCCTTCACTCCTCCCTACTTCATCAGATTAAAAAGAGGAAAAAAAGACCTTGCCAATAAGAATAAAGGTGCTTTATTCTACCATCCAGTCTAGAATCCTCTAGGGAGAGTGCCATCTTCACATACCCACACACTCACTGAAGAAAACAAATACCCACTCAACCACCAGTCAGACAGACATGGAGGGAAAATATGAGCTGACAAGACTTCATATGCCGAGTGACAATGAAAACTCTCTGGTATAGTAAGGGAGCCTGCTGCTGTCGGTCATACAGAAACTTGATTCCTGACAGGAGGGAAATGACAGAAAAGGGGATTCCCATAAAGCAAAGAGTTTTCTCAGGCTGGAATTTCATGGTGGTATTGCTCACGTCCCTGTGTTACAAGTAAGCAAACTGAGGGGTGGAGAAACCAGGGACAGGCTGAATAAAATGCTTATTGACTTGGCTTGAAGTGATGTTACCCAAGATCACAGAGTGAAATTTCCTAGATGGGACTTGAGTCTGAGTCTTCTAGGTTAGCGTTCTTTCCCCCATATCACACTTCTTAGCAACCATATGCAGATAGGCTCAGATATCAAAAGAGGAAAATACTCAGGATCCTGAATGTGGCAATGGCTTGCTATATATGATCCTGTAAATATTTTTGAAGAAAAAGAATAAGCCAGCTATGTCTCCTGACTCTACAGATTTTCTCTACCTTGCTACAACAGCCTTCCTCATACTAGAAGTCTCTTCCATCCCTGGACTTTTCACACTGGAAATACACTCCATGGCCCCTTCCTCTGATGGGCTAGTTCCTCCCAGAATCTCCATTTTTGGGAAGGAGCCCAGGCCAGCCATATCTTTGCTTCTCTACTCCTGATTCTCCAGACTTCCTCTATCGGACCCCTCAGGGACCTATCTCCTACCCCTACCTCCCTTGTATTTGTATTCCCAGAACTTAATAGAGTGTCTGGTACATAGGAAGTATTTAATAAATACTTGTTGATTAAATAGAACTGTCCATCAGTCTTCAGAAACCAGTGAATTTTCTGACAATAGTAGCCTTCAAGAAGAGATTAGATTAGTGATATGTGGTCCCTGGGGAACCGTAGCATAGCCTTAATATAACCCCAAGAGATATGTGATCAACCACTCAGAAGGTAGGATGACAGGTTGAATCCTATTCTCCTTGCTATAACCAGTCTTGGGACTTATTTTGAAAACAACCACATCTATCCTTCATTTTTCATCTTCCAACATAACTCTATTCTTCCCCTTCCACTGTTGTGAAAGCTCCCTACTTACCCTCTTCTGCACTAACCATGCATCAGCTTTTGGTCCACTAAGGAAGTTATAATTTAATCTACCCAGGGAAACCACTGGAAAATTATACTCCCACTCCCCACCACTACCATGTAGTCACCCCATATCAGGCTTCTGGCCCCCAGATCATCTCCTGGATACAATAGGTCCCTCTCAGATGGTAGGCTCTGTTATCCATAACAATGGCCAATAAAACTACCCTTCCCCCCACCTCTAGTTTTTGTTTGGGGTTGGATAGAGTGACACATAGCAGTCCATGTATATAATTTAGAAATAAATATATATTCAAGATACATGCTCCAAATTTTTACATGATAAAAATGGTTTAGAGACCACTGGTCTAAATGACTTATTGGGAAATTCTCACTTTAGGCATAGTATGGTACTAGATGAACTATGAAGTTTTTTCCAATTGTCATAGTCTATGATCCTAGCAATGGAAAGAATCTTAGAGGTCATCTAGGCCATCCAAGGCAATTCTTTCATCTGATAGATTAGGAAACAGAGGCCATGAAAAATTAAGTGACTTGTCCAAAGTCACACAGGTAACTAATGGTATGGTCAGGTTTGAACCCAGACCTTCAGAAATCAAATCTTATCCTGTTTTGATTGTACCACATGATAATCTATGTAAGCATCATCTTCTGACCATGATGAAGAATTTGAGGCCTTCAGGTTAGACCCTAGCAAAATGAAAAGAAATGGTGACAGATTCTTCTCCTTCAGATCCCGTCAACCACCAACGCACAAGTAAACTACAAGCATTGTTGAAACTGACAACTAGGTTGAGGTGTTACAGTACATTACTGATGGAGACATAATACATTTAATGTTTTGGAAGGGACTGAAAAATCAGAGACACTGATAAAGAAATGAAACAGAATTTACTGAAGGGGAGAAAACAATTTAGGGAGAAAAATGCTTTATATGACATCTCATTTTACTGAAAAGCATTCCATTATTTTTCATATTTTCACTCCATTTTTATCTGGAGGAGAATGACAATAAATTAAACTGGCATCCATTTTACTGAAGACACTTCCAAGATATGGTCTGGGCTTGGGGGAAAGACCTATGGCCTTGAGATCATATGTGGCCTTCTAAGTCCTTGGATGCAGCCTTTTGCCTGAGTTCAAGTTTTACACAATAAATCCTTTTATTAAGTGAATTTCTTCTGTGAAGTTTAGAGTCAGTCAAAGGGCTGTACTTGAGGGCCTTAAGAGTCATATGTGGCCTCAAGGCTGCAGGTTTCTCATCCCTGGACTCTAGGGGCAGTACCCATTCAGCCCAATGTCCCCACACCTTCATCTTCAGCACTAGGGAACCTCTGATGTGTAAAAAATAAATTACCTTGGATCCTCAAAAAAAAAAAACTATTAAATTATGTTCTGAATGCTCTGTTTTTAGAGCAATTTTATCAAAAAGTTTTAACAAAAACTTTCAGGCTTAGTTCCCCTGAAAATGAAGTTATCCAGACTCCTTCATTCTGCAGCTGTTATTGAACAAGAAAAAATGTTCTAAAGATGGAAACTGCATAGAAATCTGCTTTTACTTTAGTACAAAGAATATTCTAGAAACAGGAAGAAAGCCCATCTTACGATATAAAACCATACCACACTGAAATTAATCATCTTTTAAAAGTAAACACCCTATGATTCTAAGGTTTTTAAATGTACTATGCAAATGTTAACATATTAGACAAACTTTACTCAAACTCTCTTCCAAACCTTCCTCTGCAAAGGGATGCCAATATTTCAGATTCCAGCAAAATATATTCTGACAGCAAGAAGGATGTCACTTGATCTTGGAGGCTGGGAGCAATACGTATTTCTCTCCCTGTGGGTACTCCTGCAGAGGCTCTAAAACCTCCCAGTTAGGGAGACAATAGATGAGATTTCTCCATGTTGGAAGCTATACAAAATCATATGTATGAATGTTTCCAACTGGATTGAAAGTCAAGCCATCCTGGATGAAAATCCTAGGTCTTCTATTTTCTTCCCATGTGGCTTTATGCAAGTCTTCTAACCTATCTAGGCTTCAGTTTCTTCATCTGTAAAATAAAGAGTATCAAACTAGATGATTTCTAGGGTCTAAATCCTACGATGCTAGGAGTCCTCAAGTTTCAAACTTTCTCCTGGATCTATTTTCCAGGTCAGTTGGTTTTCCAATGAGATATTTCACATTGTCTGCTATTTTTTCATACCTTTGGCTTTGTTTCATAATTTCTTGATTTTTCATAAAGTCATTAGCTTTCATCTGCTCCATTCTAATCTTTAAGGAATTATTTTCTTTTGGGCCCCCTTTTCCATCTAGCCAATTTGGCTTTTTAGGGCATTCTTTTCTTCACTGGCTTTTTGGATTTCTTTTGCCATTTGGATTAGTCTATTTTTTTAAAGTATTAGTTTCTTCAGCACTTTTTGGGTCCCCTTTAGCAAGCAGTTGACTCATTTTTCATTATTTTCTTCCATCACTCTCATTTCTCTTCCCAAAATTTGCCCTACTTCTCTTACTTGATTTTTTAAAATCCTTTTTGAGCTCTTCCACGGCCTGAGACCAATTCATATTTTTCTTGGAAGCTTCAGATGGAGGAGCTATGACTTTGTTTTCTTCTGCGTGCATGCTTTGGTCTTCCTTCTCACCAAAGTAAGATTCTTAGTCTGAGTCTTTTTCTGTTTTTTGCTCATTTTCCCAGCTATTTACTTGAATTTTGAGCTCTTTGTCAAGGTAGTTCCCTACTTCCAGTGGGAGTTGGGGGGGGGTGTACCGTCAGTTGCTTGATTCCCCCACAATCTGTGGGCCTACAGCTCCAGAAACAGCCTCTGCCCCTGCTGCTGCTGCATGCTCCTTCTCCATGGGCTCCTCCACCCAGTCTGCTGCCCTGGGGCTGGGGCCCGACTACTCTACTCTCTCACACAGGTCTGACGGGTTTTTTCCATTGACTTTCCAATTTGTCCTTGGCATTTTGGGGTTATGAAGTGTGGAAACCAACACAGGTGCCCGAGATTCAATACCCGCAAGGCCTGCTTAGCTCCCATCTGTGCCAGAGTGGCCCACACTGGACTGTGTTCTGCTTCTAGCATTGTGTGATAGACATTTCCCAGCGACCTTCCAGGCTGTCTTGGGCTGGAGATCTGCTTCCCTCCATTATTCTGTGAGGTTTGCAGCTCCAGAATTTGTTTAGTTATTTTTACAAGTATTTGGCTGAGTTGGGGGGTAGAGTGCTAACAAGCTCATGCTGTTACTCTGACATCTTGACTCCGCCCCTCCAAGTTTCAAACTTTCAAGATCAGTGACATTCTAGGAACTGTGGTGTGATTTGAGGATGCTGCCTTTCCTCTTCAAAGTGTTATCTGGCACATTTACTTTTAACCAGTCAAGTGAATATAGTTGGAGAAATTTTCAGTAATTTCTTGAGGTCACCAGAATGTTTCAAAACAAGGAAGAGAAAATAAGTGGAGTCATGACTTGGTATACTTTATCCAGAGAGCTTGGGAAAGTAGAGAAGAATGTGCCACTAAGTTCTATTCCATTTTACAATTCAATTCAAATCAAAATTTATTAAGCCCTTACTCAGGGCAGCTAGGTGGTACAATGAATAGAGCTCTGAGCCTGGAGTCAGGAAGACGCATCTTCCTGAGTTCAAATCTAGCCTCTGACACTTAGTAGCTATGTGACCATAGGCAAATCACTTCACCCTGTTTGCCTCAGTTTCCTCATCTGTCAAATGATCTGGAGAAGGAAATGGCAAACCACTCTATCATCTTTGCCAATTTACAATTGCCAATTACAATTACAAACGTCAAATTAGGTCTCACACAGAGTCAGAAAAGTTGGGAATAAGTGAACAACAAGGGATTTCAAACTGAATTGGAGAAAGGACATTCCTGATGTAAGAGGGTGTGAAAGGGAGACACTTGTGCAAGGGTAGAAGCAAATGAATGAAAGGCAATCAGTTTGACTGAAATACTGAGTTGTATGAAGGAAATAATCTAAAATAAGTCTGGAAAGGTAAATTATAAGTAAACTGTGAAGGTCTTCTTTTTAAAGTCCTATCTGAGGATTGTATATTTTTCCCGAATGGCAATAGAGAACTACTGAAAAATGGAGTCATTCTACAATCTCAAGTTCTTTCTTCCCCTCTCTCAGCCTCAGTTCCCTCATCCGTAAAGTGAAGAGGGGTACAGTGGATGGTTGGACTACATGTTCCACTCCAGCTCTGACACTCAATGCTCTAAGACAGGTTTAGGGCAAGGTTTAGTTCTTGTGTTCAATGTGTCCTATGTGAAACAGGAATCGAGGCAAACCTGTAAATGAATCTGACTGTTCCTGTGTATTGAGCAGTGAAGCCATCCCCAGAGAATGAGGCTTTGAGGGGTGAAATATGAGGTTTCACCTCCCTTTGGTTCTCTGTCCTGCACAAACGTTCTCTGTCCCGGTGTAACCGTCCATCTACAGCCCTGCTATACATTAAGCAGGAAGTGACAGGTTCATGACAGCAAATGAAAATATATACCCCATGAAGCACAAAACATTCATCCCCAGGCCAGGGAAGCCCTTGAATTTTCATTCGATGCCACTCCCAGACAATAAACCTGGAGAAACAGCTTCTGCAGCCAAATGGACAGCTTTCCAGACAAAAGACACTGGCCAGTCACAGCCTATTAGTCCCCTAGAGCCTGTAAATAAGCCATCCATTTACAGCAAAGATGAGCAGATGTATTGGCTCCAATCATGCCAATGTGACTGTGTATGTGCATGCATGCACATCTCCTCTCCTTCCTGCCCTTTTTCCCCCTCTCTATCTCTTTCTCTTTTTCCTCTCCCTCCCTCATGTGTATGTGTGTGTATATGTATGAATGTATATGTCAAAATCTGTGGTACCCACGTGTATTTTGGCTTAAAGATAGAATTCAGAACAGGATTACAGGACCAAACTTTTGGGGCTAAAAGAGACCTTATCAGTCAGCTACTTTCCACTTTATGAAAGAGGAAATTGAGGCCCATTGGGGAAAAATGACTTGCTCACAAATCACTCAGGATCTAAGTGGCAAGAAGAGTCAGGATTTGAACATGGATCTTTTGATTTAAATCCAATGCTCTTTCCATGGAGTAATACTCTTACCAATTCTCAGAATTCCTCTCTCCTCTCTGTGTTTTGATTATAAAGTTACACATAACTGAAGGAGAGAGAGAGGGTTTTACATCAACTGTAGAATGCCACAAAAAGTAATGATTAAAGTCTTTTGTTGGATTTCAATAAAAGCTCACCCGTAATCTGGTAATCACATAGTCCAGAGCTGGAAGACACCTGAAAAATTCACTTCCTTGTCTGATAGATGAATTCTTTCTACAGTGTCTCTCTCTGCTTGAGTATCTCCCATGACAAGGGATTCACATCCCACTGAGAGAGTCCATTCCACCATTAAATAGTTCTGTTATAAAGAATTTCCTCATAGAAGTCAAATCTGCCTTTGTATATACCTCCCCTCTGCAGTGCAACCACAGTTCCTGGTTTTGCAGAACAAAGACAATATGCCTGGCAGCCTTCAAGTATCTGAGGATAGCTACCTGATTCCCCACCCTATCTTCTCTCCCCTCTCCCCTCTCCCCTTCACTCCTCTTCCCTTTCTCTTTTTCTTTCTCCCCTCTTGCTTACTGTTCTCCTCTCTCCCTCTCCTCTCTTTCACTAGAAAAATAAATTCAAATACGTAGCCTAGAGGAACTCAGAACTAAGTTCATGGAAAAGCCAGAAGTGGAGAGTCCAGATTACTTGATTCTGAGAATTTAGGGTCTCCCCCATTTCTCCCACAAAATTATGCCTATAGAGGACTAAAAGAGACAGCTAAAAATCATGGAACTGGATGTCCCAAAAGTTTTAATGCAGTTTGAAGATTTAATAGCTTAAAAGGGCACTAAGACTTTAAAGATTTAACAGCTTTAAACTACACTGAGACTTTAGAGGCAGCCCTTATAGTTTCTGATCAGAACTCTTCATAGTCCAGACATGTATCTCTGTCTACTTTTGGTAATACCTCTTCTCTGAAATATCCCAGCCTACCAGGGCTAAAGAAAGAAACTGAGGCAGCCAACAAAGATGATTGCTTCTCTAACTCCTCACAATTACCATCTCTATAGCATCCACAGTTTACAAAGCACTCTTCCCTAAGCACTTTTCCCTACAACAATCTCATGAGGCCAGTAGCTCAAGTATTATTATCTCCATCTTATATGTGGGGAAACAGGCTCACAAATATTCTGTCCATGGTCCCACAGTTATTCATGGTCAGAATTGGGATTTAAACCCTGGTATTCTCACACCAAGTTCAGAACTCCTACACCAAAGGAATGTGAAGTATTCAGGAAAGAGTGTGCCATGAATGCTTTGTCTATCAATCTGTTAGGAATAAGGCAAGTGGGCATCATTATCTTCCACTCAAATCAATTTGACAAACATTGAGTAAGCAACTGTTATGTGTCAGGAATTGTATCAGGCACTGGGGATTCAAAGACAAAATACAAATACCCAGTGGGCTATGGTACGACAGGGGAGGAGAGTGATATATTCTGTGGTTTTTTTCCCTCTCTATTTTCCTTGTTTCTATGGAAAATTAAACCTTTACAGCAGTCACAGCTGAAAGTTATATGACATAGAGCTGGAAGTCAATAAGCATTTATTAAATTCCTAATATGTGCCAAGCACTGTGCTAAGCACTGGGGGAATACAAAGAAAGGCAAAAAAGAGTCCCTGTCCTTAAGGAGTTTACAATCTAATAGAGGAGAAAAAATACAGATAACTATGTACTCACAAGTTACATAGAAAGTAAGTTGGAGATATTCTCAGAGAGATGGCATTAACATTAAGAGAGGTGGGGAAAGGAATCCTAAAGGAGGTCAGCTTTTAATTGAGACTTGAACGAAGCCAGGGGAAGCCAGGATGAAGATGTGAGAAAGGAAGGAATTCCAAATATGAGAGAAAAGCAGTGAAAATGTGCAAAGTTGGGAAATGGAGAGTCTTGGAGGCAAATTATGCATCAGTCAGTTCAACCCCCTCATCTTACAGGTAGTAAACCTAAGACTCAGTAAAGACCATGCTTAATACCACCCAAGTAATAAACAGCATAACTGAGACTTTAACTTGGATTTTACAATACCGAATTAAGTGATCTTCTCAGGATATCATGTTGTTGATTAGAAGGTGATAATATGTAAAAACACAATGCCTGGTGGTCAGAGATTAGAGGAAGACAGATTTAGGGCCAACAGAAGGAAGAACACAGCATCTGAGATATTTAACAGGCAAATAAGTTGCCAGGTGAAGTAGTGAGCCCTCCATCACTAAAGGCTTTCAAGAAGAGATTTCATGACTTATTACTAAGGATACTGTAGAAGGTATTCCTATATGGGCCAGAAGACAGAGTATGTGATCTCTAAGGACTGTTCTAATCTAATGTTCTATAACTGCAGAGTGCTGTAAGCCTAATGAATAAAATTAAATATTCTCAATGCTGAAGTCACCCAAAGCACCAAAGCCAGTTTCCACTGTGAAACTCAATTGATCTGAAATCACAAAACCAAAATAATTTATTTTCAAAAACAAAAAGGTCATGTCAGTATGAAACATAGATCAGTTTATAAGTCTTCAAAGTTATTCTGAACAATTCTTACTTCGAAGTTAAAATTACATTGACCTGGTTTTCAGCAAGTATCTCCAATCCTCCAGGCTTAGCAATTCAAATATTTTTATAGTTCCAATACCTTTAGATGAAGAACATAAAAGATTTTTACAATGATTAGCTAGATAGATTTAATAACTCCCCCACTGGGCAGTCAAATTTATTATACCCATTTCATGTATCTTTGAAGAAAAGTAGACAAAGGCTTAAATGGAATCATTTTAAAAGGCAGTATGGTTCAATGAAAAGAATACTGGATCTTCAGCTAGAGGTACTGAATTCAATTCTCACTTCTGATGTCAGATTTTGTGACTATGTGACTATGTGACTTTGGACAAGATATCTAATCTCCCTGGGTCTAAGCTTCCTCATCTGAGTAAAGTGAAAATGGTTAGACTACATAGCATCTGAGTTCCCTTCCAATTTTAGGCCTATGATATTAAAATTAAGGTCGATAGATTAAACAGTGGCAGAAATGATGTTGCAGAAAATATGAATCTACAAACCCTAAATTTGAGTCTGGCTCTGCCACTTATTCACTATACAACTTCTAAGCTTGCCACTTGCCTTGCCACTGCTGACAACTCTTCATACACTCTACAAATTCTACCTCATCCCAACCCCAGCAGGGGATCATCCTTGTAGGGTTAGAGGTAGCCATCATGAAGCAGAGTGGTCTTGGATTTTGATTGTAAAGTGAGAAAATCACACCTCAGCTATAAACTGGCAATCCCAGACTGATGCCCCTCATCCCATCCATCTTCCAAGCTCCTCATTAGGACCAGACCCTGATCAGAGGAGGCATCTTACCACGTCTTTTCACTCCCCAAGGAGCACTGGATCTACCTTCTCATGTGCCTCTTGACACAATGGGCCTGGAGAAGAAGGCATGCTTCCTGCTCCTTACTGTCACATTTAGGTTGTCTCCTTAGCAGCATCACTCAGAAACCTTTCGGCTCTCCTTTTAAAAGTTTCTTTTACTTAAATGTCAACAAATAAAGATATTTCAACATCGAAAGAACAGGAAAGGACTGGACTTAAAAGTGTGAATCTGTTAAAAAAAAAAAAAGCATATATCTAATTTAACATAGAAGTAACAAACTTGCCTTGCTTGTATCTGTAGCCCCCTACAAACTTCCATTCCCCTCTGAGAATTTTTTTATATTTCATTAACACTCCATTATTTCTTTCCTTATTCTGTTTAAATCACTATCACTCCCTTCCTTCTCTCCAAAAAGAAGTTCTAATGTAGAAGTTCTCCATTGTAAGTAACAAGTATGATCAAGCAAACAAATAAACACATTGGTTGTATCTGAAAATATAGATCTCATTCTGCACCTCTAGTTCATCAGCTCTCTACTGAGCCATGGTTAGCATGCTTCATTATCAGTCTTCAGAAGTCATAATGCAACCTCTCCTTCAATCTTCCTCTAGTCCAATCAATTACCCTATCCAGATCACATTGACTTATTCTCCTGGACCCTAAGTTATTCTCCCTCATTTCTTCAATGAATTCCATGCAAGGCTTAGTCTTCTTTTACATTCTAACCCCTGCTTTCATAATTGGAGACCTTCAGTTTACATACTGAAGTCTCCTTAACTACCCTCATTTCCCAACAGCCACACATAGAGATGGTCATAACTTTGATCTTATCTTTATCAGCTAAAGCTCTGCCTCCATAATCCATACCTCTCAAACTCCTCTATCTGGCCACCATACTTGCCATGGTGCCATGGTACCATGCTGCCTGTTTGCTTCCCTTTGCCTTGCCTAGGTCAACCCCTCTACTTAATCCCATCTACTCTTAATCCCATCCCCTCCCACTTCCTCTAGGTATATTGCCCCTTTAATCATTCCCCTTTTTAATTTTCAAATTCTCCTTATCCATAGGCTTCTTCCCTGCTGCCTACAAACATGGCTAAATCTTCTGTTGACTATACTCTTCCTTCAATCATCCAATGGCTGAACTATTTTTCACAAACTGCTTGTTTAAGAAGTTGCCTATATTTACTACTTCCACTTTCTTACCTCATCATTTCTTAGCCTCTTGTAATCTGATTTCCATTCTACCACTCAACAGGAATTAGTTCCTCTAAAGTCACAAATGATGCTTTATTGCTAAATCCAGTGGTCTTTTCTCATCCTTCTAGCCTCATCTATAGAATTTGACATGATTGACCACTCCCTCCTTCTAGATACTCTCTCAACCCTGGGGTTTCCTAACACTGCAGTCTCTTGATTCTCTTCCTACATGCCTGATAGATCACTCTCAATTTTCACTGCATCAGTATAATCCATATACTGCCTCTCATACATAGGTGCACCCCAGATCTCTCTCCTGGACTCTCTCCTCTATTTTTTCTTTATTCTCTCTATGATCTCACCAGTTCCCATGGATCTAAAAATTATCTCTATTCAGTTGACTTCAAGATCTATATATTCTACCCTTATTGCTCTTCTGAGCACCAGTGCTATATCTCCAACTGCCTGATGGGCACATACATCTAGTATTCTTCTATAGGCATCTCAAAACAAATATGTCCAAAAGAGAACCTAGCATCTTTTCTCTCTACACCTATCCCTCCTCCTAACTTTACTATTTCTCTTAAGGGTACCATCATTTTTATTTTTAATTATTTATTTTTAGTTTTCAACATTCACTTCCATAAGATTTTGAGTTCTAACCTTTCTCTCCCTACCTCCCCTCCCCAAGATGGTATGCAATCTGATACAGACTCTACTTATACAATAATAGTAAACATATTTTCACATTAGTCATGTTGTAAAAAAGAAACTGAATCAATGGGAGGAATCACAAGAAAGAAAAAATAAAGCAAAGAGGAGAGAGCCAATAGTATGTTTCAGTCTGCATTCAGACTCCATAGTTCCTTTTCTGGGTATGGATAACATTTTCCTTCATGAGTCTTTTAGAGTTGTCTTAGATCCTTGCATTGCTGAGAAGAATGAAGTCTATCGAAGTTAGTCATCACACAATGTTGCTGTTACTGTGTACAATGTCCTCCTGATTCTGTTCACTTCACTCAACATCAGTGTATATATGTCTTTCCGGGTTCTTCTGAAGTCCCCCTGTTCGTTATTTCTTATAGCACAACAGTATTCCATTACATTCATATGCTCCAACTTGTTCAACCATTCCCTAATTGATGGGCCTCACCTCAATTTCCACCACAAAAAGAGCTGCTATAAATATTTTTGTACATATGGGTCCTTTTCCCACTCTTTGGGATACATATCTAGAAGTGGTATTACTGGGTCAAATGGTATGCAGTTTTATGGTCCTTTGGGCATAGTTTCAACTTGCTCTCCAGAACAGCTGGATCAGTTCACAACTCCACCAATTAGCGTTTCAATTTTCCAACACTCATCATTTTCCTGTTTTGTCATGATAACCAATATGACAGGTACAATATGGCACCACAGAGTTGTTTTAATTTGCATTTCTCCAATCAATAGTGATTTAGAACATTTTTTTAATATGACTATAGACAGCTTTAATTTCTTCATCTGAAAATTGTCTGTTCATATCCTCTTACCTTTAATCAATTGGGGAATGGTTTGTATTCTTCTAAATTTGACTCAGTTCTCTATAAGTTTTAGAAGTGAGGCTTTATCAAAGACACTGGCTATAAAAATGTTTCCAAGCTTTCTGTTTCCCTTCTAATCTTGATTGCAATGGCTTTGTTTATGCAAAAACTTTTCAATTTAATGTAATCAAAATTATCCATTCTGTATTTCATAATTTTCTCTGTCTCTTGTTTGGTCATAAATTCTTCCATTCTCTATAAATCTGAGAGGCAATCTATTCCTTGCTCTCCTAGTTTTCTCATAGTATCAGCCTTTATATCTAAATCAGAGGGTGCCATCATTCCTCTAGTCACCCACATTCACAAACTTTCATCCTCCACATTGTATTGGCTGTCAAGTTATATCTCTTCTACTTTTTCCGTATCTCTTCTACTGGTGCCTTTCTTTACATTCAGACCATGGCTGCCCTATTTTTCAGGTCCTTCTTGTCTTGTCTCCCTACATCATGTTTCTTCAAATTCCAATTCATCCTCCACAGATGTGACCATGTCATTTTCCTATTCAAAAAGGTTCAGTGACTCTTCGCTGACTCCAAGATAAAATAGAAACTCCTCTGCTTCGCATTTGAAATCCCTCACAATCTAGCTAAAGTCTATATTTCTAGGCTAATTATATATTACTTCCCCTCACATATTCTAAACTCTGGGGAAACTGAGCTTTGCATTGCTTCCCCTTCTCAACATTAAATACCTTTGCCTTGAATGCTCTCTTTGCCTCTGCCTCTTTATACCTCTAATTTCCTAAAGGAAATTGACCTAAAGGTCAATTATTATCCCCTTCAAAGAGGCCTTTCTTAATTTCACCAGTCGTTATTATTGCCCCAAATCACTTTGTATTTGTTTTTAATATATCTATGTTTATTTATCATAAACTTAAAACTAGAAACTATCCAATCCAACCCTCTCATGGAAACTGAGGTCCACAGGGATTAACTGATTTGTCTAAGATCACACAGGTAAGAAGTAGCTGAGCTGGTATTCAAACTCAGGTTCTCTGACTCCAAACCTGATGTTCTTGTCAATTTAATACATCTTTATATCTGTCCCACTTTTCCGTCCCACTGGATCCCCAAAGTAAAATGTATATTCCTTAATATCAGGAACTCTGATTTTAGCATTTTTATTGTCAGTGCTCAGTATGGTGCTTGGAACACAGATGGCACTTATTAAATGCTTCTTAACTGGATTGTGTTCAAGCATCAGCTCTAAAACCTACTAGCTGTATGACCTTGAACAAATGATCTCACTAAGCCCTGATTTCCTCATATGTAAAATGATGTCCTATGACCTCAGAGATCCCTTCCTACTCTAAGTCTTAAAAGTCTGTGACCTCTCTACATCTCAGTTTCTTACTTTGTAAAATAAGAACTTCTCTGCCACAAGGTTGTTGTGAGGATCAAACGAAATAATCTATGTAAGACATTATATAAACATGAGTTATTATTATCAGATAACTAGAAATAGAAGCAACCAATTACATTCCAAGGAACAGCCTATGCTGAAATTATATATCTAGGGGAGGAGGGATTTTCAACTTTGACAGTTCTCCAAAACAATTGTCTGTAGAAATAGCAACATTCATGACCATCAGGAAGTCACCAGAAAGGGTGACAACAGAAATAACCGGATAGCAAAAACTGATGGGTTGTTTCCAAACAGGGTTTCTCCTTACTTTTCTCACATACAAAAGATGGGATACTGCATATCACAAAAGAGCACTGTCTCCCTATGCAGGAGAAATTACATTGTCCCACATTCCTCATGAGAAGCAAGTTTCTGCCTTTCTCCCTTTCTCAAATGATTTTTCCCCTTTTTCAACAGTTCACTTCTATTCTCCTATGCCAATCAATTCATCTCCACCCACACAGAAGTAACTCCATACTCTTTCCTGCCTCCTATGGGCAAGCAGATTAAAGATGTTGACTTGTCTGTTGGATGAAATATAAACAGAGACAAAAGATTCCCTGAACTTTAATATAACACAATTCCAACTGGAACAAATTATCTGTCAGCAGTAGACAAAACAAACTTTTTCTATAAGACATTACCATCCACAGCTTATGCAGGGAAAGTAGCGTAATGGTAACTACGTTAAAGGTCAGTCTGGTGTCAAGAAAGAGGTGACTAATATCAGCTTTACCCAAGAGCTGCATAGGGAGCCATGAAATATTAAGAAGTTCATGGGGAGTTTCTCTGAGGGGCACTGTGGTACAATGGAGAGAATGTGGCCTGGTTAACCAGAAAGACACGGGTTTGAGTTCTCCCTCTAACACTTAAAAGCTTTGTGAAAATGTCACCTAATCTGTCTCCGCTTCTACTTCCTCATCTGTAAAACTGAGATAACAGCAGCACCAAAGTTGTGAGATAGTCAAAAGTATTACACACAGAAGCAAAACACAGTGCAATGGAAAGAATATCAAATTTGCAGTTAGGCCAACCGGGTTCAAAACCACTTGTGTGACTGAGTGGGGTCAGTTTAACCTCTCTGTGCCTCATTTCTTCATCTGTAAAAGGAGACCAAACTATATCATGGGATCATAGATTTAAAGTCAGAAAGGATCTCCAAGGCTAGTTTTCTAGTCCAACTCCTCCTCATTTGACAGATGAGAGGTAAAGAAACTGAAGTCCAGGGAAATTAAGTGACTTACCTTAGGTCACATCAGTAGTTGAGTGGCAGAGAGGCAACATTTGAACCCAGATCCTCAAGTTGAGGCTCCTCCACATTCTAAATTTATGATCCTATATCAGCTTTGGGGGGTAGGGTAGACATGTAAGATCCTTTATGGAAGATTTATAGAAATACTTGGAATAAGAATCACACAAGATCATAAGGCATAGATGGAGTCTCCACCAGAAAAGGATATAGCCACACTGAAGGCAGAAGTGGTAGAGGGGAAGGCAACAAGCCTTTATTAAGTACCCACATGCCAGGCATTGTGCTAAGTACTTGAAAATTATGACTTCATTTGATCCTCACAAAACCCTGGGAGATAGGTGTCATTACTATCCTCACTTTACCGTTGAGGAAACTGAGGCAGATAGAGGATCAGTGACTTGCTCAGAGTTACACAGACAATAAATGTCTGAGGCCAGATTTGAATTCGGGTCTTCTTGATTCCAGGCCCAGTGTTTTATCCAATGAGCCACCTACCTATCCCTAGCTGATCACTGAAGAGATAACAGAGTCAACAAAAAAAAAAAAATCAGAGCAGCAAAGACACTTCAGGAAGAATGAGAATAAATTTGTATGTCTGACTAGCTTGAAAAGCAGCATGTAGAAAAGTAAGCAAATGCATTTACAGACATTTTCTACAGGTTTTCCTAGAAGAAATACACTAAGCATGATACTAGCAATTGAATTTCACCCTCTTGTCATTGTGGAAAGATCACAGGCTCCTAGGTTTAGAGTTGGAAGGGGCCTCAGAGGGCATCAAGTCTCATTTTACAAATGAGGAAAATGAAACATGGAGAGGTTAAGTGATTTGCCCATTGTCTCAAACAGACAGTAAATGACCAAGGTGGGACTTGAACCCAGGTCCTCTGATTCCATCTTCTTTGTTTTTAACGTGGTACCACAGTGCTTCTCTAGCTATCTAATACAACCCATACAAAAAGGAACCCTCACTATACTATACTGAACAAGAGGTTGTTTAGCACCTGCTAAAAACCTCTACTTATTCAAAGCATTCACTTGTTTAAAAGTATTTCTTCATCAAGGAGAAGGTCTCGGAATCCATATCTGTCCCCCGCAAACGCTGTTTAATTTGATTCAGAAGTTCAGTAAGGTAAAGGGCTTCTTGGCAACTGGTATGCAAATAAAACAAGCAAATTAACATAACAAATCATCTTTCTAAGATGATGAATGAATTAATCATTTCGGATTGATGGGCTCTGTCATCAAGAAGATCATCCCTTCTGCTGAAACAAAGTATTCTCACTATAAGCTCCCTGAAGGCAGGGATTATGGCATATATCTTCTGTGTTCTCCCAAAGTGCCTCCCACAGGACTCAGCACTGGGGAGGCAGAGCAAATGTTTATGGAATGAAAACAGTGAATTTTGTATGAAACATTGCTAGTGAACAGAGAAGCAAATATGATTGGAAGCATGGCCTAAAGGACTAAACAATGCAAATAAAGATTCTAGTCAATCAATCAATAATCCTTTATTAAGTGCTTAGTATATGCTGATATGCTAATTAACTGGGGACAGAAATAAAAGCAAAACCACTGCACCTTCCATCAAGAAGTTCACATATTAACGGAAAAGACATTCAATCCAACAAGTATGTATTAAGCCTCAATGGGGTGCCAGACTGTGCTGGGGGCTGGGGACAGGAAGACAAAACCAAAAGTGTCGGTCCCTACGCTAACAATCTACTTCCAGATTAAGTCCAGTTCTCATTATTACTGTTTATTTAGTTCTTCAAAATATCTGTGATTTCAGGGACTCCTGATTTCTCTCCATGCTCTAGTAAGGAGCACGAGGCGCTTGGAGCAGAGAGATGGAGTAGATCTGTGTGTGGACAGATAGACAGACAGACAGACAGCATCTATCTATCTGCACACGTGTATGCACACATATATTACTATATCCTCGATAAATGCTTTATGTTAGGTGCTGAAGATGGATAAAGAGACAAAACCAAAACAGCCCCTGCCTTCAAGGAGCTCATCTTCTACTGTTAGAACCCAACACGTAGTGCACAAGTAGCTACAAAGTATGAATTAAAAAGCAATTTCAAGAGGGAAAGAATGCTCTTAAATGGGAGAAGTCAGTAAAGGCTTTACTCATGTAAGACGGGACAAGCAAGCTATGCCTTTAAGGAAAGTATGAATTCTAGTGAGGTGAATGCACAAACCACACAAAGGGAAGTATTTGTGCAGAAGCAAGAAATAATATAGTTGGAAAGGAGAACAGCTTTGCAGCCCAGTTTGAGTGGAACAGAGAGTGTCCAAAGGGTAATAATATAAAAATGAGTCTGGTGAGGTAGGCAGGAGCCAATTTGTAGAAGGTTTTAAATGCCAGATTTACAAGCAAGAGGGAACCATTAAAGACTGGGGAGGTAGGATGTGACATAGTCAGAATCATTTTAGGATTATCAATTTAGTAGCTAGGTAAGACATGATTTTCCTCCCTCCTTCCTTTTCTACCTTCTTTCCTCCCTCTATTCTTTCTTTCCTTTGTTCCTTTTTTTTCCTTTTGAGATTGGGTCTCCTTATCTTCCAGGCTGCATTGAGTAATGGCCACTCACATGCCTGATCACATGGATGCTTTGACATGGAAGATTTGATCTGCTCTGTTTCCAACCCAGGCTGGTTCACACCCTCCTTAGGCAACCTGGTGGCAGCCCTCTCCGAAGAGCTCACCCCGTTTGTGGCAGACTTATTTCAGAGATCCAAATGGCTTTAGCCCAAATTCTGGTCAGAACACCTAGTTCAAAGAATCCTCCAGGCTCAGCCTTCACAGTAGGAAGGATTACAGGCATGTGTCCCCACACCTAGCTGGAAAATGGTTTCAAGATGGAAGAAGGGCATGAGGATCAGTTAGAATGCTCTTCCAATCATCCAATCATCCCCAAGAGGGATGATAATCTTAACAAGTAAGAGGTGATATAAATAGAGAGGGGAAGGGACAAATGTGACAGTTGTTGCATAAGTCAGATAGACAAGGTTTGTCAACTGATTAGTTATGAGGGCTAAATGAGAAAAAAAAAGTCAACAGGGTTACAGACCTGGTTGGCTTGATGTATAGCCACCCACAGAAATAGATAGGAAGGACTGATTTGGAGAGCTATACGATAAATCTCATTTTGGACATGTTAAGCTTGAGATGCCTGAAGTTCAGGACAGACACTCAGGTTAAACGTATAAATCTGGGAATCATTTGCATAGAGATGATAACTGAACCCAGGGAAGCTGATAAGATCACTTAAGGGAGAGAGAATGAGAAAAGAAGGCTCTAGATAGAGCAGTGAGGGATGACCACACCAGGTGGGTAGGAAGAAGATAACGGTCCCAACAAAAAACCAAGAAGGAATGATCAGACAAGAAGGAGGCCCACCAAGAGGATCAGTACCATAAAAGCCAAAAGGAAGACAATGTTCAGGGGGAAGTGGTCAACAGTGCCAGGAGATGCAAAAAAAAAAAAAAAAAGTCAAAGATGATGAGGTCTGTGAAAAGGCCATTGGGTTTAGCAGTACAAAGCAATCAGGAAACCCATCAAGCTAAAGCCTCTCAGAGAGGCTTCTTTTTTGCCACTGTTGTTTTTGTTGCGGAAGAAGCGGAGGAAAGGGTATCACCTACACTGAGGAGGAAATGAGTTTGACACAAATCAAAAAAAATAAAAAATAGTTAAAACAAATCATGCACACCTGTGTCACCACTCAAAAACAGAAGAATACTGCTGTTCTACTCTATTATCTGTAGTGAAATTATTATCTTTGAAAGCATTTTGAATTCTTGCACAGAGCTCT
Source organism: Notamacropus eugenii (assembly GCF_028372415.1). Lineage (NCBI taxonomy): Eukaryota > Metazoa > Chordata > Mammalia > Diprotodontia > Macropodidae > Notamacropus > Notamacropus eugenii. The sequence goes on along the minus strand of NC_092872.1, from coordinate 421,568,862 downwards.
ATAAAAAATTATTGTCACTTTTTTCCTATATAATAAACCCTCTAATTCTTCATTGTAGCATGAAGGCAGCTCTGGTTTGTGAAAGGGACACAGAAAACTGAACCTCTGGCAGGTTCAACAAAGATGAGGACTTTTGAATAGGAATGGAAAGTAATTCTCCCCAAACTACCTTGTACTCATTTTATATATATTCAGCAAATGCCCATAGATGTACATACACTCTTTGTCTCCCATTTGAATATAGATCTCTCAAGGGTAGGGGTTGTCTTATTTTTGTCTTTGCATACTCAGCCCTTAGCATGATGCCCAACCTAGAGTAAGCATTTTATTAGCTGCTTGTGGATTTCTTTGACTAATATGGAATCCAGCAATGGATTTCCTATGTGTTGTCTGAGAACCAGTTCATATGCTCGGGATAGCTTGTCACTGGCATCCTGGCTGCCCAAAAAATAAAACTCCACGCCTAAGAAGCATCTGATCATGGTAGCTGGAGTTTTCTTCAGCCAATCTTTTCTCTGCCCATTTTCCCATGCTGCCCAAAGCATTGCAAAGTCTATTTGTGACTAAGAGTACGAATAGCAAGAAAAAGGAGTCAGGACAGAATACAGAGAAAAAAAAAACATTGGCTCCAGAGCTGGAGAACCTAAGTTCAAAACCCACCTCTGATCCTTAATACCCTTGTCCTTGGGCAAAACAATTAACCCTGCTAGACCTCAGTTTCCTCATCTATGAAATGAGGGGTTTGAACTAAATGGCCTCCCTCTAATGTGCCTGAAGGATCATGAACAAACAACCTGCCTTCCCTGGGGTTCTGCTTCTTCATGTGTAAATAGGAGGGAAAGGGATTAGATGTTATCTGAAGCCCCTTATAGCTCTAAATCTAGGACCCTATTGTGATGAGGGTCTACTTCTAGAAAGTCACAGATCCTTGAAAAATTGAAGCAGCCCAGTTAAATAATGCCTATTGTGAAAAATCAACTTTAATTCCCAACAAGAGCCAGGTAATTTGGGTCATTTATGGAGTATGGAAACCATGAGGTTTGGATGAAGGAACTAGCGATGCTTACCTTCAATTTAAGAAGACTTAGTTGAGGGAGACTGAATTATGGATTACTGAATCACATAAATTATTTTGCTTGAACCCAGAGGCAGAACTAAGATGAGTGGTCAAAATTACAAGAGGAACATTTCAATTCACAATAATGAAAAAGTTATGCAAATGTGTAACAAAACTGCCTCAGAAGGCAGTGAGCTCCTCATCGTCATTAAATGCACAAGGCAGAAGCCAGATGACCGCTTCTCAGCAACGCTGAAGAAAGGTTTGATGAATCAAGCAGAAGGTAATTATGCCAGATGACTTCAGAGTTTCCTTCCAATCTTAAGTTCTTATGACTAATGGAAGATAAAGAAAAGAAAAGATTATGGTACACTTAAAAAGGAAATGTTACCTTAATGCAAAGGAATAATGAAAAGGCTGCATCACATCACTGCAGACATGAAACTGCTTTGCTGGGAAATTGGGAATGGAACATAAATGAAGCCAGAGGAACCAGGCACTCAACCCCAGATGATGAGGTGTGACCAGTAGATCCAATGTCACCATTCAATAGAGCCTTTAGCATTAAAACAGTGCAGGTGCCGCAGCTACCCCTTCTTACCCCCTACTAACCCTCTGCAGCTGTCCTATAAGGCATTTCTAAGTATTCAAAGAGCCCATGATATTCTGTGGAGCTTCTGGCTGAGGATTCCAACAAACCCCTCTGTTCTTAGATTAGCTCATTGAGCTGATCCAGGCTGGCTGCTTTCCTAGAGATGTTTTTCAGACAACAGCACAGACCACAGGCAGCCTCTGGATTCTTACTCTCCCCACTGGAAATGAGAAGCTGGGAATGAGGGTCCTAAGAACCCAAAGTACCATTAGTTACTGGTGCCAGATCTTCTTGAGTTCATTGCCACAGGCTGGCACAAAGATAAGGCCTCTCTTCATCTTTGCATTAATTAGGAAAGAAGAACTATGGACATTTAGGAATTTACACTCATGACTAACAAATGCTGAATTAAAATATGTGCCATAGGAAACAGAATAACATAAGTGCAGACATACCTCACCTATTCTGAACTCTACTATCCTTAGAATCTGATGAGAGATTCCTCCTTTTGGAACTCTACTTTCCAAAATCCATGTGAATTCAGAACTCTATTCCACAACCCTATCTATTCAAAGCTCTGCCCTTTCTAACAGTATTGTCTTCTGGGAATTCAATTATTTAGAACTCCACTAGCCAATAATCTCACCTATTGGGAACTTGTCTAATAACTTCATCTACCTGGAATGTTGCTTTAAAAAACGTAGCTCACCTATCATATGACTTTGTCTTCTTGCAACCTTATCTCTTCATCATTTCACTGACCAGCTCACTTAGAAGTATGCCATCTTCCAACAACCTCACATAATTCAGAAATTGATATACAATAATTTAGAAAAAGTGGAAAGGGATAACCACATAGGAAAAGACAGGCACAACTGGAAACAGAAGCCAGAAAGAAGCTACAAAAAATGAACTCCCAAATTTCAGCAATCTGAGGTCATTCAGTGTATGGGCAAACAGAGTTCTACTCTGAGAACATTACTGCATCACAGCCTAGGTCAATGACTGATTTTTATAATGATATAAACTACCCATCAAAGGAATCATAGACTCTCAGAACTAGAAAGTATCCCAAACACAAACTAGTACATGACCCAATCCAAGGAAGATCTTCAATTGGCTGGGGCTAAAATAGTAAAGCAGTTTCTTTTATATTGCACCTGAAAAATATTCCCATTTTTCCACATTACACTTTGGAAGTCTAAAAGACAGGATGATTGAGCCAGCCATGTTGTTTGTTCCTGAAATGATCTCTTTGGCAGTAGTAGAACCACAGACAAGTTGGAATTCTTGCCTTCCTAAAGACTAATTTGCCAAAAGCCTCCTAAGCTCACAGTGTTCTAGATGTGCCTTATTACTATTCACTTAGTACAAGAAACATTAAGTACCCAAAGCAGGAGTTTTTAACCTGGGATCTATGAATGCGTTTCTTCAAATATTTTAATACTTATATTTCAACATGATTAGCTTATTTTGTAATTCTCTGTATTTTATGCATTTAAAAGCATTATTCTGAGAAAGAATCTATAGATTTCACCAAAATGTCAAAGGGAACCATGACACAAAGCAGTTTAAGAATCCTGGCCCCAAAGAGTCCCTTACAGCCCAACACAAACATTCTAATGTCTTAGAAATGTCAATGTTGAGCATATGAGGGGTTTCTTCCAGAAGAGTTGAAATAGAGGGTAAAAAAAGCTCCTTGAAGGTAGGGATTGTTTCATTGTTTTCTTTGTATCCCAGTTACTCCTATAGCATTTACTGCACAGTACACAATTAATAAACACTCGCAGTATCCAGTTTTTCCTTATTCATTCAGCACCGAAACTAAAATGTGAATATTTCATTTGCTACAAATTCTTCCTCACTTACAGATTAATAAAAGAAGCGATCCAGCACTGAGATAACATCAGAGAACCTGGGTTTGAATTTCAGTTCTATTATTTAATACCATGTGAAAATTAAGAAATGTTCTATATTAGGCAAGGCAGTGTTATCCATTTCAGGAAGATTTCCATTCAAAATATTTTATATTTTAAGTTTTAGACTTTAAAAGATTTGCCTTCAGGTCTTCCAAATGACTCACTTGCTAAGGATTCTAAAACTGAGGTTATACTATATTAAATTATTGCAAATTTGACAACATTCTTCAGGAGGTAGAGCAAATAACTTCATGCTAACATTATTTTCTGTTATCAAATATTGCTTTAAATCAAGCTGAAAGCTAGTTTGGGAGCATGTTTGCTGGGCTGCCATTTTTACTCTAATTATACATAACTCAACATACTGCATTATTCTATGTATATTCTAGTAAAAGCGTATTAACCTCCTTATATGTCACTGAATTTAATCTGCAATTTCATCTAGGGAAAAAAGACTAGGGCAATGTAATGAACACTGTACTCAAAGCTAAAAGATGGGCATTCACATTTTTGCTACCTCTAAGTCACTAGGTCAAGTCACTTCTCTGAGCTTGTTTCCTCCTTTGAAAAACTAAGAAGTTAGATTGGATGATCCCTAAAGTGTGTGTGTGTGTGTGTGTGTGTGTGTATGTGTGTGTGTAGTTCCCTCACACTTCCATGAAAGTTCTCCTCTGATGCTTCATTAGTGTATCAAGATGACTCAGTTTTTAAATGAGATGCCAATAGAGCATATGCTTTGGACCATCTTCCCAAGCTGGAAAAGTCTGGGGTACCCAGATTCAGGGATGAATCTTATGTTTCTCAGCTGAGGGTCAAGCCTTAGGGGTTGAGAAGACAACCACTAAAAGTCTGGACAACAGTGGTGGGTTTGTTCATTCTTTTGCCACAGCAATTCATTTGTAGTTTAGTATATGTCAAGCTATGGAGTAGCTATGATATATATGTATCACTGAAAGAAGGACCTATAGCCATAAAACCACAGAGCTTTTTAAAGTTTCAATCAATCAATAAGAATTTTTGAGCTTACTCTGAGCCAAGTACTGTGCTAAGAGTACAAAAAAGGCAAGAATGCAAAAAAAAAAAAAAAAGGCCCTTCCCTCAGGAAGTTTGCATATTATGGGGAAGAAAATATTAATTAAGTAGGTACATATAAGATCCACTTATTAAAAAAATTGTCAAAAGATATTAACAGGCAGTTTTCAGAGGAAGAAATTAAAGCTATCTATAGTCGTATGAAAAAATGCTCTAAATCATATTGATTAGAGAGATGCAAATCAAAACAACTCTGAGGTACCACATCACATCTATCAGATTGGCTAACATGACAGAACAGGAAAATGATAAATGCTGGAGAAAATGTGGGAGAGCTGGAATACTAATTCATTGTTGGTAGAGCTGTGAGCTGATCCAACCATTCTGGAACTGTGCCCAAAGGGCTACAAAAATGTACATACCCTTTGACCCAGCAATATTGCTTCTAGGGCTATAGCTGATCCAACCATTCTGGAACTGTGCCCAAAGGGCTACAAAAATGTACATACCCTTTGACCCAGCAATATTGCTTCTAGGGCTCTATCCCAAAGAGATCATAAAAATGAGAAAAAGTTCCCACATGTACAAAAAAATTTATAGCAGCTCTTTTTGTGGTGGCCAAGAACTGTAAATTGAGGGAATGCTCATCAATTGGGAAATGGCTAAACAAGTTGTGGTATATGAAAGTAATGGAATACTATTGTGCTATAAGAAATGATGAACAGGCAGACTTCAGAAAAACCTGGAAAGACTTATATGAACTGATGCTGAGTGAAATGAGCAGAACCAGGAGAAAGAACATTATACACAGTAACAACCACAATGTGTGAGGACTGTTTCTCATAGACTAAGCCCTTCACAGCAATGCAAGGACCTAAAACATTCCCAAAGGACTCTTGAGGCAAAATGCCATCCATATCTAGACAAAAACAACTATGGAATCGGAAAGCAGAATGAAGCAGACTTATTTTCTCTTGTGTTATGTTTTGTTTTGGTATATTTTTTTCTCATGGTTTCTCCTATTTGTTTGCAACATGATTCATGTGAAAATGTGTTTAATAAGAATATATGTATAGAACCCATGTAAGATTGCATGCCATCTCAGGGAGGGAAGGGAGAAGGAGGGGGAGAATATTTAAGACTTATGGAAGTGATTGTTGAAAACTGAAAACAAACAAATTAATTAAATTGTTAAAAAGAAAGATCCACTGATCAAGGAACATTTATTAAGTACCTACTATGTCCCAGACAATAACTAAGTTATGGGGTTAGAAAGAAAACAAAACAGTTCCTAGCCTCAAGAAGCTTAGATTCTAAATCTACAGTAGATACATGCAGAGTAGAAGGAAATCTTAGAGGTGAAAATTCAAATGACAGAGAATCAGGAAGACCTCTTCTAGGAGGTGGCATTTGAACAGAATCTGAAGCTAGCAATGTCAAGAGGAAAGCAGAAAAGGATGTTATAAGCACGGAAGAAAGCCAATGCAAAAACAAAGAGATAAAAGGGAGGCTGTTGTACATGAGGAACATAGGTATTCAAGTATTTGAGGCCTCTCTTCAGAAGATCTAAGATACACATTTTAAAATGAGTTTAATATGAAGTTTCCTTTCCTTTAGCTGAAACTCATGATGGGTTGCTATCCTTATCCATTAGATACCAGGTAGTCTACATAAAAATAACTCAAATTTCAATTACACTTTACAGTTACAAAATACTTCCATGTACATGTTGCTATTTGATCCTCACAGAAATGCTGTAGTAGTAGTAAGTCAGATATTATTATTCCCATTTTACAGATGATGAAACTGAGATTCAGAGATACAAACTTGACTTCTCTAGTTCCATAGATTGAAGGTGACAGAGAAAAGCCTAGAACTCAAGTTCAAACCTCAAATTTCCTAGAGAACTCTGTTCCCATGTCTCATAATCTGCTCTGTCATGTATACATATATATGTACACATATATTATAGATGTATACATCTTATTCCCCTAAAAGAATTCCCCCTTGCATAAGACAGTAAGTTGTCAAGAACAGTGTCTTTTTTTCATGTCTGTATCCACAATGCTACAAGCCTACCTGCACAACCACCCTTAGCAATATCTTAATTAACAGATAACTAGTTGCCATCTAAGGTAGAAGAGCAAAAGCTGTTTGATCCTGATCACTCTTGTCCTGTCTCTCTACTTGTTAAGGATCAAGAGAACAGAATTTTCCATTCTGTTCTTTTTCCTTTGGTAGGTCAAGAATATTTCATGGACATTCCACTTTTTTCCAGTGAACCAAACTTAGGACAGTATTGGGTAAAAATCCCTTGCCATCCTCTTTGTAGGCATAATTATTTTATTTTTTTTCTGGGTCTATTTATTTATTTTGCTGGATAGGTGATTTTTTTTAAAAAAATTTATTTATTTTCAGTTTTCAGCATCCACTTTCACAAAATTTTGAATTTCAAATTTTCTCCTCATCTCCCTCATCCCTTCACCCCAGGAGAGTATGTATTCTGATTAAACTTTCCTCCAATCTGACCTCCCTTCTATCTATTCTATCTAAATTATCTCTCCTGGACCTATTTTCCAGGTCAGTCCTTTTTCCAATGAGATATTCCACATGGTCTGCTATTTTTTCATTCCTTTGACTTTGCTTTATAATTTCTTGATTTTTCATAAAGTCATTAGCTTCCATCTGCTCCATTCTAATCTTTAGGGAATTATTCTCTTCAGTGAGCTTTTGGACCTTCTTTTCCATTTGACCAGCTCTGCTTTTTAAGGCATTCTTCTCTTCATTGGTGTTTTGGATCTCTTTCACCGTTTGGGTTAGTCTATTTTCAAAGGTGTCATTTTCTTCAGCATTTTGGGTCCCCTTTAGCAAGCAGTTGACTCGTTTTTCACTATTTTCTTACATCACTCCCATTTCTCTTCCAAAATTTTGCTCTACTTCTCTTACTTGATTTTCAAAAATCCTTTCTGAGCTCTTCCATGTTCTCAGACCAATTCATATTTTTCTTGGAGGCTTTGGATGTAGGAGTTTTGACTTTGTTGTCTCCTTCTGGTTGTATGTTTTGATCTTCCTTGTTACCAAAGTAAGATTCTATAGTGTAATTTTTTTTCCTGTTTTTGCTCATTACTCCAGCCATTTACTTGACTTTTGAGCTTTGTCAAGGTAGTACTCTGCTTCCGAGCAGGGGAAAGGGTTGTATTGTGAGCTTCTCAATCTCTGCATAATCTGTGGGCCTAGAGCTCCAGAAACAGCAACTGCCGCTGCTGCTGCTGCTGCTGTGGCTGCTTTGGGTTCCTCCACCCCCTCTGGTGCTCTGGGGCCCAACCATTCTACACTCTCACACAGGTCTGATAGGTTTTTTCCACTGATCTTCTCATCTGTCCTCTGCATTTGGAGGTTGTGAGGTCTAGAAACCACCACAGATACCAGTAATTCAGTCTCTGAAGTTCTGCTCAAGTCCTGTCTGTGCCTGTACAGCCCACAGAGAACTGTGCTCTGCTCCCAGCCTGGCATAATAGATGCTTCCCTTCGACCTTCCAGATTGTTTTCGGCAGGAGATTTGCTTCACTCTATCATTCTGTAGGTTCTGCAGCTCCAGAAGTTGTTTAGAGTCATTTTTTACAGATATTTGGCTGGGTTTGGGGGAAAAGCTCTAGAAAATCCCTGCTTTTACTCCTCTGTCTTAGCTCTGCCCCCCAATTATTTTCTTAAGTATCCTATTTTTATTATATCAAAGTCATTTTTAATAGATCTATAATCTAGAAATTCCCTTTAATGATTTACATGCTTTATAGCTTTCAACTTACACTGGGTTAGTAGAATTGTCATTAAGCTAGAAAGAAGCTCAGTGTATGGAGCACTGAGCCTGGAGTCAGAAATACCTGAATACAAATCCAGCCTGAGACACTTACTAGCTGTGACCCTGGGTAAGTCACTTAACCTCTGTTTGCCTTAATTCACTGGAGAAGGAAGTGAGAAACCACTCCAGTATCTTTGCTAAGAAAACCCCATGAACAGTATGGTCCACAGGATCACAAAGAGTCAACACAACTGAAATGACTGAACAACAACATTGAGCAAAATATTTCCTCACAAGTCACATGCCCTTCTCAACCAAACTTCTTACTTCATTTTGCAGGATTCAACTCTGTGGAGACCCTATGGGCCAAAATCTATAAATTCTGAGAGTACTGGCTTTCATCATATTGGGGTATGTCTGGATCAGTAAAAGATGGTAGAAAATTACCTTTAGGATAAAATATAAACTCCTCTGTATAGCTTTTAAAGCCTTCCGCAACCTAGCCCCAGCCAATCTTTCCAGCACCCTCATATTGTACATTATTCCTCCCCCCGCATAACCAGACAAACTGGCCTTACCTCTGTTCCCTCAACATGGCTCTCCTCCTTTATTTGTCTTGACCATGATTCCGCATCCCTGGAATACCACTCTCTCTACATTTCTGCCTCATTTAAGCTGAAACTCAAGTAACACCTCTTAGACATAGCCTTTTCTGATTCCTCCAACTGCTAAGGGCTGGCCTCCCTCCTTCTTTTTTTTTTAAATCTTTACCCTGTTTATATTTATTCCACATGTAATACAAATATAATAAACAAGACTGCTAGGTATCTCAGTGGATAGAGCACTGGACCTAGAGTCAGGAAGGCCAGAGTGCAAATCCAGCCTCAGATATTTGCTAGCTATGTGACTCTAGGGAAATCACTTAACCTCAATCTCAGTTTTCTCTTCTGTAAAATGGGGGAAATAATAGCAGAGTTGCTGCAAGGATAAAATATTTTTAAAACTCTTTGCAATCCTGAAAGAACTATGTAAATGTTAGCTATTATTAATATAATTACTGTAGCTTCCATTAGAATGTAAACTCCTTCTTTCCTTCCTTTCTTCCTTCCTTCCTCCTTTCTTTTCTTATGCTCTTTTGTATTTATATCCCTTGCAACATGCCTTGTACACAGTAGGCCCTTAATGAATATTTCTTAAATAACTGAAGAGGAGTGTGAAAAGTTGAATTGAATAATCTCTCTCCTATGTTCCTCTCCATAACAGCTAGTGCTAAAGACAGTACTTCCCTCATAAGCCCCCTCTTCTTCTGGCCTTGATAACATCAGTATGGGTGCATAACAAACGTAAGTCAAGCTAAATTGCTGGAATTGAATTTGATTCATCTGTCTCTAGACCCAATGCATTTTCCACTATACCATACTACCTCTGCATAGTAACCTTTTTCCTTCTAAAAGAATATGTGCATAGAATCTGCATTATATGCTTTTGTCTCTGTTATAGAATACCTATCACCATAGCGCCTAAATGCTTTAAGTTATTAAAACTATCATTCACTGAATGCCAAGGGAAAATGGGAGGTGAAGGAGACAAGTTCCCCCTTGGGAAGCAGTCTGGAATTTAACCAACAATTCTGTCGTTGGGCAGAAGCCAGGTCAGTCCCAGAGAGGCTTTCAATACCAGGGGCCTGCCCAAGTAACCAACTTCTGGATGCTGCAAGAAGGCTAAGAGTCAGGAAGAAACTAAAGGAAGTTGTTGCTGCACATGTTTCTGCTATGCCTCTATAAGAATGAAGCTTCCTATCAAAGGAATATTATGAATTTCCAGAAGACTCAGAAGGACAACAGGAAATGTATTATTTGTATGTTTTGAAAAGTATGTTACTCTCTATATGGTCATGGGGGGCAAAGGAGTATATACCAAATGTCTATAGAAGAGTACAGAATTGGGGTTCTTAATCCTGTCCAGTGAAGAGGGCCCTATAGTCTCTGATACCCAGTGTGATGAAGGGGAAAGAGTTCTGAACTTTAAGTCAGAAGATCTGGGTTCAGGTCCTGTTTTCCCTACTTATTAGTTCACTTCTCTTACACTTAGTTTCCAAAATGAAAAAAGGAAGAAAAATGTACTCCCTACCCAAAGAAGACGATCAATTGAGATGATATGTGACAAGCACTTTATAGTCATAACATGCCATAGAAGCATTCAATTGTCATAATTACCATCCTTAAGGGTAGGTTGAATCTTAAACCTTGATCATCCCTAGTACTCAGCATAAGTCTCTGCACATGGGAGGTCTTCCAATAATGTTTATTTAATTTAATATTTACAAATACAGACTTCAAACTCAAACAGCCCCCACATCCTGTTCTGACCAAGCAACACAGCATGTAGCACTGGGCACACGCTAACCATTACTTCAGAAAAATAAAGGCAGGGTGGAGCCAAGACGGCTGAGTAGAAGGAAGGACCTACTCTAGCTCTCCCCCATAACCCATAAAATAACTGCAAAAATTGACTCTAAAGAAATTCTAGAGCAGCAGAAGCCACAAAATGGCAAAGTGAAACAGATTTCCAGCCCAAGACAGCCTAGAAGGCAGACAGGAAAGGTCTATAGCATCAGGTTCAGAGTGCAGCCCAGCCCAGCCTGGGCCATGCAGCATGACAGGACTGGAGAAGGCTTCAGGATGCAGAATCATGGGTAGCAGCTGCAAATTCCAGATTTCTCAACTCACAAATGTCAAAGACAGCTTTCAGTAAGAAAACTCTTTCACCTGAGTGAGAGGGGAGTGTGGTTTGGCCCCAGCCCTGGGCCCAGGGTAGTGTCAGTCACTGCAGCAGCAGCAGCAGCAGCCACTTTTTGGAGCCCTTGACCTAAAGGCCTTGGGGGAAATTGAGTACCTGATCTGGATCTCAGTCCTGAGTAACTGTCCTGGGGTGAGGAGGAGCACTGGCACTGGCATGGTGTAGCTGGTGGTGGTTGCGAAGAGGGAATCTTACTCACAGTTCCAGGGCATAAAAGAGTGCTTGTGGTTGTTCACAGACCAGAGAGCAGGTCAGGAGAGGAGTAAACTACTCTCCCTTAATTGTGCCACCTTGGAGGAACTGAAAACTTACAGGTTCCTAGAGTCATCTCAGAGAACAGTTGCACAAAATCTCTGAAGCTTAGGGCAATATACCCTCCAGTTGACAAAGGACTCAAAAGTCAAGTAACTGGCTGGGAAAATGCCCAAAAAGGGAAAAAATAAGACTATAGGAGGTTACTTTCTTGGTGAACAGGTATTTTCTTGCATCATTTTGGATGAGGAAGAACAAAGCATACCATCAGAGGAAGACATCAAAGTCAAGGATTCTACATCCAAAACCTCCAAAAACTATGCAGTGGTCTCAGGTCATGGAAGAGCTCAAAAAAGGATTTTGAAAATCAAGTAAGAGAGGTGGAGGAAAAATTGGGAAGAGAAATGAGAGTGATGCAAGAAAATCATGAAAAGCAAGTCAACAGTTTGCTAAAGGAGACCCAAAAAAAATTCTGAAGAAAACAATACCTTTAAAAACAGACTAACCCAAATGGCAAAAGTGGTCTAAAAAGCCAGTGAGGAGAATGCCTTAAAATGCAGAACAGGTCAAATGGAAAAGGAGGTTCAAAAGCTCACTGAAGAAAATAGTTCTTTCAAAATTAGAATGGAGCAGATGGAAGCTAATGACTTTATGAAAAACCAAGAAATTACAAAGCAAAACCAAAAGAATGAAAAAATAGAAGATAACGTGAAATATCTCATTGGAAAAACTATTGACCTGGAAAACAGATCCAGGAGAGATAGTTCAAAAATTATTTGTCTTCCTGAAAACCATGATAAAAAAGAGCCCAGACATCATCTTCCAAGAAATTATCAAGGAAAACTACCCTGATATTCTAGAACCAGAGGATAAAATAGAAATGGAAAGAATTCACCGATCACCTCTTGAAAGAGATCCCAAAATGAAAACTCCTAGGAATATTGTAGCCAAATTCCAGAGTACCCAGGTCAAGGAGAAAATATTACAAGTATCCAGAAAGAAACAATCCAAGCATTGTAGAAATACAATCAGGATAACACAGGATTTAGCAGCTTCTACAGTAAGGGATCAAAGGGCTTGGAATATGATATTCCAGAGGTCAAAGGAGATAGTGTTAAAACCAAGAATCACCTACCGAGCAAAATTGAGTATAATACTTCAGGGGAAAAGTGGAGTTTTGATGAAATAGAGGACTTTCAAGCATTCTTGTTGAAAAGACCAGAGCTGAATAGAAAATCTGCCTTTCAAATCCAAGAATCAAGAGAAACGTGAAAAGGTAAACAGGAAAGAGAAGCTTTAAGAAATTCATTAAAGTTGAATTCTTTACATTCCTACATGGAAAGATGTTATTTGTAACTCATGAGACTTTTTTCATTATAAGGGTAGTTAGAGGAAATATATATATGTAAGTGTGTATAGGTATGTATATATGTGTATATCATATATGTGCAGATATATATGTACATTGGTGTATGTGTATGTATATATAGATGTATGTATGTGTATAGCTGTATATATGTGCACATATGTATCCGTGTATATACATATATACATACAGGTGTGTCACATATGTGTGTGTGTACATACACACATACATAGACAGAGGGCACAGGGTGAACTAAATATTAAGGGAGAATACCTAAAAAAATAAAATTTACTATTGAATGAAATGTACTAGGAGTAAGAGAAAGGGAGAGGTAGAATATAGAAAATCATCTCACATAAAAGAGGGAAGAAAGAGCTTTTACAATGGATGGGGAAGAGTGGGGAAGATGAAAGGAAGTAAGGGATTTGGCTTAAGAAGGAATAACACTCCATTAGATATGGAAATCTATTTTACCCTGCAGGAAGGCAAGAGGGAAGGGGATAAGAGAAGGAAGATAATAAAAGGGACAGCAAATTGGGGAAAGGGATAATCAGAGGCAAACACTATTGTAGGAGGAGAGGTCAAGGGAGAGAATAGAATAAATTGAGGGCAGGATAGGACAGAGGGAAATGTGGTTAGTCTCTTACAACATAACTAGTAAGGAAGTAGTTTGCATTATTATACATGTATGACCTATATTGAATTGCTTGTTTTCTCAGTGAGGGTGGGTGGGGAGAGAGGGAGAGAATATGGAACTCAAAGCTTTAAAAATGAATGTTAAAAACTGTTTTAGCACACAATTGGAAATTAAGACATACAGGCAATGGAGTACAGAAATCTATTTTGCCCTACAGGAAAATAGAGGGGAAGAGGGATGGAAGAAGGGTAGGTAATAGAAGAGAGGACAGACTGGAGGAAAGGGTAGATGGGGTGCATGCTGAACTGGGATCGGGGTTGGGGAGTGATGGGGAGATATTTTGAATTCAAATTCTAATGGAAATGAATGTTGAGAACTGAAAAATAAATAAATTATCTACAAAAATGAAGGAAGAAGAAAAGTTAGGGTGAGAAGTAAGATCAGAAACCCTCTTTCAGTGTGGTATAGCAGTGAAAAAAATATTGGACTCACAGAGTGTGAAGGACCTGAGTTCAAATCCTGCCTCTGGCATTTCATCATCTGTAGAATGGGGATAATGGAAGCATCTTCCTCATATGGTTATCAAAATAACTGCCAGTATTTATATAGCAATTTAAAGTTTGCAAAACATTTTAAAAATATCATTTCAACTCATCCGCACAACAATCCTGGAATATAGGTGCTATCATTGTCCTCATTTTACCGATAAGGAAACTGAGGCAAACAGAGGTTAAGTGATTTGTCCAGGCTCACACAGTTAGTAAATATATGAGGCTAGATGAGACAAGCCCAACCTAACTTCCTCCTGCCATAAATGTAATCTGTTATTGTTGTTACTGTTACCTTAAGAAATCTTTTAGCAGAATGGAATAGCACTATAGAAATATGTGATGTATGGAAAAGAACATAGGATCTGAGAGGTCATCCAGCTTCTGTCTCTAATTATAGTCTTAAAATAAGCTGTAGTTTCTTCTGTAAAAAAAAATTAATCAAAAAGAATCAGTCTGTCTAAGTGGAAAGATTACTGATCTTATAGTCATGAAAACCTGAGGTCAAGTTCCTTCTTCTAATACACATTTACTGGGTGACCCTGGACAAAGACAAGTCCTTCAGTCTCTCAGCAGCCAGGACAACTGTTTAAGACTATGGACTGAAGAGTAGTTACTAATTTGCATTGATAAAGGTAGGGGTCCTTTACCCAGAGCTCCTTATACCAAAGAAATCAAAGGACTGGATCCCTCACCCTACCCTGCCCCCAAGAAAGATCAGAAAGAACACTGGACTTGAGAATTAGACTGAAGTTCTAAACCAAGCAGGGCTCAAAACTCAACTCCATGACTAAGGAGCTGTTTGATCCTGAAAGGTCATTTAAACTCCTTAAATAACTTTTAGGTTTTTTATTTATCAAATGGGTAGGAATAATAATCCTTGTACCATCTTTCTCACAGGGTTTCTATAAGGAAAAGCGCTCTGGCAATCTTAAAGGATTATAAAAATGGGAACAATTAATTAATCAGTGGCCCAAGGTAGAGCCCATTACTACCTTCCTAGGGTATCCCAAACATTTATTTCCTCTCTCTGTGCCTCAGTTTCCTCATAGGGAAAAAGTTTCTAAATCCTATGATCTCATAATTTGAGTTACTTTTAAATGAAAACAGTGGGGGCATAATTAAAACCTCAAATGCAGAATTTTTTAAAAGTTCTACACTGGAAAAGTACTTAGAGATCATCTAGGAAAGGAAAATAGCAGAGCAGAAAGAACATTGGACTTGGGAATCAAGAAGACCTGGGTTCTAGTCCTAAATCTAACCACTACAAGCTGGGAAACCATAGGCAAGTCTTTTAACTTCATTGAGCTTGTCTCCTTTATTACTAGCTACTTCTGTGCTAAGGAAAGTACTTTTTATAAGCCTTAAAGTTCTATATAAATATGAGTTATTATTACTTATTGTAGAGAAAGGAAAGGACTTGTAGAAAGTCATTCAGGAAGCCAATAGCCAAGACCACAGTAGACTCTGTGACTCTCGACTTCCAGTTCAATACCTCTACCCCAACGTGTGTTGATGCTACATGATGTCTACATCTTCTTCCAACTAGAACCCAAATGTAGCAGGCAATCTCAACGATACATACTCACTTCGTAGGTTGTAAGGACTTGGCAACTTGGAGTAGGCCACAGATGTTCGATGCTATTAGAACACTTCAGGGAAAGCTCATGAAACACAGGTCTGTCGAGTTCACAGCTGCTGCTCCCTAGAAGGCCCTGATGAGTCTGGCACACAAACTCTGCTTTCAATTTCAACTTTCAGTAAATTTGAAAACAAGGAAAGTCTGTTAAACCCAAACCTACCTTTCATCATTTGCTCTTAAACATTTTTTTCTACCATTCAGTCTAAGTGGAACCTCTCAGAAGGAATGCAATGATGGTAGACTCAGAGCAAAAAGGCACTTGGCACACAGCAATCCCACTGGATCCAAGGGAAATGGACGTGGATTTTAGCTCAGTGTAAAGATAAGCTTCTTCATGTTTTCCAACAATGGAAAGTGCTACAACATAAGGTAGTGAGTTCCTCATTACTGAAGGTATGTAAGTGAAGCTACTATCTGTTTAGGGAAGTTGTCAGAGTAGTTCATGTTTCAGTAAGTAATATGTTACTTCAGATGTGGTGATGTTCTTCCTTTACTCAAAAGTCCTAAATAATTTGCCATTTTCACTAGGCTAAAGTTCAAACTGCTCTGTTTGGCATTCAATGCCTTCCAAAATCTGTGTCATACATCCTTCCCTCTTCATGCACACCTTGCTTAAATCCAAACAGGTTCTCTCCTTCCTTAATGAATTCAATGCCTACTCATGGCCTTTCCCTACCTCTACTCCTGCCCACATACTGGGGCCTTCAAGGCACCTGTTGTATCTCTCATAAATACTCTAACTTCCCAATTCCTCAGCCTTATAATAATTCCCATAACCTAATCTCTATCCCACCTCAGCTATACTCAAAGATGGTTACACCCTTTATCGTGCCGTCATCCACAGGTGTTCTCTTTCTATGTTCATGAACTCTGAAATTCCTTTATTTGGTCAGAACCTTTTTTTATTCTATCTTTCCCTCTGCCTTATAATCTCTAACTTTGTCCTTCATCTTCACCATGTCATCCATTCTCTTTACCCATCAGTTCTCTCGACCCATCAGTTCTTTAATAAGCCATCAATCATGACTATTCTCCTCCTCCATGCCTTCTCCTTCTTATCACTAATCAAACCAAACTCCAATTTACTCCCATCATCACCTTCATCACTCCCATTTATGAGATGCTGAACAGAATAGCAGAAAATAATGCAAACATGCCAAATGGAATGACTACAAATGTATGCCACATCTATGTAACTGATTCACTATCCTACTCACTACCTTGCCTTTTCTTTCTTCTCCGTCCTCCCACCCTCTCAGCTGAGAACCTCACCTCATACTTCACCCCCCAAAAAAATTGAAGCCATTTGCCAAGAGCTCCCTCTCTTCTCCCCTCCTCCTTTCACATCACTCAGACATCTCCTTCCACTACTGCCTCCATCCCCCTTGTCTCATGTAAAGTAATAACCTTTCTCCTTGCTAAGTCAAACTTCTCTTAATGCAGAAGCAATCCCATGGTATCCCATCATGTCTTCTCTATCAAAATGTCCCCTTTTATCACCCTGACTCTCTTTCTCTCTCCAATCTTCAATCTATCCACTGGCTCTTCCTGCTACCCACAAATATGACCACATCTCTGTCATTCTTAAAATAGGGGAAAAAACTCACCTCATTTTACTAGCTCACGAGAATACTACATCTCTCCCTTGACTAAATTCATCAAGAAATCCATCTACACCAAATGCCTCCACATCCTCTCCTCTCACCCCTAAATCCCCTGAAATCTAGCTGCCAATTTTCTAATTGCCAACTCCAAAGTGACCAATGACCTCAGTTGTCGAATCCAATGACCTTTGTTCAACCCTTATTGGTTTTTCTTCAGGCTTTGGTATTGTCAATCATCTACTTGTCAGGAATATTCTTTTTTATCTGTGTTTTTGTGACATTTCCATCTCCTATTTCTCCTCTTACCTGTCTTACCACTCTTTCTCAACCTTTCTTTGCTAGATCTTCATCCAAGTTATTCTCACTAATTATGAGTATCCTCCAAGGTTCTATCCTGGAATCTTTTCTCTTCCCCCTCTATGTTTTCTTGCTTCATGATCTCCTTAGTTCTGATAGGCTTAATTATGCAGATGATTGTCAGACATATTTACTTATCCCTCCCCAATCTCTCTCAAGAGCTTCTGGCAGCCTTGAATCACTTATTGCCTTTTGGACATCTCAAATTAGATATCCCATAGGCACCTCAGATTCAATGTGTCCAAAATAGAAGTCATTACCTTCCCTCTCCCCACAAAAAACTCACTTTCATTTCTTACAACCTTTCCTCTTATTGTCAAAATCACCACAATCCTCTCACTCAACCAGACTAGCAACTTCTGTTCTCATCATCTGAGGACTTGCAGTTATCCCATGTATCTAATCTGTTATCAAGTTATTGCCTTCAAAATATTCCTCATATACACCCCCTTCTCTCCACTCAGAAATCACAGTCCTGGTGCAGGCTGTCATCACCTTAACTCTAAATTATTGAAATAGTCTTCTACTTGGTGTCTCTGGCTTATTTGTCTCCTTACCCTAGTGCATCCGCTGCTACCAAAGTCATTTTCCTAAAGCACAAGTCTGACCACATCTCCACTCTACTTGGCAAACTCTGGTTGCTCTCTTATTACCTCCAGATTCAAATATAAAATACTCTGATTGGCATTTAAGGCTCTTCACAATCTTTCCACTTTACTATCTTTCCAGTCTTCTTACCCTTTCTTCCTCCCTCAACTGACTATCATCTAGAGATACTGACCTTCTTGCTATTTCTTTAACACAATATTCCACCTCCCAATCCTGGGTCTATTCATTGGCTATCCCTTTTGCCTGAAATGTTATCCCTCCTCCTTCTGGCATTCTAGACCCCTTTCTTGCCTCTCTCTAACGTACTTATGTAATTCTGTGAATTGCATTGAATGTCCCCTGCTCCCTCTCACCAATTTCTTTCCTTCTTTCTAGATACAGCTGAAACACCAGCATATGAAGACTTTCCTGATGCTCCCCCCCCCCCCCCCCACTAATGCCTTCTCTCCTACTTAATTCTGTAGTTATTTGCACTTGTCCTCTTTGGATTCATTCTGTATATGTGTATATTTGTACTTATCCTTGCCATTAGAATCTAAACTCCTGTGGGTAGAGACTGGTGATATGTATTAATAAAGGGAGTGTGGCCACCGGGAATTCCCTAAATCAAAGAAATAACAGGTCTAGTACAATAATAATAATAAATATTCGTGTACATATAAAATGTTATCTGGGATGACAAAAATCTATTTTTCCTTTTAGACTATTTAAAAACCAGCATGCCATAATGAATAGAGGGCTAGCCCTGGCCCTGGGAAGATCCGAGTTCAAGCCCTTCCTTTGGCACATATTAGCTTCTTCCTGGACATTTCTTCACCAGCCATAATCCTCATCTCCCCTTGTAATGTTGGACTCTGCCTCTCAGGATTCTACATCTACTTGGGGAGCTTTCAGACCAGGTCTTCAAGCCACTCACTAGCCATCTCACTGCATAGCTTCATCTCCCTCTCACCACTTTTCCTCACTCCTTTATGTGCTGTTTTCTCCTAGTAGAGTTGTAAGCTCCTTGAAGGCAAAGGCTGTCTCATTTACTTTTATTTGCATCCCCACAATTAGCACATTGCCTGGTAAATAGTAGGTCCTTAATAAATGCTTTATCTAGCTAACTGGTTAATGATCTGTGTGACCATGGTCCTTTCAGAACATGATTCTCAGGTAGTGCAGACTAGTTCTACTGGTAGAAAGAGTTTTCTCGACAGAAGTTCCTCATATTTATGAAATTACATGTAAGGACAAAAATATTACTCAAAATTCATACCCTAATACACATAGGAGATGTTGCAATAGCATGGTTAACTTGTGAGCTCTTAGTAATTACACAGTAAATTGAAATTTTTCTGGTAGCTAGAGTGCTTTGGCACAGCCTCTACCTTGAACTACATCTGCATCTTGTCAGATCTCAGAACAGATACCTGGAAATTCTTCCACTTCCTGTCATGGCTGTTTGAACATTGGTCCATATAACATCATGGTCTTCCAATAGCTTCTTCACTAAGTTTGTAATGGAATAGAATGTAAGATTCTTGAGGGCAGGGATGATTTTTATTGTTATCTTGGTATCTTCAGAGGCAAGTATAATTCTTGGTACATAATAGATGCTTAATAAATGCTTATTGAATTGAATTGAGTTCTTCACTGACCTAACAGCAATAATGATGCATGGAGAAGACAGGCATGTACCAGATGATCGATCAGGTATCAGCTGGGTAAAAAGTTGATTATTTGTGGCAGATAACATTATTTGGGGAAGCAAAGGAGAGTATACAAGAGACATGCAAGATGACAAAAGCAAAGGGGGAAAGAAGAGGAGACAATGAAAAGTATTGGCCTGCAGAAAATAAAACTATTCAAAAGTATGGCACTTTGGGAGACAGGAAAATAATCAATTGGAGAATGCCTACATGTTTCCAATAAACATTAAGGAATTGTTTAAATCGTTCACTTGATTCTCAGTTCTTTATCCTACTGCCTTCATATACCCTTTTAAAATGTATTCAATTAAGAGAACCTCTGGCCAAAAGTTAAGATATTTCTTGAGAGAATATGTCCCTTTAAACATTCAAACTTATCCAAGCTAAAACTTCCCATATTTGTCTAAACTTAGACTATACTTTTCATACTGAAATCTGACCTGTGTAATAATCTAAGCCTACACTATTATCATGCTCTTGTAAGAGAGCCAAAAAAATACGCTAGAAAGAAATTCGTGATAAAAACGAGGGAAACATCTTTACCTGAATGGAAAGGAACATACAATAAAACTCTCACGATGAATATTTCTAAATATTATAGTTTGTACAATTATATCTCAGTGCATATTTTTCCCCTTCCAAAGAAATCTCATTTTAGAGGTATTTTAAAATCAGGGGCAGCATATATTCTTTAAAGAGCATACCCTTCTCTTTAAAAGGATAAACATAACCCTAAGACACACTCCTAAGTGTGTATTAAAATTGTAACTGAGGCCATTAGTTTTTGGAGAAACAGGGGTCAAAAGAACATTTTTACTAGGTTTCTGTGTCTACAACCTTTAACTTTAACAGGCATGAACATTTCTAAATTCTACAGAAATGAACAATGGAAAAGCAGCTATGAACTAGGTCACAGATTCAATATGAACTCCATATTAGGAGCATGAAGGCTTACAATTATAAATAACCATACGATCATATTGGATCGTCATAATTAATCTTAGTGTGTAAAAGCCACTTTGATCCAAACAAAATTCAGTTGGATTATTCAACTATAATGCAACAGAGGTTATCTTTGATTACTTCCTGAAAAGATGTTAACGTCACTTGTAATCAATTGTTTTGGCCAGGTCTGTGGAATCTCTGCCCCATAGAGGCAAGTACTAAAGGGAAATAATTGCATTTTTTGCCTATAGTTGTCAAAAACATAACTAGACTATCATTTTGATAGCAATAGTATCCTATGAAGACAAAAGATGGAAATGCTATTCAGTTAAAGTAGATTTCTCTTGCTGTAAAATGAAGGCATTTTTCCAGAAAACTTGGGAAAGAAAGACAATCAATAAAAAGCAAAAATTCTAAAATGGTGCCCTGAAAAAATTTTAGCCTCAAATATGACATTAACATACACAATAATTTCACTTATTTTGGAATGTTCTGGAATGAGGATCAACAATGAGGATCAAAGTGCATGTATAAGATACCAACTGGAGGGTTTTTTCTCCATTGAAAAATAAAGAGATTTCATTAGATAAGACTTACCTTTTATAAAACTATTCTGGTAATCTTTACTTTTTTTTTCTACCAAAAGTAGAGTCTCTTAACCTTTTCTATGTCACAGTCTCCCCTTCAGAAGTCTGGTAAAACCTAAGGATCCATCTCAGAATAGTATTTTAAATACAAGAAATAAAATATACAGGATTATAAAACAAACCAATTATATAAAAAACACAATTTTCAAAATATCTTATTTTCAAATTAATTCATGGATTCTACGTTAAGAAGACTTGTCCTAAAATACTGCTTATTTCTTTAAAGTATAAAATTATTAGCAACATTTATTAAGTGCCTACTGTGTTCTAAGCACTATGCTAAGTACTAGATTGTAGTGAATATAAAAATTATACAGTGATTACCAAGTAATTACTGTAGTCAATTTTCATGTCCTACTTCTCTATTTAATGTAAGGTCCTTGCAGGTAGGGGCCCCTCTTATTTTTCTCAGTATGTCCCCCAGCACCTAGCTGAGTATATCACCCATAGGTTGGTACTAAGCAAATATTTGTGGAATAAATGAATCCTTTTCAGTCCCAAAGAAGATTAAACTTGAGAAGGCTAAATTGACCTCAATGATCAATCCAAGATGATAGCAATTCGTAAATTGTCAATAACTGAAATAAGCATTGCAAAAACCATCCAAAGTAACTTTGGATTTGTTTGTCTTTTTGGTCAGGATTCTGTTACACTACAAAACAAATATAAAAGTCTGGGTGCAGACCCAGAAGACCAATGTCCTTTCTGTCCTTGAAATATTGTAATCTCAGATACATTTCAGCACAGGAGCAGTCAAATAGCCTGGGAGTGATTCAAGCATGAGAATCATCATATCAGGCATTAAGGATGTGAACATTAAATTCTTTTTTTAATCTACTGGAATAGGGTCCTAGTGAAGCTAAGAATATGTATGTGCACATAAAATCCTTTAGGGAAAAAAATCTTGAGCTCAGATGAAATTAAACCCATTTCTTTCTAAAGGGTTTGTTCACTGAGGGTTTTCCCAGGCTTTCTCTCTGCCCCTCATCTTAGTACCCACTCCCTCCTACTAGTCTCATTACGACACAGATAGGACTCACTCAAAATTTTTAGATGTAAAAGGGAATCCGTTCAGGACAACAAACTATTCCAAATTTTAACTTCTTGACAGAATTGATAGTCTGGAAGAAGTTCAAAGGAGAGTAACCAGAATGATGTAATACAGGTAATGTGAAAAACAGTCAAAGGAAATGAAGATATTTAGAATGCAGAAATGAAGACTGAGGGGAAACGCAAAATATTCCAAGACTAGTTCATAGGAAACAGATTAGATTTTTGTGGGTTGATCCTAGAAGGATGAACGAGAAATAATGGATGGAAACTGCAGAGTTAGATCTTGAATCAATTTAAGGAAAAATCCCAACAATTAGAGCCACTTTGGAATGGGTTTCCTTGAGAGATAGAATGCAGGGCAGTGTGGTAAAACAGGATTTAAAGTCAACTGTTGCTATTGAATGATTTTCAGCCATGTCCAATTCTTCATGACCCCTTTGGGGGTTTTCTTGGCAAAGATACTGGAGTGGTTTGTCATTTCCTTCTCCAGCTCATTTGACAGATGAGGAAACTGAGATAAACAGGATTAAGTGACTTGCCTAGGGTCACACAGCTAGTAAGTGTCTGGGGCTGGATTTGAACTCACAACTTTCTGACTCCAGGTCCAACACTCTATCCACTGTGCCACCCAGAGTCAGTGCACCTGAGTTTAAGTCCTAATTCTTCTACTTACTATCTGTATGACTTTGGGTAAGTCAAGTTACTTTCCCTCCTCAGCCTTCAGTCAGTCAATCAACAAGTACTATGTGCCAGGCACTATACTAAGCCTCAGAGACCCAAAAAAGTGCAAAAGACAGCCCATTCTCTCAAGGAGCACACAGTTTAGTGGAGGAAAACAACAAGCAAACAAATAAGGACAAACAAGCTATATAAAGGATGAACAGGAACAGGAAAGGCACTAGAATTATGTGGGGTTGAGAAAGACTTCTTGGAGAAGATGGGATTTTAGTTGAGACTTGAAGGAAGTCAGGAGATGGAGATGGAGAAAGAGAACATTTCAAGTGGGGGCGACAGTCAGAGAAAATATTTGGAGTGAGATATGGAGTGTGTTACTTGAGGAAAAGCAAAGAAGACAGTGTCACTGGATTGAAGAGTATGACAGAGTAAGGTATAAGAAGTCTGCAAAGGAGTTAGGTTAGAAAGGGCTTTGAATGCCAAAGATTTTGTATTTGATCCTGGAGATACCAGAGAGTCACTGAAGTTATTGAGTAGAAGGGTGACATGATCATATCTGTGTTAGGAAAATAACTTTGGCAGCTCCAAGGAAAATTCATTTTCCTCTTTTGCAGCATGATTATGAAGGCACCTTCTGGATTCTTCTATGAACCTTTTACTATTAAAGCTATTTACTGCTATGACTGTGATGACCACTTGTCTAAAATGTTGAAAAGACAATTCCTATTCAAGTAAGAGTCTGACCAAACCAGGGACTGTTTACTTGGTGTACCTGAATTTTTTAAAATGTTTTAATAATTATTTTTAACATGATTGGTTTCCTTGATATTTTATTATGTGTTTCTCAAAACATCTGGGAAAAAACTCATAGGCTTCTCCAGACTTCCAAACTGGTCCAGGACTCAAAAAAAAAGTTAAGAATACTAATCACTGTTGGCTAGATAATCTCTGTTGTCCCTCCTACTCCTGGGAGTGAAGTGATAAGTTTTCTTTAAGAAAAGCCATGACGAATCTGGCCAGGACTTTCAGACACAGTATACTGAAGGTAACTTTTTAAAATCATCCATCACTTAGTTGTGTGACCTCAGGCAAGGCACGTAACCTCTGTTTGCCTCAATTTCCTTCAATTGTAAAAATGGGGACAATAAGAGCACCTACTCCCCAGGGTAAAGAACTTATGTTGGTACACAGTAGGTATTATATGAATGTCAACTAGTATTTATTATTATTATCATTCATTCTTAGGTAAAACTTTTAGGTGAACTTGGCTTAAATAAGCTTTTCAAAAACCTAGAACTTTAAAATAAGCATAAAAGCAATTTCTTTGCACAGAGAAGATTATTTGAAATTGTTGGAGAAGTTACTAGGCTTTCAAAGGGCAGTAGCAATAGGTAATAATTACTCTAAGGTCCCGAGCTGAGGTGAATGACAGGGTGGGACACAAATACACACAAAATAAAATCTACAGATGCTGACTTTAACCATCACTTCTATTCAGTTCTTGGTTTATCTGTCTCACTTATTGGCAGTGTGTGGTTGTCTCAGCCTAGAAGTCTTCCATCCTGAGTGTCTCTGTGTATGTCTATTTCAGGCTCTCCTTCTAAATTACATGTGCGTGTTTTTTTGTCTCTTGCTCCTTTTTATTTCACTCTACTTTTGTTTCTCTTTTCTCTACCCACCCAAGCCATCTTCATCCCTTATTAGGTCATAGAACACACACACACACACACACACACACACACACACACACAGGACACCTAACTCATTAAAAAGTCCATTTCCCCTTGGTATCTTCTATTTGCTCTTCTCTCACTTTCTTCAAAACCCTGTTATCTGGTTCCTGACCTCATCACTTAAGTGAAATTGTCTTCTCCCCCAAATTAGCAATGATCTCTTAATTACCAAATGAAATGATCACTTCTCAATCCTCAGCCTTCTTAATGACTCCATATTATTGGACATTGTTGACTACTTTCACCTCCTGGATACTCTGTCCTCTCTGCATCTTTGTGTCACTCCTCTTTCTTGGATCAGACTATTCCTCAATCTCCTTGTTGTCTCATCATCCATGTCATGACCACCACCTGTGGATGTTCCTTGAGGCCCTGTCCTGGATCTATTCTCTTTTCTCCCTACATTCTCCCACTTGGTGATTTCACCAGCTTTATGGGTTCAATGACTATCTCTAGACTGTTAACTCCAACCTTAGTCTCCTGAGCTCCAGTCTCACATTAGATACTGGATATTGGACATTTCCACCTGAATAGCCCTTAGGCATCTGAAACTCAATGTATTCAAAAATAGAGCAAATAATTGCCCAATCTACCTCTTTAACAGCATCCTTATTAATGTCAAAAGCAAGCTAAGTATCATCCTGAGTTTCTCACTCTCACTCACCCATCATATCGGATCAGTTTTCAAATCTTGTTTCCTTCTTCCCAACATCTTTTTCATACATTTCCTCCCCACTTCTAACATAGCTACCATTTGGACTCTTGCAACAAGTCTTCTAATAGTCTCCTTGCCTAAAGTTTAGTGTCTGAGGTCGAATTTGAACTCAGGAAAATAAGTCTCCCTGACTCCGGGTTCAGCACTCTATCCAGTATATCACCTGGCTGTCCCTAACTAGTCATAATAGAGAACTTTAAAATGCATAAGGGTGTGTGTATACATATATGTGTATGTATGTACATACATATATGTGTATATACACATATACACATAATTAGGTATTTTATTGAATACTTTGCTATTTCTTAAAGATCATATCTGATAAATCAAATATTTTATTCCTTTTTCTCTACAAATAAAATTAAAGTGAATTATGTAGCTTACTTGTGTACAACCCTCAATTGATTTTTTCCCCTGTCAATCAGTGGTTTTTGCTAGAACAAAAAAAAAATCTCATGTTTCTTTGGGAGAAGCAGTTGGGAAAGGGGTACCCTTCCATCAAATAACAATCCACTTCTGTTTCCTCAGGTTGGCAGGTACAATGATTGATAATAGCTTATGAAAACAAACTGCCATTTCAGACATAGTTAACCAATTTAGAAATGCTGGAGAAATCTCCAAACTGCAGAAATCGTAAACCTTTAAGGAGGTCACAGGATGAGTATAAGAGCCCAATTAGAGAGGTAAACTCTCATCCATCAGCATAACCGAGCCTGAAAGAATCTTAAAGTCCACATCTGGCCTTGAATAGTCAGTGATACAAGAATTCTATAAAATCTTGACTAGAGTATAAAGACATCCAGTGGAGAACAAAAACAGCCTCTAAAAAATCCCTACTGAGAATAAGGTTAAAAAGCAAAGATGATAGAAGATTCTGAAAATGATAAAATGATGTAAAAAATTTCTCTTCACTCAACTAGAAAAATAAAAGCAAGCATTGTGGGCAGAAGATGGAAAGCACTGTGATAACTAAGCAGTTCTAAGTTTTCTGTTTACATTTAAATGGCTCAGTGGGAATATCAGAATCCCTAACGAAAACCATGTTTTAGTTCTGTGTTTTCTAGTCTAGAAACAGAAACAGAAATCTAATTTGAATAGTTCTTAGAGGTGAGGTATTTTCTTCCATGTTTCAATAAGTGTACAAAGTAGTCTTAGCATCCTGATACTGTTTTCTCCCTTTCATGTGTAGGACTTTTCTTGTTCTTTTCCCTTTGGTTTTTGTAATTCACTTTCAGTAACTCTAATAGTTAAATAGAAGTCACTGGGCCAGATGCATGATGGATTTTAATAAAGATCTAGAAATAAACATGAACACTGGTTATGAAAGGGCTCAGTTATTCAAATGGATACAGTCCATAAGAATCTATTTGTTAATTCCATAATGCAAATGAACTGTGACAGTTTTACTTATAGATCCAGTTAGTTATATTGCATTAAGACTAGTGAGTTATATATAGTTTTAACTACATAAAGGATACTCTAGCACTTTATAAAACTACGTGATACTTACCTTTTCACAGCCCCATGAGGCAGAGAGCAGAAATATGATTCTCCATTTTTTACACATGTTTTGAGGCTTAAAAAAATAAAGTAACACATTCAAGGTCATTCAGCAAAACTAAGACTTAAACCCAGAAAGCCACTGTATTAGCTCTTCCCTTCTCCATAAAAGGTGTTTTAACATTTTGATTCTGGGCAAACTGAAAGGACCTTGATAAGATGGTGTATGTTCAGAGGAGGGAAATAATAACAAAGGAAGGCTTGGAATCCACATCATTTCAGAGAACTAGAGAAGCTTAGCCTGGTGAAGAGAAGATTCAAGGGAGTGGCTGATAGTTGTCTTCAAGTACCTGAATGGCCATTAGGTATAAGATTGATTAAGTTGGTTCTGTTTGATTCCATAAGACAGAACCAGACAAAAAGTGTGGAATTTGCAAAGAGGATAGAGAGTTATTGTCAGAAAAATGTCTCCTAACAACTAGAGCTGTTCAAAAGGAAAGTCACCAAAAGAGGTGGCAGTTTCTCCTCCTTGCAGGTCTTCAAGCAGAGGCTAGATGAGAAAGGAGTTAAATCACTTGCCCAGGTCATACAGCTAATGCCTGAAGCCAGACTTGAACCTAGATCTTCCTAACTATAAGTCCACCATTCTATATTCACTGTGCCACCTGGTTCCCTAGGTATTGTTTACCAATATGGTCACTGGGGTACCTTCCAACCCTCAGAGTCTTTTACTAATTGTTTGGAATCATAAAGTATTCTCTTAATTAAACCAATGTTATACATCATAATTGGGGTCTATAATACTATTGGAATCTAGCTGAATTTGGAATTAAATAAACAGGCTCTTGTGGACTGACCTGGAAATATAACTCTCACAAATAACTATTAGAAAACTTATCTTAAATTCATAGAATCTCTGAGTTGGAAAGACCTCAAAAGCATTAGAATCCAACCTATATCTGACTACAAATCCTTTCTATAAAATCCCCAACAAGAGGTCATTCAGACTGTGACAGAAAATCTCCAGTGACATGAAATAAAAATTAGAGAAAATATGCAAAGAACTTTGCAAATTTTAAACAACTATGAAAATGTCCTTTATGTAAGCTATTATAATTATAACTTCCTAAGCCATTTTACTTTAAAGACAGTTATAACAGTTAAAACAGTTTTCTTATGTCAAACTTGTTTGTCTCTCTGAAACTTCCAGCCACAACTCATAATTTTGACTCTGGATCCCAGACATTGAAAGCAATGACTTTCCTTGCCCTAGCCCTAACATCACCTATGGCAGCCATAATAGAACTCCTGAGAGTTCCAGAGAGTTGGAAGAGAAACCAGGTTTTCCTGAATGGCAGCAAAGGTGGAAAAAGCACAAGTTGAGGAGCCAAAGGATTATAGTGTTAATTCGAGCTTTGTTACCTTGTACAAGCAACTTCACCTCCTTGGACCTTGGTTTCTTTATTTGTAAAATGAGGGGCTAGGACCAAGATGATCTTGAAAGGTCCTTCAATCCTTAGTAATCTATGAATCTAAGTCCAAGTCATCAGAGGGCACCTGCTAAGCTTCCAAGCAGGCCGCTGACCATGGTGCTGACAGAAGTAGAGCCTCAGATATTTTAAACAGGATTTAGGACTGGAAGGAAATTTAAAAATTGAGTTCAACTTCTCTCCCCCCTCCCAACCATTATCTTAGAGAGGAGGAAAATGAGACAGAAAGGTTAAGCTATTTACTCAGGGCCACATAAGTATCACACATATCATCAATTTTAAATTTAGGAGGAACACTAGTGGTCACCTAGTCCAACCAAGACCACCAAAGATTCCCTTCTATAATATTCCTAACAAATAATTATCCAAGACTTTCTTGAAGACTTCCACTGAAAGTAAATCCAACATCTCCAAAAGAAGGCCATTGCACTTCTGGATAGCTCTCTATGTTAGCTCTCATCCTCAATACATCAAGCCTACATTTGACACTTTATAATTTTTACTCTTTGCTTCCAGATTCAATCCATTGTCTTGGTCATATGGTAGACATTCATGTACTTAATGAGATCTATTATTCCTCTTCTATCCTATCCAGCAAATGAGTCTTCACTTCTCCAAGCTAAACATCCTTAGTTCCTTCAAACAAGTCGCATAAAGTAAGGATTCAAATCCCTTCACTATTCTTCTCAAACTTCTGGAAATTCTCCCATTTACCAAAGTCTTTCCAAACCTGTGGTTCCCAGAAATAAACGTAATACCTCAGATGTGTTGTGATAAGAGTACCATCTAACTGTCCTATCCTGAAGTTCACATCTCTCCATCTTAAATTTCAAAGTATGGATTGGAAACCATGGTTTCTGACTCCAAATCAACTATTCTTTTAAGACATACAGGTAAAGCCTTCCTTAAAATAAGTATGATCTATCTAAAACCATCAGCAAGCATTATCTATAATGGGGATAGGTGAGAAGCCTTCCCAATAATATCAAGGGTGAAGCAAGGGTGCCCATCATCAATAATATTATTCAATATTGTACTAGAAATGCTAGCTATAACAATAAGAGAAGGAAATTAAAAGAATTAGAATAGGCAATGAAGAAACAAAACTCACTTTTTGCGGGTGATATTATGGTGTACTTAGAGACTCCCAGAGAATCAACTAAAAAGCTAACTGAAACAAGTAACAACTTCAGAAAATTTTCAAAACCCACACAAATCATCATCATTTCTATATTTTACCAATAAAGTCCAGCAGGAAGAGATAGAAGGAGAAATTCCATTTAAAAGTAAGAGCAAACAATATAAAATACTTGGGAGTTCACTTTCCAAGAAAAACCCAGGAACTGTACAAACACAATTACAATACACCTGGAGAAACATTAATTGCTCATGGGTGGGCTGAGTCAATATAATAAAAATGAAGATTTTACCTAAATTAATTTACTTAGTGCTATACCAATCAAACCACCATAAATTATTTTATGGAGTTAGAAAAATAAAAAAATTCATTTAGAAGAACAAAAGGTCAAGAATATCAAGGCAATCAATGAAAAAATGTGAAGGATGGTAGCTTAGTCATATCATATCTCAAACTGTATTACAAGAAGCAATCATTAAAACAATCGGATAATACCAGCTAAGAAATTATGTGGTGGATAAATGGAATAGATTAAGTACACATCTAGTAAAACCCAAAGAACCAGGTTTTTAGGACATGAACTCACCATTCAACAAAAATTTCTAGTCAAACTAAAAAAACAGTTTGGCAGAAACAAGGTATAGACCAACACCTCACACTGTATGTCAAAATAAGGTCAAAATGGGTACATGATTTAGACAAAGAGGCCATCATAAACAAATTAGGGGAGCATGTAAAATTTTACCTGTCAGATCTATAGATAAGGGAATAATTTATGACCAAACAAAAGATAGAGGATTACTGGATGTAAAATGGATAATTTTGATTACATTAAATTTAAAATGTTTTACACAAATAAAACCAGTGCAGCCAAGATTGGAAGGAAAGCAGGAAACAGAAAAGTTTTTACAGCAAGTTTATCTGAAAAAGGCCTCATTTCTGAAATGTATAGGAAACTGCATCAAATTTGTAAGAATATGAGACATTCTAAGTTGATGAATGGTCAAAGGATATGAACAGGCAACTTTCAGAGGAAGAAATCAAAGCTATTTATAGATATATGAAAAAATGCTCCAAATCAAAACTGATTAGAGAAACACAAATTTAAAACAACTCTGAAGTATCACCTAATATCCAACATACTGGCTAATAAGACAGAAAAGGAAAACAACAAATGTTGGAGGGAATGTAAAAAAAAAAAAAAACAACACTTCGGTGAAGTTGTGAACTAGTGCAACCATTCTGGACAACAATTTGGAACTATGTCACATCATGCATACCCTTTGACCCAACAATATTACTACTAGGTCTGCATCCCAAAGGAATCAAAAAATAGGGAAAGGGACCTATATGCACAAATATATTTATAGCATTTCTTTTTTGTGGTAGCAAAGAATAAGAAATGAAAGATGCCCATAAACTGAGGAATGGCTGAACAAATTGTGGTATGTGATTTTTAATGGAATACTATTCTGCTGTGAGAAATAATGAGCCAGATGATTTCAGAAAAATCTGGGAAAACATATAAGAATTGATGCAAAGTAAAATAAGCCAACCCAGGAGAACATCGTACATAGCTATGGCAATATTTTAAGGATGATCAACTGGGAATAGCTTAGCTATTCTGATTAATACAATGATATAAGACAATTCTGAAGGACTTATGATGAAAAATACTATCTACCTCCAGAAAAAGATCAGATGGAGTCTGAATGCAGATTGAACCATAATTTTTTCACTTTATTTTTCTTGATTTTTTCACAGTATGGCTAATACATAAGCATGTTTAACATAATTTCACAGGTATAATTGATATCACATTTCCTGCCTTCATAATGGTGGGGGAGGAGTGGGAGGGAGAAAACTCAAATTTTTTTAGAAAATAAAGAAAAAAAGAAATAATGGATATGGGCGGGGGGGGAATATATAGATATGTCTGTCTGTCTGTATGTATGTATGTATGTATGTATGTATTCAGCCCACAGCTGAATAGCTGCTACTACTAAGACTTACTAGAGCATATATTATTTCATTTCTTCCTCAGAGGAACCCTATGAAGTGGATGTTATTATTATTCCCATTTTACATATTAGAAAATTGACAGTGAGAGTGGCTGAATGGCATGCCCAGGGTGACTTACATATTAAGTGTCAAATTCAGAACTTGCTGACCTCAGGTCTAGTAACTAGAAAGGAAGAATGTTGCCTGTACAAACTAGAATATGGTCAAATTTTATCTTGACATACCAGATAGAGAGCTAACTCTAACCCCACTGAGAGGTGATTAATCATTACCTCTCAAGGTGCCATGCATGTTGAGAGAAGAGATAGTAATAGGACTTCTCTGACATACTAATCATATTTTGTACTACAGAAACTTCTGTATTCCATACAACTCTATTAAACCATACACTCCATGAAAGGATGCAAGATATTCTATAATTTTTTTTCTCTGTCCTTGTACTTACTTTTCATTCCAAACTGCTTTCCATTCTGGAAGACTTATTATACACTGCTTTAATTCAATGACCAGCACCATCAAAGCAGTTGCAATCTTTGAAAATAATGACAAAGGTTGAAATACAGGAGGGGGCAACAGAAGGAAGGACAGCGTCAAGAAGTACAAGTATGTTATAATAGAAAGATGAGTGGATTTGGAATTTAAAAACTTGATTTAACTATTGGTTAGAGAGATGCAAATCAAAACAACTCTGAGGTACCACATCACACCTATAAGATTGGCAAACATGACAGAACAAGAAAATGATAAATGCTGGAGAGGATGTGGGAGAGTTGGAACACTAATTCATTGTTGGTGGAGCTGTGAGCGCATCCAACCATTCTGGAGAGCAATTTGGAACTATGCCCAAAGGGCTACAAAAATGTGCATACCCTTTGACCCAGCAATATCGCTACTAGGACTATATCCCCAAGAGATCATAAAAATGGGAAAGGGTCCCACATGTACAAAAATATTTATAGCAGCACTCTATGTAGTTGCCAAAAACTGGAAGTCAAGGGGATGTCCATCAATTGGGGAATGGCTGAATAAATTATGGTATATGAATGTAATGGAGTACTATTGTGCCATAAGAAATGATGAACAAGAAGACTTCAGAGAGGCCTGGAAGGACTTATATGACCTGATGCTGAGTGAAAGGAGCAGAACCAGGAGAACTTTATGCACAGCAACAACCACAGTGTGTGAGAGTTTTTTCTGGTAGACTTAGATTTTTGTAATAACACAAGAACTTCTGAAAAAAAAAAAAAATCCCAATGGTGGACCTCAAGGCAAAATGCCTTCCACACTCAGAGAGAGAAATATGGAAGTCACTCACATAATGTAGCAGATCATGTTTGTGTATGTGTATCTGTTTGTGTATCATGTTCTGATTTGTTATACGGATTCTTTCATTTATCTTAGTCTGACTACATAGCATGACTATAGTGAAAATATACTCAATAGGAAAGTATATGTAGAATCTATACAGAATTGTATGCAGTCGTGGGGAGGGAGGGAGGTAGTGGGGGGTGGGTGGGGAGGGATAAAATCGCAATTGTATGGCAGTGATTGTTAAACATTAAAAAAATAAAAAAATTAATAAAAAAAAAAATAAAAAATAAAAACTTGATTTAGAACCCCAAATTCCCCAGTCTCTTGGGCAAAGCACTTTATTCCTCTCTCAGTCTTTGTTTCTCTGTCTTTAAAATAAGAGGGTTAGGTTGAATGAGCTCCAAAGTCTCCTAGTTCTCCATTTATTGGATCATCATCCAACCCAGAGCTGAGGGAGGAAGAGGGTGCTTAATAAATTCTTGATTGATTGAATCCCCCCAGGTAGCCACTAACAGATAAGATGGATTCATCTATCAGGAGTGTAGCAGTCACAGACTTTCTGGAACTCAAGTCTGAGGAGCCAAAGGAAATACTTCCTTACTGTCTCCATCACTTTTCCAGACTGTGTAAACACAACAGTTACAGTTCAAACCTGGCCAGCTCGGTGTCTCTTACCGGGAATATTTCTTAAACTTCCTGTTGCCTCCTCATTTTCCTTCCATTTCAGAAACATTGTTAAAGTCTCTATAAAATGCAACAAGCTCCCTTCCCTTGCCAATTTTGGAAGTGTTATGTCACACTCTCTCAGTGTGTTTCAATGACAGCTTAGTCATCATTTTAAAAAAATCTCCCTCACTTTAAATGTCACCAGTTGAGAGAACAGCTGAACCAGGTTTAAAGTCCCCTGAAGAGCATGTCCTCTTTCGTTAGTCTGCCATAAAGGCTAAATTTAAATAGAAGTTTCGAGGCCATTCACAAAATGACCTGTTGCCCTCTCCCAATAGAGGTGTGCTCTCACTGGTTAGAGTCAGGTGCACTCAGCCTCTGAGGATTGGCAAACCCATCTCAGCAGACAGTTTGGGGGCACCTCTGTGCAGTGTCACAAATCAAGACTTCTCTTTGGAGACATTTTGGCACATCTCAATTCCCAGGGGACCCCAGCTCAGTGGCAGCTCATTATCTGCTCCATAGTCCTGGCTGTTTGGTGAGAAATTGATGAAAGGCAGTAATGGGAAATGGCCTATGATAGGATTATGAATTCTAAGGGCAGGAAAGAAGACATAAAAAATAACCAGGCCTCCATGGACCATTTTATAAGTTTTCTTCTTTTATTCCCCAAAAGCTTAATAACAAATTCAACAGGAAACTTAAGGGGAGGCTAAACGGTAGAGAGAG
Source organism: Notamacropus eugenii (assembly GCF_028372415.1). NCBI lineage: Eukaryota > Metazoa > Chordata > Mammalia > Diprotodontia > Macropodidae > Notamacropus > Notamacropus eugenii. Next base: position 421,534,331 of record NC_092872.1, on the reverse strand, counting down.
GCAGCTAGGTGGTTGGTGCAATGGATAGTGGCTTGGAGTCACTGGGATCTGAGTTCAAATTTGGTTTCAGATACTTACTAGCTGTGTGAAATTGGACAAGTCACTTAACCTCTATTTTCTTCAGTTCCTCATCTGCAAAATGGGGACACACCAAAGAAGGAAATGGCAAACTACTCCAGAATCTTTGCCAAGAAAACCCCACGGATTTGTTCATGGGATCATGTAGAATTAAGACATGACTAAACAAGTGAACAAGAACAAATGGTACAGAGGGGGAAAGGAGGGAATTTGGAGTCAGAAGACTTGGGTTTGAATTCTGTTTTTTTTTACTTAGTAGCCTTGAGCAGGCTTCCTCAACTCTCCATGCTCAGTTTCTATACCTTTATTTAACCCTGTGCACACCCCACCTCTTCTCCCCCTACACACACTTCGTTTGCCCTTCTTTATTCTTTGAATTGTTTTCCCCTGGGTCCAAGGAGATAATTCATGGAGAGACAAATTTCTGATGATCCAGAAACATAAATTACTTCCTCCTCCTCCAATCTTGAGAAACAGTTACCTTTCCAGGGTTAGGTCTGGGGGAGAACATAAGTTGCTGCATGATAGATCCAGGGACACTATCTCTACTGTGGGGTTCATTTCTCTCTCCCTCCATCCCCCCTTCTCTCTCTCTCTCTCTCTCTCTCTCTCTCTCTCTCTCTCTCTCTCTCCCCTCCCTCCTTCCCTCCCTCCCTCTTTACCTCTCTCCTGTTGAAGTTACTATTAAAAAGACTGAGGGAAGAGGGATTTTACTGACCAGCTGTTGTGAATCTGTTTACATTTGAAATATGCTGGGCATTACAACTACTAAGATATTTCAAGACCTTACACACAGCACAATGCCACAAAATCATCTTTTACAAGGGAAGAGATAAGTATTTAATGGAGACTGTAAAGTATAAGAAGGACAAGGACATAGGTTCATAGACCTAGAACTAGAAAGAACTTAGAATCCATCTAATCCAGATCTAGTATACAGTATCCTTAGATGCTTCTTACAATCTGAACTTGTTAATTAATGGTTTCTTCCTACTCCCCAGTCACTTTTTTAGTCATGTTGGATCTCTGTGACCCCATTTGGCGTTTTCTTGACAAGGAAACCAGAGTAGTTTGCCCATTTCCTTCTCCAGCTCATTTTACAGGGGAGGAAACTGAGGCAGACACAGACCATATTTTACTGAGAGGACAACTATGGCCTAGGGAGGTTGTAGTGTGTTCATGGTCACACGGGCAGTAAAAGCATCAGAAGCGGCAATGTGAACCCAGGTCCTCTGACTCTAGAGCTAGTGTTTTCTCCACTATACCATGATGAAAAAAATAACAGATACATAAATAGACATACAGTATAAATTGGGCTACTGAGCAAATGGAATCAGAATCCCAGAATGTGAAAAAGAAGGGAACTTAGCACTCATCTAGTCCAACCTATGCATGAAAGGGTTCCTTGCTATAATAAGCTGGACAAACAGTCATGTAGCCTCTGCTTCAAGTCCTCCAAGGAGGGGGAACCTGCCACCCCCAGAGGCAGCCCATTCCATTTCGGGAGGGCTCTAGTTGTGAGGAAGCTTTTCCTGACATTAAGACTTAATCGCTCTCTTTGCAACTTCAACATATTCCTCTTGATTGCATCATCCTGGGCTATGTGGAATATGTCCAGTCCCTCTTCCATGTGACAGCCCTTCATAGACTTGAAGCTAGTTGTGTCTTCAGTAATTCTTTTCTTCCCCAGGCTAAACATCCCCAGCTCCTTCATTTGATCCTCACATGACACGGATTCAAGGAACCTCACTATTTTGGTTGCCTTGACATTCTGTGGCTTATCAACATCCTTTTGAAAATTTGGTGCCCAGAACAAACACTATTTCAGATGAGGTGTGATCATCATCAGGGATATTCCCAAAGGAGAGTGGAATAATCACTTCTCTACTCCTGGAATCTATGCCAGGAATAGTGTAGCCTAAGAAAGTATTCACTTTTTAGTTGCCACGTCACAGCACTGACTCTTCTAAACAATTCTAGATTATGGCCTCATAGATCTTGCCCCCTCCACCCCTTTCTTGGCATGCCTCACTCTTACAAGTAGCAATTCCTGCAGGAGATAGAATAGACAGAAGTACTGCCCCACAGCAGAACTATTTGTGTGTCCATGCAATTCATTTCGATCCCCTGACCTCCCCATGATAATCTCCTTTCCAGACCCATGCCTTTCCATCCTTCAGAGTATCAATTTCCCCAAGAACTCTAATTCCCCTTCTCTAGGGACAGGATACTGTCCACGGAAACACAACACTTTCTCACAGGGAGTGTGGTATCTCTGAGTACCAAAACTCTGTAGTCTACACCAGTTGCATAATTCCCATATTTCTTTACAGAATATATCACCTCCCCTTCGTGGGACTGATCTTCAATAAAACCACACACACACACACACACACACACACACAACACTAAATCAAGATTTCCTCCTCTCTTTCCTCCAATTTCAGTCACTTATTTGCTACTACCTTTCCCAGTGTCCCATAGCCACTCTTAAAGGGCTAACTCTTATTGTGAACAAAAAACCTTAGTTCTTTTTCCAGATGAATGCTTTCTAACCATTCCCTCTTCACCTTATATTTATGAAGCTGACTTTTTTTATCCAAGTTTAAGATTTTTACACTGACCCCTACTGAACTTCATCTTATTAATTCATTCCAACGCTCTACCCTGTCCTTTAGCCTTTTGGATCTTGATTTTTACATCCAGCATGAGAGCTATCTTACCAGAATGTTGTCATCTGAAAATCTGATGAGTATACCATCTATATCTTTTTCCAAATCATTTATAAAAATGGAAAAGAGCACAGGAACAAATGCAGTTCCTTGGAGTTCTCCTGCCACAGTGTCAAGGAATCATTAACAGCTACTCTTAATCTAGTCATCTAATTAATTCCAAAGGCATTTTATCCTAGTCTAATACATATCTCTCTATATTCTCCACACAAATTATATGAGATAACTTTGTCAAAACTTTGCTAAGTTTAGGTTAACTACATTCCTCTCATCTACTAATTTAATAACAATGTGAACTATTAACAAGGAATTCATAAATCTATCAAAAATGACTCCTATCACAAATGAAAATATAATACTTAAAAGTAATCTTCAAAAGCACAGAGCACAGCTATCTGCTCCTTTGCTAAGCCCAATGAACCCGGACTAAAGGTAAGGACTGAAGTACTAACAGTACTTCCCAACTCCCAGCAAAGAAGGGAATAACATGAAAAGAGGACCAAGGCTCTGCACCTCTGCTCAACCCTAGGAAAAGGAGAGGAGAAAGTGAAAAAAAGAAATATAAAAAGATTCTTTTGCTCAACCTGGGAAAACAGAACCAGAGGGAAGAGAAACAAAGATACTTTTCCCTCGTGGTCAGCCATGGAAAGAGAGAGCAAGCAGGAAAAAAGAGATAAACTCAATAAGACACATCCAAAGCCACATTTAACTCTTCTAGTCTAATCAGACCACATACTGTACCTCAGCTCTACCTCTGCTCCCTATAAGAGCAAGGCAACACTTACGGCCACTGAAAGCTTTGTCAGGGAAGAAGTCATTTTGAAACAAAAGTGTATGAAGAGAAAGTCACCTCTTCCAATGTAATTCTCATGATTCATTATAGATCACTATATTGAATTAAAGGGAAACTTCCATATTCTAATGATTTAAATGATCTTTACAGAAGGTATATCACCAATTGCATTCAATGTATGCTAAGGACTACTAGACCTTTCCCTGTGCCCTAACATTGCAACCTTTTAGATTATTGTCTCCCTTTTTAGGATGCAAGATCCGTGAAAACAAAAATTATCTTGCCTTTCTCTATTTGTATCTCTAGCACTCAACAGAATTATTTGCACGTAATAAGTATGCAATAAATGTTTTTAAGTTAATTTCATTCATTCATTTTACAATAGAAAGCTGCCTACCAATACTGTTACCTTGTTAAACTTAATTTGTATTTCTTTTAACAAAAAAAGCAAATTACATTAACAAATAGAAGTTAATGGTTTTATATACAATCTTTTCCTGCCTAAATTCACCTGGGGCTACTGAACTGCCTTATTTTGATCTTCCCAATATTAACTCTCAAGTTTATCTGGCAAAGTACTCATCAAATCCTACTCTAGCCAGCCATCATCAAATCCTATGTAATAAAACTAGCCACTAGCCTCATTTTTGCATGTTCATTACAAGCTATATGAAAATAGACTACAAAATAAAACCACAAAACCATCGGCATTTCTACAAAGCAATGATAAAATTGCTGGGGGCATCATATAGAAAGTGAAATTCCATGCAAAATAACTACAACATAGGTAAGAGAGGATGAATAAAATATTTGGTAGTCAATTTACGTCAGCATAATCAAGACTTATATAGTTAAAATTACAAAACACACTTCAAAGAAAAAAAGTAACTGGAGGCATATTCAGTGTTCATGGCTAGGTCATGCCAATATAATGAAAATCATGATAGCAACTAAATTAATGTACAGATATTTACTATACCAATCATACTGCCAAAGAGATAGCATATAAAGCTAGATAAAATAATGACAAAATTCATCCAAATACTTGAACCTCGGGGAAATAACACAAAGAGAAAGATGGCAGAGTAGCACGTCCATTTAGAGAAACAGTGGTCCAACATTGCTTATTCCTGACCTACTGAGTAGTGTTTCTAGGGCATACCTCTGCTAATCCTGGTCCATCCTAGGAGCATATGAAGGATGGTATATTATTATAGTTATGTTATTATAGCATAATTTTTTTCTTCTGAATATTTGGAAGAACCAAAATAACTCGACTTTGTTCAGCTCTACAATATTCCTTTTTGAAAGCAACACATTCAAGGCTATTTCTTCTATTTCCAGTTACCTTACAGTTACAGGAGGCACTCACATGTCAGAGTAGCAATGGCAGAATTATGAGCCCCTACGCACATCCCATACCTTCTGTTATGCTACAAGGGAGCTACCCCTCCCATTCAGAAGCAGCAGTTACAAAACCCAACACAGGAAGCTTTTTCTGTTCTGTTTATCACACCTAGCCACCTTCTAGATCAGTTGGAGAAGTTTATGTGCAGATACTTATTCTTAAGGTAAAAGATGCAGAGGGATCTCATTCTGTATCTGATCTTCTGAAGGACTCTAGCCCTGTGACATCCTGTCTTCCTGTCTCCATCTCTCCATCTCTGTCTCTTTCTGTCTTTGTCTGTCTGTCTGTCTGTTTGTTTCTCTCTCTCTCTCTCTCTCTCTCTCTCTCTCTCTCTCTCTCTCTCTCTCTCTCTCTCTCTTTCTCTCTCTCTCTCTCTCTCTCTCACACACACACACACACACACACACACACACACACACACACACACCCTACATACCACCTCTTCCATTTCCCCAGTGCATACATAGTTTATTCCAGCACTAGTCCACAGGAGATGGAGTTCATCATTTGTGTCCCAGGAGAAAATTCCCTTACATGATGCCACTTGTATATCTGTGTGAGACTAGAGAAATTTGGAAGTGGGTGGGTCCAAGAGGAGGTAGCTACTGATCAGAGTTAACTTGAAGCTTGTCTGGAGAGACTCATATTTGAAAGTGTAATTTTGAGGTCCAATCTCTACCTAAAAATAGGACTTAGATACTCATAACAATAATAATAATATTTAACACTTATATGGCATTTTAAGTTTATAATTGTATATGCTGTTATTTCATTTTGATAATAATCTTGTAAATTAACTAGCACAAGCATTATTATTCTCATTCTACTGGATATATGCAGAAAGGCTCACCTTGTCAGTGACATAGCTAGGTCTTGAGGACTTCTGACTCCCAAGTGAGGTCCTCTTTCCCCAATACTAGTCTGTCTTTAGGGTTAAAAACAGGATTCCCAAACATTTATTGAAGGGTATGAACATCATTATTCCTGTTTTTTAATATGACTCAACAGCAGAACACCATAGCTACACACAAGATTTGTAGTTGAATTATTTTTAAATCTGGAAATGAAGACTATGTGGGACCCACATTCTTCCCATTAAGGTAAAGCCTTCACTGTTTCACTTCAAAATAAATGAGACTTACAGATAATTTATTTTAACACCACCCAAATTAATCTTTGTTTTGTGGCAAGTAAAAGTATAGATTTTCAAAATGGCCCTTCCAGCTAAAAATAACTAAAACCTTTATTTCTGCTCGAACAGGTGGGACTCTTCAGATAAATACTTTGTTTTGCTTCCATAGTAATTCATTAAATCAAGACATAATGGGAGGAAAAGCCAGTAGAATTTATAGAAACAATTCTAGTGAAGTCTAAATGAACACAATGCTTACCCAAAAATAAAAAGGAGAACAATTCCTATCCATTGACAAGAATACCTCTGACTTATTTGCTAAACTTATAATGACCCATAACCATGGGTACTCATTATAACATAAACATAATAATGTCTTAAATGAAGATGTTGGTCTTGACTTTTGAGATGTTTTTCCTATCTGTGCTCCCTAAGTGGCAATACGTATGAGTTAAAATCAGGATTGGGAGAGTTTGAGGTCTATATTACGTGGCTTCAAAGCTATCAGATTACAATTGTACAATTTGGATGGAGTCTAGATGATTTGTGGGATAAACAATTTGCACACATTACAGGAAAAGTGCTCCTTAATGTATTCTTTTGTCATTGCTGAATTTTATTCCTAATGGACAAACCACAAAAATGTGCAGAGAAAACATAAAATTAGAAAGGCTTAGGTAAGTTAAACCGCAGTAGAAAGGAATTTCCTTTCTGTGATGTCTGTGGCAATATTGGAAATCCTCACTTGGGGCATTTCAACAGAATGGGCAGGGATGTCTATATCTTTCTACTTCAGTCCACAAGCCTGGAACTCCATATATCTATCTACCCCTATTCTTTCAACATCCCAACCACATCTACACACAGGAACCAAACCAACCTCATCCCAAACACTGACTGCACTTGCTCTCATGACATATTCTGCCTTGAATTAAAAGTTCTATCCATCTTTCCAGGCCTGGATAAAATCTTACTCTTCTATACATCCTTTCACACACACACACACACACACACACACACACACACACACACACACACACACACACACACACACCATTACCATCACCATCACCACTACCACCACCCAATCTCGAAGCTTGAGTGAGAAAACATTAAATCAGGAATCGCATAAGCTAGGCTCAAATTCCAGCTCTTCTATTTGCTGCAGGTGTGATTTTGGGCAGGACATCATTTCAGCAATTAAGTTCCTACAATGTGCTAGGAACTATGAAACGCTGGACACACAAAGACAGGAAACAAAACAGTTCCCAACCTTGGGAAAGGTACATTCTACTAGAAAGAAACAATATGAAGGCTAAAACATGAATAAAAAATACATACTTAGTCACTGGGGTGAGGCACTGGGGAAATCAAGAAAAGCTTCTTAGACTCATGGGCTAAATTCTGAAAGGAACTAGAGGATCCAAAAGGCAAAGGTGAAGAGGGAGAGCATTCCAAATGTGGGAGACTAGCAGCCCATGAAAAGCACAGTTGAAGTAGATACTGGGTGGTATATGTGGAACAGTAAGCGGACAAGTTTGGTTGGTATAGTATGTTAGGAAGCAATCTGGAAAGATAATTTGGAGCTGGAATTATAAAAGGCTTTGAATTCCAAATGGAGAGGTCTGTATTTTATCTAAGAGGCCACAGGGAGACACTACATTTTCTTGAACAGTGTGACCTGACCAGAACAATGCTTTGGGAATATCAATTTAGCAGCCCTATGTAAGATGCATTATAGAAAGGAAAGGCTGGATGAAGGAAACCATCAAGAAGCTACCACAATAGTTCAGGAAAGAGCTGATGAGGGCTGCAACTGGGAATGGGGTGTGGGTGGGGGTAAGGTTTGGCCATGTGAATTTAGAGAACATACGGACACAAGAGATGTTGTGAAAGGAAAATCTATGAGACTTGGCAACTGACTGGACTTCTCTGTGAGCCTCAGTTTCCTTAACTATAAAATGAGAAGCTTGGATGAGATGATCTCCAGTTCTGAATCCTATAAGCCTATGAATGTAACCTCACAATACCTTGTACCTTCCTGGGTTGTCAGATTTTAATTTGTATTATAGTTAGGACCCGAACCATCACATAGTAATCTAATTGAGTTAAAATTTCTGGATCAATCCCTTGGTCTTACAGATTTGTCTCTGCAAATCACAGAAGCAGTGAAATGCACACCTCATACTAAAAAGGAAAGGGTAAGAAATCTGCTGAGACACAGCAATGTTTTATATGAAGATGATGATTGAATCCCATTGCCGTAAAACATCATGAGGAAACTCTGTTGCCCATTGTGTTGCTTAAAACTGTAAACATAGTCTTCCCTGAAGACACAATTTGCCTGGAAAGCTTGCCTGGTATGACATTTTGCCATTGGCTATGACTGCAGATGTATTACTATAAATATAACGCTCTTACCCATATATAATTAGATAAGTGTCCACTTTCCAGCTCGTTTGGCAAGGAAAACTACTGGTAACTCTTGCCTTGCAATTGTCACAGTTTAGTGAAAGAATAAGAAAACATGGTGTTTCTCCAAGTCCATCTTTATGTTCCAAACTGAAGTTTCCTTCCTCCATCTTCACACTGGAACATGCTTGCCAAATGGGCACCAAAAGACTGAAAGGATTAGATTTTCAGAAACATACAGACCCACAGAGCCTAAGAGACAGCATAGTCTTCACAGGACTTAGGAGGGTAAAAGCCCAAACTCAACCATTCCATAGATACCCGAACTCTTAGCTCTAGGAGGTTAGTTATTTATCATGGGTAATAGCCCAAATGTATACAATACTCCAAAATCTGGCACACAAACTCAAACATCTTTGTAATCCCTGTTTACAAAGCACACAGAGATATTAAAACAGGCTTAAGAGATGAGTGCTTGTGCATATTAATGAACCTAAATTCTAAATCTAGGTTTTAGAAACAAAAAGGGTAAAAGAAGGCTCCTTTCATACTAATTTGTTTTAAAACAAGATACTTTGCATGTCAAATAGTACAGTGGATGAAGAATATATTGAAGAGAGGTACATACACACACACACACACACACACACACACACACACACACACGGGCTTGGAGTGCTTCAATAAAAGTTATGGCCCATAAGATCTTTTAAAATTCAAAGATGAAATTCCATTAAATGTCTAAGACTTTTAGGGAGCTATATCTCATTAGTCAACTGGGTTCACTCAGTGAGGCGAGAGATTCTGGTTCACAGAATCATAATATGTCAGAGTTGAAAGACCATAAAGAGCCCATCCAATCTCATCTCCCTTCGTTCTCAGGTAAGGAAACTAAGCCCTCAGAGAAGAGACTTTCCCAAATAGTTGATGTGTATTGATCTTTTTCATGGACCCATTTAAATAAAACTGCAACTTTCCCCTTTCTCAAGATTATACCCAAACCTTTCTAGAACACAGTTGGGAATTTGCAGTAAGGTGGTTCCATCTTGCAACACACACAACCAAATATTTTGTTAAGAAAGTGACAAGAATACAGAATGAAGCAGACTATTTTCTCTTGTGTTATGTTTTGTTTTGGTTTTTCTCATGGTTTCTCCCATTAATTTTAATTCTTCTATGCAACATGACTAATGTGAAAGTGGGCTGAATAAGAATGTATGTGAATGTATAAGATATAATGTATAAGAACCCATATAAGATTACATGCTATCTCGGGGAGGTGGGGGAAGGAGGGGGAGAAAATTTAAGACTTATGGAAACAATTATTGAAAACTGAAAACAAATTAATTATTAAAAAAAATAAATATATACTCTATTCCAAACAACAGCAACAACAAAGAATACATCCTTTCCAAGCAGTCTCAACAATTAGACGGACCCCTTCCATGGACTAGAGCCAGCATTCTAAGGAAGATTATTTTGACCAGTCAGTTCAACAAGCAGTCAGAAAGCCTCATCATGCATGAACCACTATGCAAAACACTATATAGGTTACAAAAGAAAAATAAAACAAGGTCTCTACTTTCTAAGTGCTTATAGTTCTGGCTGAAAGGGTAAAATAGCTACCTGGAAATACATTGAAGAGGGACAAAGTAATTGAGACTTCGGAGAACATTTCTGGTTAGAGGAGTTGAATGCAGAGAGAGTCTGAACAGAGTTCTTAGGGGCAATGGCACATGAGCTGGACCTTGAGGGTCAGACAGCATCTCAATAGGCATACATAGTGGAACGGATGAAGACTACATTCCAATCACTGAGACAGGAAAAGAAAGAATGAGTTTGGGGAATAGTATACAAGCCAGTTTTCCAGAGCACAGAGGACTTAAAGCAGGGTCGTACAAAGTAAGGCTGGAAAGACAGGTTGGAATAAAGTCGTAAAAGACCTTGAATGCTAAGCACAATAACTGGAATGTCAATTAGATAATGGGGAGCCACTGACAATTTCTGATGATTCCAAGAACTGATCCCAATTCTGAAGCAACTTTCTGCCAAATTAGCTTCATTTAACCTAAGATACCTAAGGAAATTCCTCTTTTGGGGGCATAAACAGAGACAAGGAGGTAGGCTGCCCATTTCTACTAGAAACATATCCACTTTAAAGCATATTCCATTCATCAACACACACTGATGTCTGGGAAGATTTTCTCATGCTAGAACAAAATAGTTGGGATCATCTAAAGCTATGGATTAAAGAACTTGGAATAGATTTTAAATTCTGGGCAAGGAGAACTTATTTCTACCACCATTCATCTGTCAATATAAAAGATACAACCTCCATGCCTTTCTGTCCTGCTACCTATACTCTCCTATCCACTCCTTAAGGCAAATAGTTTCCTTGCAGCTAAAAGCAACAAAATTTTGTTCTGGCTAATCCAAATTCTCTTATTTCTTCTCTCCTTTTAAAACAACTGATCACTCCAAGTAAAGAAAAATGAGTGATGGGGAGAAAACCAAATGAGAAAGCAAAGAAAAGTAGGTGGAAACTTCCTTCTGGTTTATGCTCCTGGCTCTGCTCACCTACACTCTCTCTATTGTTGTCAAGAACTCCGAGTAAGGAGACAGGAACAGCCAGGCATGAGAAACTGCTGTCCCATTCAGTTGAATTGTACTGAACAAATAAATAAATGTTGGTCAAGCATAGGGACATTAGCTGAGAAGGAATCTAGATATCAGCTGGTCCAATTGGGATATCCACATAGTAAGAAGTAGATTCACGATTCAAACCCACCCCCTCTGCACCTTAGGTCAGTGCACTTGACACTATATCTTGCTGCTTTCTTTTTCAGGCTCTTACTACATGTATTATAGTATGTGTTCCTTCAAATTGGTCCATCCCCAGTTTTCCAGACATGTTCAAATTGTCCAGCTGTACCTATAGAAACCTTCCCTGTCCTCCAAGATCCATTTCAAATTTCACCTTTGCCATGAAGCCTTCCTGTATCACCTATCCGAGAGTGATCTTTCTCTCCATTGGACTCCTATTATGTTTTGTGTAACTCATGTGGCACTTATTTACACAAACACAGCGTATTTTGTAGTAGTACTACTGCCCACCTTCTCTTTTCCAAGACAATAAGCTGCTTAAGGACCAATAGTGAGTCTTACACATACATATATGAATCTCCCAGAGGGCCTAGTACAGTACTCTGTACATAGACATAGACATTCAGTAAATGCTTCTATCTTCCTACCTCTCACATGTGAGCCCCTTTCCTCTACTCAGCTACCATTTTAGTTCAAGATCTCATTATCTCTCACCTACATTATTGCAACAGCTGCCTAATTTATCACCCTACTTTGAGACTCTCCCTACATTTACATTGCAGCTCAAATATTTTTTCTTAAGTTCATATAAAATTACGGGACTCCCCTATCCTAGACAACTAGGTAGTACAGTGGGGAGAGCTCTGGACCCGCAGTGAAAAAGAGCTGAGTTCAAATCTGACCTCAGACACTTATTAACTGTATGACTCTGGACAAGTTGCTTAACCTCTGTTTGCCTCAGTTTCTTCAACTGTGAAATGAGGATAATAATAGTACCTACTTCACAGAGTGGTTATAAGGATCAAATAGGATATTGGTAAAGCAATGAGCAGAGTGCCTGAAACTTAGTAGGCACGATATAATACTCATTCCTTCTCTCTATCCAATCACTTCCTATTATAAATAGGATTTTTAAAAATAAACTTTTTATCTTCTAAATCCCTATATTACCTGACCTCCAACTAACTTGCCAACCTCATTGGATATTACTCTCCCTGCTATGCTCTGCAACCTAGTCAACTGGCATTCTCTCTGTTTCTCACACCTGACATGATACTCCATCTCCCTTTTTTGCCTTTGCCTTTGCACTGGCCAACCTGAATGCCTAGTTTGCACCTCTTCCTTACCTCTGCCTCACTGAGTCCCTCTCTTTCTTTAAGACACAAGTTAAACATCATTTTCTTCATGAAGTTTTTCCCGATCTTCCTAGTTGCTAGTGCATTACCTCTCAAAATACTTTGTATTTAACTACTTTGAATATATTTATTTTTATTCACTTCGTGGTAATGCTGTATATATTTATATGTGTACTTGTCTGTCTCATCAGAAGTGAGCTCTTTACATGTAGAGACTGTTTCAATCTTTACATTCCTAGAGCCTAGAACAGTGACTAAAAACATAGTAGATACTAAATAAATACTTGCTGGTTGATAAAAACACATTACTCACTTCTGAGGGAGGGAGTATGGTATAAAAGAAAGAAAACTGGATCAGCTCACGGAAAAAACTTCAGAAAAAAATACCAGATATGGTCTGATAGTCAAGCTACATAGGGAAGTAACAAATATATAAGGCCTACAACCATTCCTCAAGAGATAAGTGATCAAAGGATATGAAAGGGAGTTTTCAAAAGGATTACAAGCTATGAACAGCCATATGAATATTACAAATCACTAAATAAAAGAAATGCAAATTATAGCAACCCAAGGTTTCACCTCCCATCCAGCAAATTCACAAAGATGACAAAAAATGAGAATAATTAACATTGGAAGGGTATAGAAAGGCAGATATACTGACGCACTGTTGGTAGAGCTGTGAACTGATTTAACCAATCTGGAACCCAATTAGAATTATGCTAAGAAAGCAATTAATATGTCTATTTCTTTTGATCCAGAGATTCTACTTCTAGGTATATCCCTGAGGAGGCTACTCATAAAAAGAATGCGCCTATATGCAGCGAGATATCTATAGCAAGGCTTTTGGTAGCAGGAAAGATCTGGAAACAAAGTAGACGTCTATCAATTGGAGAATAGCTTGGCACATGAATGTGCTCTGAGAAACAATCTGATGTATACATAAAATCATAGGAAGACGTCTATGAATTAATACAAGGTGAATTAAGCAGAAACAAGAAAACACATACATAATTATTAAAAATGCGAATGGAAAGAACAAAGCAATTAAAACTGGATGCTATGCAATTATAATGATGAGAACTATGATAGATGCAATGACCAGTCACGGTTCCAGAGAATTTGTGATGATTCTTGCTGTGCATCTCCTGACAGAGAGGTGATGAGATGCAGAGTATGGATTGGGACCAATATAATTTTTGGACAAGGTCAAAATGACAATTTGCTTTGCTTGACTATACGTGTTTATAACTGGGGTCTTGATTTGCGTTTTTCTTTCTCAGTGGGGAAAGGGAAGAGGAAAGGGAGAGAAGGTAGACTTTTGCTGATCAGAAAAAATTTAGAAGGATTTTATTAGAGAGAAGAATAAACCAAGAGACAGAAGGTGTGCTTCCCTCTCTTCTTTTCTTTTTTTTGGGGGGGGGAGTGGGATAAGTGGGATAATCTCTGGGTTCAAAACACTGCATACTACAATATTGGGCTTCACTGATGTATTGATTAGGTTTGCTTAACTGCTTTTTTTCCCTTTTAAAAATTCTTTTCTATAAAAGATGACTTGGGGATGGAATGGAAAAAGAGGTAGAGATATATTGGGAAATATCACCAATGTAAAGACAAAAGATTCCAATAAAATTTTTTTATAAGAAAACTGGAATTTGGGTCAGAGGCAGCTTGACATGATGGAAACAGCAGGAACCCACATGTGAGAGAAACTGGGTTCACATCCTGTCTCTAATGTTTGATACTCCTGTAACTTTGGGCAAATCATTTGCCCCCTCTGGGCATCATATTTACTCATCTTTAAAATGAAGTAGTGTATACAAACATTGTGTACATAGATGGCTTCTGAGCTCTCTTCCAATTATATCTATGGTTCTAAGAATCCTGGCTTTGACTTTTATGATCTCCATGACCTTCTCTGAAACTTAATTTCCTCATCTGTAAAATGTAGGCATTAATACTTGAACTATTTCCATCACCTGATTATAGTAAGCATTCTGTGAACCTGAAGGTACTACAGGAATGAGTTATTACTCATTTAGAAACCTCTTATGAATCTCTAACTGACAAAACAATCCAGCTGGTTTGTTTATGTGAACTGGATATCTCTCTATTCCCTTCTATATTTCTTATCCACTCCCCCCACCCTACTGGCTGCCTCAGTACTCTCAAATCACAATCCATCCATCTCCCTTTGTCCTGATTACAGGACCACCGGCAGCTGTGGTCTACATTATTCAGTTTGTGGCTCATGAAAGAGAAACACTTCACTGGCTTGTCATGCATGGGGGCTCGAGAGAGGGTGAAGCAGAGTATAATAAGGAACAAAGAAAGAAGCCACGGGCCACGCACATGGGCCATGTGGACAGCAGCCCTAAGAATCTCAACACGAGAAAAGGGAAAGGGTGTGTTAGTGGGGGAGGAGGAGTATCATTTCCATAAAGAATACATGAGTTAAAGCCAGAGAGGATAGTCCTAGTTGTTCCACGGGGGCTAGCGAGGGAGCCTCCACCTGGCAGAATGCACAGCTGAGCTAATAGTTCATTTTAAAGGCCAGATCCCAGATGCCCAAATTCCAAGGCCCACATGCCCTCCGGAGCCTCCACAGCATTGCACACAAAGCCAACACTGGAATCCCTCGACAACATTATTTTTTCTGAGAGCCACACACAGCTCTTAGCCAGAGGGAAAAGGCGACATTGCCATGCTTGACTGTTCCTTACTCCGCTATTTAACTCTTCTGAGAACACATGCCCCTACATCTATATCACTCACTGACTCTGCACCTGATGCCACAGCGCTGACATTTTGACAGCAAATGCCAAGAGTGGATGGGAAGGCCAGGGCCATTTTCTCCCAGCAGTAATGTTTGAGGAGACAAGCTCTTACCTCTTTCCTAGGCATACCCAAAGCAGCAGTGCTGGCCAAAGTTTTCACCTCATTCATCATATTCCTAAAAGCCTTGGTTCCCAGAGGTGAAGCCTGATGCCCAGTGAGGGAAAGGTGTGCTCAGTCCCAGGATATGCAGGTAGATGGCAAAGCTTCTGAGACTATTCCATTCCTTAGGCTCTGTTCCTGTACTCATGCCGAGGGCCCAAGATGAAAGCTAAATGACTGCATTCCCCAGGGTTCAGGCAGCATGTATATACTACCTATTCTTGTTTCCAAAAGGAAGCAGGAGTTAAAGAAAATGATTCCAATAAATAGGAAGGGCCCATGTTGGTCCCACAGTAGTTCAGAGAGGGACTTCTTAGATTCAGAAAATGAAATGTAAATTCTAACTTGAAAGCAAGAAGACCCCTCTGGAGGGAACAAGAAAGTTCACTACAAAGGGATTCTCAGCCACCTTCAATCCATTTCACGGGATCATAGGTTTAGAGTTAGAACTAGACCAACTCCCTCATTTTACAGATGAGGCTAAGTGACTTAACAAGGTCAGACAGGCAGTAAGTAACAGGAGTCCTCTGAATTCTGAACCAGCCTTTTTTTCACTCCACCATTCTGATAACTGATATTCAACAAGTATTTATTAAGTACCTATTATGCGTTAGTTTTGGAGGTACAGATAAAAATAAAAGAGCCTTTGCTTTAAATAAGTTTATGTTCTACTGGGGGAAGTATTATATTATACATTACTATTATATTATTAAACATTATATATTATACATTATATATTATGTATATGAGTAAATATACTAAATAAATACAAAATAGTTTTGAGGAGATTGCTAACTGAGGGAATTGGGAAAGACTTTTTTGTAGAAGACAGCCCTTCAAAGCTATCTTGAAATGAATTAAGGATCCCAAGAGTCAAAAGTGCAGAGGTGGGACTATTCAGGCACGGTACATAAAGCCTGTGCAAAGACATAGTGACTGTGTCTACAGTCCTTCTTGAAGAAGGAGATGAGCAATGACAACCCTCCCTTCTTGGACCTCGAGGGAAACAGTGCAGCCTAGGGAGAAGGTGAGATGCCTCTTCAACCAGCCAACGAATTGCTTCATGTTCTGATAGTTTAAGCATCAACAACCTGAGAGAATATAATATTTATTTATAAGTTACTGTACCATGTTTATGTCTTTGTCAATGCATGCTTGTGAGTCTTTAGTGTTTTAAGCACTTCCCCTGTAGGGAGGAAATAACTGGCTGTGCTGTACGTGGAAAGGAGAAAAAAAAGGAAATGGAATGTCAGGTTCAAGGAGGACCAAGTGGGACAATTTGGCTGGGACATTTTCCTCTCCTTGAAAGAACTAACCAGTACAACTTTGTCCCTAATTAAACGGAATTCAAATTACTTTGTTGAGGATCCTGGAATGTCTCTCAAGAATAATGGACTGACAGTGGGAGGGAGAAGCCATAAAGCCTCAAACCAAGATGACTTTTTCTGTTGAGGAATAAAGGAGGCACTTTCTTATTTGGGCTTTAAGCAGGACCAAGTTAAAACCAATATTTTAATTCAGTTCAGCTGACACTTTGAAGCTATGGATATAAATGAAATATGAAAAAAAGCCTGCTCTCAAGAAGTTTACAGTTGAATGGGGGAAAGGATAAGTATACAAATAACTGTCATTCAAAGGCTAGTGTAGAAGAAGCAAAGACTCAAATAAAATATAACAAGAAAATGAAGGAAGGATCACTGACACCTGAAAGTGGGGTGGAGAGAGGGAAGGCTAGAAGATGTTATGAAGAAAGGAGAAGCCCCTGAGTTAGACTTCGAAGAGAAAGAGAGAGTACAAAAGATGGGGATAGGCATGAGTCACCTGTTCCAGGCAAGAGAGACAACATAAACTAAAGACATGGAAAATGGGAAAGAACCAGATAAGAAAAGAGCAAGAGGGAAAGAGAGAGGGAGACAGAGACAGGCAGACAGACAGAGAAAGAGATGGAGGGAGGGAGAGAGTGAGGGAAAGAGAGACAGAAGCAGACAGAGATAGAGAGAAGGAGACAGATGGACAGAGAAACAAGAAAAGAGAGAGGAGTGGAGAGAGAGAAAGAGAGAGGAGAGAGAGTGGAGAGGATGAAGGGAGGGAGAGAAAGATAGAGACAGACACAGAAACAGAGACACAGAGAGAGAGGGAGGTAGGGAAGGAGAGAGAGATTAAGAATCCCAAGTAGGATAAGAGGTCCAGAAAGTTAGTCTGAACTGAGTCATGGAGGATTTCCAATGTTGACCCAAGGAGTTTAGAACAGAAATATGCTTGGTGTGTTTAGACATAATGAAGGGCAGTTAATGAGGTAATTCCTAATCTGGATCTTTACCAATCAAAATGTTTCCAGCACCATTCATGGGACAAAGAAAACTTCAGACCAAACAACATTTTCTTTTGTTCGTTACTTTTAGACCTGTGACTTCTTTAGGGAGGGGAGCTCCTTTTCACTAAGTGGCAATGCATCTAAAACTCCATCTTAGAAAGTTGCCTGGAACACTAAAGTAAATTGACAACTACGGTGACAAAACTTATTTGTTTCAGGGGCCAGAGCTGAACTCAGATGAATGAACAAATTATTGATGGAGAGGTGAATGAAAAGGCCTTTATTAAGCACCATGTGCCAGACACTGGGCTAAGTGCTAGTGATCTGAACATAAAATTGAGGCAGTGCCTACCCTCAAGAAGCTGACACGCTAATGGGGGAGGCAATGGTTATAGGGATTGGAGCCAGGGGAGAGTCACCACATTGTGAATGAAGCCAGAGGGTCAATCCTAAAGCCATGATGCACCCCCTCTATCTACCACCCCATGCTGCCTTTTAGCCCTGTGTGTTGGTGGTGCTGTTGAGCAGAATTTGGGGTTGGGGTGGGGGGGAAGGATCCTGATGGATCAAAGGAGGACTTCACAGCCAGTCAATGTCTCTATGTTGAATATAATACTAACATTGAGTGTAGGCAGACTGGAAGGTTCCAGATCACTACCAACTTCCTTCTCCCAGCTCACCCACACCAATATAAGGTGGTTCCAGAGATGGCTAGTATATAGAAAATGAGATATAGACGGAATCAATTCCTCCCCCTCTACACACACGGCCAAGCTCTTCAGTGGGTAAGTTTGAGAAGGTTACCCTTTTAAGAGTGGGCAGTTAGACAGCACAGTGGCTAGAGCTCTGATCCTACTGTGAGGATGATCCAAGTCCAAATCTGGTCTCAGACACTTACTAGCTATATGACCCTGGATGAGTAACTTAACCTCTGTTTGCCTCAGCTTCCTCAACTATAAAATGAGGATAATAACAGCACCAACCTCTCCGAGTTACTGTGAGGAACAAATGAGGTATTTGTAAAGTGTTCAGCAAAGTGCAGACACATAGTAGGTGTTATATAAATGTTTATTTCCTTCCCTTTCCCTTCAAATCAAGTGTGATCTTGAAGGCTGATATCTGACAGAATGTTGAAGCTGATGGTGAAAACTTCAGATTATATCTCAGATGAATTAGAAAATAATAGCCTACACCACTGAAGTGAATCAGATATAAAAATATAGTTTATTTCACAGTTTCTGTTACACGAATAGCTGTGGCCTATTTTATATCACGACTTTGAAATATCTATTAATGGCCTAAATAAGTTTCCCAAGTGAATATCCACTATATGTTCCAGATGGAAAAACATAATCAGCAGCAGGCCAGTAAGACCCTTGCATTAATATACAGCTCAGTGCTAAACCAATTTACCTGGGAATTTCCAAGACATAGTCTAGCCACAGCTCTGCAACATGGTGAAAAGATCTTATAACAAGTGGGCATAGAGCACACAGTCCCAAGTAGGCACCCAGTATTCTAATTATTTATGTTCCCTGCCTTCCTATCAACTAGCATGAAGGCAAAGGGGGGGGGGGGGGTAGAAAAACACCTAACAGCCTCAGAATTCAATTTAATTCAATATGTATTTAATAAGCTTCTACTATATGCAAACTCTTGGAAATACCTTAAGACAAATCCAGAAACAGAATAATTCCTGCCTTCAAGGAGCTTCTATTCTTGTGGTGAAAGATCTATGATTGAGGTTCTCTCACTTACTGGTTGGGCAAAAGTAGGTGGCCAGAGGAATACAGCACTGGACTTAGAATCAGAAAAATCTGAGTTTGAATCCTGCTTCAGCCCCTCACTGGCTGTGTGACCATCAACAAGCTGTTTAATGCTCTGACATTCCGTTTTCTCATTCATCTATAAAAATTACAAGGATTGAATCTGGTCTTTAAGGTCCCTTCCAATTCTAAATTGATGAGTCCATGACCCTATAATCATCTTCATCTTAATTCTTTGAGTCTCTGTTTCTTCATTCATAAAATGGAGGACAATAATTTTTGACCTACCTATTCAACAAGGCAGCACTGGGAAGTATATCAGGAAAAGCATGAAAAAAGCTTTCTCACTGTAAGAGCTACTATCAGTATTCATTCCTCTGGATAATGGAAGCACCCAGGGCCTTTACCACTCCAACACAGTGACTTTCAATGATCTCTCTGCTGCATTAATACTTGGATAAAAAGCACAATTAAGAAATATCAAGCGGGGTAAATAACATTGAAAATAGGACCTTCGACAAGAATTACAAAATGAATTAGTTATACTGACATCCACCTATATATCATAATCCAACTACTTCATTTAATAACTGGGAAAACTGAGACAATTGTTGGCTTACCTAAGGTCATACATGGTTTGTAATTTTGATGTCACTCTCAACTCTTCTCTATCTCCTCAGCCCTACACCCAATTATTCGCCAACTCTTTTTGATTCTACCTCCCCAACATTTCTCTCACCTTGCCCCCTTCTCTACTCTCACACCACCTGCATACCTTAGGTCAGGTCCTCATCACTCACCTGTCTCTTGAACTACTTCAACAGCCTCCTAATTGAACTCCTGACTTTCCCATCTCTCCATTTTTTCAATCTTCCACATAGCTACCTAAACAAACTTCCTAAAGTACAAGTCTGTCCAAGTCACTCAAGAGGGGGAAAAGTCAATTACAAGACTAGAAGTTTCTTTGGTTTCCAAGTGCCAGAGCTGGAGATCTCAAAGACACATAGAGCCTGGGAAATTAGGGAGGCAGCTCTTGGGGTGGCCAGCAAATGTGAAAGAAACAGAAAGTACAACAGGGAGGAACTCACCTGGGACATGAGAAGGCCTTGGGACATCTCCCCTTCCTTGAAGTTTCCCTGAAGCCACAAGGTGAAAATGATCTCTCCTTCCTAATGTTTCTCTGATCAGTTTGTCTGGATGTCTCCTCTCTCTTAACATCTTTCTACCTTGTAAAACAGTTATTTGTCTACAAGTCCTCTCTCTTTTCCCTCCCATTAACCTATAGGTTCCTTGAGAGCAGGGACCAGACTATAACCATCTTTGGATGCTCAGGGCCTAGCACAAGGTAGATAGCATATCACAGTTAATATAACTTAACTTGATTTGAGTTGGAAAGATCTGGAAATGAACTCCACTTCTGAGACTTAATTATTGTGTGTCCAGTTAAATTACTTAACTTCTTTAAATCTCAATTTACTCATCCATTAAATGGGGTTAATTATACCTGTACCTATTAGGAGAATCAAATAAGTTAAAGAGTTTTGCAAACTTTAAAGTGCAATACAAATGTCACATATTGTTATTACTAGGTACCTAATAAATACTTATTGAATGGAACTCACTCAACACAGGTTTTCCAACCACTGGTCTGCCTACTCTCCATTGCACTGTATTCAGTAATAACAACATACAAAGTAACTATGTCCAGAAGAAAGGAAAAGGCTATTTGAATACAAGCATCTATATTTTAGATGAGAGCGTGGCAAGAACATAATGGAAAAGTAACTCCTGACAAAATCAAAAGGCCAGCCGTGCCATTTACTAGCTGTGTGACTATATCAGTAAGTACCCCAATATACATAGGGGGGCCTGCTATCTTAGATCTGCATTCATAAAAGGAAAGGTAACTTTTGAGGGGTTAACAATCACTTTGATCACGCACATATATCATTCACCTACTTCAGGGAGTCAGCACCCTGAACTTCAAAGAAAATATGAAGAAATTAAAGATCAATAGACATGGCTTCCTCTGCCTGACCATAATCAACACATATATCACAAATCAAAAGACGGGTCCAACTGTCTGACCATACTTAACCAGAGAAGGAAGCACCAATATCTGGTTTTTCAAAGCTGAGAGCTCCTTAGTGGCTTCCTAGAGTCTTTGTCTGGCCAAACAAACACTTCCAGTCAGTAAGCCCCAAAATAAAAACACACCTCGGAGTCTTTATACACTTTTTAGAGCCAGAAGGCATCACATCCCCTTGAAAACCAGTGCCTCTTAGCATAAAGTGTAGACCTTCCTACAAATCTTCCCAGGCCTGGCAAAGATCCTCCTTAATCACATTATTCATAGGAACTTGGAGTAAAACAAAAACAGCAAAAGATTCTACTTTACTTGGCCTTACAGTGACCTAGCACTAGTCACAACCTCTGTGGCACTCAGTTTCCTCCTTGAGAAAATGAAGAGGTTGGACCTCTTCCATCTCTTACGTTCTATGGCCTTGGAAAGGGATAAAGGCATAAAAATCCTTGGCTCACTCAGCTGCAAGTGTCTCTCCCCTCACCCAAGATGAAGTTGGTTTTATCCCCATCCCTAGAATTTCATCACCTCAAGATCAGAGTCTGCTCCTTTGGTTTTGCATCCACAGTGCCTAGAACAATGTCTCGTACATAGTACGCTCTTAATAAATGCATACTAATTGAAAAAAAATGCCAGAAGATCTCATTTTTAAGAGATGAGATTGATCTTTATAGTTTTTCTGCTCACATCACGTTTTATTCCAGCTTATAACTGGTTGAAACCAGTCTCCAAAAGAGCATTTTTCAAAGGCCCATCCAGCAGTCATGCTGTCTCATCCCAGAGGCACAAAACAAGTGACATGCCCAGAAATTACACTAAGCAGCTATCCATCACACCTCTCCACGGCATTCCAACTCCGAGTGAATGATTACTAAGCTCTGCATGCAGTCCACTGAGTGGCTTAATAGCCACTACCTGTTATTACAATCCAGAAGCAATGTACGGTATTATTACTTACACCTGCAGAACACGCTTTGAAATAACATAGCAAGGAGCGTGTTCTTCAGAAAGGCACTTGACTGCATCAGTATGGCACTTAACTCTCTCTACTTCCCATTTCTTCTTGTACCCCAACCAGGGGTCATCTGAAAGTGGTCCTCAATGCTACAAGAGTGCCAGTACAGCATCACTTTAGAGGACATTGGACCAGGTGTCAGGTTCAAAGGGTTTATTTTTTTAAATATCTCTTTTAAAAAATTTTGTTTCATTTGAGTGACAAACTGTTTTCCCCCCTTTCTTCCCAACCCCAAGCTGGAGAAGGCCAACATTTAGCACAGATATATATGTGAAACTACACAATAACTACTTCTATATATCAGGTCTTTCTCTGGAGGTAAATAGCATGTTCTTTCATAGGTTTTTTGTTGTTGATTTGAATAATCCTATAACTCAAAATAGCTTAGTCATTTACATTTACTCTCTAAACAATATTGCTATTACTGTATACAACATTCTCTTGTTTCTGTATCTTTCACTCTTCATTATTTCATGCATCTTTTAATGTTTTCCTATAAAATCTACCTGCTCATGATATTTTATGGCACAGTATTATTCCATCAGGTTCATAGAGTGTAGAGCCCATAGCAAGTTCAATCAATCAATAAACATTCGTTATGCTCTTAGTATGGGCCAGAAACTATGCTACGAACTGGGGAACCAAAGAAAAGAGAAAAAAAAGGCCTTGCCCTCAAGGAGGGTATTCTAATAGGGAAGACAGCACATACATAAATAGGCACATACAAAATACTTTCAGAGTAAAGCAAAGGCACTGACAACTAGGGAAACCATAAAAGTCCAAAGAGAAAAGTGGCCAAACGTTTATACAGCTGGAAGGGATTTGCCCAAGGTCACATAAGTACGAGCAGAAGTAGGACCTGAACGAAAATCCTCTGACTCCATTCTACCACTCACAACCTGAGGACATATAAGGGAGATAACTTACTCAAAGTCATACAGTAAGAAAAAGATTTTGTTGTTCAGTCTTCAGTCATGTCCGACTCTTACTGACCCCATTTGGGGTTTTCTTGGTAAAGATACTGGAGTGGTTTGCTACTTTCTTCCCTGGCTTATTTTACAGATGAGGGAACTGAGGCAGATAGGGTTAAGTGATTAGCCCAGGGTTACACAGCTAGTAAATATCTGAGGCCAGATTTGAACTCAGATCTTCCTGACTATATCCACTGTGCCAAGATTTCAACCCCAAGTCTTCAGCCTCCAAACCCAATATTCTTTCCAGTTTACTGTTCTCTATCTTGATCATCAATGACTTGCTCTACGATTTTTTGACACATGTTCCAAACTGAACTCATCATCTTTTTCCACAACCCCTCCCCTCTTCCTAACTGCCCTATAACAATGGATTGTAAAATCATCTTCCCCCCAATCTCTACTCCCACATCCTGCCAGCACCCCAAACTTGCAAATAAGTGTCATCCTCAATACCTCACTCTCTCTCCCCTCCCATATCCAATCAGTGATCAAGTCTGGTTACTTCTACCCTTGCAACATCTCTTGGATATGCTCCCTTCACTCCTTTGACATTACCACCACTTTGCTTCAGGCCCTTCTCACTTCACAGCTAGACTATTAGAACAGTCAATCTCCATTCCTATCCATCCTGTGCGCAGCTGTCAAACTGATCTTCCCAAGTCTGACCATGTCACAAACACATATGCAAACACGTACACACACACACCACAAATCACACATCACACACCACACACCCTTTCAATAAACTCCAGGGACTCCCTATCATTCCCAAGATCAAACAGAAAATCTCTATTTGTCTTTTAAAACCCATAATAACTTATATCCCTCCTTCCTTTCTAGTATATTTATATCTTACATCTCCACCACCACCACCATGTACTGTGCACTTGAGTGTTACTGACCTTACTGTTCTTTATACAGTCTTCTCCAAACTCTAGGCATTCTTACTACCTGAACCCATGCCTGGAATGCTCTCCCTGCTATCAGTCTCCTCACTTCCTTCAGGTCCTGACTAAAGTCCCATCTTGTGTAAGAAGCCTTTCCAAGTCTTCTGAATCTTAGTATTTTCCCTTTGAAAATATCCCCAACGTATTCAGTATATAGCTTGTTTATACGTAGTTGTGGGGTTTTTTGCATGTTGTCTTCCATATCAGAATCTTAGCTCCTTGAGAACACAGATTGTTTTATGTCTTCCTTTCCATCCTCAGAGTTTATCACTGTGCCTAATGCATAGCAGGCATTTAATAAATTCTAGTTAACTAAATGAAGTTGTTCATACTCACTGAGCCTCAGTTTCCTTATCTGTCAGGAAGAAGAGAATATTACTTGTTCTACATATTTCAAATAGTTTATACGAGGAGCCAATGAAATCATAATAATGGTTTGTTCCTTGGTAGCATCTTGTGCTTTTCATATCTTATTTCATTTCATCCTAACAACCATTCTGTGAGTTAAATACAATAACAGCTCAGTAAGTCAACAGACACCTACCATGTGCCAAACACTGTGCAAAACTATGGAGAGATAAAGAGAAATAATTCAGTCCCTGTCCTCAAAGAACTTATATTTTATTAAGGGAAATAACATGTGCACGTAAAAGTATAAACAAAACAAATGCAATTAAACACAAGGTCGTTTTGAGGGGAAAACCAGCAGTTGAGGGGGATCAGGAAAAGCTGCACAGGGGAGGTGGTACATGATGCTAGCTTTGAAGCCAGCTAGGTATTCCAAGAGATAGAGGTGAACTTTCCCTAATTTACAAGGTAAGAAAATTGAGAGACAGAGAAATGAAGTGGGCTGCCCTATAGGGGTCATATTTATCAAAATTAAGTGTCAGAGCAGGACTAGCTTTCAGAATTGAAACCTGGATATTTACTAGCTGTGTGACGCTGGGCAAGTCATTTCTTTTTGTTTGCCTCAGTTTCTTCAGCTGTAAAATGAGCTGCAGAAGGAAATGGCAAACTGTTCCAGTATCTCTGCCAAGAAAACCCCAAATAAGGGCATGAAGAGTCAGACATGACTGAAAAACAAGTGAAAGTTCTGCGCTGTTTTCATACAACACCTGTAAGGACTGAGACTTTCGATCCCTACGGGGGGAGTGGGAGGGGGGAGTGTATGTTCTCCTTCTTATTATTGCCACTACAGCACAACTGCTTCCAATAATGAATATTTTCATAGCATTTTCTTAACACTTTCATCACAGCTACTTCATAAAGAAACTAGTTCAGCTGGTACCCCCATTTTACCAATAGAGAGCATCAGGCTGAGAGGTAAAGTGATTTTTCCATGGTTACCCAGCTACTAAATGCCAGATCTGAGGCAAGCCCAGGTCAGAGCTCCCACCACTATGGCAGCTGTCTCTTGGACCTTTGTAACCAGAGTGACAATACAATGATAATATAATGATACAATAAGAAAAATGATACAATAAGTTTGAGCTTTCTCTGCTCTATACTCTCATGTTTTTGGTCAAGGCATATCCCTTCATTCTGCAAAATAAGGGGAGATAATAAGATGAGCATTAAGGTCCCTTTCAGTTCTGAAGAACAATGGATGTGGAGTCAGAGAACCTAGATTCAAATCCCAGTTGTGTACTACCTCTGTGACTCTAGGGGATTCTTCCGGACTTTCTCTTCTCTTCCCAAGAGCTATTTTCCTTTCCTAGCAAAATATTACAAGCCCTGCTGCCAATGTGGCTATATTCTTCTCAGACTTTCCCTATGATACTTCAGTGCAGTATGTGATTGAACCTTTGAATACAGAACACTTTGGAGGGATTAGAAAACCTACAAGTTTCATTCTACAATAACCTGCTCCCTGATTTTGTTCACTGTAACCTCTACTATAGAAACCTATAGACAAAGCAGTCAGATATCAGTCCTGAAGACAGTTTATTTGAATGGACCTTAAACTATCATGGATCTCAAACTATAAAGGACCTTAGAAGATCAATTGGGCTAGGACTTATTAGCCTAGCATCTACAAACTGACAGATTTCAGAGAGTCTGCTAACTTGAATGAGGGAATGAGGGAGAAATGGATCTTTTCTTTACTAACCTTTAAATGAAATTTAGAATTTCCTTCAGTTATTTAAAGATACTAATTATTCAAAGAAGTATAAACATATTAGCACAACTAGGCCTTTGCACACTCCCATCCTCCCTTCTTCATGAGCCAATACAACAATGAAACACATAAAAATCTCCACTTAAGGAGACACTTCCAGGATCTGCATGCAGCTACAGCCATGTGCTTCCACACACTGAATGCTTACTTGGACCAATATTTTTGTTTCTGCTAAAGTTAATGCTACAAAAAAACGCAATATGGCCCTATCCAGGCTAATGCAAGTCAGCAATAGTCACCCCTCTTTCCTTTTCTTTAAATGCCTCCAATTAAATGTCACTTCTATACCTTGAAGAAATGATGGCACAGTTATTTGTTTATATATGTATATATTCATAATATGTTTTTGTAACATAATATATATTATGTAATAACAGTATATAACATACGCAATATATCATATGTAATATGCATAATTTTGTATATGTTTATATATATGAATGTAGGTATGTATACACATATATGTCACCTTTTCCATACACCTCAACTAGGATCCTCTAGTGATAGTCCTAATAGGGTTCTTAGAACAGTACTCTGAGAACTCGTGGTTTAGTTGTTGTTCAGTAGTTTTCAGTCATATTCAACTCTTTATAATTCCACTTGGGGTTTTCTTGGAAGAGATACCTGAGTGGATTTCCTTTTCCTTCTCTAGCAACCGGTGGTTGGAATTTTATACAATTTTATCATTTCCAGACATGAGCTCAATAGTCCCAGTTTCTAAATAGAACCAGAGAATCCTAGAACTACAGAAGGATCTAGATGAGTCTCCCATTCAACACCACGGAACACTGTGATAGTTGTGATGACCTCAGTCTGAATGTTTTCAGGGATGAGGAACTCACAATGATCAGTGTGATGTATCTAGTCCTGCAACTTATTAGTTATCCTGGGCAAAACACTTTCCTCTCTGGAACTGTGTGATCCTCTAACCAAAAGGTTTGGTCAGCTATGATCCTACCCATGGATAGCTTTTCAAAGTCTAAATTAGTCTTCTTTCCATTCACCCATTTGCCCAAATATCTCCATGGAAAACAGTGGCAGACAAGTCTAATTAACCCTAGAGGGAGAAAAGTCTGTAATTAATCCAGAAGGGAAATGGGAAACCAGTTTTTGTACCTGTTTATGCTCACTTTATAAACAGGCAAAAGCTAATTACTTTGTAGTGCCAGTAAAGTTCACAGAGGGAATTTGAAGCTCTTATCTAACGCCACCTGGAGAGGGGGGGATTTGACTGCTTTGAATTATACCCAAGATCAAAGAGCATCTGTGCATATCATTATCATATGTTTTTCTCCTCCTTTCTTCTCTCCCTCCCTCCTCCTCATTTATTTCAGTTCAGGAAACTGACCTATATTAAGCTAACTACCAGACCTAAGGCTTCCACAAACAATTCCCATTCTTCCACTCTTCTTCAATCACAAAGACATGGTGTTAATATCCATGGGGGCTAAGCCAAGTCACAAACAAATATCATAGGATTTCGTTAGTGCTCCAAGGCTCCTCAAAGGTCACCTAGAGGAAACTGAGGCCCATAAGGGAGAGATGTGCTGTCTAAAACCATAGTTACCAATCAGGAGAACTTGAACCTCAGGTTATATGACTCAATCCACTGGTCTCTACATTGTACATTATTGCTATTGGCATCAGTTTCTCAATAAGGTGCTTTTAGAAGCAACAGTTCATCTTTGAATACAGTAGCCAAAAGCAGCCTTCTCTTCATTCCACAACTCCACCTTGATTTCTGCTCATGAGGTGTGGGTTAGCTATAGAGCAGCATTAATTAGTTATAAATTGAAGTCATTACCATAATAATGAAGAGACGTGTGAATGTAAGATGTACTTCTTTCATAGTGATATTTACAAAAGGAAGATGAATAAAAGTAAATTGTGTCAAATTTTACTAACAGACCTAGGAGTCATTCACCATATGTAGTGTATGGAAAGGAAAGACACAGAAACATGTTAATATTAGAAGTGAGTCTTACATAAGTTCTTCCCCTATTTTAAAGGGGCAGGAACCACTGAAAAATAGCATTAAGTTATCCTCGGGTGTTAGAGCAGGAATATAAGCCTTTCCATATAAGCCAGCTCACCTCCTTACTAAGAACCAAATAATAGGATGTCGATGGTGGTACATAAACAACCAGAAACTGTGGTGTATACAATTTAAAGCAGATCTGGATAACAGTGCAAAAAAACCTCACCTATACTTGAAATTCATTTGTAACGATGTGGTTAATTTGGGGGGAGAGATGGTACTTGCTTGAACTAAAGAACCATGGTCTTACTCTAGCTTTTGAAAGCCAAGGAAAGAAAGGAAAGGATGCTGAAATCTGACTCTCCTTTTAAAAAAACTACAGAGGAGTGTATGTAACCAGAAGGCAAGGTATCCAGAATTCATAACAGTAGTTTACACTGACCTTTTAGCTAACTGGCATAGGAGAAAGGACACAGGGACTGAATAGAGCAAGATCTGAGTTTAAATCCAAACTCAGACACTTACCAGTTGTATGACTGTGTGTCACTTAATCTGTTTGCCTCAGTTTCCTCATCTGTAAATGGAGGTAATAATAGAACCTACCTCACAAAGTTGTTGTGAGGATCAAATGAGATACTATTTGTAAAGAATTTAGAACAGTATCTAGCACATAGTAAGCATTTTATAAATGCAAGCCAATATTATTTTTTTTCAACATACCCAGTTCTTCCTTCCTTTACTTGGAGAGGTACAATACTATAGGTACAGAATGTTTCACATATTATAAGAAAATGACTCCACTGCTTGGTTTCACTTAAATATGTTTCTTTTCTTTTTTAACAAAGGAAGACTCATTGGGTGGGCATGAGTATTGTTTGGTGGGAGATAAAGGGAGTTATGGTATTGCAGAAAAAAATTATCACATATGATGTTAGGTAGGTCATTTAACCTCCCTGGCCCCCAATTTCCTTAACTATAAGATGAGGAGGATTGGACTGGATGATTTCTCAGATCCCTTTAGCTCTAGTTCTTTAATCCTATACAAAAACAAAAAGCATAAATAAAATATGTATTTTAAAATATTTTATGCTCATGAAATATCTGCAACCCAAGACTATCACTACATAGTCTGACAAAGACTGTTGTCAGTGACTATGTTCAGGTTGCTTTAATCAATCAAGGAGAATTTATTGGGTATTATCCATGTACCCAGATATCACAAAACTAAGATTATGCCCTCAAGGTAATTATAGCCTATAATGAACATTACTTATTGGGGTAGGAGAGTATTACAGTGACAGTAGTCTGAGCATGCTGCCTTTTGCCAAGCTGAGTTTGAGAAGCAGTCTACACATCTGGAATAAACATCCAATAGCCACAAAATCCTGGGACCAAGGGTCTGCAAATAAGGGAGTGAGCCAGTAGGTGACCAGGATTCTACAGTAGGTACAAGGTAACAGAGTCAAAGCATGTTCTCCCTTGGAGAAAGAAGCTTTCTAAACTAGATGTCAGCATCTGGGAAAAAGCCCCAATCATCCCCATACTAGTTCAGTTATCAAATCAATTTAAGGCAGATAAACTCATTGTTATAGAGGAAGTCCGTTCTTCTAGGGGTGTACTTCACATATGGATGTGTACACATACACACACACATACACACACACACACACACACACACACACACACACACAGTGGGATCCCTGAGAGGAAGTAGACATACGGACAGATGTGCAGACACAGGCACATAAGAAGGGACCAAGTTAAAAAAGAGGGATGGTGAAGATTTATAGAAAGCTTGGCTCATAAGTAGCTCATTTATACAGTTCACATCAAGGCAAATTCTGAGAAATTTTCCATATGTGATGATAAAAAGAGCACTGAACTTAGAGACAAATTGTCTGGCTTTGAATCTAACCTCTGGCACTTACTAGCTGTGTGATCTCAGAATGGTCCAATAACATTCAGTTCCCCCATTTTAATTAGGATAATAATACTTGTCACTTGTATAACCTGCCTCACAAATTATGAAGTTTGCATATATGTCTATGTATATATGTATGTGTATATGTGTATTTATATACAGATATGTGTGTGTGCATGTGTACATGCACATATATATACACATTGAAAAGTGTTACTTAATGTGAATTTTAAGTCATATCATCATCATTATCATTAATAATGAGGAGCTCACATCTTTTTACCAAGGGGAGCTCCTTAGTAGATGTAGTTCTGTCAACTATATGCAGTATAGTAGGAAGAGAAGTAAATGTGGAGTCAAAGAACCTAGGTTCAAATCCTATCTCCACTAATTACTAGCTTTGTGACTCTGGGCAAATTTATTCTGGAATATTCAATCTGAGACACAATGGCTTAATGATAACCATAAACTAAAGAATGTCAAAGAAGGACAACAAAGATGCAGAAAGACTTCAAATTCATGTCATATGATGATCAAGGAAGGGGCTAGGCTTGTTTAGCCTGGAAAAGAGAAGACTTGGAGAAGAGAGGAACATAATAACTGTCCTCTGGTATTTGAAGGGGCTGTAACATGGAGGAGGAGGAATCATATTTATTCTGACAGCCTCATAGAACAGAACCAGGAACAATGGAAGTTACAAAGAGAACAATTTAGGCTAGATGTCAGGAAAACTTTTTGTAACAATTGTTCATTGATCAAAACATCATGTGGCAGAATATGTGCTAATTCTTACCATGGGTTCTAGGGATATAAGGAAAGAGAAAAAACAGCCCCTCACCCTCAAGAACTTATACTTTATGGGGAAACAAAGTGCACATAAATAAAAACATAAAGTAGGTGAAAAGTAACCTGAAAGGAGAAGGCTCAAGAATCTGGGGAGAGGTGAGGAGACTAGGAAAGATTTTCTGCAAAAGGTGGTGTTTGAGCTAAGTATTAAAACAAATTAGGGAATCTAAGAATTAGAGCTATAAACAATTGAAATTGGCTGCCTTGAGATAGGGTGGAGTCTCCTTCTTGGAAATCTTCAGGCAAAAACTGGAAAAACCACTTGTGTACACTATATAATAGGGATTCCTTTCATGTATGGATTTGACTAGATAGCAATTGAGTTCCCTTCCAATTCTCAAATTCTGTGATTCTGTTACATTGCTCCTCTGAACCTCATTTTCCTCTTCTGAAAAAATAAGAGGGATGAACTAAAGGACCTCTAAAATCTCTTCTAGCTCTAATTCTGTTATCTATGATTCAACCTCAGCTAGAGAGTATAGGTAATTTTTCACCTGTTGGCTACAGATTTCCCAGAACCCTTGTGCTCTTGGTTCAGGACCAAAGACAGCTCCTAATTACTAGTAGAAATTCGGGAAAAGCCCTCCCGTGCTGTACTTCATAGTTATGGAAAGGAGCCCCGGTGGACAAAAGAAACCAGGAGGTTCAGTTTCAGCTTATGATTACCAGTGTACTTCAATTCAGCCCCTACCAGCTGTTACACTTGGCTTCATCTGGAACCTAGGCAGGCAGCTAGCACTGAAAATTAATCGGAATGCACGTCTGGCAGGATTGCCTAGTACAGAGGCCTGATTCAAGGAAAGATTTTTTTTTCCTCACCAATCAATGCTTACCAAAGGCAAACTTTCTTCTATAAAGTTTAATTAAATAAAACTAAGAAGTGACAACTCAGTTGTTACTGATTATAACTTCTCAACTGTCAACCTAAGTGACTGACTCAGCCTTTCTCCTGTAGAAATAGAAATAATCCATGCAGACAAAGGTGAATAATTTAACAATGTTCCCTAAATCTAAGAAAGTAAATTAATTAGTAAGGTTCTGATGTTATTTGAGTCAAAGCTAAAAGATACTGCCCACGGTCTCACATATGGATTACGAGGTCCAAAGTTAGAAAGCAACTGAACCTATAAGAGCTCAAGTGAGCAGAAGGAAAGGAATTCGTTACTTACCCATATCAAATGTTCCCCTTTACACGCTCACACAGCAGTCTAACCAATACTGTGGCATTTTACATAATAAGTGATTAAAATAGCAGGCTTCTATTTATAGCAGCTCTCTTTGTGGTGACCAAAAACTGGAAATCAAGGGGATGCCCATCAATTGTGGAATGACTGAATAAATTGTGGTATATGAATGTAATGGAATACTATTGTGCTATAAGAAATGATGAACAGGAAGACTTCAGAGAGGCTTGTATGAACTGATGCTGAGGGAAAGGAGCAGAACCAGGAGAACTTTGTACACAGCAACAACCACAGTGTGCGAGAAATTTTTCTGATAGTACTTTACTGCAATGCAAGGACTTAAAAAATTCCCAGTGGACTTGAGGCAAAATGCCTTCCACATCCAGAGAAAGAACTTTGGAATTGGATCGCAGAATGAAGCAGACCATTTTCTTCTGTATTATGTTTTGTTTTGTTTTATGATTTCTTCCATTCATTTTGATTCTTCTATGCAACATGACTAAGGTGAAAATGTATTTAATAGGAATGTATGTGTAGAACCTGTATAAAATTGTATGCCATCTCAGGGACAGAGTTGGGAAGGAAGGGGAGGGAGGGGAAAAAATCTAAGATATATGGAAGTGATTGTAGAACACTTAAAACAAATAAAGTAATTTAATTTTTAAAAAAAAGAATATTAAAAAATAAGACTTCTTACCTCCTCCCAGGTCAGTAAAAAAAAAAAAAAAAAAAAAAGGGCAAAAGTCTAACCTGTTCTGTACCAGGATTTAACTATAGCCATCATCACTGGAAACATCACGACTCAGGGATTCA
This sequence comes from Notamacropus eugenii, assembly GCF_028372415.1. NCBI lineage: Eukaryota > Metazoa > Chordata > Mammalia > Diprotodontia > Macropodidae > Notamacropus > Notamacropus eugenii. The sequence goes on along the minus strand of NC_092872.1, from coordinate 421,500,863 downwards.
CTTTGACATACATAAGAAAGAGAGACACTATCAGGATGCCTATAATAGGGTCAGGGTGATGTAGTGTATAGGGTGCTCAGCATGGGGTCAGGAAGACTTGGGTTTAAAACCTTTCTCAAACAAAGCTATGCGACTCTAGGCAAGTCACTTAACCTTTATGAGCACTGCAGTTTTCTCATCTATAAACTGGAGTTAATAATACCTGTAGTATCTATGTCATCAGATTAGGAAGAGGTCAAAATGAAATCATACGTGTGTTGGGTACCAATTGGGGAAAAGCCATAATACACAGTAAGAAGTGGAAAGTCATTAACTTAAAACTCTGAAAGGTGGAAGCCCAGACACAGTGATCTGTTAAAAATCATAACTTAGACACCAAGTTATAACTTAGATACTATGATCAATGAAAGTCATAACATGAGCATAGTGACCAGTTCATGTCCAGTACATGACTAGTACAAAATCATGCATTTGGCCATTTACCCATCAAAATTGGCTTAATGGTCAAGTGTGTAAATGAGCTCATTACTAAGCAGAAATCCAAATATCCACCAATTCAGAATGAAGCATCCTATGGCTCCACTCTTTGTCTTGATTTCTATAATTACCATGTGAATTTTTGGATGTCGTGAGGGAGACCTACCATTGGTCTAGTTGCCACCCCAGACTGCTGACTATCTGAACTCTTGGCAGGGATCCATCATACCAGCTCCCAATGTAAGCAACTCAAGTGATTAAACTACTACTTATAATCAATCTGGAGCTCCTTGATCTATTGGGCATCAAACTTGCCCCACTGTTCGGGATTGAGGTACAGGGTTCCCCACTCAGGGGAACTTCAGACCTTATAGTATGTAAAGCGCTTTGTGAATTTGTAGCATAGGTCAAAGGAAAAGCCAAGAAAATAATAGTGACAAGAAGTATGATATAAATGGAAAGTATCTTCGATTCTGACTCAGAATTCAAATCAATTTGATACATTTATTAATTGCCTACTATGTGCAAGTTACTAGGGATAAAAAGATAAAAATAAAGAGCTTATGTTATATGAGGGGATACAACCTGTAAACAGGCAAGTACATAAAAGACAATTTGATAAGAGGGAAAATACTAATAACAAGGGGAACTGGAAGGAAAAAAGCTTATTATAGATGAAAACTAAGCTGATCTTGGAAAGGAGCTAACTACTTTCCAAAAGTGAGAAGAAATTAAATTCAAGGAAGCGGGTGAGGCAAAAAGATAGACAGAAAGAAGGGGAGGAGATACATAAAGGTGGAAGACTGAATATCAAGTTCAAAGAACAGCAAGTAAGCCAGTCTGGCTCAAACAGAGAATGCACAAGACCTAAGAGACTTGGGTTTAGTCCTAGGCTCCAGTGCTTACAAACAGGGCAACCTTAGGAAAGGTTCTCTGAGTCTTAATTTTCTCAGACTTGTAAAGGCTTTCAATGCAGTCCCAAAGTTTATTAGGTTGTCCACAGGGCACTGTGCCAATCTCAAAGATTGCTTTGAAATGTGGAGTACTTGTGTGGTCTGTATCAGTGAGAGAAACATCTCCACTGAGGAAATCACAAACCTTTGGATCTTCAAGATGATAAGGATCAGAGGATTCTCTTTTGCGGCTCATCGATGATTTCTGGTGTTTCCGGTGTATTTTCTCCTGCATTTCTGGCATAAGTATTTATGAAGCACTTACTACATTCCTGACACTGTACTAAAGGTTGGAGATATTAATAGAAGCAAAAAGAAAGACAGTCCCTTCCCTTCAAAAGTTTACATTCTAATGGGAGAAGACAACACATAAAGTGAAGCTGAAAATGTAGGAGTTTGGGGGAGGAGTGGAGAAAGAAGTCTAGAGACTTAGTGGTGGAAGCCACAGAGGAATAAGAGTGAATAGCTCTGGGTATATTCAAAATTACTTGGAGTCATGAACATTTGACATGGCCTGATAACAAAACTGACTTAGCATATAAAGATGAGCTTGATATTAATTGTTTCCTGTCTTTATCCAAAGAATACAATAAAATAGGCAAAATATGAGAAAAATATAGTAGAAATAAGTAAGGTAGAAATCCAGTAGAAAAAATCCTGGGACAAGTATCAGGAGACAAGGGTTCTAGTCTAAACTCCATCACTAACTAGCTATGTGATTTTGGTCAAATCATTTAAGCTCTTTCAACCTCAGTTTATTTATTTATATAACTGAAATAATTCTTGACCCACCTATGGTTGTTATGAGAATTTAATGAGATTGATAAATGTGAAAGTTCTTTGGTAAATAATCTCAGCAGATCACAAGTTCTTTAGGGCTTTAAGGTTACAAAGTGCTTTGGCCACAGCAACTCTAGAGAGTTGGGAGTGTAAGAATTATTATCCATTTTATAGATGAAGAAACTGGCAACTGGAGGTTAACTAACTTGCCCATGGTCAAATAGGTAATAAATAGTGGAGCAAGAATTCAAACTTAGGTCTTGACTTCACATTCAGAGTTCTTTTTTCTAACACCACATATTTTTAAAATATGCGTGGTTTAAGAGGGAATCTATCTTGAGACTTCTCCTTCCCCCCAGCTGCTTTTTTTTTCAAATCAAAGGTCTATCTTTGAGAATCTGCCCTTGTCCACAAATTTCCAAGGACAATTAAAAATGCAACTCTTATCAGTAAATTTCTATGTTGTCTGTGTTTTAGTCCTTTCACCTTCATGTGAGTAGCTCTTAAGCTCCGATTAAAGAATTCCGGCTAAACACAATGAAGCCAGAAGCAGTATTCATCCTACACCTTGGGGATTCTCTGTATCATGAAACCACAGGTTTAAGATCTCTTGAACCTTGCTTAGTTTTCCATTTAAATTCCTGTTCTAAATTGATTAAGGACACAAGCTCTTTTAAAAATTAATTCTGAGACTCTTAGTGCCCCCAGGCAACTCTCTGAGACTAAGTTGTTGAACAGCTGCTGACCTACATTGACAGAGGGAGTTTTCCTCACCAGGAGTTCCCTACACCAAAGGAATCAATGAGAGGTCCAGACAAGTTAGGTCATGAAGGGAAGAAAAAAATGATCAAGTCAAAAAACAAAAACAAAAGCAAAACAAAGATCAAGTCAGAGGACCTCTTCTTCTGAAACCAACTTTCCTTTAAAAAAAAATCTTTGTAAATGTTTTACTGATGCTCACTTCCCAAAGAGAGGAAGCCTCCCATGATAAATAGAGTTGCTCAGAGTACAGAACACCAGGGTTTAAATCCCACCTCCAACACATGCTGGCTGGATGAGCTTTTATGCTTTCACCTTACAGCATCCCAAAAATCTTTCTCTCTCAGCTGATCAATTGCAGAGCATCAAAATGCCAAATATCTGCATTGGTCATTTTCTGTGCCAATGTAATCATGGACCTGGTTTAAAAAAAAAAAAAGATTTGGGCACAGCCCCAGTTCTGAGCCAGAAATAAAGATATATAATGCCCTGAAAGTAAAAAAACAAAAACTAGGATAAAGCCCTGCAGGGTACTTACAAATACAGGGCAGAACATAGATTATGATACTGTCCCTCATTTTACAAATAAGAACAGTGAGGTCCAGAAATATTAGGTGATCTGCCACACATGTAGTAAAGTACTATAGCACTACTCGCTGAACTAAAGGTATAGAATTTTGAAAGCTTTCCTAATACTATCAAATCACAGAGAAACAGGAATAAAAGGAAATAATAGCCATCTACTTAATTAACTCCCATTTAGATCTGGGTTGAGTTTATGGAAAGGGCTTCAAGTAATATTCTTTCTTCAAATCCAGTCAAGCTAATTTCTGTCTTTATTTGAAATTTCACAAGTACTAATAATATATTCATGTCTTTTAAAAATCTGACAGTAATTGAGTGGCCAGTGTATATGGGACACACTGATTTCCCCTCCTTATCAACATTTCCCTTTTAAGGGCCTAGATGCACACTCAGATGAACAGCATGCTTTCAGCAAGGGAACCTCTCTCTTAGTTGATGGGTCACCTTCTGCCTTTGAGCCTTCACTCCTGTTCTGTGGAAGGCATCTCTTCTCCCTGTTCTTCCCCTCAAATGCCCCCTGTCTGATTTGAAGCAATGAGGTGAATATCAGATGAATCCATAAGCATCAATAACTGATGCCTAAACAAGACACCTGAAACAAGATTTACAAGATTTGAATATTCAACAAGTAGGATTTTCTTTGAGATGATGACCTCTATATGCCCTCTTCTACCCTCCTTTCTCTTTATTTTCCATTCAAGTAAGCCAAAGAAGATCATTCTCCTTCTTGGACATAGAGCTCTTGACCCACAGCAGCAAAATAGACCATGATGTTTCATGTCTAAATTGACTCAGTGTGGCAGACTTCTAGATTTCTGTCTCTAAATACTCTCTGGGAAAAGAAGAGGATTCATAGACCTAATCTATAATCCTCCCCCACCTCAGAAAGCAGAACTGGAGAAAGCGATGAAAAGATATCACCAAACTCAAACTATCATCTCTCTTACTCACCCACTAAAACAACTTCTCTTTGCTGCGTTTCTCAAGAGAGCTATGGGGGTGTTAATAAACAGGCACAAAGTATGGCGCCTGGTTATCATCTTTCATCAAATGCTTCAAAGTACTTCACAAGTGCAGGTAAACCCAGAGCTATAAACACAATTGTTCCCCTGTGTATAACTTCAGGTGCTATGTAACCGATAGGGTCACAGTCGGAGGACCAAAGGAAAGCTGACTCTGAGTTTTAAACCCAAGATTATACTATTGATGAAAGACCTATATTTCTAAAGTACTAAAGAATTCTGTGTCTGAGGGAATTCCTATAAGAATAAGTGACTTTTGTATGGAATTTTAAAGTTTGAAGGGGTATGGAAGGAAAAAAAGCACTGGATTTTGAGTCAGAAGCCTCAAATTCATAGCCCAGTTCTGTCACTTCCTACTTGTGTGACCTTAGGCAAGGGAATTTCTCCCCTTCTATCTTGCTTCCTTTTTCTGTAAAATGACAGTGTATGCAACTTCTAGATATTACTTGTATGCATGTAGGTTGGCTTCTTAAGTCTCTTTCTAAATCCATAATTTTTATGATCTCATTTAAGTGTCTCAACAACTCTAAAAAATGGTACTAAAGGCATTATTAGCTTTCTTGTAAAAGATAAGGAAATCTAGGTCACAGAAGTTAATTGACCCTCTTGGTTAGGCAGCTAACAAATATCAGAGGCAGAATTTGAACCCCCCTATTCCAAGTTCAGGATTCTATCCACTATTCCTGTCTCTCTACTGGTGAACCTTTACTATGTAATGAGATACTCTGAATGCTAAATTTCATTTACCAAATAGAACATACCTGCCTGCCAGCAGGTTCAATTATTCTGCTGGAAGAAGTGAGCACTAAATCTGCTAACTCACATTCCCAACTTGTTCGATGGTATGGTGGGAAGAGTGCTGAGCTGGCATCAGATCGAGGTTCTAGTCCCAACTCAACAAACTGACTTGATATGACACATTTTTATCTTGGACACATTTGACTCAATCAACATTGCAACCTGGGTCTCCTGAGGCTCAATGTCACTATTCTTTCCTTTTTTCATTCTTTTACCTCTGGCAGATGGCTAAAAGATAAGTGAATCACATTCACTGCAGAACAGTAAGAGCTCATTTCGAATGGAGATGCTTTATTTCAGGCAGACTTAGAAGGCATGTGAAAAATCAGGAATCATTAGTTGGAGTTGGTTCTATTTAGGATAGGCAAATAGGAAGAATAAGAAAGGAAAGAAAAGGAGAAGAGTAGAGGAAGAAAGGTCAAGTCTTCCTGAATCCAGACCCAGAGCTCTGTTCACTGTACCACCTAGCTGCCTCTGCTAACATGAAGTCATCTACAGGAGAACAAGTAGGTAAAGTAAAATATCTATAGAACATCCTCGCCATAACTCATTTCTAGCTGCCCTTAATTCAGTAACTGAATTGCAAAGGCTGAGATCATCCAGATCATCTGACCAAATGAGAAATCTCTTTACCTTCAAAAACTTCTACTTACCCCCTTCATGAAGTCTTCCCAAATGAAAATCACCCATCTGCAGTCATGCCAATAGTATACCAGTACTGTCTTAGTTTATGTAACATTTTAATGGAATGTCTGATGTAAGTGGAAATCTATTTTCTCATTACTATTCTACATAATATTGAAAGTGGGTCACTCTCAAAAAAGAAGTTTTTATCCAAAACTGTAAAAATTATACTTAAAAAATGTAAGAATCCTTGAAAATCAAGTCCTTGAAAGGAAATGGCTTTTTCTGCTTGAAGTAGTACTACTCAAAATACAACATAAATAATAATTTCTAGAAGTATTTATATTGCAAAAATAGAAAAAAGAGCAGGTTAATGAAGTGGAATACACTTTGTCCTTTAGCTTCCACCAAGGCATTCCCTAATATTCTTTAGCAAGAAAAATGTATACACATACAGACACACACACACACACACACACACACACACACACATCCCTCCTTGTTCTGATCCTGTTTCACAGTTCTTTATAGAATCTATTGGCTTTTAGCATAGATAGGCTTGAGTTGAAGAGGAGAGAAACGCAGCAGGAACAATGATGCAAAATATTGAAGTAAATTAATTAGCCGGAAGAAGCCTTTACTGACATTTACACAGTCAAGAAAACCTAAATACTTTGCAAATTCAGTCAGCAGGGACTATATATTGAATGTTCATTCAGTCAAATGTGGCAAACATATATCTTTATATATCAAAAGTGGCACCATGACTTAGCCTTTAGACCAATGGGAGAACCGTCCATAAATAAGGAAGATGTGGGTCAAACACCCACCTGTGACATTGGCTGCTGAACTCTGGGCAAGTCACATTCAGCACTTATAAGAAGCTGCAAAACAACTGCATATTTTCCTTGGTAGAGAGAGGAGCTTCCTACACAGACAGAATCTATAGTACAGTTTCCATCCTACCCAGAAAAAAAGTATGTAATATGTATGTGATGTTCCTAAATATTTTTCCTACTATGTAGAAAACCATTTAGTCCTTTTATAATAGAATAGAAGGTCAGGGTTAGTCCTTAAGGCCTTATGAGATACGATAATTCAATAAATAACATTTCCCTGTTTTATTATTTTAAAACCCCTGTACATCGTCCTGATGTGATTAGCAGCCTGCAATGTATAGATGGTCCCATAGCATTATTTGTACTGATCATTTATACAACACTGACTCTGTTGTCAGAGGACCTGGCTGTGTGACCCAGACTTCACTTCACATCTTGTGTACCTTGGAAAAGTCACTGGCCTCACTTTCCTCATTTATAAAGTGATATAACGATGGCCTCTGAGGAGGCTCTACATTTATGATCCTATAGCCCTAACAGAACAACAAACATTTGTAAAAAACATCACCTTAGCTAATATAGAGTAATGCTATCCATGGTAGGAGGAACTGATATTTAAGATTTTCAAAGTTCGTGATGAGTTGTAACTTATTCCCAAAGTCTCCCCATCAACCTCCTATTATCATTTCTTCCTAATTACAAGTAATTTTATTAATATACTTTTTGGCCTCATTAAATATTACCTTAGGCCTACAATTAAAAATGATGAGGCTATACCATCTTAATGATTTAATTAATATCATCAATGGCACCAAAGTTTCACAGACCCTTGCAAACTCTAACAACAAAGAACAAAATGTGTTCCCAGCGGCTCTGCTCTTGAGGCAGGAGAGAGGGCAACAGAGAAGCATGAAAGGGACTAAATATAAAAAAGCCAAATGAGATTAACATGAGAAACATGCAGGATTGGCCAAGATTTCTTCAGATCTTGTTGTATGAGACAATGAGGAGAAGAAATATGAACTGCTAAAGAGGTAACTAAGTAGGTGATTTTGGTTCCTTTTTCCCCTTCCCCCAACACATATACCCTGAAAATCCTCACCATCCTTAGCATAAACACAGTAACAGTCAGTAAGTGATTCCGACTAAATGGCTCCTGTTTGTCACTTTGACAGATAAAGATGTAGAGTGGCCACCAAGCTGACAGAGAGATGTCAGGCTTGTGCATTGACTTTAGGAAAGCGAGGTGATTGGCAGTATTCAGAGGAGGTTAGTAGAAGTACCAGGAGAAGAGAAAGGCATGGAGGCAGGGTAGGGAGCAAAGGGGAATTCAATTCTTCCTCCTTCCCTGACATGACCAGAATTTTATACATTATACAGGCAGCAAGTACTGTTGGAGTAGCAGGGCCAGAATCCTGCACCAAGTAAATTATTTATTGGGATGTGAATTTACTACTCCTCTGACTCAAAAAATACCCAGTCTTCCCAGTGGCAGCTGGAAGTGGATGCTCTTTGGATTTCTTGTTTTTCTCTTTGTTCAGGGGCTAAAGACAACTGGGCAATGATGAATGTGGGATTGGGTTCACAGTCATTTCCACAGACTAACTGAACCCTCTTACTAATCCCTCAGGGACCCCTTTCCCTACTTTCCCAAAAATTGAAAACAAAAGGTGTTAGGTAACTTCCCTAAGGTCACTAAGCTATAAAAATCAGAGTTGGTTCTGAAACCTGGGTCACCACACTGCTTCAGTAACGTTTTTTTTCTGACCGCATTCTAGACAAAAAGCAAACTGAGAACATTAATAATAGATTTGTGGACTACCATTAAATTAGGGGGAAAACTCTTTCAGATTTTAAAATTATTTTGTTCTTATGATCCAAAATCAGCTATCATATAACCAGCCTCCAACTAAAAAGTGTCACTTTTTAACTTTGCATGATATTATAATGACAATGGGAATGCCCAACATAGCATTTATCAGGTAATTTAACAGTCAGCATGTAAATAAGTAATGTAAATAAGTATAAAAAAGGAATGTAAATACAGGAATGTAAAGGTAAATTAGGAATAGTTTCAGGGTAATTATGTCCCATAGCTTAAAATACTATATCACTAAACTGCAAGCAGTGTTTTCATTTAAAAAAAAATAAGTAGAAAGACACACACAGCTCACAGACACACAAATGCAGCTGTGGTTTTGCAGATAACACACAACATGTAAACAACTCCACATAAAACTCTGATGAACATAAAATCTCTCAAATACCGTGTATATGGCTGGGAAATGCTCTCATCCCTTTGCCCACACACACCAAATCAAACATTCTAGATCAGGGATTGAGAACCTGTGACCTTGAGGCCACATGTGGCCTTCCAGATCCTCAAGTGGGGTCCTTTGATTCCAAACTTCACTGAATGAACCCCCTTAATAAAAAGATTTGTTATATAAAACTTGGACTCAGTCAAAAGGCTGCACCCAAGGTCCTAGAAGGCCACATGTGGCCTCAAGGCTGTAGGTTCCCCAACTCTGTTCTAGATGACACATATACATAACCTTGCCAAGAATGAGGTTTTTATAATGAGCAAGGAAACATAAAAGGGAATATTACTTCATTTCTCTGTAACTTTAAGATCATGAAGAAGGTAACAGCATGGTAATCTATGGTCATGTCCACTTTCCTGCTTTAAATGGTCAAGGCAAGAGCCTCACTTGGCATTGGAGTAGGAAGAGGTTACAACAAAAATGAATTCACCAAATCCTTAATTTTAAAGGATACAAACATTTAAGGACTACCTTGTATTACAACCATTTGGGGGGGAAATTTGGAATTATATAAAGTGACTAAAACATTGATATCTTTTGACCAAAGATTTCACTACTGGGCATATATCCTAAGAAGGTCATTAAGAAAAAGAAAGCTCCTTTCTACACCGAAGTATTTATAGTAACAATTTTTTTTTTTTATGATAGCAAAGAACTGGAAGCAAAGTAGATATCTATCAACTAGGAAATGACTAAATAAATTGTGGCACAGGAATGTAATGGAATATTACTCTGCTGAAAAAAAGATGATAAATATGGTAAATATAGGGAAATATGAAAAGACTAACATGAATTAACACAAAGTGAAGTAAGCAGAGCCAAGAAAACAAGAAACACATTGACAACAGCATTATGATTTGAAGAAAAAAAAACAGCAACCACAAAAAGAATTTGAAATTGATATTGCAAAATTACAAAAAATAAGCATGGCCTCTCAAAAAGGGACATGAGAAGACAGATTCTCTGCTTCTCACCCCTTTGCAGAGGTAGGAGATCCAAACATATGGCACATAGCATGTTTTCAGACTTTTTTCCACTGTTTTGATCGACTCTGCTGATTTTCTCTTCTTCTTTATTTTTCTTTTTTCTTCCAAAAAGTTTTCCTGTTATATAGGATAGCTCTCTGAGAGAAGAAAATGGAAGGATAAAGGGAGAACTTCAACAATGTAAGCACAAAATACATCGATAGAACTTTGTTTTTTTGAAAAGGGCCTGGAAGGAACTTTGAAGATTATCAATCCAATCCTCCAATTCCTCATTTTACAGATTTAACTAAGGCCTAGACGGGGGAAAGTGATTGACTGAAGGTCACACATCAAGTTATCAGCAGAGCCAGAATTAAAATGCAGGTCTCACAACTTCTAATTCCCTATTTTCTCACTAAAGGTCATTACTTCCCTGGATATACACACACATACAAACACACACACACGCACACATACACACACACACACACACACACACACACATGCACACACACACATACCCCAAGATATCAGCTAGTTGACCAGGATCATTAGACAGTAGGAGTATGCATATAGATTTGGAAGGTATCTGAGATGCCATCTTTATCATCCCCTGGTTTTACAGATGAGAGCACTCACTCTGAGAGAGGTTGTGATTTGTCCAAGGTCATACAGACCGTAAGTGACACAGGATGAATTTGTGGCCAGGTTCCCTGACTCTAAATCCAATGCTTTCTCCACTGAACCATGATATATCTACTCTGGGGAAGTGCTGTCCCCATCTGCTGAAAGTCCTTGATCTATCAACCAACGTACTTACAAGTCTAAAGCAGAGAGTCAGGCCAAGTCACCAGTTAATTTAAACCTCAAAACATTTTTATTACAATAGCCAGATAATTAAGCTTCCTTTCAAAAACTATTCTCCTAGGTCCCCAGATAGAAGTAGGAAAAACTTATTCTTCTTTTTGCTAATAATTAAACCTATCCCAAAGTAGAATGCCTCAGTAAATTCCTTATCCAGGGAGGAAATGGAATGGAGCACAGATGATTTATTTGTTATGGCTACTATTGTGGCAGGATTAGAGACCACAGTCCCTTCTATATCAGAACCTGTGCAGAGAAAAGCAGACTGCAGCTCAAAATAAGAGAGAACAACCAACCATTCAACCAGAAGTTGGATGGCCAATTTGGGGGCAGGCTGTGGGAGATGATTCACATAGATAGGTTAGTCTTCTTATTCCTCTGTGACTGCATGGTGCCATGATAATCTTGATAGAAACATTAATTTGGGGAGGGGGAGCTTTTTTGCTAGTATCGATTTGGTCTAAATGCTAACAAAAAGGATACCTCAACTGACAGTTAGACATTGGAAACTTGCAATCATTTTAATATTATTCTGGAAGAAACAATTAAGATACATAACATATGTAAGTGGATGGAAGGATTAATGTTTTTCTATGAATATGCTCTATGGCACTGGTACTTTATATTAATCTAAAGTTTAGCATTAGCAATGCTACTATCTTTCTCCTTTCAAGAAACCAGACTTTCAAGGTTAGGTAACTGAACTGGGAGTGAATAGTCTATGGTTACCTGGAGCATCATTTTTCTAATGGATAAGTTTGAAAAAATTCTAAAAGAATATGAACTGTTAACTCTTTTTTTCCAAAAATGATGTCTTACACCAGGTACCAATTATGGGTTGGAAAGAACTTTTCCAATGCATTTGCAATCTGAGTTAGTTGAATTTCAAGTAAAAATGGAGCAAGTTTACCTTCTACATTTTCTATCCCTTCCCTGCATGTTTTGGGAACTGGGGTTTTTTTGGGGGGGGGGGGGAGTGGTAAGTGTTCAGTAGCATCTGGATTGGGAATTAATTATACCAAAATTGAGGCAAGAAAAAGAACACTCATGGGTAATTCTACATGAGGCAATATGACTTCCAAACCTATCCAGATGACCAGCAAATAGCAAACTTAGCAATGTCAATAACTATATCTATTTCTGTGTGTGTGTGTGAGAGAGAGAGAGAGAGAGAGAGAGAGAGAGAGAGAGAGAGAGAGAGAGCAATGACAATTCACTATTCTGTACCTTCTTATGGCTATAAAACTAGTTTACATGCATGACCTCAGTCAAGCCTCACAACCCACTTCATTTATTTACTTTTTTCTAGCTGATAAACATCTGTTTTCTCTCCCTCCCACCTTCCCTTCCCATTTAAAAAAAACAAAAAACTTGTAACAAACATGCATAGCAAAGCAAAATTCCCACATTGGTCCTGTACAAAAATTGCTGTCTCATTTTTCAACCTGAGCCCATCACTTCTCTATCAAGAAGTGGGTGGCCTGCTTAATCATCTGTTCTTTAGTGCTGGTATTGGCACTCAAGGGAGCCAGTGGAAAATATAGGCTTCATTGAAGGAAAGAACACTGTCCTGAATTTGGGGGCCTGGGTTTCAGTTTCTGCTCTGCCATTGACAAGCCTCTATGTCCTCCTCTGTAAAATTACAGGGTTTAACTAGATGACTTCTCAATTCCTTTCCACCTTTGAAATTTTATGGTTCTATAATTCTGCTAAGATGGTAGGCAGAGAAATGAAACCTGGATAGTTACAATTTGTAGATATAGCTCTTTTAGATACCAATAACTCAAATATTTTTGGTTGGGGGTGTTCACAGAATGTTAGTTTTCAAAGGGGTTCCGTTAAAGGTCCACATACTTCTTCAACACTTGGAATTCTGAATACCTTAAATCAGATCACAGAAAATTCCAGTCTTCAAACATCAGGAGAGCTGGGCTTAATTCCTTTCATCATATTTTGAGGGAAGTGGAAAGAAAAAAATCTGTTTCACAATCATTGCCTATAAGATAAGCAAGTAGTGGGAAAATAATGCTGCATTGGTTGGGGGAGGGAGGAATAAAAAAACCCGCCAAATTTCAGGTCAGCCATTTACTTCTGTGGTGAGGACCTTAAGAATTCAGAATCTCTAAAAATAAAAGATTCAGAGGATTTGGGGAAGATGGTTGAGTAGGTCAGAAAATTTTCAGCTCTCTAAATGTCCTTGACAAAAAAAAAAAAAAAAAAAAGGACAAAACATTGCCTCAGAGGGAATGTAGAGCCACAGAAATAAACAAAAGTTAGGGTTAAGCAGTTTTTCTCCTAAGACAACTTGACAAGATCCCAGGAAAGACCCAACCTCCAGGAGCAGAGGCTGAGCTTGAGTGAAGTGCAAACACCTCCAGGCTGATTCTGCAGAATCAACAAACAACAAGCCCTGGGGGCAGTTGGATTGGGAGGCAACCTCAGCCTCAGAAACTGCTATCTCACCAATAGCCTGGGGAACTGAGGGTTAAGTAGGAGAAGACTGAAGAACCTTCCACAGCACCAAGCAAAGCAAGGCTGGCCAGACACATCCCAGAGCCAGGCTGCTGGAGAGAAGGAGCTAACACACGCTTAGTGAGTACAGCAGTAGTAGCTACTGACTGTGGGCACTTGCAGGAGAACAGATTAGTTTGCAATCATCCAAGGGACCCCAGAAAGCAAAATCATTTACAGGACAGTGTTACTAGGGGTCCTAGCCAAGGTTTAGGAGTGGAGAGGTTCTGAGAACCCAAGGTTGGGTCCCGAGACAGACTTCAGAAAATAATAGAACAACCTGAGGCTTGGGGCATCATTCCCCATACCTCAGGACTATAATTTGATTACACTAACAGTTTCTAAAAATAAATAAGTAAATAAATAAAACTAAATAAATGAAAATGAGTAAACAAAGGAGAAAGAATCCAACCGTAGACAGCAACTATGGGGGTAGAGAAGATCTGGGTTCATATTGAGAGGAAGATAACACAGCAAAAAAAAGCCACTCCTTTTTCAGTGAGAAACATCAAATGGTCCCAAGCAAAAACACACAAAAAAAGAGTTCTTGAATGAACTTTAAAGGACTTTTAAAAAACGAAGAGAGATCAAGGAAAAATCAGAAACAAAAAAAGAGCAATCCAAGAAAATTATAAAAAGAAAATCAATCAACTTGAAATAGAGAATCAAAAACTTAATGAAGAAAGTAATTCCTTGAAAACTAGAATTGGGCAAAAGGAAGCTAATGACATTCAAAGACACCAAAAAACAATAAAATAAAAACAAAAGAATAAAAAAATAGAAGAGAATGTGAAACATCTCATCAGAAAAATAACTGATCTGGAGAACAGATCAAGGAGAAATAATATAAGAATAGGAAGACTACCTGAAAATTACAATAAGAAAAACAATCTTAATAAAATATTACAAGAAATTATCAAGGAAAGTTGCCCTAAAGTTCTAAAACAGGAAGGCAAAGCAGAGATAGAAAAAATCCACCTATCACCACCTAAAAGAGATTCCACGAGGAAAACTTACAGGAATACCATAGCCAAATTTCAAAGTTCCCAGGTTAAAGAGAAAATATTGGAAGCAACAACAATAACAACAACAAAAAACAATTTAAATATCATGAAGCTACAATAAGGATTACACAAGACCTAGTAGCTACAACACTGAAGGATCACAGGTCTTGGAATACTATATCTCATAAATATAGTTATGGGGTTATGATCACAGGTAACATACCCAGCAAAGTTAGATATAATCCTGAATGAAAAAAAAATTATTGAACTGAAAGACTTTCAAGTATTTGTAACAAAACAGTAGAGCTTAAAGGAAAATTTTACATATAACATCCAGGAGAAATATAAGGCAAACACTGTAGACCAATCATAAAGGACTCGAGGTCAAATTGTTTACTTCTTATATGTGAAAATATCAGTATTCTTATGAGTGTCATTATTTGGGTAGTTTGAAAAAAAAGGTTAAGGTTGAACTGTGTATGATGAGGTAATTCTAATAAAATACAAAACCGTGTAGAGAGAGAGAGAGAGAGATAAAAAAGCATAAAAGGAAAAATTTGATGTAGAAGAAGCTAGTAAGGGGAAGGGTAGGTAATACCAAAACCTTACTCTCATCAGGAATGGGTTAAAGAAGAAACAACACATATCTAAAAAAGGTATAAAAGTCTTCTAAATACAGAAAGAAATAAGAGGGCAAGAAGACAGGGGGTGGCGGGAGGGGATAAGGAAGGGATTCTCAGAGGGGTGGTTAGGTTAAGGAATAGGAGAGTAAGGTAGCAGGTAGAAGAAGTAAAGCAGAGAAGTAAGGAGGGATAGGAATAGGATGAGAAGGACAGTGAGGAAAAAAATAGGAAGGAGGAAAATATACAACAAGTAATTGTATCTTAGAATTGAATAGGATGAATTTACCCATAAAATAGAAACTGATAGTAGATTAAAAATTTGAATTCAACAGTATGTTGCTTTCAGAAAATGCTATAAAAATGAGAGATACACACAAGGATAAAATAAAAGTCAAGAGTAGAATTTATTATGTAAAAAAAGCAGGTGTACTAATCATGATCCCAGACAAAGTTAAAGCTAAAATATATTTAATCAAAAGAGAAAAAGAGGGAAAGTAATACTGTGTCAGCAATATTACTTAATGTTGTTTTATACCATTTAAAATAACTAGAGAGTATAAAATACCTGAGTATGCCTACCCAAACAAAGGAACTATATGAAGGTAAACATAAATATAAAATACTTTTTACACAAAAAAAGTCAGTAAATAAGTCAAGTAATATTTACTGTTCATGGGTAGGTAAAACCAACATAATTTTTAAAATAACAATTTTACCTAACTAATCTATTTATTCAATGCCATCCCAATTAAATTACTAAAAAATTATCTTACTGAGTTCGAAAAAAATAATAACAAAGCTCATATGGAAGAACAAAAGATCAGAGACTTCCAAGAAACCAAGGGCAAAAAGATATAAAGGAAGCAGTTTCAGCAGTATCAGTCCTTAAACTATATTATAAGGTGAGAGAAATGTTAAACTAATAAATAGATAATTTATATTATTTTAAATTAAAATTTTCTTATACAAATAAAGCCTATGCAGCTAAGAATAGAGGGAACACAGAAAACTAGGAGAAAAACTTTCACAGAGAGTCTCTCAGGTGTGATTGGGTTGGAACATTGCTGTGGTGTAGGAAATGATAAGCTGGTTGATTTAGAAAAACATCAGAAGACATGTACTTATGAAGGAACAGGGCATCCACCTTCAGAGAAACAGACGACAAATGTAAATAAGCATAGTACAGTCTTAAATATATGTGTACATTTATAGGTACCTATCTATATGTATGTGTATACATTTTGCATGTGTGTGTGTCCATGCTTAACTGCAGCCTTCTTGGGGAGAGGGAGGGGGAAAATAAAATTTAAAAGGGCACAGTAGAGAACAAAAGAAAACCTACAAGGAAACAAAGAAAAGCTAGGCAGTTCTGAAAACAATATGTAGTATTTATTACATAAGTTTTCTTGAAATGAAAATGTATCATTTTCTATTGAATCCTCTCTTATGGTCTGCTGTGTACATGGCAACTGTTTTTTCTTTTCTCATGTTGTATTTAGGTTCAAAATAAATGATAAAATTTAGCAAAAATAATAATAAAAATAAAAGATTCTTCAACTTATCAGGCCATTTATCCTTTGTGGCAGCCAGCTTTGAAAACACCAGGTTATTGCTGTTTTTGTTTAATCTGAAGACTTAGCTTTCATTTTCTACATGTTCTTAAATAGTAACTTCTCCAAAAACTAAAGTGATTTCTTAAAAAGAAAGAAAGCTCTCTTCCTGACCATCTAGCCATTCCCCTATGATTGTGAGCAGGAAAGGGGAATGGTAGTAGGGGGAGGTGGAATGTGTTACCTTCAAACTTACACAGGGCAAATCTTTATTCATCATATACCATTAGGATTCAGTCCAAAAGCAACTATTGTCAACAGAAGTGTCTTTCCTACTTCTCTCCCTCTTGACCTTCACATAAGCTTTCTTCTACTAGTAAATTCCTAAGTCCTACAAAGGAAGGGGAAAAGAGTTTTCTTAAAATGAATGACACCGTGTTTGAGGCTGTATTTTGTCAGCCGCTTTTATTCCTTGCAGGGCCACCTGTCTGTGCCAGACAGGAGGTTCACATGTCTGTGGCCTTCACTGTCTTAATGCTTCAATTACCCACCACCTGTCTGTCAGGCTCTTTGTGGCTCTGTATTTTCCACTGTCTTTTGAAGAAACAGCTAATGTTAAGAACCAGGGCCCAGGAAACTGAGAAATCTCAGAGCTATGTTGAGACGATGCACAAGGTTAAAGCAGGACAATGCTGTTATTGAGGACTAGAGAGCAGGAAGCCCCTGTACTTAGCCTCAACCCACCTCAACATCTCTCTCTAAATATGATGCTTTATCCCACCCTCCTCTTCTCTAAAGCAAAAGAAGCAACATCACATAGGGGACAGTGCACTACACTAGAAATCAGATGATTGGGGTTCCAGAGTTTGCTCTGTTCATCCAATCAATCAACTAATTTTTAATCAGGTGCTTATAGGTACCATGTTAAACACTGAGGTCATAAAGACAAAAGTTTATCAGTCTTTATCCTCAAGGAGCTTACGCTCTAGATATATTTGCTAGCCAAAAATTCGGGGCAGTCATCTACCTGAAAAATTAAGAGTATATTAGATAATCTGTACTAGATAATTTCTAACTGCCCTTTCAGCTCAGACACTTCAAAATTCTAAGATAGCCTAGCCACAGTCTTGATGATCTTCCTCCGCAACTCCCAAAAGATGCATTGTTAACATCTAAAGTCCAAGTTAGCACAAGCAGGCTAGGCAGAATATGAGGTTCTTCAGAAGATATTTGTCCATCAGTTTGGCAGAAAACCTCTGACCTCATGCAAGAAGGGGTTCGTAGCCTCAGCAGCAAAGTATTATTTCTGGAAGTAGGCTGAGAATATAGCTGCCTGTTACAGCAAAATGCTTTAAGGCCATAACTTGGGCCTCAAAGTTCAGTCAGTAGTTACTGGATTTTAGTGTATTGCTGACTTGTTCAGTAGTTTGGGTTTTGGTCTTAATGGACTTGTTCATAAAGGACAGTAAGTGTAGTAGAAAGAGCCATGGATCTGGGCTTGAAAGAGTTTCAGTTCTTATTACTATTTATTATATAAATGACCTCGAGCAAAACCCTTCTACTCTCAGCACTTCAAATGTCTTCCACTTTGAAACAAGTAGATTAGAATATACAGTCTCTAAGGTCACTTCAAACTTCAAAATTCTATGATTATCTAAATCTGTTCTGCCTCCATTTCCTTTCTCCCTTCTTATCTTCCTACTAAGGTGCTGCCCAGAACCAGAAGACCCAAGAAAATGGGTTTATCTCACTTAATAAAGGAATGCAGTAATAACAACTTACCGTTTTATACAGTGCCTTACAGTTTGCAAAGCTGTTTCCTGAAAACCCTGAGAGAGAAGTAATTGCAAATATCATCTTCAGCTTATAGATGACCACATTGAGGTTCAAAGTGTCAGGATCACAAAGGGAATAAGTATCTAAGGTGAGAGTTAAGCATAAAGATTGACTCTAAGCTCAGTATCGTTTCCACTAAAAAACACGTTGTCTCTCAGTGAAGAGATACAACAATGGGTAAAGCACTAACTCCTGAAAAATATCCACAAATGGAAAAAGGCTAAAGAATCTCCACTTGTCAGAGCAGAGATGTTTAGAGGAAAGGCATGTAAAAAAGAAAACTAAGTTAAAGGAGAGAGTGACTACAATTTCCACTTCAAACTCCCGTAGGGAATCCATAGCCTAATGGCTAATCATTCAGGAATCAAGTCATTCAGGAATCAAGTCATTCAGCACCAGGGACAACCAATTTAAGAGTAGAGAGCTCAATGACAACTTCTGGTTGAAGGTGGCAGAAGTGTAGGAAGAAAATACCATTGTTTGGATAGGGGCACAGGAGAGTCCTGGGTTGGAAGAAAGGAAGAGTGAAGGGGAAAAGCAAATAAAAACAAGGTACTGGGAAGAAACTTGCAGGAGTCTGCCCTTCTGATGTATGTGAGGAAACTGCTTTAGAGAAAATATTTACTTTGATGCTATTGACAACAATGGCAGCTAAACAGTACATGGTAACAAGGGAAAAAATGTTGTCACTGATTACAAATACTGAAACTAATAAAGTGAGAAGAGAAAAATTAAAAACTAGGTCTTTCACTTTTTTGCATCAAAAGTGTTGGATTTGGAGTCAGAGGACCTGGTTTGAATCTTGGCCCCATTAATACTTTCATGACCTTGGGCAACTCACTCCCTTCTCTATGTCTTAGTTCCTCTTCTCTAAAATTGAGTAGGTTGAATTAGATGACCTCTTCCCTCTACCCATCAATAGTCTGTCTGCACTTATTGTTCAGTGGTTATCATATACCTACCCTTTCATGCGCTTCACATTCCAGTAACTCAG
Organism: Notamacropus eugenii; assembly: GCF_028372415.1. Taxonomy (NCBI): domain Eukaryota; kingdom Metazoa; phylum Chordata; class Mammalia; order Diprotodontia; family Macropodidae; genus Notamacropus; species Notamacropus eugenii. Next base: position 421,481,355 of record NC_092872.1, on the reverse strand, counting down.
AACCTCAGTTGAAGTACAATCTCCATTGCCAGATAGCTATAACCTTCATTCCCATTCCTCTTGACCCTACACCCCACATGTTCCATACTCTTCTTCACTCAGCTTTCTGGAATGCCTGTCCCACAAATAACAAGCTTGATTTCATCTTAAACCATTTTCTTTTTCACTCCATTTTTTATCATTCAGTGAAACCTGGCTCCCTCCTGATGACATAGCCTCCCTATTTTCCTTTCCAGAACTACATTATTTTCACTCATGCTCTGCTCCTTATTGTCATTTCCAGTCTTTTCCTATACCACTACCACTCAGTATACCCTCTCTCCCTTTTTTGAGGTTTATGCCATACAAAGTTATCGCCCAATTCAGATGCTCATGGCCTGTATTTATCAACCTGCAAGACAATCTCTTTCTTCTACAATTAGTTTAGTGTCTGGCTCAGTCTTGCTCTCCTCCCCAAACTCTTGCTTTCATATTAAAAAACCTCAACATATACATTGCTAATCCCACAAATATGTTAATTTCCAAGTACTTCAGTCTAATCATTTCTCATGACCTGCTCTTCCATTCCATCCCAGTTACACAAAAATAGTTACACTATTGAACTTTCCGTCATTTATAAGTTAAAGAATTTTAACATTTATTATGTTATACCCTTTTATCATTCTACTTTTTCTTCTGTCTTTTCATCCCACCCTTGTTTTTCATCTTCACTATGACCTCCAATCTTTCCACCCTTCATTCCTTTCCCAGTCCATCTCTCCTCCCTTAACAGCACTCTTCTCCTTTTCCTTGGTAAATCATTTCAACTCTACCAAATTCTCTATATTCAAATCCCTTGCTCAGCCCCTCCTTGTCTTAACACTGATCAACATTGTCAAATCTCACCCTTGTATTATTCCAAACATCTGCCACCTTTTTTCCTATTCATGTACTGTTAAATGAAGCTCAAGAAAGTCAAAAACTGTGTTGGCTGTCAAAGGTAAGTTTATCTTACATACTTTCAACTGAGCTCTCAATATATTCATACAGCCCTTTTGTCCTTCCCTAACAGATTCCTAATCTCACTGACCAAAGTAGCTATTCCAAAACCTTTTCATGCTTCCTCAAGCCTGCCACGTCCTAAATGAAAGGAACAGCATCCTCTCCCCCATCATCTTATACTTCACTCAGACAACTTTCACAAAGATCTTGGTCCCTCTTTTGCACCCTTTCCTTATGTCACATCATTTAGAAAAGACCCTTATTTCCTCCTTTGCTAATAAATGTTACATAAAGATCAATGTTCCTTGCTAAGGCAACCCCCTTTACAGGAACCCTTGCTCCCATCCCATTCATTTTCCTCCAGCAGATTGTCCCCTCTAACTATTACATAATCTTCAATCTCTCCCTATTTTCTGATTCCCTCATTGCTGCCCACAAACATACTCATACCTTTTCCACCAAGAAGAAAAAGAGAGAGAGGGATGGAGGAAGGAAGGAAGGGAGGGAGGGAGGGAGAGAGGGAGGGAGGAATGGAGGGAGGGAGGGAGGGAGGGAGGCCAAATCCGCTTGATCCTATCAACTCTCTAGCTATTGTTGTAAAACTCTCCTGCTTTTCTCTGCTAAATTCCTTGAGAAATCCATCTACAATCAATGTCTCTTCTCTCACTCAATTCTAAAACTTGTGCAGTATGGCTGTTGACTTCATCAATCAACTAAAACTGTTCTCTGTTAAATCACCAATGAGCTCTTAATTGTCGAATCTAATCTTAATGGCCTTTCCCTAGTCCTTATCTTTCTGACCTTTCTATAGCCTTCGACACAACTGTTCATCCACTTCTCTGCATGTACATTCTTCTCTAGATTGTCATGACACTGTCTTCTCTTGTTTCTTCTTCCTGATGGCACTTTCTCAGTCTCCTTTGCTGGATCCAAGAAACACCTCCAAAGCTTTATTTCTCTCCTCTCAATACACTAACTCACTTGATTATCTTATCACTTTCCATGGATTGTCATCTCTACACAGATGATTCCCAGATCTATATACAAAGCCCTAACCTCCCCCTCTCAGCTTCACTCTTGCATCACCAGTTACCTTTTGAACACACTGAATTTGAAGTCCCATATGTACCACAAACTCATGTAAAAAACATAACTCATAATCTTTCTTCCTAAACTCTCCCCTTTAATGAATATCCCTCTTACTGTGGAGGGCACCATCATCCTCTCAGTCACCCAGGCCCGAAACTTTTAGGGACATCCTAAATTCTTGTCTCACATTCACTTTGCATAATCAAATTATTTCCAAGTCTTGTTGTTTCTGCCTTTGCAATATTTCTTGTACACCTCTCCTCTCCACTCATACAGCTACCACCCTGGTACAGGCCTTTATCAATCACTTCATGCCTGGATTACAACAATAACCTTCTAACTGGCCTCCCTGCCTCAAGTTTCTCTTCCCATTCCAATCCATTCTCTACTCAGTTGCCAAAATGATTTTTCTAAAGTACAGTTCCTCCCATGTCAGCTTCTTATTCAAAAAACTCCACTGGCTCCCTAGTATCTCCAGAATCAAATCAAATTCTCTGACATTTAAAGCCCTTCACAACTTATCTCCTTACCTTTCTAGCCTTCTTACATTTCTATTTCCCTCTATGTTCCCTTTAGCAACATTGGCTTTTTTGATGTTCCTTATATTTCATAATCAAACTCTCAACTTCATTTCTTTTCACCAATTTTCCCCTCTCCTGAGATTCTTTCCTCCTTACCTGTATCTCCTGATTTCCTTCAAGGCTCAACTCAGACAACACCTTCTGCAGAACTTTCCTAATCTCTCTTATCCATTCCCCCGTCCCTTTGAGAATACATGCCTAGTTATCTGCATGTTATCTGCCCCATTAGAATGTACGTTTCTTTGATTGATGCCCAGCTCTAAACATCTGGTCCTATTGTCTTTTCTATATCTAATTATTATGCATATTTAGAATCAGAAGACCTGAAGAGGAGTTGGTCACTGATCAGATTTCAGATAGGGAAGAGAGAAAAGTAAAAAGTAATATAAAGGCTGTAATGAGAAAAAATGAGATCATTTGAGTAGGAGTACTTAATAATGAAGGCAGCACAGTGGAAAGAGCTCTGGAATCAAAGGATTTGGTTTCAAATTCCACCTCTGAGGATAACTACCTACATGACCTGGAGCAAGACACTTTACTTCCTGAGATTCATTTCTCCTCTCTCCCTTTTTCTAAAAAGAGAGTGCACATCCTCTGAGATTCCTTCCAGTTCTAATCTATGATCTATTGATAATCATGAAGTATGATTTAATGTCAGCTGCATTATGATCAAATATTTCAGATTAATTCATATGTATAATCTAGGGATATATAGTTATTGATAGTCCATATATATGTTTGTATATCTGTGCATCACCTACCCCACCCACACACACACACATACATACATTTGAGTAAGAATAAAGGTAGAAGAATTTGAGATAAGCCTGGAAGGGAACGCAAAACTAAAGTATGGTGCGCTTTTATTGTTTGCTCAATTTTTGGTTCTTCCTTGTTAGAAGATAAAGTACTAGACCTGAAATCAGGTTCAAATGCTGCTTCAAACACATACTAGCTGTGTGGCCCTGGGCAAGTCTTTTCTTGGCCTGCCTCAGTTTCCTCATCTATAAAAAGGATAATAATAGCACCTACCTTGCCAGGTTATTGTGAGAATCAAATGTGATATTTGTAAAGGGTTTTATCAATCTTAAAGTACTTTATAAATTCTAGTTACTATTAAGTTTGCCATAAGGGGCCCATCTCTGTGGCCAGAGGTCTTTCAAACTTTCTCCTAAAATTCCAAGAGTTCTAGCGAGACACTATGGCAGTCTATCTGTCATCACTTGTTCTAATCATGTTAAAAGCTCATCTTGTCTTATCATAAAATTCCCCAATAATATGTTTTACTCCTATTTTTCTTTGGAGTTCCTCATTTGTTATGTACTGTAGTCTGCTCCCATCTACCATGAGTCTTTCTATTGCTCTCTTTGTGATATTCAATTTTAATTCTCAAACACAATTGTATTTCATATCTCCCTGCTGTACAGCAATACTGATGAGCTATTAATTTTTTAATTACAGTTTGCAGAAATTGTTTTCAAATGTGCACAGGAGGTCTCTCCTGTTCTGAGATATGCTTCTCTTAAGTGTCAAGAACAGACCGCAAAAGCAAGGCTTTTGACCTCACAGGAAAGCAAGGCAATAGACCCTAACCCTCCAGATACTAACCCCAAGGAGGAAAACAAATAAAATATGGTTAGGCTTAGAAAAATTTCTTGGAAAAAAATAAATGAGAAACAGTCTGTTTATTCATTTATTCCACAAAAATTGACTATTTGGTAGGGATACAGGCTCAGCACAATAGGAGATAAAGAGACAAATAAGACATGGTTTCTGCCCTTAAAGAGATTCCAAGCAAAAATGTTGGTTTTTACTTTGAAACTTGGACTTGGAGAAGAAACAATGGGTTGTTTGAATGAGTCTTAACTACCATGAGAGGAAAACGTATATAAGCAAAGTATAAACTTTGCAGGACATAGCAACTCCATCTCCCTGACAATGGCACTTGTGATAAATGCAAAATTCTAAATTTAGGTCAAGAAAACCAATTGCCCAATAACAAGATGGATTGCCCAATAACAATATAGGACTAGATATAGTCCATAGCAGACTAGAAATTCAATCTGATTCAATAATATAACATGACATCCTGTGTTGCTCAAGCAACGTTGATATAATTAAATTCAATTTGACATACATTTATTAAGTGCCTGGTATATGAAAAGGTCCTAACCTGGGCCTTAGGGATACAAAGACCTTATTTTCCAAGAATTTACTATTAAAATTATTGTTTTATTATTAAATTTAAATTTTAATATTAAAATAACTACAATATATTATACAAATGCAACTATTAAAAATAACTACAATAGAAGGAAGAGTGCAAAGAATAGATCAAGCCAAAGATCCCTGAGAAATATGATAAGGAAGAGAGAACACTTACATTGGAGTGGCAGGTGATAAGGGAAGGCTCTGTTGAGGAGATTTAAATTGTGTTTTAAATGAAGGACTTCAGTGTATGGAGATGAGTCCATTCTAGCACAAGAGACAGGCATGGAGAGTAAAGAGGTAAGAAAAAAGGAAGAGAGAGTAATCCAAATTGATTTGATCTGAAAGGTATGGAAAATAGAATATGAAGCAAGCAAACAAGCAAGGATTTATTAAATGCTGACTCTATGCCAGACCCTGTGCTGGCAAAGGAGTATGAGAAAACAAGGAAGTCAGTCAACAAACACTGATCTTATGACAGTCACTATGCCGAACACTAAGGAAACCAAGAAAGCTGAAAACAGTTTCTGCCCTGAAGGAGCTCATGTTCTAATAAGTAGATGATACATAAATAACTAAAGATATACAAGCTAAATACAGAGTAATGGAGGAGAATCAGAGAGGAAAAGGCACTAGCAGCTGGGAGAACTGGAGAAGGCCTCCTGTAGACTTTGAGGGATTGAGCTGGCTTGAAGGAATCCAGGGATGTTAAGAGGTAAAAGTGAAGAAAAAGTATTCCAAGAATGAGAGAAAGAAATGGAGTGCCATGGTAAAAAAGCTGATTGGGTCAGAAAATGGAGGATTTTGTTTGCCACAATCAGAAGTCTAGTACCAGAGGAAGGTAGGTATTCCTTCCACTAAGATTACACAATTTGCCTGTATTATGTCTAAATCTAGGAGTCACATTTCAAAAATGACTAACTAGTTGAAACAAATCAATAACTACATGATCAAGAAGGAGAGGGCATTCACACAGTGGGCAACAGTTTGAACTAAATGACATACTATGGTCCTTTCCACTTTTAGGATTCTGTGATTCACAGCCATCACACAACATGCAATACAACTTGCCTGAATTTATACTAGGGAGTACATTTGGACTGGAGTGCACTTTAAAAGCCCTAAAGAAAGGACTCGATCTGACAGAGTGAATGGAGGTCCAGATGTAAGGCACTAAATGACCCTCTCTCAAAGAAAGAAATACTCAGGATGACAGTCTGCTCATACAAGGAAGGTTCCTCGCTGAAAGAGCACAATGAAGACTGAAATGCCAACACTCTTCAAGAACCTGAAAGTGACACCTCTTAACTATGTCATCTCTCATATTAAAAGTGGGCCACCCACACCATCAAGTTGAGCCATTCTTACCAACAGTTCCCACATGATTGACTGATGTTTCAGTGTGCTATTTTTGAAATGGAACTGAAAATGTCCTGTGGCTCATATTACATGACCAGACTATTAGGCACAACTGGTACTATCCAAGCCTGATCCCCTAAAGCTGGCTCACATGAACCAGTGAACATATCACTATAGTGGCACTTATACCTCCTGTACATGTGTGATTTCCCCCTCTAAGTTCAGAGGCCACAAAGAGGTATTCCTAAAGGCATTACTATGGGACACTTGGAAAACATTACTTTGTCGTATCTCTGCCTTCAAGGATCAAACCAGGTGCTCTATTTCTCCTCATATTTTCCCTGAATAATTTTTCTGGGTTTTTTCTCTGCCTTCTCACATTCCACTTTTATCATACAGACTTGTTGAAATCAAATCAACAAATTGGTGAAGCTATTACTATATGAAAAGAACTATTTTCCTAAAGCCAACTTAACCTGTCTTCTTGAGTTACCTTATTTTCCAGAAAAATTAGACCTGTAGTATGAAGGAGACCCAGAATAAGTCAAGGATGAAGTTCTCCCACCGATGACATAACTGCACTAGGCAACAGGTATTAAAATCCAAAACTACAAGTCATCCAAAAACTTATATTCTACCTGGCACATTTAATAGGTGTACAGATAAAAATACAAGATAATTTGAAGACAGAAAAGGCACTCAGAAGGGGAAGGGATCATGGATGGCTTCTTGTAGGAGGTAGCATCTAGGCTGAAGCTGGAAGAAAAGGAGGAAGGAAAACATTCTGGGAATGGAGAACACCCAGTACACAGATGTAGAAGATGGAATGGCAAATATGCCAGTCTGGCTGGAACATAGAGAGAAGAGTATTATGAGGGAAATGTGGAAATGCAGGTAAGAATCAGAATGAGAAAAATTTTAAATGCCGAGATGAAACGGCTATATTTTATTCTTGAGCAAAGAGAGAGGTGTTGAAATTTTTTGAAATAAGTGAGTGACATGTCCAAGCCTACGTACCTTAGGAATTTTCATTTGGTAGCTATCTAGTCAATGAAGTGGAGAAGAAAGACACCAGAAGCAGGAAAATCATTGAGTGAATTACAGCAAATTTGCAAATCATCAGTAGAAATAATTCTGTCAGTGAGTGATTCAAACAATTCAATTCAATCAATGAATCAATTCAATCATCACCAAGAGAGAATGTGTAGGAACAAGAGAAGAGGGGTCCCAGGGTACAACTCTAGGAGACACCCAGGATTAGGAAGCAGCAAATGAATGATGATCCTGCAAAGGAGACTGACAACAAACAGTCAGACAGCTCAAAGAACCAAGGCAGAACAATTTCTCCAATGCCAAAGTAAGAAAGAGTGACTCCTGGTCCATTCTGAATGGACTATCCAAGCAAAAGGGAAAAGGAATATTCCTCACTAGTAGATTGCTTCCAAAGAAGGCTCCTTAAAAGTAGGGATTATTTTAGCCTATATATTTGTGCCCCCAACACCTAAAACAATGCTCAGTACATAGTAGATGTTTAATAAATGCTCAGTGAATAAAGCAAGTTTCTCCACTAAAAATTAAAGGTGTCCAACACAAGAAAATAATAACATATTTTTAAATAAAATTAAGCTCCACTTTGATTTAATGGCAGTAGATAAAGTACCATACCAGAAACCAAATCCAGCCTACGATACTTACTAGCTGTGTGAGCCCTGGTAGGTCACTTACCTGCTATCTGCTTCTGTTTCCTCATCTATAAAATGGGGATAAAATAACAGCACTTAACTTCCTGGGTTTTGTGAAGATAAAATGATATAATTTTTGTAAGGTGTTTCTCAAAGTGCCATATAAATACTAGTCAACACTATTACCAGCATAGGCATTATTATTATTAAGGGCATACTGGACACAACCAAAGACATTCATGAGGTGTGGAGCTAGTCCAGAGGACATTCCTGGCAGGAGATAGCACCCTAATCTCCTGCCAGAGTTATTATAGGAACTGGCATGCTCCTATGCTACTTCCTCACTGCTGCAGATGGGGGGCAAGTCCCCAAGGAAAAACTTCACATGTGTACTGGAGATAAGCCAAGTTTGTAGGGAGCAGTGCATTGCCAGCTCAGAGACCACACATCACACACCTGCGTCCCATAGCCCTCAAGAGGGGCAGATGAGCTGCTTGGGTGAGATCAATGCAAGCTTGCTGGGGCAGGAGCACAGCTGTGGTCAGTTCACAGCTAATTCCCTTCATCTATGATATATGTATAGTACAACTCATCCCCAGTGAAAAGGAAAGGAAAAAACCAATAGGGAAGTATTTTTTTTTCCTTTACACAATTTTTCCAAAAACAACCAGGAAATAGGGAATTTCATTCTCACCGAGAGAAGAAAAATCACCATTGGAATGCACAAAATTTATCCCTACAATACAGGCACAATCACTTTCTAGAAGAACTGAAAAAGCCTCACATAATTTATCCCATACTTTCACCCTGAAGGGATGAGAAAACATTCAAAACTACAGTCAGCATAGCTATTGACCAAAGGGGTAACACAGAAATCAGAGAAAACTGTAGCTGGTGCTTGACCTCATTAAAGGAACTCTGGAAGGTAGTGTGGAATAGTGGAAAGACTACTGGCCTAATCAGGAGATAAAGTTCAAATCTCAAAATGTTTGCATTGTTTGCCCCATTGGGATATAAGCCATGTTGAGGGTTCTTCCTCTTTCACTTCTGCGTTTGTACCCCAGCACCCAGCACAGTCCTGGCAGGTAGCCTGTTGTTTCATGAATGTTTGGTGATTGATTTCAACTTTGGGTAAGATCCTTCAGTCTCTCTGGGGGTCCTTGTCCTTGGTACTGGGGGAAGTGATCTTGAAGATCCACTCCATCTCTGCCATTCTGTGATACAAAAGGTGTGTGTGTTTGTCCTTCGTTGCCAAAGAAGACCATGCCATCAGAGAAATGAAGATATGACTTGCACTTGACTTTGTTTTTTTTTGAGTGAGGGAGGGCTGTGCAAGTCACCAGCCTCACTTCTCCTCCAGAGCCATTTGAATCCAGTGACCAGATATTCATCAGGATGACTGGAGATGACCCAGGATGAGGCAATTGGGGTTAAGTGACTTGCCCAAGGTCACACAGCTAGTGGGTGTCAAGTGTCTGAAAGGTAGCTTAAAATGAAAAGGGTATTTTCAGTGCAGAGAGTGATTTTTTTTATTTTATATTTTAACAAGCTTTTAGTAAACATCTACTATGTGCCAGGCACTACAGCAAATACTTCACAAATATTTCAACCGATCCTCACAACAACCCTGAGAGGTGTTATTATCTTCCCCATTTTACAGATGAGGAAACTGAGACAGACAGAGGTTAAGTGACTTATCCAGGGTCACACAGCTAAGAAGTATCTGAGGCCACATTTGAACTCAGGTCTTCCTAGCTCTAAGCCAAGGGCTCTAGCAATTGCACCATGTAGCTGCCTCTAAAATGAACTGATATGAAATTTGTGAGAGGATGAGCAAGAGAGAACCTACATACCCAACTCTTCTGACCTCAAATTCATTGTGACAAAGAGATTTTATCCTGAAATTTAGTTCCCTTTCAGTGGCATACTTATTTATTCGTTCACTTCCTCATTCATGCCATTATTAAGCATCAACAATATATACAGCCCTGGCCTGGAAAGTGAGGAAGAAAATTAAATAAATGAAACACAGTCCTTGCCCTCTGAGAGCTTTTAATCTAGTTTCACACTCCTGGAGAAAGGAGGGAGTATGACTTTGGCATCAGTAGATGAAAATGACAAGGATATGGACAAAAAAGGATGCAATGAATTTTCAAGAGGGAAAGATTATTAATGATGGAGACAGAGGGGGTGGTCTGGAAGTGGAAATAGGGAGCAAAGAATATTCTGGCTCCTCCTGGACCAGTGTGTCAGAGGCATGAGAGAAAACTCAAAGAGTAGCAGAGAGGAGGACCAGGGAAGAGATCCTTTCTAAAGACAGATTTCTAAGATTGTAAGATGTGGAAATTCCATGCAAAGGAAAAATCCAGGATGAAAAGGATTCTGTTAATTATTGGGGTGTGGGGTAAGAAGAAGAATCAGAAATTATTCCCTAAAGTTCACAGAACAGAGGAGGATAGGAACTGCAGAAGTAAAGGCCTAAGATATTTGAAAAGGGGTCCAGGAATCCCCAAATCAGTATATTCTAAGTTCCTCTACAATAATACAAATACAGATTTGCATTTATTCAGTGTTTACTGGGTGCCAGGCACTGTGAATACAAAAGGAAAGGGGAAAAAAAACAAAAAACAAAAGTATGGTCCCTGACCCTAAAGAAATAATATTCTAATGGAAAACAACACAGAAACAGCTGTGCATGTACATGGCATATAAAATGTGAATGGGAGGTAGTTTCAGAGGGAAAGAACTAGAAGGAAAGTAGAAGACCAAGAAGGGCGTCTCTATGGGTTCATGTCATCTCCTCCAGATAGAATGTAAGTTCCTTGTCTTTGTAACTTTGGTACCCACACCAGTGCCTGGCACAAAGGTACTTATTAACGCATGTTTGTTAACCGACTGATAGTTTTTAAACTTGGAGTTTTCTGGTTAAAATCCTGGGTACACTACTGCAGCCTCTTTCCATTTCAATTACCTTATAAAATGAAGATAATACCTGCATTTGATCCTGCTCTGAGGACTGAATTACACTGTTATCATAAATATGAATTATAATAAACATACCCTATTCACATTCTCTCATTCCTATAATATGCCAATACTGAATGCATGGTAACGATGATGGTGGTGGTGGTGGTGGTGTAGACTTGTGACTTCTCTGGTAGTTAATACTGTGATCTTTCTTTTCAATATTTTTGATGGTGTTTATATAGAAATGGTCCTAGTACTTTCTCTCATCCTATTTTTCTACTGCATGGGTAGATAAAATAATGGTTCTTTGTAACTGAATAAAAGATGTATTAGGATGTAAACTTGAACTCTTGACTCACTGAAAGCATTCTCGTTGCAGGCAGGATGACAGCACCTCACATTTTCCTCTACAGTTTTGGTATATTATACTAGGTCTATATATTTTGAAAGTTTTTTGTCACCGCCTATGACCATGCCTTTGCAGAACCTGTCACCTCTCTCCCTGCCCCATGCCTGGTGGGTACTCCTTCCTCACCTCTACCTCTTAGAATCAAGGCCCCTTCAAAGCTTAGCTCAAGAACCACATCCTGTTTGAAGTCTTTTTCTGCTCATTCCTTCCCCACCTCCTTTCTAGAAACAAAAATTTTAAGGTTTCTATTTTCCTTCTAGATAAAGAGCTTGAAATTATTTGTCAAAATGGGTACAGAAGGAGAATTTAGTTGTGACCAGAGTAATGGGATTGAGTCTGAGTCTAGGAGTTGTGCTAAACCTGATGCTAAGAATGAGGACATGACTAACATCACTGAGTTCTCATTTTCTCTTGATTGATAAGTTGTATGTCTTATAGTGTCATTTCGTGGTATGGTAGAAAAAGTAATGAATTCGGAGTTTGAAAACCTGCGTTCAAATCTTGGTTCTAGTACTTAGTACCTGTGGACCTTGGACAAGTCACTTAAATTCTCTGAACCTCATATTCCTTATTTGTAAGACTAAGGGGTTGGACTCTGATTTCTAATGTCTTCCAGCTATAAATCTATTATTTATCATTCTACAGTTTTCATCTATTCAGAAGATAGCCATGAAGTATTGTTTGTTCATAAAGAGCCTGAACTAGATGACTACAATGGTGTCGTCTGTGGCAGGGACCATGTTTTTTGCCTTTTCTTTTTGTATCGAAAGTGCCTGGCACCTAGTAAGCATTTAATAAATTGTGATGAGAACAGACAAGTATATGCAAAGTATATAAACAAGGTAAATGAGGGGAGTACCATAAACAGCAGGGAGGGAATCAGAAAATGTCCTGTAAAGTAGATGATTTTTAGTTGAACCATGAAGGAACCTAGGGAATCTAAAAGGTATTTTTCTCTGCAAATCTGCAAATCTACTGCCCATTTTCTTAAGACCTAAACTGCTTTGGCTCCACCACTGACTTGACTGACTTGGACGCTACTATAATCATTTCTATTTGTAGCACCAAATCCTTCTGCAGTATCACAGTGCCTTTAAAGTGATAGCATTTCAAGTACAATAGCAAATTGATTCCTCAGAAGCAGATTTAATTACCACAAGTGAAGATCCAAAATGCAATACTAAATAACACAACCATATTTGTAGGCATCTCTGGGTTAGCTTTTATGCTGGTAACTATAAGATATAAATGCTAGAAGGGAGAGAGAATTATTTCTACCATCTTCAGTGGCTCCCCATAGCCTCTAGGACAAAATACAAATTCTTCAGCCTGGAAATTCATGTCCAATTTTAAAGCCCTCCAGAACCAGCTCCAACCTATCTTTTCCACCTTACCTTTTATGTACACAATATTCGAAACAACATAAACCATCAGCTCTTCTCCAAAGTCACTAACTACTCAATCACTCAACTCTATATGCAGTTGTACAGTCCATCCCCAGTAAGGGGGGGGGGAGGGGGGTATGTATGTCCTTCTGCATCTCTGGACATTAAAGTTCTTATCTTGCTTCAAGGTTCAGCTAAGAGGCTGCCTTCTCCATGAAGTCTTCTCTGTTCTCTTAGTTCTAAAAGGGCTCTCTAACTAGAAAATTTTTTTCTAGGTATTTCTAAGCATTTTATATACCCTTACTGCACAGTTCTTAATTTACGCCATGAACATCCTAGGCAATATAACCTAATGACCCCTTCTCAGAATAATGTTGTGGTTTTTTGTTCATGATAGTATTACAAAAGAAATCAATTATATTGAAATACAGTTATCAAATTTAAAATAAACATGGACCCAGGTTAAGAACTCCTGCTTTGATGAATGTAACCTCCTTGAGGGTATGGACTATTTATCTTCTGGAATATCTCCACACCATGTTTCCCTGGTCTATGTTTGTTCTTTCTTCCCTTCCATGATTCAAGGCTCTCCTCTACAGCCATTGGCTGCCATCATCTAGCACCATAACCTTGGGTCTCATTGACTTCAGATTCCCTTCCCGGTTCTCTCACTTTATTGCTGCTGCCATTCTGTTTCTGGATTACTCCCTTCTTGCTTCCATCCCTCTGCTACACCACTGAGCAGCTGCCATTCAATCATCTGCTTTGCACTGTGTCTTCTTCAAGCAAATGTAATAAGGTATCCCACAGCTATTTCAAACTCAATATGTACAAAACAACATGTATTCCCTATCTCCCCAATCCAACCTACCCCTTTTCCTAATTTGCCTATTTTTTGAGGGCAGATTCAAAACTTCAGTCCTCTTCAACACACAGACACAGACACACATACACACACACACACACACACACACACACACACACACACACACTCCAAGTCTTGGTAACTCTGCCTCCATAACATGTTTCACATAGCTCCCCTTCTCTCCAGTCACACCACAACCACCCTCCTAGATCCCTAGGACTACTGCAAAAGCCTTCCAATTGGTCTCCCTTCCCTAAGTTTCTCCCTTCTATGACTCATCCTCTACACAGTTGTCCAAATAATACTTTCTAAAAGTCTAATCATGCCATTCCCTTGTTCAATAAAGTCCAGGGCTTCCCAATATTATCATTATACAATGATATATGAACACTGCTGTTGGTCATTTTTAGCCCTTCACAGCATAGTTCTAGTCTTCCTTTCCAGATTTGTACGCTCTAAGATTTGGATGAAGGAGCATTCCTGCTATTCTTCACATAGGAAATAGTCCATGTCCTATTGCCATACCTTTGCATGATCTGCCCCTCTTGCCTGGTAGGCATACCCTTCTCACTTCCAACCTCTCTTCCTGATGCTCCATCAAATCTTAGTCCCAGAACTACTTCTTACATAAAGATTTCTCTGATCATCTCCCCCAAACTCTTTTCCAGCTACTAGTTCCTCTGTCCCTCAAAATGATAAAAATATATACAATACATATATATACTCTACTTACAAGTGTACATGTTTTTCCCAGACAAAAGGCCAACTCTCCTTAAGAGCAGGGAGAGTTTTATTTTTCTCTGTATCCCCAAAGCCCACCTCACTGCTTAGTAATGACTTGACAAATGTTTGTTGATTGATTACAATGAAATACTAAGGCCAACATTCTTCTGGGCTGTTAGATACACCTTCTAGTCTTCACATAATAGGGCCTCCAACTCAGGTCTCAACACACCCTTCCCAGCCAAAAGCCCCTAACTATTACAGATGACTGGATTGAGACAATTTGCTTGAATTTTTTCCCCTGCCTAAAGCCTGAAGCTGTGAATTTGGTCAGCACCTTCCCCTAAATCTTTTTAGAAAAGAAAGGAAGGAAAAAAAATTTCACTGTGTTAAGCATTTTACAAACATCTCATTTGATACAACAACCCAGTTTAGGTAGGTGCAATTGTTATTATTTTTAGTTGGGGAAACTGAGACAGACAGAGGGTAAGTGACTTGCCCAAGACTCACATGTCTAGTAAGTGTCTAAGGCTGAATTTAAACTCGGGTCTTTGTGACTCCAAGCCCAATCCAGTGTGCCACCTAGCTGCTTTATACACTAGACCCCACCCCCACCCCCATTCTTTAATATGGCCTTCTATCCTCTATTGGTGACTTGGACCAACCTATGCATATACTCTGAAGACTCACAGGAGTTTCAAGAAAGCACCAGAAATCCTAAGAGGGAAAGAGCAAAGATAGAAATTCCTAGGGTAACTCCCTTCCCCACCCAAGGCAAAAATTCACTTTAAGGAACATTGAGCCTAAATCTATATCAATGAAACTCTGCATTGTCCCTAGTTCTATCCTCTTGGCCAGGAAAGCAAGTCTAATCCCTATTCTATATGACAGCCCTTCATAGACAAGAAGATATCAATCACATCCCCTCTTCTGCAGAGTAAACTTCCCAGTTACTTCAACTGATCCTCCCCTGATGTTATCTCAAGGTCCTTTATTACCATGAACTTGGCTTATTAATACCTTTACTGACTTCCAGAACTAAACATAAGTCCCTCCACATGGGACCTGACCACCAAACAGTACAATGGGATGATCACCTCCAGTGTTCAGGATGTTTGGTTTTCTTCATGTTGTTTAAGGTTGCATGAGCTTTTGAAGCTGTCATATCACACCACTGATTCAGGCTGAGCTATTGGTCCAGAAAAAAAATCCCAGATCTTTTGCAAAAGAAAAATGTGTGTCAAGTGATACATCACCAGTCTTGTATCTTTTGGAGTTTTTCATGAACATGTAAGACACTACATTAATTCCTACCAAATTTCATCTTTTTAGATTTAGCCCAAATTCACTAGAGGTCCTGTAGATGGAGATTCAGACATACTCTTCAATCCTCACAGTCCCTCAGTCATCTCAAAAATAAGAATTATTTGCAAGAAAGTTTTTTCAAAAACTATTTCACTTGTCACTGTGATCTAAGACATGAAAAACTCTAACAAGGTTAAAAACAAAACAGTGTACTAACAGCAAAGAAAGCTACTTACTAACAACTAGTGCACTGACTCAGCATTCCTTATCTTTTTCAGCCACCACACTCTTCTCAGGTAGAGTTACAGAAACTGATCCATGGTCTTATAATAGAACTCAACTCTCCCTGCCCACCCTTTACCCTGCCTCCTCCACTAAGAACAACTAAAGTCAGATGCTTGTTCTGGATAGAATTGCCCCATGGCAACACTCTGCTAGCATTAGTACTCAGTCAGAGAATGGAGGAGCAAATGGACTTGTGGCAGTTTGTATGGTGCTCCTCTAGGCCTGAGGGAAAGATGACTGGTACTCAGCTGGGGCCAGATCTGTCCCCCCAGATATCTCTGGGGTAAACATGTAGGATGATTAAATGTGAATTCTCTCTAGCATGAGAAGAGATTGAGAGAGCTCTGAGTTCCAGTCGCCAGTATAACATCAAATGAGTCTGAAAATGAGCAAAAGGAGGATTTAAGAAAAAATATAGGAATTACCAAAAACTTCACAAGAAAGAAAACTCATATAAAGGTCTTGAGCATAAGCAGATAAACCTGCAGGGAAGAAATTAGTAACAGAAGGTAATATATCCTCCAAAACATCTAAATAGTCAAAACATTTCTGAATAAATATTACCAGACAAAAAAAGAATCAACACCTGATGAAACAGGAACCTGGGGTTCCCAAGAGAACATGGAAACATACCAGGAAGTTCCTGAATAGTTTAAAAGAGAAATTAAAATTGTGAAAGCAGAATTTATGGCCTGTACAATAGTAATAATATAAGAATAGAAAATTTAAGTTAACAATGGCAAGTAAGTAAGAGATTGGAATATAGAGAATGATTAGGAATGCAAATATACAGGAGTAAAAGGCAAGCTCGAAGAAGAGAAGCAAAAAAAAAAACCAACAAGAAAGTTAAAGCAATAATATTTGCCGTACTAGCAAAATATAATGATCTTGGAGACAGTATACATGTAGACAGGTTGAGGATTATAGATCTCCCAGAAGAATGTGATAAGTCAAAAAAAATCTCAACACCATAATGTAAGAAATGATATAAGAAAACTGCTCAAACTTTGCACAGAGAAAACAAGGTGTCAATCAAAAACAAACAAACAAAAAATACAGATTACCTCAGGAGAAAAACCCTACGCTGCAAACTCTATAGACAGACAGACAGAGAGATAGAAAGATAGATAGAGATGTAGTAGTTAAATCTAACGATTCCAATAGCAAAAAAAAATCTGCAAGTGACCAGGAGAAAGTAAGGTGCTCATATACACAAGAAAAGATATTTGAGTAATACAAGAGTATTTTGTACCTATCAGCAACGACAAGAGGGAATGGAATGTGTTCTGAAAAACATTAGGTGATTTACTCTGCAAAAAAAATCACTTCCATTTGAACTGTCTTAGGAAGATTCTGAAGATCACCTGGCAGGATAAGGTACCAGACACTGAAGTCCTTGCTTGAACTGGCAAGCATTCAAACTGCTTCAGAGAGCACAACTCCAATGGGCTGGTCATGTTGTTCAAATGCAAAATGTACACTTGCCAAAAAGACTATTTTATGGAGAACTCACACTGGGCAGGCGATCACATGGTAGTCAGAAGAAGTGATACAAGGACATTCCCAAGGTCTCTCTCAAGAACTTTGGATCTGACTATGCAACATGGGAGACACTGGCACAAGACCGCTCAGTGTGGTGTGCCCACATCAGAAAGGGTGCTGTGCTCTATAAGCAAAGCAGAATTGAGACAGCACAAAGTAATTGTAAGATGTGCAAATTTGGAGTATCCATCCCAAATTTTCACATGGACTATCTGTGCCCAATCTGTGGTAGAGCATTCCAAGTTCACATTGGTCTGATCAGCCACAGTCAGACACACTGAAATTTAATTTTATCATTGTGATGTCATTTTGGTAACCTTCGAGAAAAAAGGACAGCAACCAACCAATCAATCATTAATGAAAAAAGTTAACCTGCTCAGATTCTCTTTTCTTATTATTATATTACATATTATTTTTATTATTATTTTATTCCTGTTATAGAATGTCTCAGTTATCCTCTCCTAGCTTTGAGTCATATGCAAATCTGGTAAGCATGACATCAATGCCTTCAACCAACTCACTATTAAATATGTTAAACAAGGTGAGACCCAAGGACTTGGATGAAAACCAGACAGTCTAGTTTGGTTGGAGCATAAAGTACATGAAGAAGTAGAGATAAGACTGAAAGAGTAGTCTAAGGTCTGATTGTAGAGCCCTGAATGCCAGCCTAAGAAATTCAGGCTTTCTCCAGTTGGGAGACACTTAAGATTTTTTTTATTAAGGCACTGAGTTTCCCCAATTTCACACTTTTGAAATTGATTTTAATGAAAATTAAAGGGAAAAATTGTTTTAGGAGAATAAATAGTGGATAAGTGAATGAATGAAGCATTTATTAAGCACTTACTTTGTGCTTCATTTATACACTGTGCTTACAAATAAAAAAGTAAGACAATCCCAGCTGTCAAGAAGTTCACATTCTAATGGAGAGACAACACATGTGGAAGATTTTAGCTGCAAGACAGATGGGAAAGTCCTATGGTCCTTAGTGTGTATCAGCAAAGCAAGAGATAATACCTCTTCTTTAATGTTATTTCCAGTGATAAAAATCATATCAGTTTCTGATATTGAACCACTTGACATTGGGCTATAAACACTGGTACTCCAAAGATTCTTGGATTCAAGGAACTAGGCTATTTCCTTCAGCGTCTGAGAGAGGGTGGTGGTACTGGCAGTGGTTGAACTTTCCTCACACATGTTGTCTCTCATCTCTTCCTCAGTGCCCTTCTGCTTTAGCCATCTCACCTGCCCTGAGAATGTCAGTTCATTAGATATTGGTAAAGACAGCTGGCCTCTTTTGCACAGACGTTACCTCCTCATGCAATGGATGTAAGGGCTGTACCCTTACAGAAGAGGACTGGTGATCTAAGGGGAGGAGTTGCCTTGTTGTACTTATCTACCTGTTGGTGGCAGTTGGTGGCCAGAAACTGTTGCTGGTGGTAATGAAGAAGATGGCTCCCTTCTCCACAATGACTTCTCCCCTCCATAATGGCTACAGAAGCTAGGCTGGAAGAAGATCCAGTGGCCTGAAAGAACCTGCTGTTTCCAAGGCTCTTGGATTCAGGGTCCGGAGTTATCTTTACAATGTCTTTTTCCTCTTATCAAAGAGGTTGGAAACTACTAACATAGATGTTGGAAACAATATCAGACAATTACTGTATCCGTTGTTTTGGCCTACTTTTCTTTGTTACAAAGAAATGTTCAATACTAAGTCTCCTCTGTCCAAAAAGAACTTTGATAATAACAAATGGCATCAGCAATACTAAATACTAAAAACAATTAATCTAGTATTTACAGATTGGATCTAAGGACCTGACATTTCTTAAAATAATAGCAGATACCCAAGGTGTGTTGGTTCTTCATGGATCACAATGAAAGAATTTAGAATACTTTTCTCTAATACTGACCAAGATTTCTGTGCCTCAAATGAAAACTTAGAGCAATTAGAAGCCCAAGGAATCCTTGTAGAGAATTAATGTGGCTACCTCACAGATAGCCTAATTATGCATTAGCTATAATTGTGCAATAATAAAATATGCAGGAGAAATGGGTTCCTGACTCCACCTGATAGTCATCCTAGACCCTGAAGCTGGTAGATTAATAACTATTATAATTGTATCCCAGGCAGTGTAATTGCAGGTGCTATCTATACTCACTTAATTCCTCCATGGGGGCACACAGGGCTCAGAAACCTCCTTCCATTCCTCACATATCTCCTTAGCCCAGAGAGATTTATTTTAAAGCAGAATGAGCAATAAATGAGAAGTTAGAGTCAAGTTGAAAACTCAAACTCTGAAAACAAACTTATTTCCCAACAGCCTCTTTCTGGTTACTTCCCAAATTATGCAAGTAGAAAATTATCCAAACATCTATCCAAAGCACACTCATGTCTGGTTTTATCCCAACTTCCATTCCTAATTTTTCTTCTCTTCTTCAAAGCTTCTATATTAGGAAATATGGAAGTCTCAAAGTTCTCTAATTTGCACTTCATTTGAACACTAATGAAAAGAAATGTTCTTGTACTTCAGACTATTTCCTCAGTCAATTAAACAAATTCTCTAAGTGGAGTTGGGGAAGTGATTTGTGTCCAAGAAAGTAATTAGGACTTAATTCTAGTGTGTGTATCTTCTCAAGCCCACTTCCTTTTAGGTTCCACCACACTTGAAAATGGACCAGGTGCAGTCTCACATCCCAGGATCAAACAACTGGCCAGCCCTAGGCTTGCAGAACCCAGTGAAATCAACATAGTCTATTTATTCAAGGAAAGCTTGGCTCATAGTTCCCTCTTTCTGCCAACTTCCCAAATCAAAACCTTCTAGAACACTGGGTAAAATTATGCATCAGCTAATAACAAAAGCAACAATAATAGCAATAATATTCAACAATATTCATCCAATAGTACCATATAACCATGATCACAGAACCATAAGACCCGTTGCAAAGGAATTAAAACTTCAAATAATCCAAAATAAAACAGTCTGTACCACATTCGCAAATCTGAATAAACATATGAAAAATGGAAAAAATATACAGCATCAGAGGCATCCATGATTGGAAAAGGGGGTGAACCAATTATATATTGAGAATGCAAGGTGGAGCCACGGTGGCGGAGTAACAGTAAGGACTTTCTAGAGCGCTCCCACCAAGCCCTGCCAAATACCTGTTAAAAAATGGCTCTAAACAAATTCTGGAGCTGCAGAACCCACAGAATGACAGAGTGAAGCAAATCTCCAGCCCAAGACAGCCTGGAAGGTGGCTGAGAAGTGTCTATCGAGCCATGCTAGGAGCAGAGCGCAGTCCAGTGCAGGCCATGAGTACACAGAGGGGACCTGAGCAGGGATAGGGAGACTGAATCTCTCACACCTGTTGCAGTTTCCAGACTTCAGAACCCCAAAATGCTGAGGACAAATTGAAAGCTCAGTGGAAAAGCCTGTGGGACCAATATGGGAGAGTGGAGTGGTCGGGCCCCAGTCCCAGGGCAGCAGAAGGAGGAGGAGACTGTGGAACCCGAAGCAGCCATAACAGCAGCAAGGGCAGAGACAGTGACTATTTCTGGAGCTCTAGGCTCACAGTTTGTGGAGGGATCAAGTGGCTGACTGTATACCCCTCACCCCCAATGGAAGCAGAGATCTACCTTGACAAAGAGCTCAAAAGTCAAGTAAATGGGTATGGAAATAAGCAGAAACCAGAAAAAGAATCAGACTATGGAATCTTACTTTGGTGACAAGGAAGACGAAAACATGCAAATAGAAGAAAACAAAGTCAAAGTTCCTCCACCCAAAACCTCAAAGAAAAATATGAGTTGGTTTCAGGCCATAGAGGAGCTAAAAAAGGATTCTGAAAATCAAGAGAAGTAGAGCAAAAATTAGGAAGAGAAATGAGAATGATACAAGAAAATCATGAAAAATAAGTCAACTGCTTGCTAAAGGGGAGCCAAAAAAACTCTGAAGAAAATAACACTTTAAAAAATAGACTAACCCAAATAGTAAAAGACATCCAAAAAGCCAGTGAGGAGAAGAATGCCCTAAAAAAGCAGAACTGGCCAGATGGAAAAGATCCAAAGGCTGACTGAAGAGAATGGAAGACAATAAAGGGCTAGCCTAAAAGCTACACTGAGTTCTTTAAGAAGGTAGAAGAAATAGAGAAAAGGCTGTAGCATGATAGATGCCTACTGTGTGGAGGATTATAGAAATATATATACAACAGCACAAGAAGGATAAAAACATGGAGGGGTTACAATCTGCACTCCAAAGGGAGTACACATACTGATGAGTTCTCAGATCTAGTGAAGTACCTCCTCCTCATCATCACAACTCACATTTATGTAACATTTTGCTATTTGCAAAGATTTTTCCTCACAAGATGAAGTATTTAGTAAAGATACTTTTATTCCCATTTTACAGGCAAGAATACTGAAGCTCAAAGAGGTTTTGTGACTTGCCAAGGTCATGTAAGTGGTAGTCAGTCAATGCAGAACTGGGATCAGAACTCAAAATTTCTCTTTCCAAGGCCTATGTTTAATTACAGAAAGGAATCATGGGAATTTCTAATGATCAATTACTAAGAAATTTCTTAGCTATTCCTTGCTGAGTTCTAAAAACAAACTAAAGGAGAAAATGAAACAATATTAATAGAGCTCAGGGAGAGAGAAGAAGCAGACAGCGAGCTGTGAGTGTTCATTTGTGGGAAGGCACTGGCAGGGGGAAGGCTTGCACATGGTGGTGCCCCTGTTGTTATTGTGTATAGATTGTTATTGTGTTTAGATTTCTTTATTGTTATGATGGATTTGGTTTTCTGGTGTTGTGATTCAGCTTTCTGGTGTTTAAATAAATGTTTTGGTTTTGTCTTCCATATGGAGAGTCTTTCTGAGATTCAGAATTACACTAGCATATTCATAGCCACTGTAGGTACTGTGAATATCGTGTTGGCACTACATTTGGAGATGAGAATGGGATTGCAAAATAGAAGACCTGTACTTGGAGGCTGAAGGGCTTTAGAGAGAGAAGTGGATATCCCAGGGTGGGAGGATTGATCTTATTCCTCCCTACCAAGAGAATGACATAAAAGCACAAGGCTCTGTGAAAACTGGGAATCAAGGCTACAGAAGGGACAATCTAGAGATTTGGAAAGATGTTTGTAAGGAATACCCATAAAATCAGGGAAAGAACTGGCAGGGGTGTATAGAAAAGGGTGGGCCTTGCTAACACATCATTGCCTTATGTGTAAAAGCAGAGACAAGCTGATGGAAGAGAAAGCTCAGATGGAAAGGAAGTTGGCTGGTTTGCTTGGGAACCTTTTTGTGCCACAGCATTTAGGCTCTCCTTTAGAGGAACAAGCTGGAAGGTCACAGGAGGTAAAAGAACAAGCTGCTGTTAATTTAGCTCTAAAAAAAGAAGCGAAAAACTAACAAAATGAATATACATGCAACCCTTGCACAGGCTGGGCCTAGCTGCCCCAACTACTGCCAGGAGAATGTATAGGAGAAAAATGAAACTAAGTTAGATGAGGAGGCTTCTATGAGTTCAGACATTTGCCCAATACTAAGAAGAAAGCAGGAAAATCAGGGGGGGCCACATAGTGTTTACTCAGCAGAAGGTCACAGATATTTTGAGTCAGCTCACCCAAATGATGGGAAAATTGTTAGTGTCTTGGATGGTGAGAATCAGTGATGAAGGAGCCAGAGTAGTATTGATAGATAACATAGATTGCTTGAAATTTATAGGTACTAGTCAGAATCCTTTGGTACAGCAAGTTTTTAAGGATTACCATATGCAGAGAGGTAACAATGCAATTAATCTGTTAGCTTTAGCTGGAGACAGATGCAACAGGAGGTATCCTACTGACTCTATGTGACCTGGTGGAGACAGACCCTGGTATTCACTTAGGGAATGTATGAGAAAGTAAAAGGAGGAGATAATGAAGACAGCAATAATGAAGGGAGATGCCAAGGCTTACCATGGTACCCCCTTAGCAATTTCTCATAGAAATATCATAGTGAAGATGGTTCCTCCTACTTCTAAGCACCTAATTCTGACTCTACTAACTGGGGAAATAGGGTACTCTCAGAGATGCTGGATAAGATTTCACAGTTAAGAGACTTAGAAGAATGGGGAAAAGATAAATTTCCTCAAGAGAGAAGAGTAAATAGCCAGTGGATTCAAAGTCAGAATAGATTAACAAGAAAAGAATTGTTTACTACTCTGTTGAGAGCAGAGGTAGATTTGGGAAGAATAGATGGTATTCCAATTAATGAACTATATAAAATATACCCAGAAAAGGGGCTTAATATTAGATTGAATAGGGAAGTAAGAACTGCCCCTACAGATCCTCTTGAAATATTGTATCCAAGTCTGTCACACCTGAAGGGAGAATAGGAAATTGGCCAGGCCGCAGCTCAGATTAAAGAAAGTACACCTCTAGCTAGAATGATTACCCCAAATCTCCAAATTAGGAAACAGTAAATAACAATGGGGTTCATGGACTCCAGAAGCATGGCTGACCCTATATCTACCCTGATTCTGGATATTGTCTCCTTGTTTCTTTTTGGATTTTTATCTGTTAAACTTGTTTGCCAGATTTATTTCCTGCAGGCTTAGTACCCTCTACCTACAGATACCTGATTGCTTAAACTGGATGTCCCCCCCGTCCACGACTGTGATGTGTCATCCCTAGACCTGGAGACAACCAAGCTCCAGATACCAGCTAAAGAACTGACCCTTTGAATGAGACCTCTTGAGATAGGGACAGCTCTACGTTCAATCTCTGTAGGAAGTAGCTATGGAAGAAGAGACTTTTGCCCCTTACCCCAAGATTTTGGGCCCCATTCATTAGAGGGGAGAATGAATGGGTGTTTGTGATCAAGTCCCACCCTAAGATTTTATTTTAAGTGCTTATTTCATGTTATCCCTGTTATATTGTTGTAAAAGTTCTGACACCAGTTACCCCTAAACTCCCATTAACTTATGTAATGGACACACAAAAAATCTTGGGGTCAATGTATTGTTAATGTATTTTTGCATAATGGGAAAATCTTTCCCATCCTTTAATAGGCCCATGTGACATGCTTGAGTCACATGGAAGCCTGAGTCACATGAATCTGTAGTGGGAGAAACTTGCTGAATGGGTGGAGCAGGAAGGGGTAGAACAGGAAAGGTGGAGCAGAGCTGAGAGAAAATTGGACACAGAAGTTAGAGCTGAGGGAGAGAGAAGAAACAGGCAGTGAGCTTTGAGTGTTCATTTGTGGAAACCCCTAGCACAGGGAAGGCTTGGCGATATTGGTCTCCCCTGCATTATGACTGCATATAGATTTCTTTGGTGCTATGATGGATTTGGCTTCCTGGCGTTGGGATTTAGCTTTCTGGTGTTTAAATAAATGTTGTGGTTCTGTCTTCCATGTGGAAAATCTGTTAGATTTTAAGATTCAGAATTACACCAGCATATTCATAGCCACTGTAGGTGCTGTGAATATCGTGTTGGTGCTACAACTGGAAAGCAGTCTGGCTGAAATTATGTTTAGAGCAATATCTCATATCCTTTACCACAATAAGATCCAAATGTATACATGATCTATGGTGATAACATAAATTATAAGATAAAGGAAGTAAAATTATTAACTCAAAAGAGGATAGAGATGGTAAGACAAACAATTTTATTACATAAAACTGAAAGATTTTTGCACAAGCAAAATAAATGCAGTTAGAATTAAGGGGAAGATATTCACTGGTTTCAAAAAAACCTTTACAGCAAGTGTGTCTCACAAAGTTCTATGTTGTAGACAATTAATACAAATATATAAGAGCATGGACCATTCCCAAGAAGATAATGGTCAAATGATATGAACAGGCAAGCTATAAAATAAAGCAAGTCACCAACAACCATATAAAAATTATCCTAATCACTAATAATAACAATAATAATAATAATAATATAAACACAAATGAAAACAACTTTTGAGATTCCACCATACACCAACCAGATTGACAAGATGACAACAAAAGAAAATAGCAATTGTTGGAGAAGAAGTGTTCCAGGAAGACCAGAACACTAATCTCTTGTTCATGAAGTTATATGCTGATCCATCCAATCTAAAAAGTAATTTGGAACTGTGTATCCAAAATAATAATAATAATGTCATTATTATGACATAACACCTACGATACACTAGATACACTGCGCTAAGCACTGTACAATTATTACCTCATTTGATCTTCACAACAATTCTCAGAGATAGGGTTTATTATTACCCCATTTTACAGTTGAGGAAACTGAGGTGAACAGATTTAATTGACTTGCCCAAGAAGACACAGTTAGTAAGTGTCTGAGGCTGGATTTCAATTTATCATCCTGACTCCAGACCTAGTGCCCTTATCTACTGAATCACCTAGCTGGCCATCAAGAAGTAGGTATACATTTCAATGGAAAAGGATCTACATGTATAAAAATATTTATAATAATACTTTTTACTGTAAAAAAAAAACTTTCAACTGTATACCTATAAATTGAGCAATGGCTGAAGAAACTATGGCATATGAACATAAGTAATGTTATTATCATAACAAATGACAAATGTGATTGATTCAGAGAAACCTGGGAAGGCTTATATATACTGAGAATTATAAATAAATAAATAATTAATTAATTATATAAACTGAGCAAGAACCAGGAGAGCAAATTACAAAATGACCACAACAGTGTAATGGAAAGACTTCAGAATTCTGATCAATGGAATGACCAAATGAGACTTGAAAACACTAGTGATGAAACATGCTTCCCACCTCTTGTCAGAGAAGTGCAAAATGACATAGATTTTCAGACACAGCCAATATGTGGGTTTGTTTTGCTTGACTATAGTTATTTGTTGCAAGGATGGTTTCCCAGTGTGGGTAGTGACAGTAAGGTCAAAAACTAAGAAAAAAAAGAAATAAAGATCAAAGAAACATTTTTTAAATTTAAAGAACAGAACAATTTGATAGAGGACAGAAATAAGTAAGAGTTTTGTACAATTATGTACAATTTAATATATACTTTTTAAAATAAATTTTATACCAAAGTTTGGTTTCATATAGAATCCTCATTTCTTTTCATATTGAAAGGTTCATGTTTGTTAAATTCATAACAAAAACAGAAAAAATATATTTAAAAAGCAGCTCAAATGATGAGACTGGATTAGATGATCTCTAATGATAACTGGATGTTCTTAGCTTTCTGCTTTCCTTGGCCATGTCACAGCTAGTAACTAAAGCCTTGCAGCATGGTTCCCAACTCACTATCACTTGCAATGTCATCATTACAACTGACATATGCATATTTATATATCTATGTGTATGTGTTTGTATGTA
The DNA here is from genome assembly GCF_028372415.1 of Notamacropus eugenii. NCBI lineage: Eukaryota > Metazoa > Chordata > Mammalia > Diprotodontia > Macropodidae > Notamacropus > Notamacropus eugenii. The sequence continues at coordinate 421,454,639 of NC_092872.1, read as the reverse complement.
TGTATATACACATATATACATACATATATGTGTATATACATACATACTACAATGTTAATTAGATCTTCCCGCCCATTAATAGACCTCAAATATCTTTTGTTAATTTTCTAAGGAGGCACTGGTTCTCAAAGGTTAGGATACCCTCTGGCTCTGAAAGATGTATAAATACTCTGAGGTGGTTTTACTTTGGGGCTTACTCATTGGAAGTATATGTTTGGCCAGACAAGACTCTGGGCAGCTGCTAAGGAGCCCCTCAGCTTTGAAAAACCAGTTGTTGATGCATCTCTCTCTGGTAACTATGTATGTATGGTCAGACAGTTGGATCTGTCTGTTGATCAGCTGATGTATGTATTCCTTACGGTCAGACAGTTGGAAACCCTATCTGTGGATATTTATTTCTTTGTATTTTCCCTGAAGTTCAGGGTGCTGACTTTTCCCCCTCAACTAAGTGAATATGTGCTTGATTAAAGTGATTGTTGACCTCTCAAAAGTTGCTTTTCTTTTAGAAAATCAGATCAAAGAACCTGATAGCAGGCCATCCTCAATGTGTCAAGGTGTTTACTTTTACAATACATACCTATATATGTGTGTGCATATATATATATACATATAGGTATACATTTATATGCATGCACACACATATATATATATAATTTTACATAAATTACCTCATTTAAAGTAATGTCATAATTAACACCTGATATCTTCTAGCTGTTTGAATGTAAAGGGCATTATAAGGACCTGTCCTTCCTCAACCTAGCTCATTATCACAAGAATATTCCTTCAAAATGGAGAAAGGGATACTTCCTATCATGAACATAAGGTAGGACCTGCTTTGTCTAGGAGATGATGACCAATTAGTCATCTAGATCAAAACGAAGAGGTGGCTCTCTATGATGTAAAACATTGGTGACTTATTCACGACTCCTGGCAAACCTTATAATATTTAATTTTGTCAAGCTCTCGGGTTATATAGCCTTGGGTTCTTGCAAAAAGGTCTGACTAAAAGCATGTAATCTAGTATGATAAGAAGCATAAAGCAACCAAAATCTGGAGTTTGGTTCTTGATATCTCTTCTGGCTAGTAACATGAGAAAGATGCCTACAGGAACTTCTCTTACCCTGTTCTTTCTTTCTCCTTTCACAAAGAAACAGATACTTTTCCCCACTCCCATCTTTCTTCCCCTAGAATAAGTAATGACTCAAAGGCTTGATTGGCCCCTCTCTCCCTATGTTCTTCCTCTTGCTCTTTGTCCTCTCCCTGTCTTGTTCTTTACCCCTTCTCTTCTTTCTCTGGTTCCCTCTCTACTTTCTCTCTCCTTAACCACCCCCTCACCCAAGAGTTAAGAAATATGCTTGGCCTCAGCTTCATGTATGCCCAACTAGACTTAGGAGACGTCATCTTTATCTTGTGTGCCTTATACTTCTAGGATTATCATAATGGCTTCCATTTTCTTTTTTTCTTTATAAATTTATTTATTTAACTTTTAACATTCATTTTCACAAAATTTTGGGTTCCAAATTTTCTCCCCATTTGTCCCCTCCCCCCAACCCAAAACACCGAGCATTCTAATTGCCCCTATCACCAATCTGCCCTCTCTTCTATCATCCCTCCCTTCCCTTGTCCCCATCTTCTCTTTTGTCCTGTAGGGCAAGATAGCTCTCTATAACCCATTACCTATATTTCTTATTTCCTAGTAGCAAGAACAGTACTCGACAGTTGCTCCTAAAACTTTGAGTTCCAACTTCTCTTCATCCCTCCCTCCCCACACATACCCTTTGAGAAGGCAAGCAATTCAATATAGGTCATATCTGTGTAGTTTTGCAAATGACTTCCATAATAGTCGTGTTGTGTAAGACTAACTATATTTCCCTCCATCCTATCCTGCCCCCCATTGCTTCTATTCTCTCTTTTGATCCTGTCCCTCCCCAAGAGTGCTGACTTCAAATTGCTCCCTCCTCCCATTGCCCTCCCTTCCATCATCGCCCCCACCCTGCTTATCCCTTTCTCCCCCACTTTCCTGTATTGTAAGATAGATTTTCATACCAAAATAAGTGTGCATTTTACTCCTTCCTTTAGTCGAATGTGATGAGAGTAAACTTCATGTTTTTCTCTCACCTCCTCTCTTTTTCCCTCCACTAAAAAGTCTTTTGCTTGCCTCTTTTATGAGAGATAATTTGCCCCATTCCATTTCTCCCTTTCTCCTCCAAATATATTTCTCTCACCACTTAATTTCACTTTTTTAAGACATGATCCCATCCTATTCAATTCACTCTGTGCTGTGTGTGTGTGTATGTATGTGTGTGTGTGTGTGTGTGTGTGTGTGTGTGTGTGTGTAATCCCACCAACTACCCAGATACCAAAAAGTTTCAAGAGTTACAAATATTGTCTTTCCATGTAGGAATGTAAACAGTTCAACTTTAGTAAGTGCCTTATGACTTCTCTTTACTGTTTACCTTTTCATGCTTCTCTTCATTCTTGTGTTGGAAAGTCAAATTTTCTTTTCAGCTCTGGTCTTTTCATCAAGAATGCTTGAAAGTCCTCGATTTCATTGAAAGACCATTTTTTCCCCTGAAGTATTATACTCAGTTTTGCTGGGTAGGTGATTCTTGGTTTCAGTACTAGTTCCTTTGAATGGCTTCCATTTTCATGAGAAGAATCCATTTTTATAAGTTTTTACATTCTTTGTTGAATGGTTCACATAATATTCCATGTGCCTGGTTGTCCAATTTATGCTAGACTGACATGTTACCCCACCCCTAATGGTCCAAATATTGACTGTCCAAATTCATATGTCTTGAATAAAACTGCATAATTATCCAGTGGAGCTCAGCTTTGGAAGCCCATCCTTACCAAGATCCCAGGAGACCTGAAACACAGCAGTTTGGGGTATTTACTACTAAGTTCCTTACCAACTCTGTATCCAAGATATGATCAGTCTGATTCCCTTATCCATAGGTGTAAGAGGATAGATAGACTGGCATAATCCTCATGAGAGGAAGCTGTTCATAGGTCTGCCTATGGAGCAGGTAAAAAGAATTATATCTGTACCATCCCCCATTTTGCCAAAGAAACGTTTTCTTACTTCTGTGGCTCTGGGAGATGCATTCTGTCCCAGATAGGACTCAGAGGAAAAAACCTAAGCTGATTGAAACTATAAAAAATACACGATCCTGCTGTGGTATTCCTACTCGTTCACAATTCAAAGCCTCTGGGGAGAACTCTGTGTGGATGAAGACGACGACAATGTAGATTCAGGCATTAATGAATAGTGTTTTGCTTTCCTCTGAGCCAGTGTCCTTCTCTCTCCAGATGAATGCATGCAGTGAATCAACATCGTAAGCCTGCTATCCAGTTAAAATAAAGTTTCAAGGCAAAGCAGACCTCTTGAGATTTCTCATCGAAGTGTTAGTCCCCATGCAGTATTAAAATTCATATTTTAGAAACCATAGCATGATCATGTAGCTTTCAATTAGATCTAGTATCTTCCTTCATTCTCTCACCTAGCCTGTGTGTCTTTAAATATTAGCATATGCAGTTCAGTATTGTATCTGGAATAAGACTGGAATATAAAAGCTAGAAGGGCCCTTAGACCCTAGAATGTCAGAGCCAGAGGGAGATCAATTAGAGATCAATTCACCAAACCCTGAGAATCCTTACCTTCCTCTAAAGTGTAGCTCAGGTGCCATCTCCTACCTGGGATCTTTCCTGACCACACACACACACACACACACACACACACACGTACACACCTTTTAGCACTCTCTTCTTGAAGTTACTTAGCATTTTTGCATATACTTTTTGTCTGCATATTTATGTACACATCATATCTCTTCACTAAACTATAAACTTCTTTAAGAAAGGGATAAGTTCATTTTTGTCCTTGTGATCATAGCACCTAATACAATGCCAAGCATATAGAATTTGCTTGATAAACGTGCTGAATTGAATTGAGTTCTTTTGTACAAGGAGAAATTGAGAAACAAGAAGGGTAAATGACACATACTAGGGTCACACACACACACACACACACACACACACACACACACACACACACACCCTAAGCCAAGTCTCCTGCCACCATTATAAAATACTGCCTCCTTATCAGATGTCTGACATTTGTAAGTTGGGGAAGGGAATTAGATTCTTTACTCTAAGCCCTAAGAGCTACAGAAGAGCTACCAAAAATATGGCTCTCAAAAAAAAAAAAGAGAGATTAATTTTTTGTGTGTCTAATGCCAGGACAAGAGACATCAAAGAAAGTCCAGAACAAAGTCAAGGAGGGTGCTTCTTAAGCAACTATCAAGACCCCAAGGAACTACTCATACAGGTCAATGAATAACCAAACCCAAGAAGTACTACACTGTTTTCTGACAGTCCTTAAATAGAAATAGGACAAAGGAGTGGTGAGGATTAGGCACATGCACACTGACCAGAGTTTTTAAGATGTCCTTGACGAGTTTGATGTGCTGGTCTCAGGATAAGTGCTGTATTAGTTTGATTTTGTATCCCCAGAGTCTTGATCAGTTATTTTTTTAATGTGCAATAAGACCTTTGATTTCATCAGTATAACGAGTTCCCTTTACCAATTCAGATGAGTACTATCTCTGAAACAGTCTTAGAAAGTTAGTCCCTGAGAAGTTGAGTGATTTGTCCAGGGTCTCATAGCCCATATGTCAGAAAAGGGGCTTGAATTCAGAACTTCCTGACTCCAAGCTCACTCTGCCATATTGCATTTCAGGCCTTGCACACAGGAAGCAATTAATAGATCTATATTGGATTGACAAGGCCTGTTTTTCTCACAGAAAACTCCTTCAGCAAACACTTAATTAGCTTCAATTGAGGCTTCCTGGAGGAGAAAACATCTGACCCCTTCAGTCGTCTTCAAGCTCCTTGAAGCAAATGGAAATATTAGTTCTGAGAAGAACAGAGAGCACCGGGGATGGGATCTCTGCTGGTGATTGGAAGCTGGGATGGGGAAGTCATAGAGTTGCTTTTGCATTTGAACACTCTCCAGAAGAACTGGGGGGGTAGAGAATGATGTTCCAGTGACTTTTTTCCACGTTCCATTTACATAAAGTAAGGAGGAGAGGGAAGTCATAACCAGTTTAGGGATATGGTATATGGAAAAGATGCTCAACACAATGAAATTTCCAATGTACTTCATTAGACAACATTGCTCTCTGCTCTAATAACCCTTTACTGTGTTTCATCTCACAGGTCATTGACTTTTGAGGGTGGCGAAGGAATTCCTACTTGCCTGTGCCTCAGGATCCTCCCGAGTGAGATGTGTTACACCACTGGAAATCATTAGCATTTAAACTGGATTTGTCGATTTAAAAGTAAAAGTGGAAGAAATCTAAAATGTCTCTATGCTCTGCATTTAGCCAGGAAAACAAGGCCATTAGTCTGACTAAAAATAACAATAGCAACTTGCATTTCTATAGTTCTTTAAGGTTTATAAATCACCCTGAAAATTGTGAGTACAAGTATTTTGTGTCCATTTTATAGACAAGGAAGCTGAGACTCAAAGAGGTGTACTGACTTGCCCTCAGGATACACAATGTCCTTGTAAGGATTGAGGCTGGGGTTGAAATCCAGCTCTTTGAACTCCCCCAAACTAATATTCTATCAGACCATGTAGCTCTCAGGATGACTACAGTCCTCATGTAGGTGAAGAAAGAACACAGAATAAGAATACCTGGGCTCTAGTCCTGGCTCTGCTGCTCATTGACTCATTGACAATGTAGAGCAATTCATTTTCTCTTTTTGGCCTCAGTCTCCCTATCTACAGAATGGAGAGATTGGGCTTAATGATAACCAACTTTACTTCAACCACAAAATTCTACCATTCTAAGCCAAGCTAAGTTGCCTTTTGCTCCTATGTGGCTCAGGTGATTATCTATAGGTCCATGATGAATTGATAGCAAACGTTTCCTTGTTTCTCTAGTAGCACACAGAAAAGTGATGCAGGAACCAAACAATCAAAAATAAAGCATTTAATCACCTACAATTTGGCAGGTGCTGGGGATACAATCAAAGCCATGGAAGCAGCTGCCCTCAAGGAGCTTACGTTCTGTCCATAGGCAATGTGAATACAAAATCCATTGTAAAATACATTTACAATAAATACAAGGTGGTTTTTAGTACGACCAGGAAAGGTATCATGTAGTAGGTAGTACCTGAACTGAGCTTTGAAGGAAGCTGGCTTTTAAAGGGAGCAGCAATGAAGAAGTAAATTCCAAGAATGAGTGACAGGTTGTGCAAAAGTATGGAGAGAAGAAATGGAAAATGGAATGGGAGAAGCAGCAAGATAGCCAATTTAGATACATCATAGAGTGGGTGACTGGGAGCAACATCCTATAGAGATGGTAGAAACTGGAGCTAGGTTTCAAAAGTCTTTAAATGCCAGACAGAGAAAGTGACACCAGAAGTAAGAAGGTGTCACTTGAATTTATTGAGCAGGGGAGGAACAAGTTGAGATCTTTGTTTTATGGAAATCTCACTTTTAGCTGTATAGAGGGTAGATTAAAGAAACTTGAATTTCATTACAGGACTTATCACTGTCTTTGAATTGAAGAAAGTCAAGTGGTACAAATGATTAGCATTTCTAAATTCCAGACTGCTCATGTTCCCTGATAGAAGAGGTAAACGCTACCATTCCCATACCATCACCACCACCCTTCTCAGAAAAGACTTGCATTGCATCAGGTCTCTTTTAGATGATTTGCATGAACAAGATTCTTACATTCACACACACACACACACACACACACACACACACAAGATAAATAAGATGATTATGATACAATAAGAATTCATGCTGCCAAATGATGACCCTGAGGCACTCACTGTAAGAACCTCAATCATCAAAGAAAGATTCAACTTCCTCAATTAAAAATAACTAGTTATCCATTTGTGCTACCCTCAGACACTGAGCCAGAGAGATAATTGTTAATTATTAATTGATGTTGATGTGTGATCTGCTATTCATTATTTCATATTTTATAATAAGATAACCATCAGGAAACACAGCTCATATACCCATGAATATCCCTTCACAGTTATCCCAGCCAAAAGTAAGTAGAACTGATGTTATAGTTTCTGGTTCTAATATAACCCTTTCCAAAATCTGGTGACAAACTCAAGCCAAGTGCCCAGTAAAACACAAGCTTCTTGCAGGTAGGAGACTATTTCATTTTTGTCTTTGTCCCCCTAGGGTCCAGCACATAGTTAGTGCTTAGTTAGTGATTATTGGAATGAACTGAAAGAGGGAAAGGTTGACATATTTCCTGGGTAAAAATAAAAATAAAATTCCAACTTAAAAACCAACCACATTTTCAAGCTTAAGGTTGTAAACATAATGGTGTGTGGAGAAATGGACTATAAAAAGATTGCCCCTTTAAAATATAAAGATCAATTTGGTGTTAAGCCAATAACTGGTTGCAGTTTTAATCATATTCTTTTGTCAAGGGAATCCAATTCTCTATAAACTTTGAATGGCAGAGATGAAAAAAAACTAAGCCAACAATGTGGATTGTGCTTCCAAATGATCAGTAGAATGTTTTTCTTTCCAGTGTCTGTTTTCCCCCATCATCATGCTGGTAGCAGAAAATACATATAAATACATATGCCACTTTGCTTCTCTAGAAACATCTCTCCATCCTGGCAGAACTCGTAGCAGTTCTGTAAGGAGCCCATTGCTTATCCCCCCCACGCCCTACACAATTCAACAAAAGATAGAATGTCAACAGAAGTTAAGAGTCATTTACAGAGTCCAACCACCATCTGTTCAGAGATTAATCTCTCTACAGAGCATTCAAGTCCTATAGTTAAGTGAAATGCATCAAGCTGGGAAATAAACCATGATGGTTGGGAATTCAGTTCAAGAAATAATAACAACTTATGTTTCCAGAGTGCTTTAAGGTCTGTAAAGCACTTTTCCAACAAAATCCCTGTGAGATCAATAGTTCAAGGGATATTATCCCATTTTGCAAATGAGGAAACTGAGGCTCAAAGCAGCTATGACTCCCTCATAGTTACATACATAGGAAATGTTAGGACCAGGATTAAAATCCTTATCTCCTGGCTCCAAATCAAGTGCTCTTTCCATTGTGTCATATTTCAACTCACTCAATTAATTTGCCTCAGAGGTGATATCATCAGGTTTTCTTTTTCCAACTATCATCAGGTTTTCTTTTTCCATTCTGACTCATAAAGGTACTACACTTTAAGAGAAATCTTGACCACCTTAAGAGCATCCAGAGAGACTGACCGGGAAGGTGTGAGGACTGGAGATTGTGTCATATAAGGAAAGGCTCAAGAAACTAAGAATGTTTAGCCTGCAGGAGAGAAGACTCCAGGACATTGGATAGCTGCCTTCAATTATATTGTAGTTGTCACCTGAAAGAGGGATTCAATTTGCTCTATATGGTTCAATGGAAGAAAATTTCAGAGGGGCATACATCAGCTCAATGGAACAAAACTTTCTGAAAATTGAGGCTCTCTACAATTGTAATGGCCTCCTTGGGAACTTTCTATTACTTGAAAGTTCTTTAAACTAAGACTATATAAAGGACCTGTGTACACAGGTGTGTACACAAAAATATTTATAGCAGCTCTTTTTGTGATGGCAAAGAATTGGAGGCTGAGGGGATGGCCATCAACTGGTGAGTGACTGAACAAGTTGTGTTGTGATGGAATAGTATTGTGCTATAAGAAATGATGAGCAGGAGGCTTTCAGAAAAAACTGAGAAGAGTTACGTGAAATGATGCAAAGTGAAACGAGCAGAATCAAGAGAACATTATACACCATAACATCAAATAGCACAATGATCAACTATGAATGACTTCACTATTCTCAGCAATACAAAGATCTAAGACAATTCCAAAGGACTCACGATGAAAAATGCTATCCACCTCTGGAGAAAGAATTGATAGAGTTTGAGTGAAGAACCAAGCATACTTTTAAATTTTTCTAAGTTTTTCTTTTTGTTTGTTTGTATCTTCTTTCACAAATATGACTAATATGGAAATTGGTTTTGCATGACTGCACATATGTAACCTATATCAAATTGTCTGCCTTCTCAATGAGGGGGAAAGAAGGAGGAAGGAAAGAGGGAGGGAGGGAGAGAATTTAGAACTCATAAGTGTTTTAAATGAATGTTAAAAATTTTAACATGGAATTGGAAAAAATGTTTCTAAATTTAAAAAACTTCTAAAATAAAAAATAAACCAAGGTTATACAGTCATTCATCTGGGAGGCTGTAGGAGGATTTATGCTTCTAGTCAAAGTTGTTCTAGGTTATAACATTTTTACTCAGGAATGAAGAATTGTGATGTAGTAAAAATAAAAATACTAGTGTGGAGTCAGAAGACCTGAGTTCAGATCCTGAATCTTCTATATACTACATTAAGCCTCCAGAAGAGGAGTCAGAACCTGCAGCCTCAAGGTCACATGTAGCTATCCAGGTCCACAAATGCACACCTTTGACTGAATCCAAACTTCATAGAACAAATCCACTTAATAAAAGGATTTGTTCTGTAAAACTTGGACTCAGTCAAAAGGCCACACCCGAGGATACAGAAGGCCGCACGTGGCCTCAAGGCCATGGGTTCCCCACCCCTGCTCTGGATAAATTGTTTCTTCTCTGTGAATCTTAGTTTCCTCATCTTTAAATTCACCACTGGACTAGATGTTCTCTAAACATTTTTCCAGCTCTAAATTCAATGATTCTATGCGAGACAAGGTTTGGTTGGTGTTTAGAGCCTATGAGGGCAGTTTATCTGCCAGGGAGCTCTCCAAAGTACCAGAAGCCTCTGTCCAAGATCATCCCTGACCCTTCGGACCCAGGCCTCCCATTTATATCTAAATACTGTCTCAATCTCCCCGGAGCTTCAACCTCCTGACTTCACCTACCTCTGCTACCAAGCAGATTTCCCTTCCAATGTCTGCTCTGATCCTAACTACTACTTCAGCTGTTTGATCTCACACCTCCTGCTTCTTCAAACTAACCTATCATATGCAGCAGCACCAGCCTGGTTCTCAACACATCTGCCCAGGGTTAACTGAACTATGATGGGCAGACAATCCCAAATGCCAGAGCTTACCATCCCAGTCATATCTCTTTGCATTTAAAGGGGGGAAGGACCTAGAGGTGTTTTCTCATCCTGACAATTATATTTTGCTGATCTAACATTCTCCAAATAGCTTCCATCAAATCCAGGCCTCTTCCCCATTTTCTCTCAGCCTACCATACAGTATAACTGCTGGGATGCAGGAGGTGCTACATTTCATACCAAAGGAGTTTAAAAGGAACTTCTAGAGTCCTTCCTAATGCTGGGTGTGATGTACAGATCTACAAAAGGTCAAGTCACCACCTTATGCCACCATTTGTTTAGTGCTAACAAAGCCAGACTGTACTCAAACCATGGTTCCCAGGGCATACCTAGGACTTTTGTTTGTCTCCTTTGTTTCCTCTAGGTGTTTAAATACAAGAATATTTTATTATACTAAACTTTGTAGGACTCATGCAATTCTCTTGGTTAAAGTGATTGCAAATTTGGCCTCAGGGTCACAGAACTGAAGAACACTGCTCTGACACCTTAAGTGGACATGATACTACAAATGTGCTCTTATTCCTAGGTATGCCTAAGGCCTCTGTCTAATAATTAATGATGTCTGGGGGTCCTTGAACTCAGAGAATCCAACATGGAATCAAAATACTTCATATGGTAACATCTTCATTTGATACAAAGAAATGGATGAGGCAATGTGCTGTGGTAGGAAAAAATGTAGACTCAGAAGACCTGGTTTCAAGCCCTAACTCTTGACACTTACTTGGTATGTGATGCTGGGCAAGTAATTTCCCCTCTCTGAGTCTCAGTTTCCTTAGTAAATTTCCCACATATCTTTTCGTATACCTGTCCTTTGTACTTAACCTCAAGCACCCCTATATTAATTGCTGATGTTCAAGTTTCTCTCGTCAACTGTCTGTTGGACATCTCAACTTGGATGTCCCATAAGCATTTCTAACCCAATTCATCCAAAACATAACTTATTATCTTTCCCCTTGGACCAAACCCTCCTTCTAACATCTCTGTTTCTGTTGAGGACGTCACCATTCTTTTAGTTACCAAGAATCACAACCCAGATATTGTTCTCAACCTTTCACTCTTGCTCACCCTTATCCCATTAGCTTCTAGATATCTTTACTTCCCCTTTGTCTAGATCGCCTGTATCCTCCTCTCTATTTACACCAGAAGGGCCCTAACACAGGTGTTTATCACCTTTCTCCTATACTGTACAATAGCCTCTTAATTGGTCTCCCTGACTCCAGTCTCACCCCCTTCCATTTCACTCTCCACATGACTGCCTAAATTAATATTCCTAAAGCACAAATATGATCTCATTACTCCACTGGCTCAAGAACCTTACGTTACTCCAAATTGTTTTTAGGATAAATGATCATTTCTTCTTTGGGAAATTTAAAGCCCTTCATAATCTGGCTCCACAGTATCTTTCCAGGATGTTTGAATGTTATTTCCCTTCACACACTCTGTACTTCAGCCAAAGAGGTTTATTTTTCTATTTCCCATACACAATCTTCCATCTCCCACCTCCCTTACTTTGTACAGGCTGTTGTCCATGCTATGCCTGACTCTCTTTACAATTGTTTTCTACCACACCACAGTGCCTCATCTATTTCTTAGTATGAAATGGAAATGTTACCATATGGAGTATGTTGATTCCATGTTGGATCCTCTGACTTCAAGAGCCCCTGGACATCATTGCTTATCAGACAGAGGCCTTAGGCATGCCTAGGAATGAGAACCCGTGCATATTTGTAGTACTGTGTTCAGTTAAGGCATCAGAGCAGTGGTCTTCAGTTCTGTGACCCTGGGGGCACATTTGCAGTTACTTTCACCAAGAGAATTACACGACTCCTATGGAATTTAGTATAACAGAATATTTTTGTGCTTTAATTAATAGAATATTCTTATATTTAAATTAGATTACGCTAAAATGTTCTCCCTTTTCACATCCACCTCTTAGAACTATCTTCTTTGAAGACCTAGTTTAAATACCACCTCCTTTGAAGAAGCCTTTCCACTCTGTCAATTCTTAGCTTCCCCTCCCATCACTGTGCATTTTTTTGTAGATCTTGCATTTACTTATTTGTGAATATGCTGTACCCTCCCCACAGAATATAGGTTTCTTGAAGGGAGGGACTTCTATCCCACTTCTTTATTTGCATTCACAGCACCAGCAAAGTGCCTGGCAAATAAAAGGCACTCAATAAATGCTTGTTGATTCACTCATTACAAGCTGCTAGAAAAGAGAGTCTATATCGTGTCTATTGTTAGATTCTCCCAATACTTAGCAGCTGCTTAACAAGTAATTATTAAAACCTATATTAAAGCTATAACATGAACGGGTTAGATTAAATTGTTCTAAGGTTTCCTTCTAGCTGTGATGTTCCAAAATTGTCTAATCATACCAGATGATAGGATTTGGGGTGGAAAGAACACCAAATTGGAATTGGAGGATACAGGTTGAAAGCCAGTCTCTGCTACACTTGCTACCTGGTTGACTTTAGACAAGTTGCCTCCCCTCTCATAACTTTAGTTTCAAATTCTTCTAGAAAATGAAGAAGTTGGACTATATCAAAGGTTCTTAACCTTTTTTGTGTCCTGGTTCCTTTGGCAGTCTGATAAAGCCTATGAAAAATCCTCCTCAGAAAAAATATCTTTAAAGGAATAAAATTTTATTTAGCCATTTCAGTCATGTCTGATTCTTCATGATCCCATTTGGATTTTTCTTGGCAGAGATAACGGAGTGATTTGCCCTTTCCTTCTCCAGCTCATTTTACAGATGAGGAAACTGAGGCAAATGTCTGCATCCACATTTGAACTCAGGATGATGTCTTTCTGATTCCAGGCCTAGCACTCTATCCACTGTGCCAGCTAGCTATCCACAAGCAATAAAATACAATGCATCCAATTACAAAGGAAACCAATTATATTAATGTCAAAATATTTAGGAAAAGAAATTCACTAACCCCAGGTTAAGAATAACTGGACTGGATTATCATTAAGGTCGCTTGAAGTTCTAAATCCTATGAACAACAAAGCAACAGCAGCATGAGATAGTGGACAGACCTGGAATCACAAACACCCAAGTTTAAATTCTGTATCCGATGTAGACTAGGTATATGACAAAAAGCAAGTCACTTAATCTCAGTGCCCCAGACAGTTCTCTAAGACTGGAAATTACACACCTGTTGCCAATTCGCACTGACCGAGGCAGTTGCCACTCTGGAGTTATCTACACTGATGAAATCACAGGTCCAGAATAAACCAAACAAATAAAGAGTACAAGGGAATTCTATAGTCTTCCTGAGTTAAATGAGAAGTTTCCCAAAAGAGCATTCTAATTAAAGGTCTGGAGGAATTCTTTTGAGTCGAGTCTTTTGATTCCACCTTCAATTATTGATGGTATCTTTATGAGGTGGGATGAGGAGAAGAATATGATTCCATTTTCCCATAAATAGGAGCTTGCCTTTTTAGCAAATATTAGCAGAGATCTATTAAAGATGCCAATTCTCTTTTTAAATGTTTCATTGACATTCCTTGCTATCTTTCCCCAATGACTCACCACCAACATCACCATTTCTACAAACTTCCTAAATAAGTACAATCAAGCAAACAAATCAATACACCAGCCATGTCCGAACATATACACCTCGTTCCAAATATGTAGTCCATCCTCTGTCAGAGAGAGGCAGAAGGCATGCTTCATCATCAGTCTTCTTGAGTCATGATGATGCTAAATTTCCCAGAAAGCATGTACGAAATGGGACACAACAGGTACCCACAAGTTACACCTTAGCAGCTGCACGGTAAAAAAGGGAGGGACTGAAATAAGCCAACAGATACAACCACACTCAGAAATTTAAAGACAGGAGAAAGCTGTAAGAATAGGAAGTCATATCTGTCACCAAAGGGGAGGATACCTTTACTGCTAAGCTAAATTTCATTGGGATGTGGTCTATCCAAGGGGGGCCACATTTCTACTTTCTGATAATTTACGAACACAAGAATGTATCAAATCTCCTACTGAATAAAAAGATTATTGATCTTGAGCTAGAAGGAAACTTAAGACACCATACAGTGCAACCCTTTCATTTTATAGAGGAAGGAACTGAGGCCCATGGGATGTAACCATGGTCTCACAGGCAGATTATATCAGAGACCACTGTTGTTCATTTAAGTCATTTCTGACTCTTTGTGATTCTATTTGGCATTTTCTTGGCAAAGGTCCTGGATTGGTTTATCATTACTCCAACTTATTTTACAAATGAGGAAACTAAGGCAAACAGGGGATAAGTGACTCACCCAGGGTCACAGCTTGTAAGTGACCGATGCCAAATTTGAACTCAGGTCCTCCTGACTTCAGGGCTGGCATTCTATCCACTTCACCATCGAGCTGCTCTATCTACCAATATTTTTCCAAATGAACCAGTCTGACCCTGCTCAAAAAGTTCTATAGGGTCTTACAGTGGGAGGGGCCCTTAGAGATCATTCACTTAAACTTCATTTGACAGGTGAGGAAGCCTGCATCAGTAGTAACTTGCTCAAGGCTTTATACAGAGTTCAGGGCAGAGCTGGGATTAAACCCTAGGATTCTTGACTCCAAATCCAGTACTCTTCAGCAGCAGTCCCTAGCCTAACATTCAAGGTCCTCCACAATCTAAACCCACCTTTATTTCATGTTGTTCATCCTCACACACTTTATGTCTCAGTCAGATTAGAACACCAGATATTCCCCAATATTGCCCTGGACTTAACCTATCCCAAATTTCCTCATGCCATTTTACCTACATCTCAACTTTACATTTATCACATTTCTCTTGGTTTCATTTATTTCTGTACGTGTCACATTTCCCTGTTAGATCACCTCCTTCAAGGCAGGGGCAATGTCATTTTTTAACCCCGGTGCCTAACAAAAGACTTTGTGCATAATAGGTATTTAATAAATGTGTGTTGACTGAATGTTGATGAAACAAGTGATGGATAATCATCTTTAATAATGTATTTCTCATGATATATTTATAAAGCTCACATGGAAATGTAGACATAGAGCACATGGCTAGGCAGGATTCTAAATCTCTGATCAATTGGCTGGGCATGTGGCACTCTTTATAGCCTAATCTAAGTTATGTAAATCAAAAGGGGAGGATCAAAGATCCTGCACAGAGTATGATGGGAAGAACAAGGTTAGCAGAAAGTCTTAGTGAAGAAGACTTGCTAAAAAGCAAGTCTTAAAAGTCTCCTTAAGTCTCCTTAAAAATGGATGCTAAACCGCAGTGTCTAGAGGATGGGGAAATGGGAGAGGCATGCTTTGTCCTCTTCCCCGCTCCCACTGAGAGCATGAAATATCACATTTAGTGATCTATTGGTCCCTGATTTGCTAGCATGAATGGACCAGGTCTCACTGGATTTCTTCATCAGAGATTATAAATTTTCTTTTGGATTTCCTTCACTTTTTACGAAGAACACACTTTCAAAACCTGACCACCAATGTTATCCCCAGCCTTCGGGGAATCACTAACATGGGTGTACAAAGACAAACACATACACAAAAAAATCACCTGTTCCAAGATGTGAAACAAATGCACCATTCTATACCCTCAGTAAAGCCTACCCAGGTTTCTCCTGCCAAATGAAATGTTACTGATGTTTTAAAACTGACAGTCAACAAGCACCGTGAATCTCCCCTGCTCAGAGAGTAGAAGACAGGCAGACAAGCATGGGAGCAACATTAAATTATGCTTCATTTTAGTTTATTTCTCTGAAAGTGAACAGGAAGGATGAAATAAAACTCTGCTGGCTGTAAACTAACAGCATGAAACAGAGCACACACACACACAAGTGACAAGGCCAGTATTTCAGCACTCCTCACTTAATTATTCCATCTAACCTCCACTCTCTCTACTCACCAGTAGAAGTTTTACATGGCAAAATTACAGCTAGTGTAGTGGAGAAAGTATCTCATTCTCATTAAGAGACCTAGATTCTAGTACTGGCTCCATTATGGAGCCTCAGTTTCTTCATTTGTCAAAAGGGAAATAATACCTACAACTTTGAGAACTCTGGCATTAAGTCATGAGAAAGGCTCTGAAAACTACAAAGCACCTCAGGCTTTAAATCAAGTCACCTAAACACACAAACTATCCTTCCCTAACATGTTTCTCTGTGATCATGGGTCATAAACTCTTCTAAGAAAACACACTGCGTTTACAAGTCACTCCTTCCAACAGGCTTTGTATCTTACTGTGTTCAACAAACATTTTGATAAGTACCTTCTATTTGCAGGGCTTTGCATCACCTGTGCTAGCTAGGTGCTGGAGATTCAAAGGAGAAAAAAGTTCTCCAGGGACTTGTAATCCAATGGAGATAAAGGATGGAATGTAGGACATGTACACAAATGTGTATGATAGAAGGTAGGATGGGACAGTGGCTAAGATCCAGATTTCACAAGGGGGAAGTCAAGATTCAGCTGGGGACATCACAGAAGAAATTGGGGAGGAGGTACATGTGAATTGAGCGTTCAAGGAAGAAAAGGATGTTAACAGGCCAAGACAGGGAGGGAGTACACTTGTAGGACTCTTGCAATTAGAACTAGAAAAGATTTGTCTCAGAGATGAGTGGGCCAATCCTCTCATCTTATAAATAAGGAAAATGAGGCCAAAAGAGGTGAAGGAACTTTGCCAAAGACACACAATTAGAAGAGTCAGGAGGTAAAGTTAAGTCTTCTGAATCCAAATCCAGTGCTCCTTGCAGAACTTCACTACATGGGTGAGATGTCCTGCATGCCTCCCTCCGAACCTCTCAGGAATACCTGGCCCTTCAGGAATGCAAGCCCAATCCTGTGATTCCAAACCTGCCATTTACTACTGTAGGCATAGATGGCAATTGACCACCTGGGTTTCAGTGTCTTCATTTGTAAAACAGGGACTTAGACTGAAAGACTTCTGGAACCCCTTTCAGCTCTAAGTCTATAGTGGATGGATGGAAGAAAGGAGGGAGGCAGGGGGAGAGAGAGGAAAGGAAAGAAGGAAGGAAAGAAGGAAGGAAGGAAGGAAGGAAGGAAGGAAGGAAGGAAGGAAGGAAGGAAGGAAGGAAGGAAGGAAGGAAGGAAGGAAGGAAGAATGGAAGGAAGGAAGGAAGGAAGGAAGGAAGGAAGGAAGGAAGGAAGGAAGGAAGGAAGGAAGAGTGAAAGAGAGAAACCCAATAATTTTAACTACTCAGAAAAAGGCACCAAGACACAATGTGAAGCTTTAATTCCTTTTACACAATTCCTAAAGAGGATCCTTACTCTGGAGGCAAAGCATCCTTGCCTGTCTCCTCTCCAACCCACAACTAATCAATCAGCAAGTATTTATTAAGGGCTTTCTCATGAAAAGCATTATGCTAAGTTCTGTGGATACAGAGTAACCACTGGCATCTTGGTGATAATTACTGCGATGTTTATATTCCCTAACTCAATCAGGTTTAGTGGCTTCCTATTGCCCCAGGATAAAATATGACTTTCTCAGTTTAGCTTTCAAAGCCCTACCCATGGTCCCATTTGAGATGACTTCCCTTCCTTCATTGTGAAATCCAGTGAAACTGACCTTTCAATTCTTAAAACATAACATTCCATCTTTAATCTCTGTGCCTTGCACTGGCCATCCCCCATGCCTGGAAAGTAGCCCCTTCTCATCTCCCCCTCACATCATTCTTCTCTTCCTTCAAGCTCTCCTGATCCAGCCAACTGCTACAGCTCTACCTCCCAAACTGTCTTGTGGTTAACTGTTCTGTATACTGTCTTCCCCATTAGAATGTAAGCCCCTTAAGAGGAGGGAATGCTTCACTCTTTTTATTTGCATCCACAGCCCTCAGCACATATATTAGGTGCTGAATAAATTTTGGTTGATTGACTGATGATGCATTATAAAGATGAGGTTTCTTCTAGATACAAGCAAGACTGAGTGTTTGCTGGCTCTGGAAATGGCCACAGGTAGGTAGGGAATGAGGGAGAGAGGAAGGAAGGAAGGAAGGAAGGAAGGAAGGAAGGAAGGAAGGAAGGAAGGAAGGAAGGAAGGAAGGAAGGAAGGAAGGAAGGAAGGGAGAGAGACAGAGAGACAGAGAGAGAGAGAGAGAGAGACTCATGCTGACATAACAGAGTTCTGAATATTCTTATGGTACAGCAAAATATCCCAGATTTGACCTCAGAGGGTCCAGATTCAGGGTTTGGCACCAATACTACTTCTATCCTAAGCCAAGTAATTTTCCCTCTACTCTATGAGACTGATTTCTCACCCCCATCATAAGAGGGTTGGCCTAGACGATCCCCAGGGTTCCTCCCAGTTCTTGCTGTCTGTGTTCCACGTTCTTCAAATGCCCCTTCTAAGCTCTGATCCTTGGTGATTCTTTCTATCTTCATGGTACTCAGAAAATATATTTACTTTTGCTTATTCCTTCATTCAAAAATCATGTTTTAATTTCTCCAACAAAGATCATGATTTAGATTTTATCCTAGGAAAGGACCTTAGAATCTCATGAAGAGGCAAAGAAACTGAGGACCAAAGACCAGGGAGATTGATTTGCCAAAGCTCACAAGGGAGACAAGTGTCAGTGGTAGCATGATATGAACTCAGGTTTTTTTGGCTCCAAATCTAGCATTCCCTCCCACTCTGCTAGACAGCCTCACTTTCATGTAATAAATAATGATAAATAAATTATAAACCATTGCCTCTTAGTCAAAGGACTCTTAAAAGTATATCCCTCTTTCAAAGCATGTCTGTGTGCAACACTATTCAACAAGACAAAGAATTTGTCAGCTCATAGCTGAAAGCCCTAGAATTGGTTTGCTATGTTAGAATATTGTTCTCTAGGAGCCTCAGTTTCCTCCTTTGTAGCATGAGGATGCTTCACTAGATGGTATTTAGGGGCCACTTCTAACTCTGGCATTCATGAATCTATGAATAAGAAACTTGCTTCAATGAATCTTAGTGATGACATCTAGCTCCTACCCTGTCACCCAATAATGCCATCATATTCATTTTTAAAGGCATGGGATTCTACTTGGCTAAGAAGTTGAGCAAATGAAACCAAAGTCATTTATTTGGAATTCCCAGATGGTGGGCTGCCTGCACAATTACATCATGGTTGTAGGTACAATCATACCTTGTACTTTTCCTTTGTCACCTTCTATTAGTCATTTCACCCACTAGGTGCAGAAAGGTTAAATCCCTGTTATTGTTTTCTGTTTTACAACTAAAAACCTAACAACACTAAGGCTAAGTGACTTGTCAGAGACAAGGCACAAGCAAGGATTGGAACTCAGCATTTGTGATTTAAAATTTAGGAAGGAGGGAGCCAAGATGGCGGAGTAGAAAGACGCACATACACATAGCTCCGAACCCACAACCCATAGAACGGCTACAGGGGAGTAACTCATGGAGAATTCTGCACCCAGAGGCCACGGAATATTGGAGCGAGGGAGATTTCTGTTCCGGAGGGACCTGCAAACCTCTCGCAGGGGGTCCTTCGCGCTGCGTACTGGGCGCTGGGACTGGGAGCTGAGTGCAGCCCTGCCGCAGCCACGGCACCGAGAGGAAAAGATCCAAGCGGGCTTCGGGGACAGGATCTCCAGCAGCCACGCGGGTCCCTCCACCCACAGAGGGACCTGCAAACCTCTTGCAAAAGGTCCATCGCGCTGCAGACGCGGAGCCCAGCCTAGCCTAGACCTGCTGCGGCCATGGCCAGGGCACCGAGAGAAACAGATCTGAACAGGCTTCGGGGACGGGATCTCCAGCAGCCGCGCGGATCCCTCCGCCCACAGGTGACGGGGGTTGGTGAGAGAGTCTCTTTGGCGGGTCGAGAGGGGAGTGGGGTGCCCCCATGATTTGGGCCCCCCTGGGAGGTAGAAGCTGAGAGGCTCCCCAAGAAAGCAGGAGCCTGAATCCATTGTGGAAGGTCTGTGCATAAACGCCCTGAGGGAACTGAGCCTGAGAGGCTGCCCTGCCCCTGACCTGACCACCTGAACTTAATTCTCACACTGAATAGCAGCCCTGCCCCCGCCAAAAGCCCTAAGGCGGGAAGCAGCATTTGAATCCCAGTCCCCAAACACTGGCTGGGAGGATCAGGAGGCGAGGTGGGTGTGAGGAGAATATTCAGAGGTCAAGTCACTGGCTGGGAAAATGCCCAGAAAAGGGAAAAGAAATAAGACTATAGAAGGTTACTTTCTACGTGAACAGGCATTTCCTCCCTGCCTTTCTGGTGAGGAAGAACAATGCTTACCATCAGGCAAAGACACAGAAGGCAAGGCTTCTGTGTCCCAGCCCACCCAATGGGCTCAGGCCATGGAAGAGCTCAAAAAGAATTTTGAAAATCAAGTTAGAGAGGTGGAGGAAAAGCTGGGAAGAGAAATGAGAGACATGAAGTCAAAGTATGAACAACAAATCAGCACCCTGCTAAAGGAGACCCAAAAAAATGTTGAAGAAAATAACACCTTGAAAAATAGGCTAACTCAATTGGCAAAAGAGGTTCAAGAAGCCAATGAGGAGAAGAATGCTTTCAAAAGCAGAATTAGCCAGATGGAAAAGGAGATTCAAAAGCTCACTGAAGAAAATAGTTCTTTCAAAATTAGAATGGCACAGATGGAGGCTAAGGACTTTGTGAGAAAGCAAGATATCACAATACAAGCCCAAAAGAATGGAAAAATGGAAGATAATGTGAAATATCTCATGGGAAAAACAACTGACCTCGAAAATAGATCCAGGAAAGACAATTGAAAAATTATGGGACTACCTGAAAGCCATGATCAAAAAAAGAGCCTAGACATCATCTTTCATGAAATTATCAAGGAAAACTGCCCTGAGATTCTAGAACCAGAGGGCAAAATAAATATTCAAGGAATCCACAGAACACCACATGAAAGAAATCCAAAAAGAGAAACTCCTAGGAACATTGTGGCCAAATTCCAGAGTTCCCAGGTCAAGAAGAAAATATTGCAAGCAGCTAGAAAGAAACAATTCAAGTATTGTGGAAATACAATCAGGATAACACAAGATCTAGCAGCCTCTACATTAAGGGATTGAAGGGCATGGAATGTAGAGGGCCGAGCCCCCTGGTGAGCCCGGAGACGCCGGGGGTAAGAACCCGCCTTCGGGTGCTGGGAACACCCCTTACGGAGTTGAGCTCTGCCTTCAGGGCGGAACATGGGAGGAGCTACGGCAGGGTATATAAGGGGGAACACGGGAAGGTCGGGTAGGACTGGGGTAAGCAATAAAGTGCAGTAAGTAGCCTCCTCAGGTGTACTGTTTGGTCATTCCCCTCCCCCACAGGAGGGGGCCAGAACCACTGGAAGACCGGTATAGCGGGTGGCTTACAGGAGAGGTAAGCTTCTAGGCGACAGCCCCGGGCAGGCCGGGTGCAGCTGGCGCCCAAACAGGGACCTCTGGCCCCCCCTGTAGCCGGGGAGAAGGACCAAACCCTCACCGTTAGTTGGTGGGAAGCCTCACTGTTAGTCGGTGGGAAGGGGCCGTGTGTCGGCGGAAACCCTCACCGTTAGTCGGTGGGAAGCCCCGCTGTTTGTCAGCGGGAAGACGCTGTTAGTCAGCATGGGTCAGGGGTATAGCATTCCTCTGATCAAGCCCGAGGAGAAGGTAGTGCTTACTAGTCACTTATACAAGCTTTGTAAGAAGGAAGGGATTAAGCCCCACTTAAGCCATTGTCTAGATTTGGTTGAGTATATTTGGAAGATTTCCCCGTGGCTAGAATATTCGGGGATTACAAAGAACAATTGGTTGCTGGTAGGCCAACAGATGGCATCTTGTTATAAGACCACGCCCGGTTTGTTAAAGGACATGGATTTCACCATGTACGGGCTGATAAAGATAGTCCTCCAAGGTGCGCCCCGCCCTGCTGCGGCAGCAACCTGTGCAACCCAAGTGGGGGACTCCCTAGGAGAAACATCTGAGGAGGAAGGGAGGCCCCAGCCAACCGCACCCACATGTCCTTCTAGGGCGGTGGTGCAGCAAGATGGCGCATGGCCTAGAGCTGTGGCGCAGCAAAAATTCCAGCCTGGAAGTCTCTCTTCCAAGCTTAGCACGTCGCCCAGCTCCCTTGCGCAGCATGTAAAACAACCTGGAAGTACCTCCGGCGCTGGCGCAAGGCACAAACCAGTGAAACACCACCCCAGAGAGGAAGAGGTGGAGGCCCTCACTGCTGATCTGGCCTCGTTGGCGGTGCCCAGTGAACCGCAATTTGTCTTTGGGCATGGCAGTAGGCCTCCTGAAGGGGGTGTAGTGGCTAGGAGCCTCCAGGAGGCCATGAGGAAGGGGGAGACCCTGGAAGGATGGGACACCATACTCCGGATGTTCCCAGTAAGAGATGCCCCAGGGGGGCAAAGAACCTATGCGCCAGTACCATTCAAATTATTCAAGGACTTAAAGGAAGCTGTGGCAAAATATGGCCCTTTGGCCCCATATGTGTCCCAATTATTAAAGAATGCCACTTCCACCTGGCCATGGACCCCTGCAGATTGGAAGGATGTAGCACAAACAGTCCTCACTCCCGGCCAGTATGTAACTTGGGAGGCGTTGTGTAAGAGAGAGCTACTTCTGCCACCCCAGCCATTGTTAGTCTCTCAGATGCTAAAGTGTTCCCCCATCTCAGCCAGTATCTGATTAAGGCTGAGACCTGGGAAGGACTACAACCTTTAATTGAAAAATTCCTTAAGTATAGAATCTTTGTCCCTTTTTCATCTCCTTGCCACACTGCAACCCTTCCCACAAAAAGGCCTAATGGAGAATACTCACAATTTATTTTTGCTTTTGAATGTACTTTTCCTGGGGAATCAAGTCCATATCAGCTAACATGGACAGTCTTGCCCCAAAGCTTTCGGGATAACCCTCATTTATTTGGCCAGGCTTGGGAAGGGATTTAAGGCACTCGAAACTAGTAGGCAGTAGCTTAATTCAGTATGTGCATGATATTCTTATTTGTAGCCCCACCCAGGCGGATTCTTTGGCTGCTGCCACAGAAGCCCTTACTTTCTTAGACATTCGAGGCTATAGGGTCTCTTTGAAGAAAGTCCAGATAGCATGCCAGTCTATAAGGTATCTGGGCCATGAACTCACACCCACCTCTCTCTCCTTAACCTCTGAGATAAAAAGAAAAATCCTGTCTATCCCTGTTCCAGCTACTAAGAAACAACTTTGAGTGTTTTTAGGCATGACTGGATTTTGTAGACTCTGGATTCCTAATTTTGGTTTTATTGCTAAACCCCTTTATGACCCTACTCAGGGCACTGACTCGGAACAGGCTGAAGTTTTTGAGACTCTGAAAACTAATTTGACCACCACCCCCTCACTAGACCTACCCAATCTGGGAAAACCTTTCACTCTGTACATTAATGAAAGGAAAGGACAGGCTTTGGGAGTCTTAATCCATTCCTTAGGACCTGACCCCAGGCAAGTTGATGTTTTTATTTACTCAAAATATGCTTTCCTTGTTCTACATACCTATGGAGCAATCTGGAAAGAAAGGGGATATCTGACAGCAAAAAACTCCCCTATCAAACATGCCCTCCTATGTTTTGGCCTTGCCACAGTCATCTTTAATTCTCTCCAGAGAAATTATCTTTTATGCCAGGGAAATTGTCTTTTCTTTATACTCCTTTTGTACCTGTTTGGTGTGTGTTTGCCTAACGTCCTTGCCAGGTTTGGATTTTTCAGAGTGCAAGCCATCAACTTCCAGATGACAGCCCAGGCTGTATACCAACCTCCCTCTGAATCCAAGGTCTCCAGCCCACTGGACCGTGGCACTACCCAGGTTCTGAAGTCTGACCCCTTGAACAGGACCCATCAAGTCAGGGACAGGTCTACGCCCCTTGCCAGCAGGAAGAAGTTTCAGAAGCTGAGACCTTCGCCCTTTACCCCAAAAGAATTTGGGTTCAATCTGTTTGAGGAGGGGAATGATGAGGTTCAGACTCTGGGAGCCTCCTTGAGCTCCCCTTGAATCTTCCCACTTAATCTGGCCTTTCTTACTCAAATCTAATCTTCCCATTTGTTCTGCAGTCTCAGAAAGCCCATGGGCTTTTCATTATCATTTCAGGTCTCTGTTGCACTCTCCACCCTTGATCCCATCAAAACCCCATTCCCATACTGCCCCTATCAAGATCTCTGGATTGCCCCACCTGCTTCCCACCCAAACCCTCCATTGTCTGATATCTCCTGATAGCCTAGTGAACTTTCAACGGCTCACTACCTTCCTAGTTCCTGCTGCGTTCCTGCTATTGACCTGCATCTGCCTCCCCTGCTTGCTGCGATGTATCTGTGCACTGATCAGACCAACTATCCTAGAAGCGAAGGCTGACCTGCGTTCCCTCCTTGCATCCCCGTAATCCCCCCCCCCCCACGATGTGCAGGACATCACCTCTGTTTAAACAAAAAGGGGGAGGTGTAGAGGGCCGAGCTTTGGACTGTGGCCCCCTGGTGAGCCCGGAGACGCCGGGGGTGAGAACCCGCCTTCGGGTGCCGGGAACACCCCTTACAGAGCTGAGCTCTGTCTCCAGGGCGGAACATGGGAGGAGCTACGGCAGGGTATATAAGGGGGAACAGGGGAAGGTCGGGTAGGACTGGGGTAAGCAATAAAGTGCAGTAAGTAGCCTCCTCGGGTGTACTGTTTGGTCATTCCCCTCCCCCACAGGAGGGGGCCAGAACCACTGGAAGACCGGTATAGCGGGTGGCTTACAGGAGAGGTAAGCTTCTAGGCGACAGCCCCGGGCAGGCCCAGTGCAATGGAATAGGATATTCCAGAAGTCAAAGGAACTAGGACTAAAACCAAGAATCACCTACCCAGCAAAACTGACTATAATACTTCAGGGGAAAAAATGGTCTTTCAATGAAATAGAGGATTTTCAAGCATTCTTGATGAAAAGACCAGAGCTGAAAAGAAAATTTGACTTTCAAACACAAGAATGAAGAGAACCATGAAAAGGTGAACAGCAAAGAGAAGTCATAAGGGACTTACTAAAGTTGAACTGTTTACACTCCTACATGGAAAGACAATATTTGTAACTCTTGAAACATTTCAGTATCTGGGTACTGGGTAGGATTACACACATACACATGCACACACGCACACATACATAGAGACAGAGTGCACAGAGTGAATTGAAGAGGATGGGATCATATCTTAAAAAAAAAAATGAAATCAAGCAGTGAGAGAGAAATATATTGGGAGGAGAAAGGGAGAAATTGAATGGGGCAA
Organism: Notamacropus eugenii; assembly: GCF_028372415.1. Classification (NCBI taxonomy): domain Eukaryota; kingdom Metazoa; phylum Chordata; class Mammalia; order Diprotodontia; family Macropodidae; genus Notamacropus; species Notamacropus eugenii. The sequence continues at coordinate 421,429,313 of NC_092872.1, read as the reverse complement.
ATTATCTCTCATAAAAGAGGCAAGCAAAAGACTCATTAGTGGAGGGATAAAGAGGGGAGGTGAGAGAAAAACATGAAGTCTACTCTCATCACATTCCACTAAAGGAAAGAATAAAATGCACACTCATTTTGGTAGGAAAACCTATCTTACAATACAGGAAAGTGGGGGACAAGGGGACAAGCAGGGTGGGGGGGATGATAGAAGGGAGGGCATGGGGAGGAGAATGCAATTCGAGGTTGACACTCATGGGGAGGGATAGGATCAAAAGAAAATAGAAGTAATGGGGGACAGGATAGGATGGAGGGAAATATAGTTAGTCCTATACAACACAACTATTATGGAAGTCATTTGCAAAACTACACAGATTTGGCCTATATTGAATTGCTTGCCTTCCAAAGGGAAGGGGTGGAGAGGAAGGGAGGTAAAGAAGTTAGAACTCAAAGTGTTAGGATCAACTGTAATGTTCTTACCACTAGGAAATAAGAAATACAGGTAAAGGGGTATAGAAAGCTATCTGGCCCTACAGGACAAAAGAGAAGACGGAGACAAGGGCAGAGAGGGATGATAGAAGAGAGAGCAGATTGGTCATAGGGGCAATTAGAATGCTTGGTGTTTAGGGGGGGAGGGGAGAAAAGGGGAGAAAATTTGTAACCCAAAATTTTGTGAAAATGAATGTTAAAAGTTAAATAAATAAATTTAATTATTAAAAAGCAAAAACAAACAAACAAACAAAAAAATTTAGGAAGGAGACCCTCCTGTCTTTCAAGTATTAGAAGGCAATGTCTCAGCAGCACGAAACAAAAGTTCGGCTCAGAGCCTAGGGACCTGAGGAGTTCTGCTGTTTACTACCTTGCTTTCTCTTCTGTGAAATGAGGGGTTTGGACTACATAGCCTTTGAAGTTCCTTCCAGCAGATATTTAGAGACAGACAATGATCAGAAAACACATGCATTCCCTTGCAAACTTCATTCTCCAAAACACAGACTGGAGAGGCAGCAGGGCATAGTAAGGAGATGCTGGACTTGGCACAAGGAGACCTGTAACCCCTTGGATTTGATCACTGTTTCTGCCACGTGATAATTATATGTCTCTGGGTAAGTCACTTAATCCCATCTGAACCTTAGTTTTCTCATCTGAAGAAAGTGACCTATGTCTGAAAAATAATACCTGCTCTTGGTAGACCATAAAGCAGCAAAGAAATGTGAGCTAGCCTACTAATGTGAGCTTATTGTCATCACCTTTCTTTCCTCTCCGTTATGCCACTATCAGAACCAGGAAGTTTGTCAACTCTTTCCTTGGGAGAGCTTGACTATTAAATGACATCTGTAAAAAGCCCAATAATCCCAGGAGCAACAGCCTGGATTCTGCACTAGATACTGAAGAAAAGCCCATTAGAAAATGGCTCACGAGGATAGCCATATCACAGCTGTGGCAAAGCAGCTGATCAAGAAAAGCATCTCCAGTAATAATGTGCCTGTGGACATTCTGTGCACAAAGAATGTTGCTTCCCTACATAGGTGCCATGAAAATGAGCCAGCCGCCTTCCTTCCCTGCCCTACATCCACAACCTGATCTGTACCACTAAGCTCCATGGCTCTGTATGAATAAATGCAAGCAGCCTGAGCTGCGCCTGCTCTGAATGCCAATGGAGCTATTCCAGATGCAAAGACAAGGACAGACAATTCCCTAAATCATCTGAGGTGCCAATGTTAGAGCGGGGATTGGAAGCCAGTCAAGGGGTGGGAGACTTGCTGACGATCCATCAAGTCCAGGTTAGCCATCTTGTCAGTGCCATTAACAAGGAATAAATGCTCATGCTTACTCAAGCAGGGCTGGCTATAGGGAGCCTGACAGCACTGGAAGAGGGGAGGGGGAAGAATGCCATTAGTTCTTCTTCCAGATGGGATAAATCAGCATCAGTTTTGTTCCCAGCTTTGAACATCCAAACATCCTTAAGTGACTACAAAGGTAGAAGCATGAGAGTTCAATTGAAAGGTTGATTTGGTTGGAAAATATTTTTAAAGCACTTTGTTTAAAGCAACATGTGTTCCCACTGGCATTATGAATATTACTGCATGGGGACTGTCTTGCCTGTTACCTTTTTGTTACTATGAAGTTATGCAAAGTGCACTAGACTAGGAATCAGGAGACCTGTATTGGGGGATCACACCTCCCTCTCTCCATCAGGAATACCACCAGTCTCCCCAGTGTGTAGCATTAGGGCAACCCTTGACTTATCCTTCTCCACATATCCCAAACTCCCATCAGTCGTTAAGTTGTGACATTTCTACATCGATTACATTTCTCACCCCCATCTTCTTCTGCTGGTTCACAAAATCAAACACCTTCCTGTTTATGTCTTCACCATCATTTCATCATCCTGGCCTACTGCAGTTACTTCCTACTTGGAGTCCCTGCCTCCAATCGTTTCCAACACAGCTGCCAAACCAATCTTCCACTGGCATATGCCTGACCATTTCATTCTCCTGCTCAAAAGCCTTCAGTGACTTCCCATTGCCTCTAGGATAAAATAAAAACTCCTATGCCTGGTGTTCTTCGAAAGCTCTGTTTTATCTTATCTCGTATGATTCCCTTTCACCCATCTGTATTCCAGCCAACTGTACCAATAGCTGTTCCCCAAATTCAGCATCTTCCCCATCTATGCACTTCTGTATTCTCTCCCCTAAGCCCAGATGTACTTCTCCCCCATCTATACCTTTCAAATCCCTTATCTCATCCCAACCTTCAAGTCCTATTTCTTTCCTCCTTCTCAAATTACCTTATGCTTACTTCTCTGTAGACATATTTTATCTCTCACATAGAATGTAAGTTCCTTCAAGTCGTGGATTCTTTCATTTTTTGCCATATGCCCCCAAATCCCAACACTAGCCATTGTACATAGTGGGCATATAAATGCTTGTTGAATTGTTCAAGTCCAGGTTCTGCCACTTAAGGCAGGGAGGTGTTGCAGTGGATACAGCACCAGGCCTGACGTCATCTTCCTGAATTCAAATCTGGCCTAAGATACTTTCTAGCTGTGTGACCCTGGGCAAATCATTTGACCCCACTTGACTCAGTTTCCTCATCTGTAAAATAAGATGAGGAAGGAAATGACAAACTACTCCAGTATCTCTGCCAAGAAAACCCCAAATGAAGACCAAAAACTGACTAACCACCAAGGCTCTGCCACTTATTAACCATATGATCTTGATGAAGCTGTAGCCCCTCTGTGGGCTTCCGTGTCCTTTTCTGGTAAAGTAAGACAAGAGGATCTGTCAGGTCTGGTCTAACATTTTACTGTTCTGAAGGGGTTGTGTTATACCCAAACGTGCTCTAGACAGATCTGGGCCCTTGCCAACTATTTTTTTAAGGATTTATGTAGGAAAATAAAAATGAATTACTTAGGGAGTTAAAATGTTATTTTGTCAAAATATCATCCCAAACAGTTATTATAATACTGTCGATCATTATTATGCATTATAGGATCATAGATTCAGATCTGAAATGGACCTTAGAGAACATCGAGACAGAGGATTCTTAGGAGTTTTTGTTGCAAACGTGTGGAAAAAACGTATGGATCCCTTCTCAGAATAAACTTTTTAAATGCATAAAATAAAATTACAAAGGAAACCAACTACATTAAAATCCAGTTATCAAAATAGTATTTTTGAAGAAGTTTATGGACCCCTGATCTAGTCCAACATCTGTATTTTACAGATGAGAAAACTCACTTGCCCCAGGTCATAGAGAGAGTAGGTGGCAAAAGTGGGATTTAAATCCACATCTGACTTCAGAGCCATTGATCTTCCTAAAAGATCACAGGCATCCCTAAGACATCATGCTGAAAAGCGCAAATCAGACACTCTAAAACAGTCAAATTCAACATGTATGTATTAAGAACCTACTGTTTTCAGTACTGGGAAGGAGGAAGTGTATAGAAGAGATACAAAGGAATATCAAAAGGAAACATCTCTTGGGTGGAAAGGAAATAAAAAACACTTCACAGAAGAAATGGCACCCGAGCTAGGCTTTAAATATAGGAACAATTTCATTGGTCTATACCTAGCTGCTGGTTTGAACGGAGCAAAAGAGTGGAATACATTAGGGTACATTAAGAAGTCAGTTTGTCTGGAATGTGAAGGATGTAAGAGGATGTCAAGGCTGGAAGGGTAAGTTGTGGCAAAGCCTTGGACAAACACTGATCCTCAATCAATCAACAAGCATGTATTCACTGACTGCTATTTGCCAGGCAGAGCGCTCATCTATAACAGCCGACATTTGTATGGTTCTTTAAGGTTTGCAAAATACTTTGCATACAAAGTACTTTACAAAGTCTCATTTAGGTCTCAACAATACATCAAGGTACTTTCTACAGTTCCTGCTAATCCTACTGTATTTTGCAAGTGAGGAAACGGAGGTTCAAAGAGGTTAATTGACTTTCATCAATAATAGGCATAAGAGAGAGAATCCAGACCCCGGTCTGTAAAAGGAGGGGGTTGAGCTAAATGATCTCTAAGGTCCCTTCCATCTTTATATCTCATGTATGAAGATTTTCAGAATAAGTGAAATGAATAATAAGAAATTCTGGGTATGAGGCAAACATGCAGTTCTGCTTATCTATTGTCTTTGATGTACTTCCCATTGAAATCCCTGATGTGTGCTCAGAAGGGGCTTGTGGGGTCCCACCCCAACATTTATTAGGATATTTGTTTTCTGGAACAATGTACCTCTGATATTATTCCAAATATCAATTTCATTCCATCAAGTTTCTGGGCAAGGGGGTCTCCTTTCTATACTGTGGGGAATTGAAAGTAGAAAGCTTATTGTCATTTTATTGGAAAACTTATCTGAGAAACCACTGCTGAATACATCTGCAGGAATCCTGATAAGCCTACAAGAGCTCCAAGTCTTCCCCACACCTAGTCAGGCATTCCCAGGGGTTTCCAGATACTAGCCCAGGATTCAGAAGACATATCCAAGTGATTGTAGCTCATACATGCAAAGTGGTCAAATAACGAGTTAGAAGGTTGTTGATTTTGAAAGAGAAAAAAAATCATCTATTCCTCAAAATACTCTCTTTCATCCACTTTCCCTATTTCTGTTAATAACACCACTCTCTTCTCAATCACTCAAACCTCTTCCCTTTCACTCACCACTCACATCCAATAAACTACCAATTCCTATTAATTACAGTCTCCCCAATCTCTCTCCTATAGGTCCCCTCTTTTCCATTCTTTTCTTCTCCAGTCTAGGCCTTATAACTTCAGGCTCAGATCATGGAATTTCAAACCTTTCATAGGGATATAGTAAATAGAGAGCTGACCCTGGAGCCAGGAAGACCTGAGACACAGATAAGCTATTTGCTTAATTTGGTGTTCTAGGCAAATCTCCAAGACTATAAAGGTGTCCTCTCACATGAGTAGAGGGATCTCCCTATGAGGGGGTGGGGGAGAACCTGTGGCTTTCAGGTTCCTCAAGTGTGGCCCTTGAAGTTTGGATTCCATCAAAGGGCCGCACTTGAAGGCCTTGAGTGTCACAGGTGGCCTCGAGGCCACAGGTTCCCCATCCTTGCCCTATACCAAGTCCATAAGTCCCTATGCCTATCTCCCTCACTCAGCGACAAACGCGTGCTTCTTCATCTCTAGATTTTTCAAGGAAGAGCCCCTTGTAGTTTGAATAAGTCCCACAGCTTTTCAGAGGAAAGCAGAAGGAACTGTGACAATTGGAAAAAGAGTGAGGGTACTCCCCTTGAGAGGCTAGATCCACTAAAAAGTAACGATGTGAGCAGGAGGCACGACAACCAAGCACTCTAGCAGAAAGGAAAACAGACCAATAAACTAACATCGAATTGAAGAAACGCATTTGCTTGTAAAATAGATGCCAGGAAAGTAGTGGGTATCAGCAGACTTATCAGCCCTTATTAGTTGACTATATGAGAACCCCTACTGGGTCCAAGAGGGATATTAATTGTTAATCCATTTTCAACTTCTTTCCAGGAATGCTTGTATACCTTATGCCTCCAGATTTATTGACAAAGTCCACATTCTTAGTCTATAGAAGTTATTTTTGAAGACTTGTTGATTGGTTACTGACTTAGAAATTCCCCCCAACATTTCATACTGGTCCTTGTTTAAAGGTCTCTCCTTTTTTGAGTGAAAATGTTCTTAGTGAGACTCAGCCTGCCCAGCATCCTATCACCTACTGCTGAAAGAAACCTCTGGTAGATATCACAGGCCTTTGACAGATTTGGTGGGAAAGACGTTTGGCCATGGAGGTTTTTCTTAAACAATGATCTTCACAGAATCAGTAGAGAAATGTGGGCAGTGTCTTGAAGAGCACAAGTAGCTTGCTTCTCATCTCTGGGCCTCAGTTTCCTCATCTGTATGAGAAGAAACTAGGCAGTTTCTAAGATCCCTTCCAGATAAAAGCATTCCAACAATCTGTTAAAAAAAACTTTGGCAAAAACAGCTACCATAAGATAATGAAAACTTGGTCCAATTTATCAAACTGCCCTTTTTTTAAGTGCCCTGGATTTCCTGAAGGTCTTCATTTCCTTCACAAAGTGAGAACTTAAAATCTTATTTAAAAGCTAGCATTTGTAATAAACCATGTGGAATTTGTCCTTAAAAGGATAAAGGGTTGAATCAGTTCTGCTAGAATGTGACCCTGTAGTTAGAAGGGAACCAAATTATATGTTTAAAAAAACCACTTCCAGGATAAATGCTAAACACTGGGTCTTCTAAAGAGATCAAGTTCCCAGGAGTCACTGAGTCTCTCTGGGCCTCAGTTACACTGAGTTTAGAGGGTATGACCCGCACTCAGTAATTTTATGTCTAATTCTCCACATGCAAACTGTTTTAAGTGTTTTCAAATTGTAGTATTTTTCACCCATGGCCTTTATATGATGTGAATTGGCTACATTATGTATGACAAACATTTCTAACTCCACTCCTTAAAATATTCAGCCCTGTGGTATCCTTAGCTTGGGTTTCTTTAGACTTCATGATATTCATCACTTACATCAGGGTCACAGAAAGATTCTCCCTCCAACAACCTTGGCATCTTTTTACCATTTTACAGAATGCTCACGAGCTCTTCTAACCCTTAGCAAAGTCAGAGTAAGACTTCATCACTTATCTCCCCAACTATAATCCAGGTTAAGCCATATCTAAATTCCAAATTTCTTTGAATATTCATGTGATTAATACTCAGAACGGCCTTGTTAAGTGAGTGCCAAAATTATCTTTGTTAAAATATTTGGAAACCAAGATTTGAAAATTAATAGAGTCATATAAATTAAGCAGAGGTTATGTCCACAGATTCGTAAACTCCCTGAGAGCAGGACTGTATTCCCAGTGTCCAGGGCAATGCTTAGAAGGCTCTCCTGGAGAAGAAAACTGTTGCATCCTTTTCACTGTCTTACTCAGCAGCCACTACCACCAGTCCTGCTCCTTCCCCCACTGCAGTTACCTGAGGGCATTTCACCTGGGAAATTCCACCTGGAGGCTCCTTCACTTTTTTGATGACTCTTCACAACCCCATTTATTTTCTTGACAAAGATGCTGGAGTGGTTTTTCATTTCCTTCTCCAGCCCATCTGACAGATGAGGAAACTGAAGCAAACAGGGTTAGGTGACTTACCAGGGTCACACAGCTAGTAGATGTCTGAGACCACATTTGAACTCAGCTCCTCCTGACCGGGCTGGCACCTTTATTCACTGCAGTCACCTAACTGCCTTGAGGCTCTTTCCTACCACCATTCTAAGGACCAGTGAGTCTACCAGCTTCTCCATCATTGGCACTTTTCGGACCCCATGGCCATCAAATCCCTCCTTCTAGCTCCTCTAATTCCTGTCATTCAGAACTACAATGCACCAAGGTGAAAAACCTACCTTCATGACCTCAATCCATTTCCTCATCTCTTTCCAACCTGACCTTACCTGTGGCCAAAGAGAACAGTTAATTCATTAGTGATAACAACTCCTCAATAAAGAATCCCGTATTTGTACATTTTCAAATATTCCTTAGCAGCTCTAAATGAGGTATTTCAAGCTGTGGCTCTCCCTACACTGTAGCCTTTGAAATCTTTCTCTCTACTATTAACAAACTTTCTTTCTAGGATTACTACAGCTCTACTCTTGAACAATGTCCATCTACTCATGTTCACAAAAGATGGCGGTCTCTTGGTATAGCTAATATTTAAATAGCACTTTAAGATTTGCAAAGTACTTTATACATATTATTTCATTTGAACCTCATAAAACCCTTATGAGATAGGTGCTGTTATTACTTCCATTTCATAAACAAGGAAACTGAAGCTCAGATGTATTAAGTGATTTGCCCAGGGTCATTCATCCAGTAAGTGTTTGACAGGAGACTCAAACCTATGTCTTCTTGACACCAAGTCGTAGCTCTGTCCATTACCCCAAGTATACTCTAAAAAAAGCATCAGATGTCCTTCCTACCATCTGTCATCTGGCATTCACAGAAAACTTCCTTTCTTCTAATACCATATGCCTCTTCATCCTTTTCTGTGTCTCCTCTCATATTCCAACCGTAAGAGTCCAACACATATTCATGTTATATTACCTCAACCTGGACTTCATTGCTCAAAAGCAACCCTTTTATGTATTTCTAGTTGCTTCTCTATCATATTCCACCCCCCTTAGCAGCTATTCCAAAACACTCTCCTCCTTCCCCAAGCCTCCACCACCTGCACAATCCCTCCATCTCTTTCCCCAAAGGACCTCACCTCTATCTTTACTGAGAAATCATCATGGGTCATGAGCTTCCTTCTTCTTAATTTCCGCACCTCAAACCATCTCCACTGTTTCACCCTTTTTCCTCACTTGTTGCTTCACTCTGAAGTGGTCATTCTCTTTACACAAACCCCATCTGTTCCAGGAGCTTGAACAACAATAATCCCACCCCACCCTCACCACCATCTGCAATGTCTCTGTCTCTGTCTCTGTCTCTGTCTCTCTCTGTCTCTCTGTCTCTCTGTCTCTCTCTGTCTCTCTCTGTCTCTCTCTCTCTCTCTCTCTCTCTCTCTCTCTCTCTCTCTCTCTCTCTTTCTCTCTCTCCTCCTTATTTATTACCTATAAACTTCATTAGGTCTTCTTGATCTTTACAAAGCCTTTCCTTGACATTCCCTGACATTCTCTAATTCTATATGTCTTCTGCTTTCTACTGACAAATCCCTGAAAAGGATAGTTTCCACCTCCTCTCTACCCACTACTTCAACTTCTTCCAGTCTAGTTTATAATCTCACAATTCTACTAACCACTTTATCAAAGGTCCATTAATGGTCTTCTATTTGCTAAATCCAGAAGACTTCTCTCAGTCCTCATTCTCCGTGATCTTTCTGTTCTGAAACTTTCAGCAGCATTGACTGCCCTCTCACTTACCTGATGCTTAATTTCTCTTTTTTTGTTTCCTCTAGTTCATTCTCTTCCTGTGCCCTAAACATTATCCATCCCATCCCAAGGCTCAGTCATAGGCTGTCTTTTTATACTCTCTCCTTGTTGATTTAATCTGGGCTCATTTATCACCCAAGAACTCAATTATCACCTTTAGAAAGTTGAATCTCCCATCTGTGTACCCAGCCCTAAGCAATCCAAAAGCGTTTATAAATACTTTGTTGGGTTGTGTTGGGAATACACAGGAAAAGTGAAAACAATACCGCCCTACCCTCAAGGAGCTTGCCTAGAGAGGAAGCTACATTACAATCTCTCCCCTGAATTCCAAGCCTTCCACTTCCCATTGCTTATGGGACAGCTCTACTCAACAGTTCAAACAGGTATCCATCCTCTGATGGATATATCCTCTGAACCTGCCCCTCATCCCAACTTCCTTAATTCTCCTGATTATACCTCCATGTTCTAGTGACTCAAACCCTGAGAATCTTCTCCAACTTTCTTCTCTTCCTCACTGCTTACCTCCTTTTTTTTTTTTTGGCCACCTCTTTTCATAGACTTTCAGGATATTTTTGGCTCCTCTCCCATTTCTTCTGCTCAAACTGCCATTAACCTTAGTCTCTTCATTATGTCTTGCCTAGACTGCTGTAATAGCCTAAGTCATTTAACTGTAGCCCTGAGTCTCCTCATTTGTAAAATAAGGGGATAGCTCTAGACAGCCTTTAAGGTCCTTTACGGCTCTAAAAATCTATGATCCTATGACAGTGGCTAGCTGATGAGATAAAATACAAACTACTTAGCTTGGTATTTGAGACGCTTAAAAACCTGGTTCCAACTTACCTTCTCAGCCTTATTTTATATCAATCTCCTTCATGTACCCTTGTTTCAGCCAAAGTAGACTATTAGCTCTTTCCTGAACTAAGAGTGAATTATTCTTTTACCCTGTATTCATTCCCACAGGCCATCCCTCATGCCTGGAATATACTCCTTTCCCATCCCTATATTTCAAAGGTGTCCTCTTCCTTCTAGGCTCAGCTCAACTTCTCCAGAAAGTTTTCCCTCATTCTTCCAACCAAAAGAATTCCCTCCCTCCCTCCCTCCCTCTCTCCCTCTCCCTCCCTCCCTCCCTCCCTCTCTCCCCCTCTCCCTCTTCCTCTCCCTCTCCCTCTCCCTCCCTCTCTCTCTCTCTTCCCTCTTCTTCCTCCCTTTCTTTTCTCTCTCTCTCTTCCCCCTCCCTTCTCTCCCCTCCCCTCCCCTTTACTTTTTTTTTCTTATATGTCTCACTGTTCCCTCTGTTCCTTTTGTCTTCCACATCATGATCTCTTGACTGGGGGTGTATCCCAAGGTTCTGTCCTGGGCCAGTCAATTCAATAAGTATTTTAAAACACCTACTATGTGCTAAGCACCTGGAGTAAAAAGAAAGGCCAGAAAAACTGTCCCTCATCTCAAGGGGCTCTTTCCAAGGTTCACACTCATGACTTTTCTAGTCAGCCAGGTTTATAACTTCAGAGTCAGCCTTGACTCCTCACTCTTCCCCACCCCACCAACCAATTGGTTGCTAAATCTTGTAATTTCTATCTCCACAATATTTCTTACATCTACCCTTTCCCTCCCCTTTCTTTCTACTTGAATGGCCTCTACCCTCTTTTAGTCTTTTCTCACAACCTTGATTACTACAGTACTTTTAAAATTGATCTCTTTATCGAAAGCCTCTTTCCTCTCCAAGCTGCCAAAATGTTTTTCCAGGACTGACTGTTACTGTTGTACTTAATAAACTCCAGTGACTCCCCATTGCCTCTAGGTTCAAATATGAATAACTATTATTTTAAAGCTTTAAAAACGCTTCATAATCTGGCCCCATCTTTATCACACATCACTCCCTTTCCCATACTCTTCCATACAGATAAACCCACCTTCTTGATGTTCCTCCCCTAAGAGCCCCAGGTACTTAAGTGGAGCCAGACTTGGTGTTAGGAAGATATAAGTTCAAATCCTGCCTCAGATATCTATTAGCTGTGTGACCCTGTCACTTAACCTTTCTCAGCCTGTTTTCATGTCTTTAAAATGGTAATTAACGATAGCACCTACCTCTCAGGGTTGTAGTCGTGAGGATCAAATGAGATGATAGTAAATTCACAAATGTAAAGTGCTCTGAAATCTTTAAAGGGCATATAAATGCTAGCTATTATTATTTTCATCTTTACACTGGTTCTCTGCCATGTTTGGAGTGCCATTTCACTTCTCCTTCATCCCTTAGAATCCTTTGTTTCAAGTTTAGAATTAAAAATTGTTTTTTAACATGAATGTTGAAAATAAGTAAATAAATAATGAATTATTTTTAAAAAAAGAAGCCTTTTCTCCCCCTTCACAACTCTGCTTATTGCCCCTTCTACATGAAAAATTTTCAGATCCTGCCAGGTGCCTAGTACTTCCCTCTCCCAAAGTCCTTTGTATTTATTTTGGGGAATCTTTATATACATTTTTTTTCTCCCCATGGAATGTAAAGTCTTGGAATAGACTTGAGGCAGGCATAGATTCACTTTGGTCTTTGTATCTCCAATGCCTGACACATTCTCTGGAATGTAGTTGGCACTTAAAAAATGCTTGTTGATCAATTGATAGACTTTCCCTTTTTCCAAGTGAGGGAACTCCCCTTTCTCCAAAGTTGTCAGACTAGAAGTTGGCACAACTCCCTTAGGATCAGAGGATTTAGAGTTAGAAGGATCCAGAGATATGATTTATTCCAAATGAAGCCCTGAGAAGAGAAGTAATTGACTTGCCCCAAATCACATAAATAATAATTAGCAGAGCAGGTATTTGAGACCCAGGTCCCTACTTCAGGGGCTTCCCTGTTGGATTAAACTCATCTGGCAATTCTCTGCAGCCTTCATATTTTACTTCATCGTTGCTCTCTGGACCTTTCCCCTGTTTTCATCACCCATCTTCCTAAGAACTGCTTCATCTTAGATTCTGAGAACATCAGCCTAGTAGCTGTCATCGCCATGTAATGGAGCTTTAGTCTACTTATGACTTTATTGTTTGGCTAAATGGGAAGGAAAACAGAAGAGATAAAGAGAAATGATAGACAATGGTGCAATTCACAGATCTCATACAATACTTTTGGGTATGACCATTCAATTAGAGTAGTGCAGTGGAGATTGGAGCCTGGTTTCTTGGAATTTAAGCAACTTTATCCATGATTAGGGCTGGAGGCAATGCATTTGGCTAATGCATTTCTTATCACTTTAAAACTAAAATTTGGAGGAGAAGAGTTATTTGCATTTTTAAAGGTTTTTTTTTTTTTGATTTAGGATTTTAAAACACCTGTTTCCATTGTCCCATGGCAGGGAACACAGTGTTTTGAAATGCTGCATCTGGTTTGATATTTATTTCTTATCTCACATCAGTGGATAAAAGTGCCTGTTATTTCATCTATTTTTTTCTCTCTAGTGATGAAAGAAGGGTTTATAAAATGCTTTGTTTTCAGAGAGAGAGAGAGAGAGAGAGAGAGAGTTCTGAAATGTGATCTCTAACAGGTAATTTTATTGAGAAGCATTAAAGGGGTGGGGGGAGAGCATAAGAGAGAAGAAAGGACAGTGACCTAGTTAGGAGTTAAGGTCTGTACTACCTTAGTTTAGCTGCCTGACCTTAGATAGGTCACTTCTCTTTGTTGAAATTATGTAAAATGAGAGTCACGAAACAGATGAGGTCTAATTTCTCTTTCACCTCTAACATTCTATAAATCACAGCTGTTGTTGGAATAGCTTCCTTTTTCTTTTAGCTCCTTTCCTTTGTTCTCATCTAACTAGATCTCTTGATTGAGTTTCCCCTCTATCTAGATATTATAAAGGGCAATGAATTATTGAGATGATTCCTGACCTGTGAAGTTTTCCCATGATAGTTGTCCTTCTCTTATGTATTTAATGATTGATGTATACATGTATACTGATTCAGGCACAAAACAAGCATAAAATTGGGGAATGTGAATAAATAGCTTACATTTTTGTAGCACTGTAAGTATATTTCCTGAAGTTGGTCATAAAAGGATTATTTACACCAGTATCAGAGATGCGGAAACTAAGGCCCACAGCAGGAAGAGTTATTACCATCAATGGATTTTAAAGCTCAAGGGAACTCTAGAAATTCTCGATTTGTTCAGTCTTTTCCCTTTACAAATGAGGAAACTGTAGTTCAGAAAGGCCATATTGAAAGTAGATGATGGAGCAGGATTTGAACCCTCCTCTTGTGATTCAAATCTAGTGCTTTTTCCACTTTAATGCCCTTTCCCCAATTTGCCCAAGGTCAGATGGCTAAGGAATTATGGAGGTCCTTTTCTTCTTCCAGATCCAATAGTCTCCACTTTGAATCACTGTTTCAAGTATTTTCATTGCACAGCCTTTCCCCCCCCTCTTATTTACTAAGTATTTTTTCTAAAGAATATTAAATTATAAACCCTTAAATAATTCCCATCACACTTCTTTTTATATGAAGGGCAGTTCTGATGTGTAAGTACTTTAAATTACTAGAGCTTTCTGAAATCAAAGTGTTGATTCATCAATTTGAAAGTCACATGTTTGCTAACATGGAAGGAGCCACAGTTTTAACTGGAAAACCTAAGTGTGGGTGTTATGGGGATGTGACATTTCATAAGATCACAGAATAATTGAATGAGAGCTAGAAGGAAACTTGTAAGTCTTGTAGTACAACCCCCTCATATACAGATGAGAAAACTGAAACCTAGGGAAGGAAACAGATTTGAACAGGGTAGCATAGGTATTAAGGGGCAAAGGGAGGACTCAGAACAAAAAATTATGACTCTAAATGCAGTGTTCTTTTTGCTATACCATGCTGCCTCTTATATGATAGAAATAGTGTATCGAACTTGGAGAAAGAGTTTGTGGACAAAAGGCCTATTTAGAAGTCAAAATAAGTGGCAAATCCAGGAGTCAACCTAAGATCTCATAAGTCTGAGCATAAGAGCCAAGGATTGAACCATTGGAAGAGATCATAATAACTGGACCAGATGTCTTTTCATTATAGAATTTATTTTGATTTTATTATTTTTAAATGGATTTTTATTGGTACCTTTTTTCTATAATATCTATATTTCCCACTATTTCCCTTTCTAATTCCCTTGCTAGTTAACAAAACCAATCAGTTCATCAAAAAATCCCCCCACATTATATTCTGTGTTCAATATGTGTGTACCCCAGCCTCTGCAAAAGAGTGGGAAAAGGGCTCTTCTCATATCTTTTCTTTGGGGTCAAGCTTATTTTTCTTAAATTTGTAATGTTAAGTATCATTTTTTGTGCTAATTGTTCTTTCCATTTACATTGTTGTAATATTGTACATATTGTTTTCCTATATCTTTTTACTTCACTTTTCATCAATTCATATGAGTCTTTCCATTCTTCTTTGGTTTCCTCATGTTCATTTTTTCCCTTAAAACAATAATATTTCCCTATATTTACATACCACAACTTGTTTATCAACTTGACTTCCAATTCTTTTCTACCACTAAATATTTTGATGTATATGGAGCCTTTTTGTTTGTCAGTGACCTCCTTGTGGTATATACATAACAGTGAAATCTTGGGGTCAAAGGGTATGCACATTTTAGTCACTTTCTTTGCATAATTCAAAATTGTTTTCCATATGGTTGTACCAATTCATAGCTTTCCCAACCATGAAATAATGTACTTGCCTTTCCACATCCCCTTTAACTTTAACTGTTCTGTCTTTTCTTACTTTTGCCAATTTGCCAGATGGGGTGAAACTTTAGAGTTGGTTTGATTTGCTTTTTTCTTACTTCTTTCATATGGTTGTTAATCGTTTGTAATTCTTTTGAGAACCATGTATTCACATCCTTTCATCACTTTGTTAGATTATTTTAGTAACAATACATTCTAAAACTCATTTCTTGAAACAACTCTGTGTGACATGTACTGCAAGTATTTATTAGGAAAATAGGACCACAGATTTAGAGCTCCTGCTATTATCCTTATCTTTTACACATACCCTCAGAAAGTCACTTAACCTCTCAATGTTCAAGGAAACTCTCTAAGACTAAGTTGCAGAAAGGGTGCTAATCTGCATTAGTAAAGGGAGTTTTCTCATCTGGGAGTTCCCTATTCCACTATTGCCTTATTCAACACACACACAACCATAAAACACACAATTCTTTTGGTGAATTCACAGGCACAGTCCCCATTCCCATTATTAGCCTATTTTATAGATGAGAAAGGAAACTGAGGCTTGAAGAAGGGAAATAATTTTGCTGTCACATAGCAAGTCAAAAATAAGTTGAACCTGGAATCATAAGATCATAGAATTAGGGCTGAGCCATGTAGTCCAACTGTCTCATTTTACAGATGAGCAAATTGAGGGTCAGACAGATTAAGTGACCTTCCTAGGGTCACTCAGGTAGTAAATGTTGGAGGTATGATTTAAGCCCATGTTCTTTGACTTCAGAACAATCCACCGTACTAATGTCTTCTGACTCTAAATCCACCGTTCTTTCTCCTACTCACTCAGCTGCCTCTCATTATTTTCCTCTAATGGAGATATGTGTGTCTCATTCATTTGTTACTGTAGTTTCTTAGAATTCTCTGCTGTGGTGAGTTTTCAGAAGAAATTAGTCAACTGAATTGGTAAATATATGTTTTTCTTCCTTCCTTTTCTGTTATTTTTTCTTTTAGCAAACTTTTCCAAAAGTGATGAATAACTGGGCAGATTAAATTTGCACCCTCTGCAAGACTAGCTGCCTCCCACACACCTCTAGCTGCATATCAATCTAAGGCCATTTTCTCCTCCACTGTTGCTTGAAGGCTGTTTGATCTTTTATCTGGCATCTTCATTACACTTTAGAAATCTCTAAAAGCAATCTCTGCCCTCCCCCTCCAATCCTCCCTTGAAAAAAATCAAAGCTGGGGGAAATCAGGATGAAGGAATGTTTGCCCTTTTCTTACTTTGCCCTAATGGAGTTTTTGCTGAGGATTTAGATCCTTTGGCTCCTCTGTGACTAGACTTTCTTAAAGACCCATCTATATGGTATAATAGGGAAAGAGATAGAAACTAGACCTGTAATATCATTGGTGTAGGGAACTCACAGATGAGGAAACTCCCTCTATTAACTGTAGGTTGGCTCTTTCTCTGCAAGTTAGAATCTCAGAGATATGCCTGGAGAATTGAAAGGCTAAATTATTTGCTCAGTGTCACACAGCTAATATGTGCAGAGGTGGGACTATTAGGTCTTCCTGGCTTTCAGGCTAGCACTTTAACCACCTATCCACATTGCCTCTCTAATGGAATGATAATTTAAAAAATACATAGTGTATATAGAGCTCTCTCTGTCTCTCTGTCTCTGTCTCTCTCTCATAGTGCTGTTCTTCTGCTTCACAAATGAGGAAACTGAGACTCAGACAAGTTAAGTGATTTGCTCAAGGTCACATGGTCAGCAGATGGCAAACCTTTGTTTCAACCTAATTGCCTCATTCCAAGTCCAATATTCTTTCTGTTCTACTTGCTACCATTCTATAAAGCCCTTTAAAGTGACCTAGTTTATGTTATTTCATTTGAGTCTGACAGTGACCCAATGAAGAAGATTGTCTAAATATATCCACGTTTCATACAAATGCACCTCTCATCTCTCCTTCCAGCTCCTCCCTTGGATCATTCAGTTGAGGAGACAGTGAGCCTGACAACTTTGTGCACTTCTGCCTCACTTAAATCCACTTCATGGGCAAGTCAAAACATTGCTTCATGATGTCATTGGTCCTATTAATGAAGGACAAACAACAACATTTATTGGAGATGTTCTGTTGTGTAATAGAACAACATTCTATTGTGTAATAGAAAGAACAGTGAGTTTGGAGTCAGGCAGACCTGAGTTCGAATCCTGCCTCAGACACTTAATTGCTGTGTGACCCTAGGTGAGTCACTTATCTTTGAATCTCAGTTTCTGCCAACCTGGAGCGTTCCCATTGACTGTTCCCCATGCCTGGAATACTTTCTTTCCTCATCTCTATCTCCTTGCTTCCTTCAAGTCTCAGCTAAGTCCCGTCTTCTGAAAGAAGCCTTTCCCAATCTCCCTTCATGCCAATGCTTTTCTGGTGTTGCTTAGCTCTGGTTTACCCTGTATATGTCTTGTTTACATGTTTCCCCCTTGTTAGACTGTAAGTTGCCAGAGCACAGGGTTTCTTTTTTGCCTTTCTTTGTAATCCCAGCACTTAGTTTTGTGCCTGGAACATAGGAGGTATGATTCAGTGATAGTTGACTGACTGATTTAACCTCCCTAAGCCTCAGTTTCCTCATTTGTAAAATGGGGATAATGACTGCATCTACTTCACTGAGTTGTTGTGGGGATTAAAATGAGATAAAATTCTCAAATCTTAAAGCACTATAAATGTTAGCTGCAATTATTCAGTATGCATGTATAGCCTGTACAAGGAACTTTCTTATACACTAGGTATAGTAAGATTAAAAAAAGAACTGCCCGAGAGAGGCCCTCAAAGAGAGTGAAGTACGGCGCAAGAGAAGGAAAGGGAAGGCCCAGAGAAAGTACACTAGGAAAATGTGAGAGGAGAGAGGGGGGGGGGGGGGGGGGGGGGGAGGGGGAGGGGGAGGGGGAAGGGGAGAGGGAGAGGGAGAGGGAGAGAGGGAGAGAGGGAGAGAGAATAGGAGAAGCATCCACAAGACAGCACTCAACAACGTCTGATGCTGCAGAGAGGTCAGGAAAGTTAAGAATCGAGAAAGATCCATCATATTTGGTGATTAAGATTATTGGTAATTTTGGAGAGTCATTTCAGTTGAGATAAAAGGTTAAAATCCAGGTTTAAAAGGATTTGCAAGTGAAAGGAAAGAAAGAGAAGGAAATGAGTATAGACAATCTTTTCTACTATCGTCCAAAAAAACTTCTTAGAAGAACAAAATACGACCCTGCTAGGTGAGACCAGGTCAATTGCTTTTTCCAAAAATATTTTTAACATTCAGCTAATAAAAAAGAAAAAAATCACTTTCAGAAACAAATGAAAAATGTTGTGACTGGGTGTTTTCAGAAGTAACAAGTCAACTTCGCACTCTTCTTTCCACAGAAGAATAAATTCTAAAGCTTGCGTAGGCGTGTATGAAACTTCCAATACTGTTGCATTTATATGGCTCTTAATTCCCCTGGGCTAAACGAGCAATTTCATTGATATGGGGAACTCTCAATGAAGAAAATTCCTTTTAATCAATGCAGAACAGTACCTATTTGTGGGGTGTGATAGGAGAGGTAAAAGAGAAAGATCAAGGTAGTTTGGTCATCATGACTGAGTGAATGCCAATGAAAAATTGTAGTCTCAGAAACAAGGCTGAAACTGCATGTCTGAACTGTTTTTAAATGGCCAACAGTCGTCCATCGCAGTGGGAATTTTTTTCCCACAAACTGCTTTGGGGCATAGACTGACAAACACAGCCACTTTACCATATGAGTGAAGATGGTCTCCTTTACCTTACACATGAAAAACCCAACTGTCAAAGTATTAGAATCCTGCACCTATCCATTTCTTATTTTCTTAGGGGGAATTCTGCTAAATGATGTCCTTCAGGTGACAGCCTTCGGAAAGCAGAGGCCAGGCATTATTCCTACACAATGCCCCAACATCACACAACAACACAAGTGCTCCAAAAACACGCAGCACTGTTGCATACTTGTTCTCTAATTGTGAGCTTTGCCAAACAGCTCTCTAATAATTCTGAGATCACAGAACAGTGAATAGCCACTTATGCAGAGGGGTTGTGACCTGTGTGAGCAGATAGAGTGCCCACAATGAAGAAATCCCAGGGCTTTTGAAGCGATAAGTATCAGTAAATAACCTAGCTCTAGCAGATGTGTGTACGTACTATATCTCTATAACAGGGATGCTTTCCACCTTAGGTAAGAGAATGTACCATTCAATCAATGATAAGCAATGACCTTGGAGATCATCTAGTCAAATCCATTTTGCAGAGGACAAAACTAAGGGTTCAAAAGAGAAAATGATTTGTCCAAGGACACACAGTGAACCAAACAGCCGTGGTCAAAAGACTAGATTTCAACACTGACTCCTGTTCTAGCCACCTTCTCACTAGAAGAACACAGTTGATGAAGACCATTGAGTACTGCTGATTCCGATATGTCTTCTCATCATTCTGCCAAAGGAGCATGTGTAGGTAGTTCTAGTAGGCAGTTAGGCATATTTTTGAGTAGTAAAATTCAAACAGCATGATTTCTATTCTACAAAAAAACGACTTCTCCTTCCATAGGATGTTCCCTGTGACAATGAACTCTAACCAGACTGGAGGACATCTCTAGCTTGTTACGATTCTTTTTCTAGGAAATCTGAATTTATCTAGGCAGAATAAATTTAAATCCTTACTGCTTGTTGCCTTACCTCACCTGCTCATTTCTTCTTTTATTTCCTTTGGATATGGTACCCAAAAGTCTTAGTGTAGGTTGAAACTCTGATAGCTAAAGTAGCCTCTATTTATTCTGTATTAATAAAAGCCACCTGTGCTTTTATATGCACATGTTAATTCCCCAAATAGACTATAAACTTTTGTGAGTAGAGATTATTTCATTTTTTATATTTGTATCTCCAGCAACTGGTATAGTACCTGGTTCATAGTAGGCACTTCACAAATGCTTGTTGAATGACTGAAAAATAGAGGCAATCTTCTCTGAAAACCATCTCATCATACCAAGTCAGACCTAAAAAAAAGGGAGAAGAATGCTTGCCAAGGGTGGTTGTTATTCATTTGTTTCAGTCGTGTCCAACTCTTTGTGATCTCATTGGGGAATTTCTTGACAAAGATACTAGAGCAGTTTGCCATTTCCTTCTCCAGCTCATTTTACAAATGAGGAAACTGAGGCAAACAGGGTGAAGTGACTTGTCCGGGGTCCCACAGCTACTAAGTGTCTGAGGCCCAATTTGAACTCAGGAAGATGAGTTTTCCTGACTCTAGACCCAGCACCCTGTGCACTCTGGCACCATCTAGTTGCCCTTGCCAGAAATGCTCACCTCAATCATGTAGGTGAACCAAGACAGTACCTCCAATAAAGAGGGATCGCCTATGGCTGATAAGATGAGGTCCTTCAGACGCTCCAGTTTGTAAATTACATCATAGCGGTTATAGAAAGCCTTCAAGCTATGTAAAGACTTTTGGACAAGACCTGTAACTAGTCAAAGGAGTTAAGACTAAATATCAACAAAGGAAAAAAATAAACGAGTGGATAAAAATTGCTGAAGTAGTGAAGTATAGTAGACAAAGCTCCGGAGTTTGGATTAAGAAGACTCCAGTTCAATTCCTGCCTCAGGCACTTATTAGCTGTGTAGCTCTGGACAACTCGATTATTGCTTTTCAGCCTCAGTTTCCCCATCTGCAAAATGGGGATAATCACATCTACCTTGGTGTTGTTTTCAGGATCAAATGAGGTGATTTATGCAAAGAATTTTGTGAATATTAAAATGATGTATAAATTTGAGGTATTATTTTTATTTTGCAGTTAGGTAGATAATCTGTGAAGTTCATCCTTCAGTAAATGTCTCTCCAAGATACAAATCAGATCTAGAATAAAGGAAGACAACAGGCTGCGCTGTTTTCAGGAAATTTCAGGGTCCCTTTAATGAGCCCAAACTCCATCCAGAAACAAAGGCCCGTTTTTTTTTTTACCTATCCAGGTATTTGCTACCTAGGCTAAGAAACAATCTCTTCAGAATTAAAAAATAAGTATTCATTTTCTTTCTAATATGATCCTTTCTCAATCCCAATCTTCAGAGACTTTTTCTTGGTCAGATCTTAAGAATATAAAGCCAGTCAGTACCAAAGAAAAGTGGTAACTCATGATATGAGAGCTAAGTCTTAATAGTTATCTCTACTTCACTAGACAATTATTGGGGCCCAGAATTCCCCAAGACCAGAAAGTGGGTACTAGGAGCAACTATGTAGAGAGCTACTGACTGGGGTTTCAATTGACAAGGAAGCGGCTGAGTGTCTGAACTGTTTTTCATTGCAATAAATCTATGCTGAAGCTAACCTGAGAGATCTGTATGTTTTCCTTCCTGAGAACCCTTGAACTCACTGATGCCCTTATATCTGACTTGAAGGCTGAGACACCTGGGCTGTGAGGTGTAGAGTGAAGCTATTTCATAAAAATCATAGAATTGTAGACTCTCAGCACAGGAAAGGGCATTAGAGGTCACCTACTCCAATCTCCTTCCAGAGGTATTGATCTCCTCCGTAACATCACCCAACAAGGGGTCATCCGGCCTCTGGCTGAAGATCTCTGGAGATTAAGAAATCTCCCCTTCTCAAGGAAGCTCATTCCACTTCATTTTTCCCTTCTATTGTGCTGAAATAAGCTTACCAGTAACTCCTGCCTGTGGTTCCGGGTACAGTCCTCTTGGGTCAAGCAAAGTAAGCCTAATTACCTGCTACATTTGACACCTTCAAATATCTGAGCATACGCTAGGGATTCTTGATTTTGTTTTTTTCAGGGACCTCTCTGGCAATCTAGTGAAACCTATGGAAATGAGGCAACTAGGAGATGTAGAGAATGAGGGCTGGATATAGAGTCAAGAAGATCTGAGTTCAAATCCAGCGGCAGATACTTACTAGCTGTTTGACTCTGGGAAAGTCACTTAACTTCTATCCAGCTCAGTACCCTCAAATGCAAAACGAGGATGATGATAACATGTACCTTGCATGGTTGTTGTGAGGATCAAATGAGATGTATTTGTAAAACTCTTAGCAGAGTGCTTGGTCCACAGCAAGTATTTAATAAATATTTCTTCCCTTCCTGCTCCCATAGACTCCTCAGAATGTTTTTAAACACATAAAATGAAACAGATTGTATTAAAAAGGAAACCAATTACATTGAAAGTACTTTATGTATGTAAATATTTATATTTCAAGTAATATATGTTAAATATATTAAATATTAAATTATAAATATTAAAATACTAAATATTAAATTTAAATATATGTTAAATACGTAGAATAATATTTGTTAAATGTTAAATAAATACATGTTTATACACATATGTAAATATAAATTTGTGGGTGGGTGGATGAGTAGGTGAATGTGAGTATAAGTTCATTGACCTTGGGTTAAGAATTCCTCTATCAAAACTGAACTCTCAGCACTTCTCAGTTTCCATCAAGGACGCCACTGTCACCCTTCTAACCCACCTAGATTCACAACTTCAGAGTCATTCTTGACTTTTCACTCTCCGTCACCCCAAATGCCCAATTGGGTGCCACTAACCCCTATCTTTCCAGCTTCACTATGCATAACCGCCTTTTCTACAATCTGAACTTTTTATTGATTCTCCCATATGGCATTCCCTCTCCTGTTCTCACCTCACAGGATCCTTTGCTTCATTCAAGACTCAGTTTAAGTACCACCTTTTACACAAAGCCATTCTTGGTCCCCTCCTTGCCAGTCAACTACCTTGTACTTAGTTTGTGTGTTTATTCTGCATACATGTATATGTTTAATCCTCTGAAAGAATATGACCTCTTTGAGAAAAATTTCATTTTTTGAATCCCCAATGCCTGGATTATAGTAGACATCTAGTAAATATTTAGTGACTTCATGATTAATAGAGGGTATTGTCTCACCACAGAAATCCCACCACCAAATAAATCATAATTTTGGACTAAAACCCAAAACATATAAATGTTTGTATGTATGTGTGTGTTTATATTCCAAGAACCAATCTAGCTGGCAGAGGGAAAACCTAGTCATCAGAAGACAAAATGAATTTTTTGGCCACAACTCAAAATCATTTATTTACAAAGCACAGAGGGGCTGTGAGCTATGTGGGTGGACAGGGCATCCACACAAATAAAACTGCATTTTTTGAAGTACAGGAATAATCTGGCTATAGAATATTTACATTGAAGATGTAGGTACATGCCATACATACATATCTTAGAGATTACACATTTTCCACCTTAAAAATGCGCCATTCAAGTTATAATAAGCAAATACTGAGATGGAAGTAGAGGACAGTCATGTAGATATGAGGTTCCACAAAGGTTGAAAACTAAAATTTCAATGTGACATACTGAAAATGTACCCAACTTCAAAACTGCAAGTGTTTTATTGCATTCCAATTCATCTCCCTTCAATATGAAGGACACGTTAGGTCAAAGAATAAGAATCTAGGCATCATAATATTTGCAGTTGGACAGAGAAAAAAGGAATAAGCAATAAAATTAGGTTGAGGAGGTGGAAGAAAGAAAAATCCAGGAAACTGGGGAAATGGATACTTGGCTCTGATATAAGATCTTATTGAATTGTTATTGAAAATATAAGTTCAAACTCTAAGAAAGTCACTGATAAAAAAAAGTCCCTACATACACCAAAATATTTTTATTAGCTCTTTTTTTGTAGTAGGAAACAAAGTATACATCCACTGATGGGGGAATGGCTAAACAAATTGTGGTACATGCACACAGTAGAATATTATTGTGCTGTAAGAAGTCACTAAAATTGTGACTATAGAAAAACATGGAAAACTCACAAAAAATGATGCAGAATGAAGTAAAACAAAAGAAAACAATGTACCCAGTGACTACAACAATGGAAACAAAAGGATAACATAACTGAAAGAGCATGTGGTAAAATAACAAAGAACAAGCATGGCCCCATAGAACAGATATGAGAAGACATTCCCATCCCAGTCATTTGTTAAAGTGAGAGACCCAGAGTTGTGGAACAGTCCATATATTTTCATATTTCTTCAATATATTAATTGGTTTTGCTAATTTCTCCCCTTACTCCTCTTTTTCCTCAAAATATACTTTTGTCATATGTCTCTGAAAGAGAAAGGAAGAAGGATACTGGGGAAAAAATTCTGTAATATAAAAGCAAAGTTATCAATAAAAGGTATATTCATTTTTTAAAATGTTTAATAGAAAGAATGGAGAACTCGACACTTCTAGATAAGTCTTTACTTCAGAAGGAGGATCAATTTTTTTTTCTATAAGCCAAGGAGGATCAAACCGAATGAGGAGATTCACACAGAAATCATTAAACTTTCATTCTCTTGCTAACAAACCTCACTATGGAAGAGAATAAGAAAAACACATCTCCAAACACATCATATTCTCTCTCTCGTGCTCTCTCTCTCTCTCTCTCTCTCTCTCTCTCTCTCTCTCTCTCTCTCTCTCTCGTGCTCTCTCACTCTCCTTTCAAACACACACACAAACAAAGAGAGGAAGGGAGGGAGGAGGGAGGGAGGGAGAGAGGGAGAGAGGGAGAGAGAGAGGGAGAGAGAGAGGGAGAGAGAGAGAGAGAGAGAGAGAGAGAGAGAGAGAGAGAGAGAGAGAGAGAGAGAGAGAGAGAGGGAGAGAGAGATCCAAACACTGGACACTAGAGATAGAGACGTGGCTCTTCCAGGATGCAGACATGTAGTCAGGCTTTAATTAACCAGTTTTCCCCATGAAGGGAATGAATAATATTCCCAATCTACCATCTCATCCATGATAAACTCTGCTGCATCTCTTCTATTTCCAAATGAATTTGGCTTATTAAAAAAGTAATGGGCTATTAATTAACTTTGTACTCATACAAAGCTGTTTAATTCTCAATCCAATTAGCAGCAATCTGTTGAAGGATTCTAATGATTATTTTAAATTTGCTAACAGAAACATCTTTTCACTTTTCATAAGTTATTTATAGAATAGTACACATCAGATCCTGCTTGGCTTTTAATGCAATAACATTTTTATTAAACTCACTTTTTGTCAATCTGTGCATGAGAATATTTAAAAGAATCTTATTTTTAAATAACAACTGTCACATTAGGTCAGAACTGTGATTCATTCAGTCCCTGAAAGAGGTAAAAAAAAAAAAAAAGTCATGGAATGAAGTAGTTGTCCGCCTGAACAACAACCTCAAAGACTAGGAACATCCTCTCAAAACATCAAAGACAGTCTAGTGTATTGGAAAGAGCTCTGGACTTGGAATTCAAAAGACCTGGATTTTAACACTGGCTCTATCATTCATAATACCTGTGTGGCCTTGAGCAAAGTCACAACCTGAGCCTCAGCTTTTTTACCTACAATACTGAAACAATACTTGGACTGTCTATCTCACAAGACTGTTACAGGGAAATACTTTGAAAACTCTAAAACAGTATAAATGTAAATTATTAGAAAACTCATTATTATTATATTTTCATCTCTGAAATATTGAGTAATGACCACAAATGGATCTTTCATATGTGAATGAATGTAAAACCATTTACAAAGCACTTACAAATAGAAGTTAGAGAGTCCCTATCCTCAGAGAGCTTAATTTCTAAACTGAGGAGACAACATATAGGTGCTAGAAAGGGTGGTGGAAGATGGATAAAGCATGGCAACATGGTTTGGGAATGGCCTGGGAGTGATGTGAAGGCCTGGTTCCAAGCAAGATAAGAAGAATCTTACAAACCTTTCTGACCTCCAATTATGCCTTTAGTTTCCACTCCACCCCCTTCCCTTTAGTATTGGCTAAAAATATTATCTCTTGTGAAAGAAAATTCCAAACAGTGAATTTAATGGATCCTTGTGAGGGATTGGGTGTCTAACTTTGGCATCATTATCACCACAGACTAACCAACCAAGCAATAAGCTAACCATTTCAAAGGGCTACTCCTTGACTGAATAAAGTCCTTCATCTGACAAAATAAACAATGCTCGCTAGCCATCACGTCAGCGTTTTGTGTAATCACGGGTAAAGATTTCAACAGCAGCAAAGCATTAAGGGAACATCATGATGACACTAACCATCTAAGACTTTTCCCATGATACCTTTTGGAAAGTGTTTCTTCTTACTGAACAAACCTAGAAGGGTAATTGGTTTCTTAAAGTGACAAGAGTGTCCTCAAAGCTTTCCTCTCTAGAGTCACTTAGTGATACCTCTCAGGAGTCAATTGATCGCCAAAAAAAAGCTCATACAGCCATAGGCTGAACTAAAGTAAGTTCAGTGTCCAAAAGGAGACAAGTGACATACTCGTTGTGCTCTGCCTTGGCCAGATTGATTAAAACCTAAAGCATTTTGTTCCTTTTAGGATGCAACATGTTAGGAAAGACACTGGCAA